>NC_137790.1:12239135-12839135 GCF_963383645.1 Muscardinus avellanarius
ACACGACCGCTCTTCTTGGATCCCAAGGCTGGGCTCCACGTTGAGAGTCTGTCCCGGGCCCCAGCGCCTACGTCTGACCTGTGTCAGCCAGATACGGGTCCAGGTGGAGGTTGGACACACCAGCCTTCTGTCCCGGGCCCCAGCGCCTACGTCTGACCTGTGTCAGCCAGATACGGGTCCAGGTGGAGGTTGGACACACCAGCCTTCTGTCCTGGGCTCCAGCTGCTGCTGCGAATCACTCTTAGAGAATCACTCCCTTCCATGAAAGACTCTTGGCGAAAGATGGTACCATGTTGAGAAAATGGGATTGGGCAGAGGCCAGTGCATTTACCACCTCCATGAAAACCCGTGGGCTGCCATAGGACGCCCCCTGCGCTGTGCCTTAGCTGCTGGGCCGCGCCGCCCCACCTGTGAGCTGTCTGCCTTTCTGCTGTCTGCAGGTTGCTTTCTGATCTCCTAAGGACACACATGTCACACCAGAGGCTCTCACAGGGTTTGCTCCCGCCTGGGCCGCTCCCTGTCACTAGTCTGGGCCTCCCTCTGGGCTGGGGCGCCAGGCTACTGGAGAAAGTTCAGGTGACTTACCTGCAGCCAGGTTGGCTGGCAAGGGATGGAGCTACGCACAGGCCAGATCCAGGCTGCACAGAGAGGCTGATAAGGTCAGAGGTCAAAGATGTCCCAGGAGGCCAGAAATTGTGGAGCCAGGGGTGGGGACCTCCTGTTTCCTCTCCCAAATGGGACAAACCAAGGAAGCTGCTTTTTGTCACCTCAAAACAGGTGCGAGTCCCCGGCACGCCTGCCTCACTATCTGTGTGGCCTTGGTCAGTGGACAGGAGGGACACGGGTGATGGCTAAGTTCCCTTGCCCTGCTGGCATTGTGTGGGACTCCGATACATGGATTGGCACCTGTGGCCTTGTCCTGGGCAGTGGCTCACTGTAGAAGGCCGAGCGTGAAGGAGACATGTGTGCCCCATGTTTTCAGTCCTGGGGCTTTCAGTCCTGGGGCTTTCCTCCCTGGGTATCATCAGTCTGTGGTATTTGCACACTTGGAATACTGAGCTGCTCTCCTGAACTCGGAGCCTGGCCTGTCAATACACACAGAGGCAAAGGAGAAAGCTTTCCGATGGAGCTGTTAATCCCGTGATGGCAGAAAAAAATGTGGCTCGATTTCTGCGCAGACACTTCATCTTTTATGCTGGGCTTAGTTACAAGCGACAGCCTGGGGGCTGCCCTAGAAATTAATTTGCAACGTCTCTCTATAAACCACGAGACTGGATCGTGTGTGTGGGTCTTGAAGAACGTGTCACTACTCTATTTCACACCGTGGCTTGAAAATACTTCAAATGATTTCACCACAATTAAATTCTGCTGAGAGTGAGTTCACAGCTTACAGAAATGAGACATTTGTCAATGTGTGGCTTCGTGAGCCCACTGCAATGAATGTGGCGAGCTTATTGACTAGCTGCGTGTACAGAAGGGAGAAAGGGGTATTGGAAAGCAAAGCGGATGACTTTGGAGTAATTCCCTCTCCCGCCCAATTCATTTGCACCACTGTTAACCAAAGTATCCACTGTCAGCTCTTCCCAAGCATGACCGTGCTCTCAGCACCTTGTTCATGAAATATCCTTGGCTGGCAAAGAAGACAGCCCTTCTTCTGGCTGGCTTCCTTTATCAACAGTAGAAGGTCCTAGGAGGTCTAGTTACTGGTCTGGTCTCTGAGTCTCAGCTGCCAACTTGTAGGCAGCCTCCCCTGCACACCTTAAATCAGTGATGTGTGCATGTCTCTACACACAAGTTTTTTACCCCAATATGATGTATGGATATAATGCACCAATAAAAAAAAAGAAAACAACTCAGACCTAGATGGGCAACATGGAAGTGCTGGTGTTCCTCATCTGAACTTCAGTAGAGTGAAATATTTTCCATGCTCAGGGTGGAGCCTTTTTTGGGGGAAGAAACCACTTACCTTCTAAGTTCTCTGTTTTGCAAGATTTATTTTTCATTCCTGGTGTAATCAGTTTCCCTTAGAGGAGCACATCTGTAAGTAGACCATCACTGTGGGCTACGTAAATCCTGTAGTGCATGTAATGTGCTGTTTTCTGACTGCTTGCCTGGCCTCCAACACATACACCGACATGGTATCTCAGGGCCTGCCTGTGTGGTACCCCTTCTGGGTTCTGCTCACTTTAATTGCTAGGAGTGCACATTGGTGGTAGGCTGGATGCAGATACTTTTTTTTTTCTTCAGCAAACCATATATAGGTTTTTTTCTCCATGTACTTCTGAAGCTTAAGAAACCTTTCTCAAAGAGCCTGCTTAAGGCCCTCTCTGCCCTCTTGTCCCCTTCAAAGACCAGCTTAAATTTACTCCTGTATAAAGCCTACTTGAGCTAAAATCAAGCGAGATGGGTCCTCTTGCTGGGGTCATGTAGCACTGCAGGTTTCAAAAAAGCAACCCCATCTGTGCTCTCCAACATGTATCTGAGCCTCAACCTTGTGCTTATAGGTGACATGGCTGTAGATATGATGAGAAGTCCATCTTTGCATCGCTGACACCATAAGTAATTACCTTTGTTTCATCCTAGTGAGCATCTTGCAATGCCTATGGACGCACCTTTGTAGAATTAAGCTCCCTACATGGAGAAAGTCTGCTAATTTTGCTCGGCACAAGGGCCAATAAGATGCTACAATCAAGCAGATCACTTAAGTATTGTGTGTGTGTGTGTGGGGGGCGTCTAGGGACGGAACCCAGGGGTATTCAGCCTCTGAGCTACATCCTCTGTACTATTTTGTATTTCTTTTTTTTTTTGAAACAGGGTCTCACTAAGTTGCAGCGGGCCTCACTAATTAGTTGAGGCTGTCTGTGAACCGCAATCCTCCGGTCTCAGCCTCCCGAATGCTGGGATTGCAAGCGTGCGCCACCATGCAGGGCTCACTTAAGCATTTTGATAGCACCCAAAACAGCCCAGTATATTCTTGTTAAATTAATAAATCTTCGGCATTGTGGAAATCATGTTAGGGTGTGATTTTCTCAGTTAAATAATAATCACATACGGTAGTTCCTTCCCAAGCGTTTGCTCCAATGGAGGAAGAGAGATAACATCCGTCACCACCCACCCCTCTTCCGCTCTGCAGATTTCTGCTTTTAGAAATGGTTTTTGGAAGGACAGCGAAGTTGGACTAAGATTCTGGAGTTGGATTGTCTCTTTTATATATTTGTTTACTTATTTATTTATTGGTGGTACTGGGAATTATACCTCCAAGCTACACTCCCCAGCCCTTCTTATTTTATTTATTTATTTGTTTATTTATTTATTTATTTTGTTTTGAAATAGGGTCTCCCTAGGTTGCTGAGGCTGCCCTCGAACCTGCGATCCTCCTGTCTCAGCCTCCCAAGCGCTGGATTTACTAGTGTGTGCCACTTTGCCTGAAGAAACTGATTTGATTTCTGTTTAGTCAGTGGATTTTGCTTCCCCTTCCATCCCTCGTCAAGATGCAAGGTATGCAGAAACAGGCATGGAAGATACAGAAGGCTGAAATTCAAATGGACTTATTATAAAAGTCGAAGGCAGAGTGTGGGAAAAACGATTCACTCTGCCCTGGCACCGGTGGGTATGCAGGGACACTTTGCCCCCATGCTCTGCCTGAGGCATCACAGACACAGCCCGCGGGGTAAGCAGGACCCCATCTTCTCAGCATCCCCTCTGCCTGTGTCCCCAGAGTGCACACAGCTTCTGTAATGTCATACAGGTAACATTAAGCCCCATCCACTGGAGTTTCCTTAACATTTCTCTGGTTAAAGGGGACGTAGAACTCCTCCACTCCCCAGCGGTTGGTTGGATTTATTAACAACTACGAAATCTTTAAATATTGCGGCGAGCAAGCCAACATCCCAAATGCTTAACATCACCAGCTGAACAAAAGAGCCTTCTTCTCCTCTTAGGAGAATTAATGATGCCCAAAGTCATAATTTCCCAGGAGACAACTCCAACCTTATTTCAACTGCTGGAAATGGAGGATGCGCTTATCTGTATGACGGTATTTGCTTTTGTTCACTAATACAGAAAAGGAGGGTTTCTGAGAAAGACGAGATTTAAAAAAAATTATGCTAACTGTAGGGTATCTCTCTCTCTCTCTCTCTCTCTCTCTCTCTCTCTCTCTCTGTTTTTTTTTTTGGTTTTTGTTTTTGGTACTGGGGATGGAACTCAGGGGTATTCTACCTCCAAGCTACACCCCCAGTCCTATCTTTTAGTCTTTTATTTTTTGGAACAGGGTCTCACTGAGTTTCCGAGGGCCTTACTGGGATTACAAGGTGCACCACCATGCCCTCCCTGCTTAAGAGAAGTATACTTGCTGGAAGCAGCTCCTCCCTGCTGGGACCCACCTCTCTGCTTGCCTGCACTACAGTGCTCAGGTTTCCTGCCTTTGCCTGAACTTGAACCAGGCTGCCCACTGAGTGTGTTCTTACAATGCAGAAAGTCAGGTTTTAAAAATGTAGTCCTGCGCCAGGTGCTGTGGCACAAGCTTGTAATCCCAGCATTCGGGAAGCTGAGACAGGAGGATACCGGTTAGTGGGCAGCTTCTGCTACTTAGCAAGGGACCTTCACAACTCAGTGAGACCCTGTTTCACAGTCAAAATAAAGAATAAAAAAATAGGGCAGGGGGTGTAACTCGGAGGTTGAATGCCCCAGACCCGCAAAAAAAAAAAAAAAAGGACTGAAAATTAGGGCTGGGGGTGTGGCTCAGAGGTACAATGCCCCTGGGTTTCATCCCCAGTACTGCAAAATAAATAAATAAATAAATAAATAAATTTAAAAATAGAAAATAATAAAACGTTAAATTGTAGTGCTTTAACTACCAACTTTCATCCTGAGGTTCTAAGCCACTGAGATACAGGGACTTTTTTTTTTAAACTAAGTAGAAGAGAAAAAATGTAAAAATCCGACTTCAAATGTTTTATTTTGTTGATTCTGTACAGCTCAAGGGAATAAGGTTAGAGGTAAAATAAAATGTCCGTTAAATTGTGGCCACTACCAACAACTAAAAACCTTTAACAAATTGGAAAAAAAAATCAAGGCAAGCGCTGAACGATCATAAAATTCTCTCGGGTCATGTGTTAACACCGCAACGAATCGAGATGGTCGGCGATCCTCGTAGATCTCCCGGGCAAAGCGTTTGGAGGGAGGACGCGGGGCCTGCCCGGCGACGGCTGGGAAAGGAGGCCCCGCCGCTGGGTCCGCGCTGCGGGCGGCTCGGGCTCGGTCCTCCGCGTCTTTAATGAGAACGTTAATTAGCGAGCATCCGAGGCGAGCGACTGCGAAAAGTCGTGTTACCTATTTTAGTAAATCCGGTGGCGTGAAGGGCGGCTGGTTTTTTGCTTTTAAAGACGCTCAGTCCTAAATTACACTACCTTGGGGGGAAGGGGAGACGAAGGGTAGTTCTGGAGTTCTACTTTTTCTAAGAAGACCTCGGGATTTAAGAGCATAAACTCCCCGCTACAAAAACACGGAGTCTCAAAAACAGCTTTGCAGCAGCTGGGCGACGAGAGCCGACCGACTCCCCCACCCCGATGCCCCGCCATCCCGCGACGCCCCAAGGTCCACACAGACCAACTGGCCTCTCCTGGCCTCTGCGGTCCGACATCCTCTGTTGGCCCGGCGTGGACTGGCGGGGACAACCTGGTTGTAGGTGCTGGTCCAAGAAAAGAAAAAGATCTCCCCCCCGGCCCGCGCGGCTGGGAGAGGCCGGCTCCGGGGAGGGCGCGCTCGCCCCCCCACCCCCTCGCACCCAGAGCGACCCGAGCCGGCCGCTGGGCTGCTAACCCCCAGCGAAGCGCTCAGCTCCAGACAGGGACGGGGACGCGCAGGGCCAGGGCAGGGACGCGCTCAGCTCAGCTCACCCCCCCCCCCAAGCAGGTGAAATCGACCTTAGGACCCCAAGCCGCCCTCCGCCCCCTCGGAACGTCCACTCGGGTCACTTTAACTTTCCCGGAGTCGGGGTGCGGACCGAGGCGCCCCACAGTCTCTTCCTGGGCGCAAAGACTTGGAGATGCCCTCCAGGCTCGGACCAGGCTCCCGGGCGCAGAGAAGCCGGGCGGCTGGAGGCCGGGCCACACCCAGGCCCAGGCCCAGGCCCAGGCCCAGGCCGGCCATCACTTGGAGAACTGAGCCTGCATGGCCGCCAGGCCCAGGCCGGCGGGGACCAGGTGCGGGAACTTGCACACGGCGCAGGTGCAGAGCCCGGGGCCGCCCGCGCCGCCGCCGGGGAGCGCGAACTGGCCGCACGGCGGCTCGTCGAGCGCCAGGGACAGGTACTTGGCGGGGCGCAGCGCGTCCGGGGGCCCCACGGCGCCGGGGGCCAGCAGCACGGAGCCGGGCGCCGCGGCCAGCAGGGGCAGGCCGGCCAGCAGCAGGCGCGGCGCGGCGGGCCCCGCGCCCTCGCCCAGCGCGCGGCGCAGCTCCTGCAGCGAGCTGCCCAGCAGCAGGATGTAGTTGCGGGCGAGCAGCAGCGTGGCGATCTTGGAGAGCTTGCGGCCCGGCGCGCCCTGGCAGTGCGCCGCCGAGTAGGGCAGGATGACCTCGCGCAGCGCGTCCATGGCCAGGTTCAGGTCCTGCATGCGCTTCCGCTCGCGGCTGTTGATTTTGCGCCGCAGCAGCAGCTGCTGCTCCTCCTTGGCGTCCGCCCGGCCGCCGCCGGCCCCGTGCGCTCCGGACCCCGGCCCGTGGCCCGGAGGGTCGGCCGGGGCCTCTGGCTTCTCGCGCGCAGCCTTGGGGAGCAGGGGTGCCGTCGTGGAGGAGGAGGAGGAGGAGGAGGAGGAGGAGGAGGAGGAAGAGGAGGAGGAGGAGGAGGACGGCTGCCGGTAGCCCACCAGCTCATACAGGGAGGCCCCGAGCTGTACGTCTCCAGGCCGCTGTGGTCGCAGCATGGTCGCGGGGACCGCGTTCACGCGCGCCTGGGAAACTGCATAGTACATCTGGGGGGCGTGGGGCGGCCGAGCGCGCCCTCCAGGAACGCCCCGGGTGGGCCGGTCCGCAGCCCGCCCCTCCCCGCGGACCTGCGCGCGGGTGGGATGCCCGGCGGCGCCCGCCCGACCCTTTAAACCCGGCTTGGGAACCTGCGGGGACCGCGGTTGGGGGGCGCAGCCAATCGGGGCGCGAGGCCGGGCGCAGGCGTGTGCTCATTGGCTGCTGCGCCTCGGCCGGCGCGGAGGTGCGGCTGGCACCGCTCGAGGAGGTTATTGTGAGCGCCGCCCCGCCGGGAGTTGAGCGAGGGGAGGGCGCCTTTGGGTGAAGCGCGGCTGTTGGAAGGGGACTGGGGGTGTCGATTAGGCTACAAGTCCTTTGCCTCCTTTCACCTCGCCTCTGCCTTTTATTTTTAAATAAGTACAAGTCGTTTAAAATTTGTGGTCAAGTATTCATGACCCAACGCATCTTAGTTATTTCTAAGAGCCTAGTTCAGTGCTGGAGGAACAGTGTATCTATTTTCACAGTTGTGGTGCCACCTAATCTCCAAAGCTCTTTTATCTCGCAAAACTGAAATTCTATAGCCCTCAAAAGAATTCCCCGCTCCCCACTTTGAAATCCTGGCAAGCACCCTTCTGGCGCTATCTTTAGAATTTGTTCTGTGTTAGGACCGCCATGTGAGTGGAATCACACAGGGTTTGGCTTTTAGTGACTGGCTTATTTCACTTAGTGTAGCCATCCATGTTGTAGCCTGTATCTGAATTTCCTTTCTTTTTCAATGCTGAGGAATACATTCTGTTTTCTCTACTGACCACCTTTTGTTTATCCATTCATCCACAGATGATGGCTTCCACTTTTTGGCTATTGCAAATAGGCTGCTATGGATATGGTTGTAATGTGGTTTTATGTAAAATATTCGATTCGGCCAGGTATGTTGGCACATAATTATGAACCCAGTACCTGCAAGGTCGAGAGAGGATGATTGATGGTATGTTCAACACCAGCCTCAGCAACTTAGCAAGACTCTCAATAACCTAGTGAGACCCTGCTTCAAAGCAAAATATAAAAAAGGCTATGTGTATAGCTGGGAGATAGAATACCCCTGGGTTTAATCATCAGTAAACACACACACACACACACACACACACACACACACACTCACACATTCACACATTTCTTGCTTGGTTCAGAGACTAAATTATGGGGCTAAAAGAGGATTAGGCCGGGCGTGGTGGCACACGCTTGTAATCCCCATGCTTGGGAGGCAGAGACAGGAGGATCGTGCTGGTTCGAAGCCAGCCTCGCTGGTTTAAGAGACCCTGTTTCCAAATTTTAAAAAATATATAAAATAGGTCTGGGAGTATAACCCGGAGGTAGAAGGGTTTCCAGGAACCCCAGTCACCCCCCCCCCAAAAAAAAGATAGAGGATTGGGGATAGTTGCTCCCTGGTCCCCCCACTCCCATCCCTTTGACTCAAAAAGTCTCCTAAGTGAGGTTAGTCAGTCACAAAAAGATAAGAAATCGGGCCAGGCGTGGTGGCACACGCCTGTAATCCCAGCGCTTGGGAGACTGAGACAGGAGGATAGCACAGGTTCCAAGCCAGCCTCAGCTACTTAGTGAGGCCCTGTTTCCAAATAAAGTATAAAATAAGTCTGGGAGTGTAGCCTGGAGGTAGAAAAGCTCTTGGGTTCCACTCCCAGTACCACAAAATAAATAAAGTAAGAAATCGAATGTTTTCCCTAATATGCGAAAGCTCGGGAGAAATGGTAACAGGAGGAACTGTAGATGAAGAAGGATACCCTATAGAGGAGCAAATAAGGCGACCTGAGGGGATGGGAGGGGAAGAGGGAAGCTCTCTAAAGCACACGATGTACTTAAACAAACATGTCAATCACTGAGCCAAGCATGGGAAGGAGGGAGGGGGAAGGATGGGGCAGGAACTGGGTAAGGGCTAATTGAGTGATGTGTGCATGTATGCCTCCACCATCTTTTATCCCAGTAAGATGTATGACTACAATGCACCAATAAATTTTTTTAAAAGCCTCTGGGGACTAGGAGCCTTTGCAGTGGGGTTCCCCACAGGCCCCCTTAAGGATGTTTGCTCATCTTATCAGTGCCTTGGCTCTTGCTTAAGCAGAGCTCAGTCAAGAGCTGGCCTCTTATCAGAAACAAGGCAAAACAAAGGCTCCAAACCCTCCTCTGGGTTGGGGAGGGGGTGGGACCAAATCTTTCTCATCGCCAAATACACTGGCATTAGTTGGTGGCCGTGTACCATGCTTGCCCCACCCCTGTACATACACACTGCCGCAGCTCGTCACTAGATTGTGACAACATGCAAAACTCCTGGCGAAGAGTCCTTCTGTATCTAATTCTCTACCATCCAATATGATAGCCAGCAGCCACCCATGGCTAGTGGCTATTTCTATATAAATGAGTTAAAATAAGATTAGAGCTCCCGATTGGCTCCGCAGTTGCCCTCTGATGCATACTGACAGGTGGCTAAGAGCGATGTACCAGGCAGCGCAGGTAGCACATTACCACGACGGCAGGAACTCCTACTGGGTGGTGCTGATCTGGAAGGCATCACAAAGAAGAGAGCTCCCTCTGTGGAAGTTCCTGTGCCCTGGGAAGGGGTCTCTGCTCTAGGAGACTGGTGGCACTTGCAGGCTCCCAGGCTGCTTTGTTTGATACTCGGCTCCATAGGTTCCGACCCCCCTGCTCCTTTAACACTGATGGGGCCTCGGCTTCAGCCCCAACGCTGCTTTCTTCTCAGCCTTGACCACTTCCTCCTGGCACCATGCTATGCCCATCACAGATGGCATTTCTCCAGAACCTGGGTGGTCTTCCGTGGACTCCACCTCTGCCTTGGGCTAGGATGGTTTGGAGGGCAAAGATCCCCTGTTTATTTCTGCATCTTTCCAACGCTCAGTCCCACTGCATGGCAACTCCACGGTGGCCAGGAGACATCTAAGGGTGGGTCTGAAATCACCCCTTGATTTATCCCTGGAAATATACGACCTCCCACAGTGCTCTCATCCAAGAATTTCTTGGAGGCCTTGTAGAAAGGGGAAGAAGCTGATCCCTGGAGGGTCCAGACCTGACATGGTATGGTAATGTGGGCTTCACTAAGGAGAGAGAAGGAGATTGGTAAGAAGGGGCTGGATTCCCCAGCAGAACCATGCCAGGCAGGGAGGAGAGAGAGGGACCAAGGAACTATCCTTGGAAATGTTAAGCAACGAAGTTCAACACCTCAGTCATCGTTTTACCCTCTGTTAAAGCCATTACCTTTCAATGCATCTTTTTTTTTTTTTTTCTGTACTGGGGATGGAACCCAGGGGCATTCTACCTCCACACTACACCCCCAGCCCTATATTTTTTATTCTTTATTTTGAAACAGGGGCTCACTGAATTGCAAAGGGTCTCACTTAAGTAGCGGAGGCTGTCCTCGAACTGTGATCCTCCTGTCTCAATCTTTTGTAGATACTTCTGCCCCTGGTTTTTATGGAACCTGTGTAGTTGGACATACCCAGTGCTAGCTGTACAGGATCAAACTGTCTCCCGGGGGTGGTAGATTGCAGGAGAAGCAGAGCTGCCCCACCAGTGCCTGGCTTCCTGAATTCTTTCTGGTTAGACCAGGATTCCACGAGGCTCAGGGGGAGCCTCTGACAAGGAGGGCATGGAGACTAGCTGGACCAGCTAGGCCCAGCCAGTGTGGACAAACTGATGGATTCCAGCCATGATCCTGGAGAGCGGGTCCCCGGGATCCTACTCCAGCCCTGGCAGGGCCTCTCCTTGCTCTGGGACCCCTCTATCCAGGCGCCGAGCTGCTCCATCAGGGGCAGGCCCTGGTCAGGTCTCCTTCAGACCCCCTCCTCTGCCCACACCCTCAGCAGGGGCCCTGGGGCTTTGTGCCACCCCCGGGAAGAGGAAGTAAATGAAGACGAGGAGCTGAAGTCCAGTTAGAACTGCCTGGCTGCACCCTGCACGCGTCCCGCCCACAGGCAGGGGCGTCCAGCAATCAAAGGGATGGAAACACGGATCCTGCTTCTCCCTCCAAGATGCCCCCACCCTGGTCAGTGTGCACTTAAGTGTTACAGTGGAGGGTCCCAGAAGAGAGCTCCGGGTGGCCGTATGGACCCGGCATGGGCACAGGATTTGGCACTCACGGGAGCTGGTGACTTGGATGGGCCCTGGTGCTGGGCCGGTGCTCCAGTGGCATGCAAAGTGGAGCCAGCGGGTCATTGTGGCCGCTGGCAGGGGCCCTGTGGGCCGTTTCGAGGGAGGCCTCCCACATTCAGGACATACTTGGGGAGCGGCTTGCACCGGCCATAACAACCGCTCTTGTGTCTGCCTAAAGGGGCTGTGTGTGCGTTGGTGACGGCTTCCACCCAAGGGAGGTGTGTGTGCCGGGCTTCCTTTTCCTAATACAGAAATCTAGGGCCTCCTGCCCACTCCTCCCCTACCCTGCGCCCACCCTGGCTTTGGGTCAAGAGGCTGGAACCTTTGAAATGGTAGACGATGGAGACTGAAAGCTTTGGTGATGTGCGAGCGTGCTTGGAATGCAACACAGCACCGTCCATGTCTCTGTATACACAGCACAGGCCGGCCACTAGAAAGCCGGCCACCGCACCACGGCCCCCGTTGTCGCTCAAGACATCTGCCTCTTGCAGAAAGCCGGTTAATGGGAAAGTTTGTCTTTGCTGAAATGTGCTGGTTAAGCTGACTGAAGCCAAGACCTGCGGTGGAATCATGGCGTTCACTTTCTAAAGGGCTGCGTTCCTCTAAGAAGGTCAAAATTCTTCAGAAAGTTTATGTTCCTCAGAAAGCATTGAAGTTCACGCTGTCCCCATAAGATCTGACAGCCATGTCCAAGGTCTGTCCTATATCAGGATCTGCTATCCCATCTCATCCAAATACTGTCCAGCCTGGAATACAAGAGGCACACCCGAGCTGGAAAGAGAGAGAGAGAGGGAGAGGGAGAGGGAGAGGGAGGGGGAGAGAGAGAGTGAGAGAGAGAGAGAGAGAGAGAGAAGGAAGAAGAAGAAGAAGAAGAAGAAGAAGAAGAAGAAGAAGAAGAAGAAGAAGAAGAAGAAGAAGAAAAAGAAAAAGGAGGAGGAGGAGGAGGAGGAAGAAGAAGAGAAGAGAGGAGAGGAGAGGAGAGGAGAGGAGAGGAGAAGAGAGGAGAGGAGAGGAGAGGAGAGGAGCAGGCCTATATTCTTCCTGGATTTCTGCTTTCTGGGGAGAAAAGAGTAATACTGCAGAGAAGCAGTGGGAAGAGGAGATGGATTGCTCTCTGATAATTCTTCTTGGATGGAGAGGAATGACTTAGAGACACGTGGTCCCCTCTCATTTGTGCACTATCCCACCAGGATCTAAGTCATCCTTAGAGACAGTTCAGGTTAAATACAGATTCCAGCTGGGGAAAAGTGAAAGTATATGAATTAGGTTCATTTTCAAAAGAAAGTAAAAGTGAATGAGGTGGTTTTGAATGGACCCTACGTTTATAGTTCCTTGCTGAGTTGTTTCAAAGTTACAGACGTATCAAAGTTGTCTTTATTTCCAGTATGGAAGGCCATAGGCAGGAATGCTGTGTTCTTCATTCTGATGACAACACTACGTTTTACAAATAGTATAGGCAGGTCTATTTTATTTTATATAAATGTCATTTGGACCTGATTTCAATAAATTTTACTACTTAAGATAATCTCTGAGTCCAAATTTGTCGCGCGCGCGCGCGCGTGTATGTGTATGTGTGTGTGTGTGTGTGTGTGTGTGTGTGTAAGAAAGTTGAAAGAAAACTAGAAGAAATTAGGTGACATCTGTGTAGTGGGGGAGTGTTCCTTTTAATAACAAAATCTTGACTTAGCTCTTGGTGGCAGAACTCAAAACAGATGGGCTGAACGCAAAACCCTTCCACTTTTTAAGCTCAGAGTGACCTGACAGATGATTTTTTTTTTTTTTTGCTACTGCAAACACCAAACACTAAAATGCTACACATTACCAGGAGTTCTATAAAGCTCCGAAAAAGACTGTTCACTAAAAGAACTCCACATCACCACTATGAAACACATTACAGAAGGTGAAGCAGCGTATCTTTTTGTTTTAAAGTTGATCAGAGGTAGTGTCTGTCACATCAAAATGTAAATACAGCCGGGCGTGGTGGCGCACGCTTGTCATCCCCGTGCTTGGGAGGCAGAGACAGGAGGATTGCGCAGGTTCGAAGCCAGCCTCACTGGCTTAAGAGACCCTGATTCCAAATAAAAATATAAAAAAATACGTGTCTGGGAGTGTAGCCCAGAAGGGTTTTCAGGAACCCCAGTACCACCACAAAAAGAAAAAAAAAGAAAAGTAAAAGAATAAATACATGTTGATGAAACTTGAGAGAGAGTGTGTGAGAGAGAAACGGGATATAGCTCTCAGGGCCTCTGAGTTAGTGTAATACCCATAATTGTGGATTAAGATTTGTATATTGGAGCCGGGCGTGGTGGCGCACGCTTGTAATCCCAGCGCTTGGGAAGCTGAGACAGGAGGATCGCGCAGGTTTGAAGCCAGCCTCAGCTACTTAGTGAGGCTCTCAGCAACTGAGTGAGACCCTGTTTCCAAATAAAGTATAAAAATAGGTCTGGGAGTATAGCCTGGAGGTAGAAAAGCTCCTGGATTCTACCCTCACCCTCAGTACCACAAAAAAAAAAAAAAAGATTTGTATATTGGCACATGCAATGTGGTACCCAAAGGGTTCCGCTTGGGGCAACCCCAAAATATTCTCTGAGTCTCCCCGAAGTTAGCAGCTGAAGCCAAACTTCCAAAGGCTTACACTGATACAATAAAAAGAGAAAATTTGCTTGGAAGGCTGTGGCTAATTTATAACACAATGTCCGATGTCATGGTTAGTTTTGTTGCAAAAATTTGGCAGTTTCACCCAGAGCCTCCGGCAGCCTGAAAGGATGCGAGCAGTTCTGGCTGCAGCATCCCTCTCTTGCTGGATGTTCCAAATGGTTCAAACAAGCCCTTTCATAGAGACGCGGGGCCAAGTGTGCTCAAAGGAATGAGGGGGAACAAAGGTGGCTCTGAAGTCATTTCCCCGCGCTGGGTCCAGCCATCCGGTTTCACTCTTTTCCCATTGAACGGGCAGAATGTAACAGGAAGAGCGGGAATGAAAGAGAACAAACAGGCCGATGTGTTTGGGGAGAGAATGGAGAGAGGCCGGGGCACTGAGCTGCTAAACTTTCATTCTAGGTTTTTCAGAAAGGAGTGAATGATGAATTATAGGAACCTGAAAGGTAATAAAATATGGGTCACTGAAGCGCTGAGGCCAAGTTGGGAAAACACCTGCAGAGGCAGAAGGTTCTGGAAGTCAGCGCAGCCCCACAGTTGCCCGGGTGAGACACCCTGCTGCAGGCGCACAAGGGAACTGTTCACAGGCTCACCTGTTGTTTTCCGTTGGCTCCCGGTCCTCCTTCCGTCTGTCAGAGCTGGATCTGACTCCAGATGAGACCACCAGGGAAAGAAGAAGGCGGGTAAAGACTTCCCAGGGTGCAGCTAAGGCGACCAAGCTCCCGGGCCACCGCCTTCCTCTCCCGAAGGCTCTCTGACCTGGAAATATTAACTTGGATGCTGACGATGATCCTAATTAAACCTGCAACAAATCTCCCCCGCTAAAATACGCGGAGGCTTTTCTGCTCAAAGCCTCCGTCTCCTTTTACCCTGCAAAGCAGAGTCCTGGCCCTTGGACTGGTAATAAGAGCCGGCTACACTTTTATGTTTGTTTGGGGCCCAGTTTCTTTGCCTATAAAGCTATAGGCAATAATGGCATTTATGGCGTAAGGATGTTATAAAGATCAGAAGGAAACAGATGGTCTGCCCAGAGCTTGGCATAGATAATTGTTGAGTAAAAGGTTAACAGTACTAATTGTTGTCATGTCTGTGCCAGACAGGATGGAAAATACTTTATGATCTTTCATTCAGACTAAAGCAGTGTCCCTGCTTCATGTGTGTTCAATCCCTGTTTTTGTGTATGGAGTTTTCCCTCTGTGCCCGTTCTTGCTGAGTACCCTGGACACCCCACCACGTGGCTCTGTTTCAGAGATGCTGTCCTGGATGCCCTGAACCAATGACAGATGTGATTACTGAAATACAGCTTCATTCAATTGGGTCTCTAACCCATCTGACTAGTATCCTTAGAAAAAGAAAAAATTTAGCTGGATGTGGTGGCGCACACTTGTAATCCCAGCATTTGGGAGGCTGAGACAGGAGGATTGTGGTTTGCAGACAGCCTCAGCTACTTAGTGAGGCCCTTTGCAACTCAGTGAGACCCTGTTTCAAAATAAAGAATAAAAAGTAGGGCTGGGGCCGGGCGTGGTGGCGCACGCTTGTAATCCCCGCGCTTGTAATCCCCGCTTGTCTAAACAATCGTGCAGGTTCGAAGCCAGCCGTGTGCGCTGGCTTAGGAGACCCTGTTTCCAAATAAAAATGTAAAAATAGGTCTGGGAGTGTAGCCCGGAGGTAGAAGAGCTTCCAGGAACCCCAGTACCACAAAAAAAAAAAAAAAAAATGTAGGGCTGGGGGTGGAGCTTGGAGGTAGAATGCCCCTGGGTTCCATCCCCAGTATTAAAAAAAAAAAAAAAAAAGAAAAAGAAAAGAAAAAAAAAAGGAGAAATTTGCCCATTGTGGTGGCTCAGGACCTAGGAGGTTGAGACAGGAGGCTCACAGGTTCGAGGTCAGCCTTGGCAACATAGTGTGACTCTTGACAACTTAGTGAGACCCTTGACAACTTAGACCCCGTGTCACAACAAAAAATTAAAGGGCTGGGGTATAGCTCAGAAGTAGAATGCCCCTGGGTTCAATCCCCAGTACCAACACGAATAAAAGGGGAAATCTCACACATACGAAATGTCATGTGTGAAGTCGAAGAAAAAGAGCCAATGATTTTTCTGTAAACTCAGAAATACCAAAGTTCACCAGAGACTAGAAACCAGGGCAAGGACTGGAACAAATGTTCTCTCTCAACTTTTAGGAGGAATCAATCCTGCTAACACCGTAATCTTGTCCTCCAAAACTGCGAGGCAATAGATTTCTGTGGTTTAAGCTCTCTGGTCCACGAGACTCTGTTCAGGTGGCCTGAGCTAGTTACCAGCCCTGGCCGGACTCCTCCTGCTGGGTGGAGGGGAGACTCTGTTGTGAGAGGCTCAGGGCTCAGATCAGCCCTGCCAAGTTCGTGCGGCCCTGACACTTGCTGGTTTATGAACTTGGGTAGGCTACTTCACCTTTGGGTGTGTGAATTAAATCATCTGCAAAATGAAACATAATTATCCTTCAACCTTCCTCACAAGTACTGTGGTTTTTTGTTTCTGTTTTTGTTTGCAGTACTGGGGATGAAACCCAGGGGGCATTGTACCTCCCAGCTACACCCCCAGCCCTATGTTTTAGTCTTTTTATTTTTGAAACAGGATCTCCCTGAGTTGCAAAGGGCCTCGCTAAGTAACTGAGGCTGTCCGCGAACCACGATCCTCTAGTCTCAGCCTCCCAAATGCTGGGATACAAGCAAGTACCACCACACCTGGTTCCTCACGGGTACTTTTTAAAGCATGAATCAGCTGGTGTCTGGCTTGCCATAATACTAGGTACTTAGGTAGCTTGTTAGGTAGTTTCTGAGAACAGTGAAGTTTGGAGAAAGAACTGTGTTAAGCTGAAAGAAATGATTACTCGGGAATCCTGTTGAAAAGCCGACTCTAGTTCGATAGGTGTGAATGGGCCTGAGATTGCATTTCCAGTAAGCTCCTGGAAGAAGCCGGTGTGGGGTGAGAACACTTCAAACAGTGAATCTCAAAGGCCAAGATGACCCCACCAGCCCCCGCCAAGGATAATGAGCCTGAATTAGGAACCGTGTGTTTAAAAGAAGCCCTCTTGCCTTCTCTCATTGTGTGGGCACACAGACCTGTGAAGGAGTGCGTCACCAGGTTTGAAGAGAGTCACGTCGATTGCAGAGAAAAGTCTGAGGAGTGCTTGGGAGCAGCTGCCCTGCACCTTTGTGTGTGGTGGGTGGTGGAGGGAGATGCATTTTGGGAGGAGACAGATATAGATGGATGAGCCTGACCTGGGATTTGTCCTGTCCCTGGGAGGGAGGGTGTGTGACTGGCTGGAATGGGGCAGGTCACGGAAGCCATGTGCCAGGGACCTGGGCCACACGCACTTTCCTGTGTGGCCTCTGCTTGTGCTGTCTCCTCTGCGCAGTGGCCTCGGCCCAGGTCCCTTCATCATTGAGAGTTCAGCAAAGGTATGGAACGGGCCTTCTCAGACACCTGACCTAATGGCGCTCCGCCTCGCCGGTCACACCGTGGTCTCTCCACCTGGCTTCATCTTCTTCATAGCATTTAGCAGCAGCTAGAACTGCCTCACTACTTACTTGCCTCCTGGATTTTATGTATCCGCTGCTCCCGCGCTAGAGGATGCTTTAGCCGTGTTCTCAGCTGCATCCTCAGACCCTTGACAGATCTGGGCTCCACGCAGGTGCTCAGTAAAAGCTTGGATGACGGAGTGAAGAGGAAGAATCTAGATTGACTGGCCCCGGTCCATGGAATGCTGTCCGTGGGAAGAGCCCTGCACCAGGTGCTTGGAGGAAGCATGGGCCACTGCCTTCCAATCATCTCTAACCCATTTCTAGGACATGAAATACACTGATGTGAATGGCTGCTAGCAATATCAGATTACTAAGAAGTGGTGAACAGTGGTGTGAATAAGAGCCTAACCCACTGCAGCTGCTGTGGACCAGAGCGCAGGAGGCACCGGGGAGCATCTTAGACATCGTCTGGGTGGGGCCCAGCATCATGCCGCTGCTGCCACCACTGGCCTGAGGACCCATCCTGAGAATAGGGGGGCTTTCCTGAGGTGTAGGCAAGGGAGAGGTGTTGTAAGGAAGGGCTGACAATCAGAGAGGACGGGACTGCGGGGGCATGAGAAGAGAGCAGGTGAAGGAGCAGGGTCTGGGAGGGAGAGGGCAGACCATTCTGGCCCTACAAAAGAATGGGAACTGTTTGGAAGGACAAACAAGGAGGTTGGGGTAATAAAGGGGATAAAATGTCCCTAGGACATAGACCCTGTCTGCAATCTTCTAGTTGTGTGTGTGTGTGTGTGTGTGTGTTTTGTGTGGGTTTTTTTCCTTTTGTTTATGCTGGGGATTGAACCCAGGGGCATCCTACCTCTCAGCTATACCTCCAGCCCTATTTTATTTTATTTTAATTTTTTATTTGGAAACAATCTCACTAAGTTGCTGAGAATCTCATTACGTGGCTGAGGCTGGTTTCAAACATGTGATCCTCCTGTCTCAGCCTCCCAAGTACTGGGATTACAGGTATGTGCTACCATATCCAGTTAATCGTCTGTATTTATTTATTTATTTATATTTATTTATTTATTTATTTATTTATTTTGCAGGTCTAGGGATGGAACCTAGAGGCATTTGACCTCCGAGCTACACCCGCTGCCCAATATTTTTAAATTCTTTATTTTGAAACAGGGTCTCACTGAGTTGCGAAGGGCCTCACTTAGGAGCTGAGGCTGTCCGCGAACCACGATCCTCTGGTCTCAGCCTCCTAAAATGCTGGGATTACAAGTGTGCGCCACCACGCCTGGCTAATCTTCTGTTTTTAAAAGCAGTTCGTAGAAAAATCGAGGAAGATTGAGACATGGGCTCACTGCCTTCCTCTGATCTGTCAATCAGTCAGAACATGTTGTCAGAAATGCTGTAACTGGAGTTGCCCAACAGAGCGCTGAGCACACAGCAAAGCCAGCCCTGGGCAGGACGGTGCAGGGAGCCCGGGTTTGCATGTGGACAACGCCCTGCCATCTCAGCCCGTGCTCAAGACTAACCAATTCTTTTTTGAAAAATTTAAATCAACATTTTATTTATTTTTTCATATGCATACTTTTTATGTTTTATATTTATTTATTTATTTATTTTGGTGATACTGGGGGTGGAACCCAGAGGCT
The DNA here is from genome assembly GCF_963383645.1 of Muscardinus avellanarius. NCBI lineage: Eukaryota > Metazoa > Chordata > Mammalia > Rodentia > Gliridae > Muscardinus > Muscardinus avellanarius. The sequence continues at coordinate 12,258,081 of NC_137790.1, forward strand.
TTCTACCTCCGGGCTATACTCCCAGACCTTTTTATATTTTATTTGGAAACAGGGTCTCACTAAGTTGCTGGAAGCCTCACTGAGTAGCTGAGGCTGGCTTCGAACCCGTGCGATCCTCCTGTCTCAGCCTCCCAAGCGCGGGGATTACAAGCGTGCGCCACCACGCCCGGCTATGTTTTATTTTTTTATTGGAGCACTATGGTCTCACATCATAATGTGGATCATGTTGGCCATGGCGTATATTCACACAGTACTTGGTGTCCCCTCCTCCCCTTTTCCCTCCCTCCCAATCCTGAGTGCCCAGGTTAACAATGTTATAGTCACATGTATATACATATTCAAATGTAGCTTTTCCATTAATCGACCTCAGCTTTCTTCCTCCCTTACCCCTCCTTTCTGGCTTTGCTGAGGTTTCCCTTTCATTATCCGGAGTCCCTCTGGTATCCCTAATACTCACTAGCTTGGGCATATTAGAGAAAACCTATGTCCCTTCTCTTCTGAGTTTGGCTGATCTCACTTAACATAATGTTCTCCAGGTCTTTCCATCTTTTTGTGAATGACATGATTTTCTTCTTCTTTATTGCTGAGTAGAATTCCATTGTGTGTATTTCTCATAATTTCGCATCTGTTGATGGAGACCTAGGTTGGTTCCATATTTTAGCGGTTACAAATTGCACTGCTATGTACATGGGTATGCATATGTTACTGTAGTTCTCTGATTTCAACCCCTTTGGCAAGACTAACCAACTCTGATGGACGTGTTCCCTGCAGATGAATAGCCCCACATTGGCTGTTTTTACAAACCACTTTCCAATCTTTTATCTCATTTGAGTCTTCCAGAATCCTCAGGAGGCTGGGAGGGCAACTGGCCATTTTGCCGGGGAGGTAGCCGAGGCCAAGGAAGCATCGGGGATCTGCCCAGTATCCCTCGATGCAGACGGATTACACGGGGGATTGTTCTCTGCATCTTTAGTGGTCTCCTCTAGCGAGATGCTTACATGTGGAGGGCCACAGCACTCCTAGCAGAAAAAGCCTTCCCAGGAAGCTTGTAGAATGAGATCTCTTTGTCATCAGAGTTTGTTCTTGCCAGGATGGGACCTAGCCTAGCCTAATGGTGCTGGAATGCCAGAATATTCTAGACTCTCTGGAGAGCGGCCTGGCCTCCTTTCAGCCCCCCCACCCCAACCCTGCGGGAAGGAAAGGGCTGCAGCTGTGGCGACTGGCACGGCTTCCCACAGCACATGGAGACTAAGGTCGGCCCAATTTCATGCTCTTTCCTCCCCAATTATGACCTTTCTTTCCCTGGCGCATGGCAGCTGCTTGTCTCCAGAGGAGGAGGCAGGAAATATTATATTGTTGTCAATAACGCTCAAGAAGGGCAATAACACCATGATTAACTCGCTCGATTCTTCTCCATTTCAACGGTGGATCCATCTGAGTTATACAGACTGTCGAGGACACGTTTTTGTTTGTTTTGATCGAGTAGGGGCTTGCCGGAGTTATTCGACTCTTGCTAATAAAGCAGGATCCGTGTGCCCTCTATCCAAGGGGAGACCTGAAGTATCTGTCACTCTTCAGGTCTGTAAGTCTGGTGTGCTGACTTCCAGAAACCTCAGTGAACCTGGATCATCGAGCTTGTCCTGCTCCCTGTCCTGGGCTCATTGCCCCATCTCCTTCGTCTCCCCCATTCCAGGCCCTGCGTGCTCTGAGATGGGGGGAAAACGATGAGACCGGGGGGGTGGCTGCTGCTGGCAGGGCCCCTGGGTACCATCTGGGGCCCAGCTCCTCCCTGTCGCCCTTCCCTAGATGATACATCTAAGCCACTTGTAGCCAAGGACCCCGAAGGCTTGCACTTGTAATCAAATGTAGTGCTCTCCCAATGGAATTCCTTTGATGATACTGGTAAGAGATGCCAGCTACAGTCCAGAGAAAGGGAGGCATCGGGAGCTCCTCTGTGGGTGCCCTACAGCCATGCTCAGGGTCCTTCAAATGTTCTCCCTTCGGGGCCTCACGCCTCCCTCTCTGCCCATTGCCAGTCTCATTCGTCACTAGTCTCTTACCTGTGGCCAAGCAATATGGCTTTAGAAGGTGGAAGGAGCAAAGGGCCTGGAGTTTTGTGTGGGACCTCATACCAGGTGGCCTCAAAATCCATGCTCTTAAAACAGTGGCCCTCTCTGGCTTCGTTCAGTTGTGTGGAACATATGGGCCAAGGGGACGTGTCCTCCAGAACTTCCTTCCCTCCTGTGCATGCACAGCATGGGACAGGGTCGGGTGTGGAGAGAGAAGTGATTGGTACTTTCTCCTGGACAAATGGCCAATATCCAAGCATCCTCCACAAGATGCAGGAGGAGACCACCCCATACAATTCTTTAAAAAGATAACTCAACTATGCAAACTGCGACCTCAACTGTTACGCACACTTATACCTCATTAAAGATCGATGTGGTCAAGAAAAATAAAAAAAAATAAAAATAAAAAGATAACTGAAGCAGGTTGGCCCTTCTCACTCAAAAATGTTCATGTTTCCAAGACACTTAAAGGTCAACCCAAAGGCCCCAAAGGTTCTATCTGAGTAGAATGGAGCTATTGTGCTTTGGGAAGCCAGTTGCCACATTAGGAGCCCAGCAGCATTGCTTGAGCACCTCATGGAGAGAGAGAGAGAGAGAGAGGAGAGAGAGAGAGAGAGAGAGAGAGAGAGAGAGAGAGAGAGAGAGAGAGAGAAAGGATAGACGCAGAGAAAGAGAGGGATCCTGAAACCACAGAAGGGTTCGCCGCTGGAACCCCTCATCCTACTACTCCTCCTTCCCAGTCCTGGTCCTGACGCCACTCTGTTCCAACCACACAGGCCCTGTGGACCTCATCCTTCCTTAGCAACTGTGGCTCTGGTCATGTCTTCAGGCCAACCTGCTGCAGGACCCCACCCTGTCCCCCACTTTTCCTGATTTCTTCTCCAAAATTATCATACCACAATACTTTCCTGGACCCCGGGCAGTAATCATCCTCACCCCTTTTCCAGGCTTCCTTCCTGCCTATAATTGTGCTACAAATATTTTTGTTACCGGGGCTAAGATCTGTTTCCAGGACATCTGAAGTCCTGGATAAAGTTCTGAATGAATCAATGTATTTAGCCATCAAGGTTTCTTAATCCTCTTTAGACCATTTGGCTGCACAAAGAGAAAGTTTTGTCACCATCTTTGTGTGTGTGTATGGTACTGGAGGTAGAACCCAGGGGCAGTCTACCTCTGAGCTACATCCCCAGTCCTATTTTTGATTCTTTAATTTTGAAACAGGGTCTCACTGAGTTGCAGAGGGCCTCGCTAAATAGCTGAGGCTGTCCTCGAACCGCAATCCTCTGGTCTCAGCCTCCCAAATGCTGGGATTACAAGCATGTGATAACACGCATGGGTTTGTCATCATTTTTCACAGGTGCATTTGTGGCTTTGGAGAGACAAAGCACCCACAGAGCTTATAGCATAGATACTAACCCCTGTTCCCTCCCTGACCTTATCCTCTCCCATATGAGGCACCTGCTGACCACTGTCTTGTACTGCATAGCTAACCCCTGTTTGCCACCAGATGCCAAATCCCTCAAGTGGTGGACCCCAGCCGGCCGGCCAGGCAGCCAGATTCTCCATCGTCCTCTCCCCGAGTGCACAAGTCCCCACTTCAAGTCCCTGCGGGCCAGGCAGCCTCCTGTTTCTCACTGTGGACTTCCCCTGGGGCTGTTATCAGGCTTGAGCAATTGCCTGCATTCTGCAAATTGCTTTTGTGCAGTGTTACACCAGAGAGGATTGTCTCTCCTTGGCCGGAGGCTGCCGTCCATGTGCATCCGCTGCCCAGGCTCTGCTAGCCGGGAAGAAGTGCCCCTGGGAATGGGCGGCAGGCCCAGCCTCCCTCAAGCTGCCCCTTGGGGCACCACTCCAAGATACAGCCCAAGCTACTTGGCCCTTGGAGGGCCAGGTGAAAGGAATGTGCTCACTAGGTAGACAATCTCCATGGACAGTCCTCGGCTTGTGGTCCTATGGCAGAAGCCATGTCCTGGTCTCTGCTCTGCCTCACGATCTGGGAACCTCTTGGCCCTGGGAGTCTCGGTTTCTCCCCCTGCAATTGACGAGGTAGTCACCTGATCTCTGGCCTCACAGAGACACATCACTCTGGGAAACGGACAGAAACATTCCAAGGGGTCTGCCTCCTTGGAAGGGATTCCTGTCCACCACTGAATCCTCAGGAGATGCTGTGGTTTGTCTTCTAGGCTAATTATCTCATTTGGAAAAATCTTCCCATTAGAGATGAATGTCGGATTGACTTTCCATCTATTTTCCTATGCCTGAAGACAGTGACCACCTAAGACCAATGTGGACGGGGAACTTACGGGAGTCCCCAGAGGTGGCATTCTTGAATTGTTTACACTGTTCAACTGTGATGCGAAATGTGGTTTATGGGCTGTGCAAGCAAAGGAAGTGATTGATACACAGGAGAAGGGACACACGTTCTCCCCACACCTCTCTTGACAACACTCCCTGTTTATTTTTTTTCCCCAAATCACTTTGATAAGAGGAAAACAAAGTTTTGTTTTAACAAGTGTATAAAAATAACACCCCATTCCTGGATCTACCATGCAATCAATGCATTTCTGCCTAAGAAAAATAACTAATAAAAATGACTTTGGGAGTGTCTTATTTTTTTCTTTTCTTTCTTTCTTTTTTTTCTTTTTTTGGTGGTACTAGGGGGTGGAACCCAGGGCTTTTCTACCTCTGGGCTACACTCTCGGACCTATTTTATACTTTATTTGGATTTGGAAACAGGGTCTCATTAAGTTGCTGAGAGCCTCACTCAGTAGCTGAGGCTGGCTTCGAACCTGTGCAATCCTCCTGTCTCAGCCTCCCAAGCAAGGGGATTACAAGCGTACACCACCATGTCTGGCTGGGAATGTCTTATTTTCAAGGCACTCAAATATGTCTGTCTGTCTGTCTGTCTGTCTGTCTGTCTCTCTGATGTAGTGCTTTATAATTCTGTCCCCTTTTTCTACCTTTCTAATAATAAAAATTGCTTAAGCTTAAAAAAAAAAACGACTTTGGGAAGGTCAACTCCACAGTGGCTTGTTATCAAGGTACATATTTGCCCTATCAAAGCTCATCCTAGCCAGGCATGGTGTCCACACCCATAATCCCAGGAATTGAGAAGCTGACACAGGAAGAACGCAGGTTCAAGGCCAGTCTCAGCAACTTAGCGAGAGAGCCTGTTTCAAAATAAAACATAAAATAGGGCTGAGGATGTAGTTCAGAGGTAGAATGTGGAATGCCCCTGGTTCAGTCCCTACTAATACACACACACACACACACACACACACACACACACACATCCTTGTGACAATTGGGAGAAGTGGGAATTTTCCAGAAGGAGTTGTAGTTAAACAGTGCATGCCAAGTGCACACACTGGCACACAAATTCACATCTGCCTGCCTCCGAGAGCCCACCTCTGACTTTGGTCCACGAACTTGGACCTGAAACAGCATCAATTATCAGTGGACACAGGCGGACCTCTCTTCTCGGCACTTCCGTTCCAAAGCTGTTCAGTTGGGTCCCCTGAGCAGGACAGTGGCGAGGGCTGTGGCCTCAGTGGGGCTCAGCTGAGGAGTCTGCCTGGGACCATCAGAGGTGACAGCCGCCTGGATCCTAGACCTGCCCCACCACCCACTGACTGCGCGACCTCAGGCCATTTCATCTTTGGGTCAGTTGCCCCAAAGGGTTCACCTCTTAGGGTCTGTTCAAGCTGTGACTCTTTTTGAAACAGAATTGGTATACTCTACCAAGTGATGTGTGCACGCACGTATGTTTGTATCCCTTTGAGGCTTATCATGATGTATATTACAATGCACCAACAAAGGGGCAGTGTGTGTGTGTGTGTAAATGAATTGATATATTCTTAGGGACTCAGGTTCCACCAGAGTAGTCTCTGTAACAATAAGAGATGAAAATAAGCATTGGCCCCTTGTTTAAATTGATTTGTTTATCAATTCTCTTAGAGGTCATTGTTTGTATTTGGCTGGGGCATCTATGAAACCAGCTTTCCACAGTGACTCTTCTTTGACAGCTGACAGAGAAACCAGAGGATTTTGCAGGATCACAATGTCCACAAACCTGGACATTGTGCCAGTCTGGCTGGAGTAGATTAAAATGATGCTTCTATGTAAGGTCCCTTAACAATGCGTTGTGGGTTGAATTCTATCCTCCACAAATATGCCGGAGCCCCAATCCTCAGTACCCATAATGTGACTTCATTTGGAGACAGGGCCTAGCAGGGTGTTGTGGTATATGCCTGTAATCCCAGTACTTGGGAGGCTGAGACGGGAGGATGGTAGATTTGAGACTAGCCTTGTCAAATTAGTGAGACCTTCAGCAACTTAGGGAAAACCTGCTTCAAAATAAAAAGAGCTGGAGGTGTAGCTCAGAGGCAGGATGTCCCTGGGTTCACTTCTTAGTACTCCTCCCCCTCCCCGAAAAATAGGGATAATCAATAAATTAAAACGAGGCTACTCCTATGGGTCCTAATCTAATTTGACTGGTGTCCACCTGGGAAATTAGACAGAGACAAACACAGATGGAGGGCAGGATGTGGTAACAGGGAGAAGAGGACTTCTGCAAGCCAAGGAGAGAGGCCGGAACCGAACCCGCCTCACACCCTCAGAGGGAGCCAGCCCCGCCGTCCGCCAAACCGTGAGACAACACACGTCTCTTGTTTGAGCCACGAAATCTTCGATATTGTGTTACAACAGCCTTGGTCTACAATGCGCATGTTTCCATAAGAGGAGGAAAAGCCAGAGAGAATTCATGATCAAAATGGGTTTTCAGCTGAAAGAAACTGGACTTGGTTCTAAGAGGACCGTAGAGGCCACACTCAGAAGGGTGAACGCAGAAAATAAACTGTATTACAGACATCTAGTTTTCTTCCTCTACTTTTATATTTTACCTTTTCCAAAGAGGTATCATAAGGGCATAACCTTTTCCCATTTGACACGGCTGCTGTTCACTTGAGGCTATATAAAAAAAAAAATAAGAATTTAAGTAGCTTTTAAAACTATCCAAATCTTGGAGGATAAGAATTTAAATAGCTTTTAAAATTAGCAAAACCAAGTTTGTAATCTCAGTCCTTGGGAGGCTGAGATAGGAGGATCCCAGGTTTGTGGCCAGCCTCGCTACTTATTGAGGCCCTCTGTAACTTAGTGAGACCCCTTTTCAAAACTAAAGAATAAGCCAAGGGTGGTGGTGCACGCTTGTGATCCCAGCATTTGGGAGGCTGAGACAAGAGGATCACAGTTTGAGGACAGTCTCAGCTACTACTTAGTGAAACCCTTTGCAACTCAGTGAGACCTTGTTTCCAAATAAAGAATTAAAAATAGGGCTGGGGGCGTAGCTCAGAGATAGAATGCCCCTGGGTTCCATCCCCAGTGAAAAAGAAAGAAAGAAAGAAAGAAAGAAAGAAAGAAAGAAAGAAAGAAAGAAAGAAAGAAAGAAAGAAAGAAAGGATAGATGAGGCTGGGGGTGTAGCTCGGGGGCAAAATGCCCCAGGTTCAATCCCCAGTATCAAAAAAATTTAGCAAAATGATAAAAACTCAAAGTCAAAATGATAAGAATTTAAGTAGCTTTAAAAATTACCCAAGTCCTAGGTGTTCAGGGCAGAACACCTAGGTGTTCAGTGGCAGAACACAAGCTTAGCATACACAGGGCCCTGGGTTTACTATCCCATCACCAAAGCGAAGGAATACATGGATAAACAAATAAATAATAAAATTCTAAATATAGAGCCACAGCCGGGCGTGGTGGTGCACACTTGTCATCCCCGCGCTTGGGAGGCTGAGACAGGAGGATCGCACAGGTTCGAAGCCAGCGTCAGCTACTTAGTGAGGCTCTCAGCAACTTAGTGAGACCCTGTTTCCAAATAAAAATATAAAATAGGTCTGGGAGTATAGCCTGGAGGTAGAAAGCTTCTGGGTTCCACCCCCAGTGCCACCAAAAAATAAAATAAAATAAAATAAATAAATAAATATAGAGCCACTATCCCATTTGGGGGCTGGTGCTGTAGTTCAGTAGTAGAGTATGTGTTCAACAGACATTAGGCCCTAAGCATAAAATAAATAAACAAGTAAGTAAATAAATAAACAAGTAAATAAATAAATAATAAATGAAATGAACTAGGTCCAGAGTTGCTTTTTCCTTCTGATTAGGTGGAGTGTCTTCCCTGTCTGCAATCATATGAACATCCATCTCTTTTTCTGCTCTGGGAGTTTACGGCTCTCCAAATACACGGTTCTTTGTGTTGGAAAATGCACCCCCGGCTCTGCTCCAATTTGGAGGAGCGGGAGAGCGGACTTGGGCCGGGGGTTGCAGGTGACTTTCCTCACCAGCATGGGAGCAGATGAGAAGTTCATAGGCTGTTAATAAGCTGGAACCAATCGGTGAAAGCCGGCTGGCTGTGCAGGGGCCGCAGGTCCTTGGGAGAACTTACACTTGCGCTCCGTTTATCTGCATAGAGCTGGAGCATGAAAGCCCGGCGCTCTCGTGTTTGTGACAGTGAGCAGACATGTGTCCCTCACGCTCGCTCAGGGAATATCTCATTAAGGGACACAATGATCGCTGATGCCCGAGGCTGTTGCAAACAAGCTCTGCCACTCTCCTGGAGAACCGCAAAATGGGAATTTGCTTTGAGTGCGTGGTAATGAATATATTTGGAATATATTAGAATTGATTTAGATCACACTTAGCGGGACCCTCAGCAACTTAGGGAGATACTGTTTCAAAATAAAATAAAATAAAATAAAATAAAATGGCTATGGATTGGAGCTAGAATGCCCCTGGGTTCAATCTTCTAGTACCAAAAGAGAAGAAAGAGAGAGAGAAAGAGAGAGAGAAGAAGAAGAAATATGAAAGAAAGAAAGAAGAAAGAAGAAAGAAAGAAAGGAAGGAAGGAAGAAAGAAAGAAAAAGTTGTTTTTTTTTTTTTTTTTTGCAGTACTGGGGATGGACCCCAGGGGCATTCCACCTCCGAGCTACATCCCCAGCCCTATTTTTTATTCTTTATTTTAAAACAGGGTCTCAATGAGTTGCAAAGGGCTTCACTATATAACTGAGGCTGTCTGCAAACTGCCATCCTCCTGTCTCAGCCTCCCAAATGCTGGGATGACAAGCGTGCACCACCACACTCGGCTTAAGAAATTAATTTAGATCATGCACTCTCACCCTTTAAAGAAAACCAAAGAGTGTTTTTTTTTTCCACAAAAACATTTTGTCCTTTTATTTATTTACTTATTTATTTTATTCATTTATTTTTGTGGTACTGGGGATTGAACCCAGGGGCATTCTGCCTCTGAGCTACACTCACAGTCTTTTCTTATTTTAAAACAGGGCCTTACTAGGCTACCTCATGCTGCTGCCCTATAGAACCTATGATCCTCCTGTCTTAGCCTCCAAAATACTAGGATGACAGGCATTCACCACCATGCCTGGTGATACATGTTTTGTTGTTGTTTGTTTTGTTTTGTGGTGCTGGAGATTGAATCTAGAGGCATTCTACTTCTGAGATACACCCTCAGCTGTATTTTATTTTGATTTTGAAACGGGGTCTCACTAAGTTGTGGAGAGTCTCGCTAAATTGCTAAGGTTGGCTGTGAACCTGCGATCCTCTTATCTCAGCCTCCCAAGTACTGGATTACAGGTGTGCACCACCAGGCCTGGCCTCCAAATTTAACTTTATTTATACCCACTAGGTGAATTTTGAGAATGAAACAAGGCCACAAATACTGGCAAGCATGTTTTAGAGATACTTTTTTGTGCTTTTCTTACTTAAAGTGTAGGACTGCCTGCCACCAAGAATCCATCAATGCAGAGAAAATGTAGTTCCTTGCAATGGGTTGGCTTCTAAGGTACCGATTGGAATTCTGGGGGCAGAAGCAAAGAAAGGGGAATTTCTGCCCTCTTCACAAAATAAGAAATACGAGTCTTGGTGAGCCTCTGTCCATAAGTTGAGCCCTGGCTGGACTTGCCAGGCAGGAAGGGTGCTGGGCTTGTCTGTCTCCTGTGGCTCTGCTCCTGCCGTGGTTTGAACGTGTCCCCCAAGTTCTTGTGTTGAAAACTTAAACCCCAATGCAAGAGAGTTGAGAAGGTGGGGCCTTCTCGTAGGTGGTTAGGCCCTGAGGCCATAAGCATAAAATAAATACGCAAATAAATAAGGAAACAAACAAACAAACAAACAAATAAACGAAATTAACCCGGCCCAGCGTCCCATTGTGAATGCACTGCTGTCATCACAGGAGGAGGCGAGTCGCCTCTGAGGCGGCCTGCTGTACAGGAAAGTTTGGCCCTCCCTGGCGGGTTTGTCGTTCTCAACTCCCCCGGCCCTTCCTCTTCACCCTGGGATGATGAAGGCCCTTGCCAGCCACCAGCACCAGGCTTTGGGAAGCAAAATAAATTTGTTTGCCATAAATTACCCCGTCTTGAGCTGGACATGGTGGCGCACGCTTGTAACCCCAGCATTTGGGAGGCTGAGACAGGAGGATAGAGGTCCATGGACAGCCTCAGCTACTTAGTGAGGCGCTTTGCAATTCAGTGAGACCCTGTTTCAAAATAAAGAATAAAAAATAGGGCTGGGGATGGAGCTCAGAGGTAGAATGCCCTGAGTTCTATCCCCAGTGCTACCAAAAAAAAAAAAAAAAAGCAGCTATATTTTCTTGTAGATTGTTAACAGTGAAACAGAGAAGGGTACCATCTACCCTATACCCCTCTGGACCTGGAGGTGGGAGCAGAGCTTGCCAGAGAGGCTAGGCTGAGACGCGATTGCCTCTGGAGGTGAGGTTTCAGCACACACCATTGGTGTACAAGGGCTGGGGGAAAGTCGCCTGATGAATGAATTCACAGCAAGTGCCCATGGACCAATCACATTCTTTCTCTGGGCCTCAATTTCTTCATCTTTGAGACAGGATCGTGGGTTTAGCTCATTGGGTCAGAATTGGGGATTGGGCAATTTTAGACTGGGTCCTGGAGATGCTGATTCATTAGGATGGAATCAGGCTCTGGCATGGATGTTAAAAAAGTCTCCCCACCCCCTTCACGCAGGGGGTCGGTGTGGGGAGCCCTGTTGTTCAAGTGTGGGTCTTTGTAACTTTGTTCTTCCCTTAGTCAAAAGAATAAATGAACCCAAGCCGGGTGTGGTGGTGCACACTTGTAATCCCAGCATTTGGGAGGCTGAGACAGGAGGATCATGGTTCAAGGACAGCCTCAGCTACTTAGTGAGGCGCTTTGCAACTCACTGAGATCCTGTTTCAAAATAAAGAATCGAAAATAGGGCTGGGGGCATCGCTCAGAGATAGAATGCCTCTGGGTTCCATTCTCAGTACCGCAAAAAAAAAAAAGAAAAAAAAAAAGAAAAGGAAAAGAATGAGTAAACCCAGGGGTCAGGGTCATCTAACTTTTAGCATTCTTCAATTCCCTACTTACATCTGATTCATCATCCAGGGTTGGCTTAAATTTTCAGGAGGCCCCTGCCCTCCTGGTTTCAGGCCCCTCAACCTCTCTATCTCTTCCTGTCTCCCGAATCACTCAGCACACACGGCTTGTCCGGTGCATGTAGAACAACATTATTCAGTGTTAGCATCCACCCTGTTGTCTCTGTAGCTGGCCTTCCCAGAGAGAAGGGCATGAACCTCGTCGGGAGATCCTTGTCTCCTCCCAGCCCTGACACCGTGGTGGCTGACTTCCATTGGGCCGCGCTCAGACAGTGCCACCGGGTCAGGGAGACATCACGGTATGGTAATCGCTCCGCTCACTGTCAGTTCAGCTAAGTTAGCATCCGCCCTTCGGTCCTTCCCAACGGGGCAGGACATAGTTTATTCATCTAGTCACCTTCCTGCAACTCCCCCGGGCATGTATTCCTTGTGATTTCATTAGCCCGAAGGTTAAGGTTAGCTCTGAACCGTGACAAAATGGATCGTTCAAATTACATGTATTTTTAGAAACTTTCTCTTCTGATTGGGAAACGACTGGGTGGCATCTTTTCTCCCAGTCAGTCAGTCACGCATTCTTACCCACTGTTTATTATGTTCACTTATATAAAAAATAATAAGAAAAAATAATGAGGAGCCTGAACTAGGCACACACACATATGGATGAAGGTGGAGAGGGTGAGGGTGTTGGGAAGGAGGAGGGTGGGAAGAACGTACACCACAGGTGGAGAAAGCTGTTTCCTACTGTATCACATTCCCATGTTTTCCAGGTCTCTGACCTGCTATTTTGCAGAGTCCTTCGAAATAAATCATCGTGGGTGCCAGCACTGTCGCGGGGGGAGGGCGAGAGAGCATCCTTCCCAGAAGTCGTGAATAACCATGCTTTCTGCCATCTTGCTTACGTCCAAATCTGGTACCTAGCCCTGGCCTTCCGAAAGGCTTTTAGTGCATTTCGAAGTGATGCGGAGAGGCGCCCTGGTAGGTAAATTTCCTTGGCTCTGACGGGGCGGACTCTGGGCTCACTGTAAGGACAGAGTGATGCTCCTGTCGCCGTGAGCAGGTGTGCGATGGATGTGTCTCCTCTGCATGCACAGGTGCACCCGTCCAGAGCTTGCTGCCTCTTCCCTCTCACTCTTCCCTGGAAAAGCTCTCATTTCTCAGCAGCACCCGGGACAGCGGCACAGACACAGGCGGGCGTTCTTTTTCTCTCACTGTTTTGTAAAATGGCTCCTTCACATCTCTGGGCAGTGCTTGGCGGCCCTTCTCTTTCTTGCTGCAGCTTTTGTCTTTGACATCTGTCATGCCTTAATTATGTCGTCCCTTAGGATGTTCCAGCCCCTCACCACTCCCAGGGATTTTAACACTTCCTCCCGGTGCACCGCGCTCACCTGATTTTCCTCTAATCCCACAAATCTCCTGCCACCGAATCTTAATGCAGCGGTGATTAGCTTTCTCTGTGTCCATTCTTTTCAACAGTGGGATCTTTGCATCACATCTTGCATAGGATCAACATCTATGACTGTTTTGCGCTAGAAGAGACTTTGAGGAACAGAGTCTGTGGTCAACACCATTAAAAATAAAGATGGGCGGGCGTGGTGGTGCACGCTTGTAATCTCAGCATTTGGGAGGCTGAGACAGGAGGATCGCGGTTCGTGGACAGCCTCAGCTACTTAGTGAGGCCCTCCACAACTCAGTGAGACCCTATTGCAAAATAAAGAATAAAAAATTGGGCAGGGGGTGTAGCTCGGAGTTTGAATGCCTCTGGGTTCCATCCCCAGACCTGCAATAAATAAATAAAAATAAATAAAATAAACACGGACTAAATGCAGCACGGCGTCCTATATTGGAGACCCTCTGCTCTTCTCTGGGTGCTGAGAACAGACAAAAAGAAAATGAATGAAATCTGAACAGACTCTTTGGTTTAGTTAATGTCATAGTAACCAAGTTAATTGTTTAGTTGGGTCAAATAGAACAAGGTCATAAATGATGTTAACATAGGAAAAAGCTAGGTGAAGCATAAACAGGAACTACATCGAAATCATTGTAAGTTTTCTGGGATCCTCAAATTATTCCTAAGCAAAAAGTGAATTTAGAAATCAATATCTTTTGCCGGGCATGGTGGCTCACGCTTGTTATCCCCGCGCTTGGGAGGCTGAGACAGAAGGCTCGCGCAGGTTCGAAGCCAGCCTCGTTGGCTTAAGAGACCCTGTTTCCAAATAAAAATATAAAATGGGTCTGGGAGTGTAGTACGGAGGTAGAACGGCTTCCAGGAAACCCAGTAACACCAAAAAAAAAAAAAAAAAGAAAGAAAGAAAGAAAGAAAGAAATCAATATCTTTTGCCAGGCGTGGTGGCGCACGCTTGTAATCCCGGTGCTTGGGAGGCTGAGACAGGAGGATCGCACAGGTTTGAAGCCAGTCTCAGCTACTTAGTGAGTCTCTCAGCAATTTAGTGAGACCCTGTTTCCAAATAAAGTATAAAATAGGTCCGGGAGTGTAGACTGGAGGTAGAAAAGCCCCTGGGTTCCACCCCCAGTACCACCAAAAAAAAAAAAAGAAAAAAAAAAGAAAGAAAGAAAGAAAGAAAGAAAGAAAGAAAGAAAAGAAAGAAGGCCAGGAGGAGCAAAGAATTATGGGAACAGTATCAAGAAGGAAAATAGCCCATCCTTTGACCACGCAGCTCCATGGTACCTGCACCAGGAAGCTCGCACGGCAACCGCCATATGTATCGAAGAATCACAGGGATCGGTTAAAGAGGCCGCCTTCCCCCAGTTTGACCAATTTAGCATACTACTGAGCACCCTGTAATACACAGCACAGCCTCCCACAGCAGAGGATTATCTGGCCCCAATGGTAACAGGTCCACTGTTGAGAATCCCTGAAGTGAGCCAGCCACTTGATTGATGCGCTAAACATGTTATTTACAGACTCAGTGACACCAGGGCTCTTACCCTACCCAAAGAATGTGTTCATCTGTAAAAGATCTTGGAAAACTAAAGGCCACAGGGAAGTTTTCCTACATGCTAGGCACACCTTCTAAAATAAAGACTGTGAGACCCATACCTTCAGCTATGTGAGTAAGGAAGGAAGCGTGCTCATCTTGGTTGTTCCTAGGGGGTTAGCACGCACGACTTTGGCGGAAGGCTAGAAAAGAAGAGAAAATTGAATCTTCTAAGGGTGAAGGGGAAGAATGGGGTTGTAGGTGCTAAGAGTGGGTTTGGGAGGAGACGAAGGCCAGTGATCTAAGACTACCTACCGTCCTTGATGTCAACAGCAAATTCTAGCTCTGATTCTTCTGAGTCTGATGACTTTGATTGGCACCAAATGATGGCTTTTCTTGCCAATAGGATCAGTGCGAATAATGTTCTATGGTAACAGACATACTCAGACTTTGAGAAAACCCTGCATATTTTGTTTGGGGCCTGGCCCAGGAATATGGGTTTTGGCGGGGGAAATACAAGGCCTGCTGAATTTCCTGGTGAGGTCTGACTTCCAAGAAACCTACGACCTTTTCTTCTAAAACTGTGCTAGCCAGGTATGATGGCATGTATCTGTAATTCCAGTACTTGGAAGGCTGAGACAGGAGGATCACAGGTTCACAGCCAGCCTCAGCTACTTAGCAAGGCCCTTGCAACTTGGTGAGAACCTGCTTCAAAATAAAAACTAGAATAGAGCTGAGAGTGTAGCTTTGAGGTACACTGGCTTCAACCCCCTAGTACCAATAAATACATACATACATGAATAAGTAAATGAATAAAAATCAATAAACAAATAATAAGTGAAACTATGCTAGCCACTAACTGCACGTGGCTTTTGAAAGTTAAAATGAATTAAAAGGGAATCAAGCTATCAGCTCAGATCCTCGGCCCCTCTGGCCACAAGGCTCAGTGGTTGCCACAGTAGACGACACAGAGAGAGACCATCTCCATCATCACAGAGCACTGGACCTTGTGCTCAGCTCTACAGTTCTCCTCTTGCACATCTGGAACATCCCACCAGGACCAGGGTCAATGGAGCAGTGGTCCATCAATACATCCCCTTTAAAAACACCTTTTAAAACACCTGACCTGGAGATTCAAGACGCCGAGGAAAATGGCTGACAGAAATTAATTCTTACCCAGACCAAAATGTTTCAGATAAATCTAAAAAAATAAAAAGAAAAAAGAAATGAAGAGGGGCAGAAGTGCATCGGGAAAGAAGGAGCCTGTTTAGAATTTTTATTAGGCAGGAATAGAGAGCTCTAGTCACAGTGATTCAAGCAGGTATGAATTTCATGGTGTTTCATAAAAGCCCCTTCAGACATGCTTGAGTGCTGGATTCTGGCCCTGGTCTCAGACAGGCAACGACCTCACGTGTCTCGGTCACTTAATCAGCTCGTGTGTGTGTGTGTGTGTGTGTGTGTGTGTGTGTGTGTGTGTGAGACTGGGGATTAAACCTAGGGGCATTTTACCTCTGAGCTAAACCCCCAGCCCGATTTTATTTTTTTATTTGGAAACAGGATCTCACTAAGTTGCGAAGGGCCTCACTAAGTCGTCAAGGCTGGCTTCAAACATGCGATCCTCCTGTCTCAGCCTCCCAAGTACTGGGATTACAAGCGTGCGCAACCTGCCCTGGTTTTAATCAGCTCTTTTTCCTTCACCTCCTTCATTTGGAACCTGGGGGAGGCGGATTCCACTGCATTCTGTGTGCCGTAGGCAGGTCATAAGACTTCTTCCCTTTTCCTTTCTCACAAGCCAAGAGCGGAGAGGCGTCTTTGCTACGAGGCTCGTTTCCGTGGGTGACAGGACATGTGGCTAAGTGGAAAAAAAAAGATGTGTGCTGTAAGGCGCCCCAGGGAGGCTGCCCCTTCTGTAACGTGAAGCAGCCACTTGTGAAACACACCCAAAGTGCAGCAAAGTCTGCATCCCCTTTGGTGGGCGCGCAAGGTTAGAGGGGCAGCCTCCCAGGGAGGGACCAGGTGCAGGATGGTCTTAGAGTCTACAGAGGTGTGGATCAGGGGGATTGAGAGCTTGTCCAGTCCACCGATGGGATGAAGAGCCACTTAGAGACTCCCAAGCTCTGCTTCTCTCTATGGTTTAAAGGGCAAGTCCCAGAGCTGCCGTCTTCTCGCCAGGAAAATGCAGGTAAGGCTAATTCTGCTGGCTTCTCATTTTAAACGCGGTAACAAGCCAACGATGGGAAAGGCCCTGCAAACGAGCATGCGCTATAGGGATTTACTGTTTTAACTTAAAATCACAACTCCTGTGGAGATTCCTTTTTTTTCCCTTGGAACACTGGTTTCAGCCTACTTTTCATCCACAACCAACAGCTGTTGCTTGCATACCGGGAGCCAGAAGCCGCAGATGCGAGGGTCTTTGAGCACGCCCTTCCTTCCTCAGCCCACCATGACACAGACTGTGTGTGGCCCCATATCTGCGCTCTCCTGATTGGGAACTAATGCACCTTTATTTCTGACTAGGTTTTATCTAGCTCATGGCCACCCAAATCAAGCCCACATCTTCCAGCCTCCTCTGTAGTTGAGTGTGACCATGTAATTAAGTTCTGTCCAGGGGATGTGTGCAGAAGTGGTGTATGCCATTTTGGGTTTGTACTTTGAAGAGAAGAAGCCCCAGCCACCCTCCTTCCTGCTCCCCAGAATAGGGGTGGCAGGCTTGGCCAGAGGATGAAGGCTTGGCGTTGAAGATGGCAAGTGATGAGAGGGAAGGCATTTGCAGCCTCATGCTACTAAACTTCTAGAATGGCCCTGGGATACCGTCTCCAGGCTTTATGTTCACCTCAGACACTGTCTTAGAACTTTTTTGTGTGTCATGTAAACTGTATCTTAACTAATATACCTTTCTTTCTTTCTTTCTTTCTTTCTTTCTTTCTTTCTCTCTCTCTCTCTCTCTTTCTTTCTCTCTCTCTTTCCTTCTTATAGTAGGAATTGAATCCAGGGACATTCTACCTCTGAGCTACACCCCCAGCCTTATTTAAAAATTATTTTTATTTTTCTGGGCATGGTGGCTCACACTTATAATCCTAGTGCTTGGGAGGCTGAGACAGGAGGATCGTACAGGTTCAAAGCCAGCCGCAGCTGCTTAGTGAGATCCTCTGCAACTTAGTGAGACCCTGACTCCAAATAAAATATAAAAGAAAAAACAGGTCTGGGAGTGTAGCCCAGAGGTAGAAAACCCCTGGGTTCCATTCCCAGTACCAAAAATAATTTTTTTTTAAATGGTCTCACTAGGGTGCTGAGAGTCTATATTGCTGAGTCTGGTTTGATCCTACAATGCTCCTGTCTCAGACTCCCATGTTCTGGGATTACAGGTGTGTGCAATCACACCTGGCACAAATACATCTTTCAAATGTCCCTCTTCAGCTCTCCAGGGGATCCTTCTGGTACACATGGCACCAGCCCTGTTATTCTCAAGTTCTCTCTCTTAGCTGTCTTCCCTGCTTCCCTTTCAGGTAAAATTCACCTATTTCAGGCTCTCGCACTCTGCTTCATGGTGTCAATCATACTTTATAGACTGTTGTGCCGGTGGGTGCCATTTATCCCTCCGGGGCAATGGATGTTTGGAGGGTTCTGGGAACACCACACCTGTGCATGAAGAATATTAAAGAAAGAGTGCTGAGTACCCTGAAAGGCTGGTAAGGAAGGTTGGGGTTCATGCCAGCTTTCCAGTGCTCCTGTACAAACACTATGAAACTCAGACCAGCACTGAAAGTCACCTGCATGTCTAGTTCAGGAAGCCCAGTGGAGGGGCTGAGGGTCCTTTTTCTTTAAGTGTACCTGTGTGTTAGTCATCTTTTCATCACTGTGACCAAAATACCAGTAAGAACAACTTAGAGGAGGACAGGTTTAGCAGGCTCAGGTTTCAGGCTCAGTCCATGGCTGGCTGGCTCCAAAATAGAAATATCATGGCAGCAGCAAGTGGTAGAGGAAAGCTGCCCAGCTCATGATGCCTACAAAGCAGGGGAGGCGGTGGGAAAATATAGTCTTGAAGGCGATGCTCCTGGCAACAACCTCCTCCAGCTCTGTTCCAACTTTGAAATTTGCTGCATTGCAGACCCGGATGCAACACATGAGGCTTTGGGGCCACACTAGAGCCAAACCATAATAGCCTGAACTGCTTCTCTGCCCCTGCACAGATCTGGAGTGGCTTCTTTGTGGTACCTCCACCTTCCTGGGTGCCTTCTCCGAGTGCACCCAGTGCTCAGCTCTGGGGACATGGGCTGGAGAAGAGGACAGGGCATGCTTGGGCATGTATGTCAGCCTGGCTCCATTTGTGGAGCCCATGACTTAAGATGCTCATTGACCCCCAGGTCTCCTCTCAGGACTTGGGAGACTTGGGCTGCTGGATCAGCCACTCCTGGTTTGCTTTCCAGGTGGGGTGAGAAGAGCAAAGGTGACATCTAGTGCTGTTTTCATTTGTAGAGAAACAGAGATGAACACCCCTTTGGAAGCATGCTTCTGTCGCCTTACTTTGTAACTGCAAGAAGGCTTGGCCATTTTTGTATATGGTTTTATTTTTAGCCAGGATTGAGCGGCATCTATTTCCCTCTTCACGGATTTACTGGGATGTAGGGAAGGATAGAAAAGAGACCCCACAGAGGGGAAAGAAGGGAAGAAAAATTAGAATTACACTCACATGACCACATCCGGGTTATAGGATGAATAGGATGAATGATAATGAGGGATAATATGTACATATATATGTATATATATATATATATATGTATATATATATATATATATGATGCCCATGAACTATCATGTTGGAATAATCGAGCACATGTCATATAATTTTCTGTAGCATGGTTCACGCTAACAGCAAGTAAACCCTCAATCATTATCCTTAACATCTCTACCCTCAAAGTGGATAGTACGGGCATGTCCCTCCCTCCAAGGACAGCCATCATCTTTCCAAAGAGAAGCAGTGTTTTGCTAACAGCAGAGCTGGAAGCAGGCTTGGGCTCCCTGTCCTGACCCAGGCGGGGCAGGCCCGAGTGTTGTCACAGCCATCTGTTGTGGTCTGTAATGCATGAGCACATTAGCACATGGCCGGCCAGCAGCCGCAACATTGTTCTCCTGGCTCAGTCAGAGAGCCCACTCAACAATGGCACAGTCTTGCATTCGGGATAAATACAATCGCTGAGGAGCTTTTTTTTTTTTTTGGATACTTATGTTAAGGTCTACACTAGCTGTCGAAGTTGAACAATTGCAGCCACCCTCCCACGCCCTGCAATATGATTCTCATTTTTTGTCAATATCATTCTCATGATATTGACATGGATGGTTTGTGGGAGCTACTAATTTGTTAGGAGACATATTTCCTTTTTCAGATATATTCCCATCAGAAAGAATCAGCCAACTGAATATCAATCTTTTTTGTTTGTTTGTTTGTTTGTTTGTTTGTTTGAATCCAAGGAGGATGTCTCCAGAGGCATTTGAACAAATGGCCCAACTAGGAACTCGTGTCATCTTAAGGCCAGTCTGATATCTCCAGGTCCACAACCTTACTGTGCTCAAAGACGACCCGGCAGATGTAAGGAGGTAGCTTATGTTCACGGCAGAGGATGCTGTACTTTAAGCCCGAATACACTTGTTGATCCTAACTGATCATTTGAAGTCCTTTAGTGTCTCCCTACCTCAGGATCCTACAAGAGCAGCCTCTAAGACCTCCTGGATTGTTAAAAAGCACTTTGGAGCCAGGCATGGTGACGCACGCTCGTAATCCCAGTACTTGAGAGGCTGACACAGGAGGATCATGCAGGTTCGAAGCCAGCCTCAGCTACTCAGTGAGGCTCCTTATCTCAAGGGATTACCTTTCTTTTTGGTATATGAAAATGGAGTAGATTCAGATCAGAAATACTCCTTCTTCCTTTTAAGTGCTCCAAACTTACCCCACCTATATCACTGCTTAGGACAGACAAAGGTCTCTGCCTGGGGGAGTTTGCATTCTAGTGGGAAAGCTAGCCTTCCCTCTGCGAGAATGTCCCCTCCAGTAGCAAGTGAAAAAGTCACCTCCCCACCCTTCCAATCAGTGCAGGCCTCAAAGTTTGTTAATGCTGAGAAAGAAAGTGTTTAAGTCCCTTTTCTGTAGGCTTCTAATCTGCCCGGCGCAGGAGATGGGTGACACGGTGCTGGAGGGCTCGGAACAGGCCCAGCGTACCTGCCACTGAGGAGTCCTACCTCCTACACACTCCCTGAGTGTTAAATAAAATGCCGAGAAGATGAATTCTGGGGAGGCAGGATAACAGTTTGTGCATTACCTATGTTCTTGCAGGTTTATGTTGAACATTTATGATCAAGTTTAATGTCTGCTTCTAAAGCTGTGACTTGGGCTGGGGGTGGAGCTCAGTGGTAGAACACTTGCCTCGCATGTGCAGGGTGGATCTGGGTTGGAACCCTAGCACAGCAAACAAACAAAGACTCTTGACTATCTTCATGACGTGCATGCGCTACAAGTTAGTTGGCCATTTCATTTCCAAATCACAATAGTCTGGGTGGATTACTAATAAAGGAATAACTCACAAATAACAACTGACCTTCTTCTGCCAGGCTTACTGCTAAGATTCTGCCTAAGACCCAAAGGTACGTGTTAGGGACACTGTGCAGTCTCTGGGCATGTGTTGTCTTTGCCACCGGCTTGTGGCTGGTGGAGAGTATATCAGATTTCTTTCTATGAGTGACAGAAAGGAATTTTAGGATCACAGAGGGCCATAACTTGAAATAGCCCTTGAGCTTTCCCTAATATGTGAAAGCTAAGGAGAAATGGGTCATAGGAGGAACTCTAGATGAAAAAAAAAATCCTATAGAGGAGCAAATAAGACAACCTAAATGAGGGGATGGGAGGGGGGAAGAAGGAAACTCTCTAAAGTACACATTGTAGATATACTTATTCACATCGTAATCAACCACTAAGCCAAGCGTGGGAAGGAGGGCTGGGGAGGGATGGGGTGGGGACTGGGTGGGGGCTAACTGGGTGATGTGTGCATGTATGTCTACACAAGCTTTTTACCCCATTATGATGTGTGAATACAATACACCAATAAAAAAAATTTTAAAAAGAAATAGCCCTTGATAGTCACTTTAGAGACAGAGGCCCAGAAAATCCAAGCAACTTGCCTGAGGACACCCAGCCTGCTCAGACACCTAGATTTTTTAAATCCTAGTTCAGACCTCTTTTCACCACCGTAGGTTACACATAAGGACCCGAGGAGCTACTCTAAAGTGGAAGAGACCATCGGCAAATGAGTGCAGAAAGAAATTGCAGCATTCACGTACAACAAAATACTACTCAGCCACGAGAGGGAATGAAGTAGTGATATATGCGATGGTGTGGACAGGCCTTGAAAGCATGCTACGAGAAAGAAGCCAGTCACAACGCTAACATGCTGTATGGTTCTGTTTATAAGAAGGCGCCAGAATCGGTGGAGCCATAGGGCCAGGAAGCAGAGGAGTGGTCGCCAAGGGCAGAAAAGGGGCGCGGAGAGCGACTGCTTGAAGGGTACATGGTTTCCCCTTGCTGTGATGAAAATGTCTTGGAACCAGAGAGAGGTGGTAGTTATATAACACTGCAAATGCCACTGAACCATTTGCATTAAAATGGTTAATTTTTTTCTTATATGAATCTTACTTTGATTAAAATGAGGGAAAATATGAAATAGGAGAAGCTGATGGGTTAAACCCAAAGGAGAGGGCGATGGCAAGCAGACCTGAATGAGTGGGGCTGGAGCCCTGATCCTGATGTTGGGAAGGAGGGGGTCGAGAGGGCGGCCCCAGCCCCAGGGATGCCTGGGGTGGGGTAGGGATGATGGCAGGGCTCCTGGCTGTCCGAGTCTTATGGCTCTCTGCTCCTTTTTGTGTCAGTTGTCTGCCAGCGCCTGCCTGGGCTGGCCTGGCATCTCCGTAGTCAGCATTGCTGGCTAAGGGGCCCTGTACTCCTCGGTCTTCATTAGCACTGCCTGGGCTGGGCAGCCTGGAGAGGTCAGAGCTGGGGGTGGTGGGGAACCTGCAGCCCAGTTTCCAGGAGGCCTCACCACTATTTTTTGTGGGGCTCTGTATGAATCAGCTTTTTGTCACTATAACTAAAATGCCCAACAGGAAAAAATAATAATTTAGGGGATGCAAAGGTTCATTTGACTGATGGTTTGAGAGGTTCAGTCCATGGTCGACCGGCTCCAAGGCAGAAACACCATGGCGGCAGCCCTCGAGACCATCCCCCAGGGACCCTCAAGACCATCCCCCAGGGACCCGCCTCCTTCAGCCACCACCACCTGAGCCTTGCTGTGTGGCCAACACTTGCGCTCTTTTGGGGAGACATTCCAGATCCCAAACATGGCAGGCTTCCAGCTGCAGTTCTGGAAGAAAGGTCCAAGGAGCACAGGTCAAGAGGCTGGGGCTTGGGCTTCACAGGTAATGACTCTTCCAATTAGTTCCTTTCTGACCCTGCCTCTCTCCCTTAAGAAAGATATTATCCTGGCTTCTGCGTAGGGTATGGGCTCTGCATGTTACTTACACAAGGCAAAGAATATTCACAGAGGATTTCCAGTGCTTCAGGCTCTGTAGGGACAGGTTGGGAGCATGTGAGGGTGAGACAGAGGCCTTCCTTTGCTTTGGAGTTTTGGGATATGGACTCTGCACACAGTTCAGGGATGCTGGCATGCCACTTCTGGGGGTCCTGAGGCATGCAGGTCCCCTGCGATGCTGCCAGGAAAGTCTGGGGGTAACAGAGATCCTACCTCAGGGGATCTCCCAGGGAATTTGATGAGATGATGCCCATCAGTGCTCTCCTGCCTCACCGGCATGCTCTGTACCCGGCCAGGCAGAGTGCACTGTGAAGATGGTACTAGCATTAGTACTACAGAGGGATATGGAAACCAAGGCTCAGGAAGCCCATGCCTCTGGCCAGGGCTACACAAATGGTGGATCCCACTGAAGGCAGCATGCCACCCAATCCTAGCTGCCCCCTCATGGTCTCCATGGTGATCCTCCCCCATGGCATATATATTACTGGCTGCTTGAGTGGAGAAGGCTCAGATGTGGGGCCCAGATCCATAGCTATACAGATCCTGGAGCCCAGAGAATCCATTCACAGTTGGAACCAGGCAGAGGGTGGAGGGTGTCTCTCTCTCTCTCTCTCTCTCTCTCTCTCTCTCTCTCTCTCTCTCTCTGTCTCATCTCTCTCTCTCTCTCAGTACTGGGGATGGAACCCAGGGGCATTCTACCTCTGAGCTACACCTCTAGCCCTATTTTTTATTCTTTACTTTGAAACAGGGTCTCACTGAGTTGCAAAGGGCCTCACTAAGTAGCTGAGGCTGTCTTCGAACCATGATCCTCCTGTCTTGGCCTCTCAGATGCTGGGATTACAAGCGTGCGCCACCATGCCCGGCTCAGAGGGTGATTCTTGTAGCTTTCCTTTAATCTTCGGAGCAACACAACTCCCAGACACTATTGTTAATGATCCAGGGATTCTGAGGTCTCACATGCCCATCTTGCTCCTCCCACTCTGCAAACCTCCTCTTCTTGTAGTCCACCACTGAGTTCTCTCATTCCTTCATTCCTTCATTCATTCCTCTCTCTGGGCCCTTGCATCTAGCAGGCATGGTCTAGATGAAGCATCCAAATCCGCTGGGGAAGTCTCACAATCCAGGACAACTCCTTTCCAGAACCGTCTGTTCTCCTGAGGCAGGGAGGCTGGTGACTTCCATTTGTACACACAGGTGACACCACGGAGGGGCATTTTCACCCATCATATCCCCTGCCAGCTGGGAACTCCCAGCACCTCTGCCCTAGGGCACATCAGGAAGAGAGCCTGGGTATTCCTTGCAGAGCCCGATTTGCCCCCAGCCACCTTGGAGATCACCCTTCCTGGCTCCATTCCAACAGTGGAGGAAAGTAAGGCTTAGACCCAACAATCGCAGCTTCCAAGGGCTCCAGGCCTGCTCTCCAAGACAAGCATTTACTGCCAAGAAGATCTGAGGATGAAGAGGAGGGGTTACCTGTGGTCTGTTTGCATCCCTGACTCAAGATTCCTGATAGCCCTTGCCACAAAAGGAAAGCACAGAGAGACGGGGCTGGCCTGGAGGACAGCAGAGGGGAAGGTAAAAGGCCCGGCCCTAAAAGGCGGGGACTGGGGTACCTGTGATAGCAGATTCCCAGCTGTCTGCTAGGGAGAGGATGGCAAGCCCAGATGCCCAGGACTGAGGACTTCGAGTTTGCAAATAGCTTCAGAAGCTCAGTGGAGATACAGAGTATCCAGAGAGGCCCATGGATCCTGCGAGCCAGCGCTGATGTAGGTGGACTCTGGGTCCTTGGGCAGGAAGTCAGTCCAAGTGCATGAGCCTGTCTGTGCTCCTGGACTGGGGTGCACGTGCCCAGCTGGGTCTGTGGGCCTGGGTGCTCCCCCTCCCCGCAGCTGTTTGCCCCTCAGGAATATAGCTACTTGTGGCAGGTGCCTGCTTTTTCAGAGACCCAACCCCTTCCTCAAGCAGAGGGTGTGGAGCCAGAGCCTTCTCAGCTACACCAAAGCCGGATCTATACCAGCCGCTTCAGCCTGGCCACTCTGGGGACCCCCGCCAAGCCAGGCCACCTTTCCACACCAATCTTGGATTCAGCCTATGCGCGATCCAGGAAGCAAGAGGCAGAGAGTGCACTGCTCCACGGTGTCCTGTTTTAGATGCACTCAGACCCCTACCCTACCCGGATCAGGCCCGCAGAGAGGGGATGTGGGGCTTGGGATACAGACTGCAGCCAGACTGGCTGCTGCCTGGCAGTAGCAACAGACCCTAAGGACTATTCACCTGCTGGGACCCATCCTCCACCTGTGCAGTGCCTACCCCAGCCGGATAATTACTAAAGCTCGTCAGCACCGCCTGCCCCCCAGACTGGGGGGGCATCAGGGACAGATGGGGTCCTGGCACTGAGAGGGAGCACTAGAGGGAGTCCCTTACATGGACTAGGAAGTGGGGGGCAGCGTCAGATCCTAGAATTCCCCAGGGACAGCTAAGCCAGCCTGGGGCTGCTGCGGTGGGGGCTGGATGTGGGCGGGGCCACCTGCTGGGTGTGGATTCTGGAGCCGGATTCCTGGCTTACAACCTCTCCACTTCCATTTACTGGCGGAGCCCCTGAGGGCGTCGCTTGCTGGTTCTGTGCCTCGGATTCCTCCTCGCCTGTAAAGTGGGATAGTAGTAACACCCACTCCAAGAGTTATTTGAAGAACTCCGTGGATTGCCTCACGTAAAGCTCTCAGGTGCCCTACCTTAAACCCACTAGACTTCCATATATGATTTCTGCCTCCTCGTCCAGCCTTTTTAATATCCTGAACTCCCAGGATAGTATCTTATTTTTTTAAGATTTAAAGGAGTTTATTAAAAAGATAGAAATACAGAAGACAGTTACGGGCCCATACCATTCAGGAGTGGCGTGGGGGGTGTTTCGAATGAATTCACCCGGGATAGTAAATACCTTGCCTGCCTTCTTCCAACTTTCCCACGAGCCCCAATGCACCCTGCCCCCACTAACCCACAGCCACAGGAGAGAGATAGAAAGCAGGGGTGTGATTGTGTGGGTTGGGAGGACTCATCCCCATCTCTGCCCTGCCTACCATGGCCCCTCACTTTGATAGCCTGGGGATGGGGGACTTACCCCCCACCCTAGCATGTGCTGTTGGCAGATTCCACACTAAGGATTGGCCACGCTGACTTTACTATCACGTATTTACTTAATAGTAAAGTAAGGAGTTCAGACAAATCGCTAGGCAGATTCTGCCCTAATGGGAGACAGACATTTCTGCAGTGCTGAGGTCGTTTTACCCAAGAGATCATGGAGGGAGCTTTAAGATGCAGCTCCTCTCAGAAGCTTTTGCTCACCCCAGTCTAGGACTGAGCGGCACAGGTCCTGCTGGGTGGCTGCGGAAGCCCCAGTTTGCCCCGGGTGCCCCAGGACCACATCTTCCTATGGGCCACGTGGGAGTCCCAGCCTTGCTGCGGGCTTGGCACCTCTGGGTCTCAGCAGCGTGCCCCTCCACTGAGATGAACAGCAGGTCTGCCAGGCTACTTGGCCCTTCTGCTCTCTGCTGGTCCCTGGGATGTAGCATTCCAATTCAGTGGACAGCAGCGTGCCTTAGAGCTCCTGACCACCCTCTAAGGAGTCCTCCAACACTGAGTCTGGGAACTCCTCCCTTTTCTATGACTCCCGCCTTGCTGGGAGTGGGGGTGGGCGCTGGAGGCAGCTGCAGAGGCCAGGGGAAAGAGGCTGGGGTTCTACCCGCTGGGCTCCAGCCTCGCCTTTCAATCTCCAGTGGAGCTCCCAGGTTCTCAAGGAGGGTTGGGAAGAGTCCCTCAGATCTTGGAATCTAGTGAGCCCCTGGGCTCCTCTGCAGGAGCTGGGGAATCTGTGAAGGCCACGCAGGACTTGAGGTTGGGAAGATGCTGAGCTATAGCTCAGTGCTGGGGGAAAAAATCTCCGGACTAAGGCTTTCCAGGTGCATGACTTTCCCCAAGTCTGCCTTCCCCTTCCCCTCTCTCTGACTGAAGAGCCCAGCAGCAACTAAGGGTACTTGGGTGCTAGCAGTTAAAGTGATTGTGCACAGTACTCTTCCTTTTCTCACTGAAGCCCAGCTGATGGCCAGAACCCTCCATCCTGTCATCATCGAAGGGCCACCTGCCCGGGCAGCCATGCACCACTCCGCCCTTGTGTGATCTGCCTGCATCCAGGGATGCTTGGTTCTCTCACGTGGAGCCCAGTGGACCCATAAGCTTAGGCGGATGGCTCCCGGAGAGCCCAGAGCCTGCCTAAATACAGCCCTTCCTTCCTTGGCTGGCGCCTGGACACAGCAGAACTTGGGAACCGGGTGGAGGGCAGGATTTATTTCAACAACTTTAGTGTGGACAGAAGGAGCAGTCCTTCTGTCCACACACCCCAAAGCCGGAGCAGGCACCAGAGCGCGCCAGAGCGAGGCACCAGAACGAGGAAGCTGGGATCTCAACCAAGTTCCCCCAGCCCACCCTTTCTAGCCTCTGTGCATCCCTCTGTATGGAGCTGCAGCTGGAGCTCGACCCGGTTTTGAATTCTTTGCAAGTTTCGTTTTAAATGGGATTTCAAAACGAGAAACTTCTAGACCCACCTGTTCTTGAGTTCAAATAGCAACACTGGGCTCCCTTCCTCTATCCCAAGTCTGCTGCTTGGCCTCCTGTGAAATCTTCCTAGCTTCTCTAGCCTTCGGTGAAAAGCAAGGCCTAAGGCACCGGATCCCTGGGCGCCTACAGTTCTGGCCGGCAGCCCAACATTTTCGAAGGAGGATGGGGAGCGCTTGTCCCCGAGCCAGAGGCTAAGGGACTCCTACATGGGCTGGGCAAGAACGAGACTCAGTAAATGGGGTTACAACCCGAGAAATCTCCATCCCGAGGCCCAGGGGCCTTCTACCCATCCTCGGTGGGACAGCCCTGGGCATCAGCCTGTCCTTTGAGGGGCGAGCATTCTTGGGCCAGATCTCTGGTGGAAGGACTGCGGCAAGATCTGTCCCTGTGTTTGAGCAGGCGAAAGATTTATTATTTCTGTTCAGAATCCCTCTAAAGAGCTGTATCCTCAATTTGTATTGAGGCTTTGGGTTGTAAGGGACCCAGTGTGCCTGAGAAGAAGTAACCCCAAGAAAGAGCACGAGGCCGAATCAGGGCACCTCGGAGCTTCGTTGCCTCCCAGCGGTCCCTGGCACCTGGCATTTGGCAGTTCACGGCTTGGGTGGGAGCAGGTGGGGAAGTGGCGGAAAGCTTGGAGAAGGGATGAAGAGTTCCCAGATCCCTAAGCAAACACTCCAGGGTGCTTGGCCCTGGATGGCCCAACTGCACTGCGGCGTTTCTCCAGGGGACCTCGGTTCTCTCTCTCTGAAGCCAAAGAAACCTACCCGAGAAGTAGGGGGAGCAGAGAGAAAAAGCTGGGCTGAAGAGCATATAGCAGCTCCCAGACGCCTAGTTCAAGGCCCAGAGTTACGCACCACGGGAGGGAAATTTTCTCTCTTAAACTAGCAATCTTCAGCTGCAGCCAAAGAAGTTTCTTGATTAGGTTTAACTGATTGGAAAATAATAATTGGGATAAACACCAGACGGGATGCTCAGAAGGCCCCTTAAAGAAAATGGGGATGGAGTGGGCTATAGACAATCCCCCTTATTTTTCTCCAGGGCAAAACCGGCAGGGCATCCCCAAATGGCCCAGAGGAGTTGTGTGTGAGTTGTATATGTCGCCATTTTCGAATCCTCCCCACTCACACGGATGAAACCGTAGGACTTACTTTAAATTTTATTTAAAATCTCAACACTCGATCATTTATTTCGTTTTTGCAACCAAACAAGTAATAAATATTATTTAGCACTTTTTTTTTTTTTTACAAAAATAAAACAGATGATACACTTTCTCCGAGGGGCCGCGCGATCAGAGTAGGGGTGTTACCGGGCGGATGCTCCGAAGCCCAGATGCAAATCGGGCAGCGCCAGGCGGTTGTGCAGACGCGGGAAACGCGTGGAGGAGTTTGCCGTTCGAATTAAAAAAACGGCAAAAAGAAACCGATACAGAGAGGAAGAACGGCTTAGACGCTGGTGGGGCTGGCCAGTCACGTGAGCAGACAGCTTAGCATCGCGCACTTACCTCGACACGGACATTTTATTTACACATCCAAGAAAGAAATTATTAAAGAGCTAACAGACCCCCCATCCCCAGAAAACCTCAAGCTATCTCCACAGCAACTTTCTTTCAGTTTTGTGAAGCACTTGGGTACCAAAATGACTGTCCCCCATCGGTAAGAAACCAGATCGCTTTTTGGGCTCAAGACCGATAGAAAGGAGGAAGGGCTAGTTTCTATTTTAAAATGATACCCTCCTCCAAAAAATAAAAATAATAAAAAACACCCGCACCCCCCATATCGGTAGTTTGGGGTTATTTTTTTTTTTACTCCACAAGAGGTTTCTATTCTGAGCGTCTATAAAACTTGCGCATACTGTTGAAAAGGGAACATTCACATATTTATTATAAAACCTCAACACCCCCTCCCCCCAAATCAACCGGAGAGGCGGGAAGAGCCAGCGTTCTTAAGACCAGGTGGGCTGCCCAGGTACGGAAATCGGCGCGGCCCGAGTGTTTCTGGTACCTGCGCCCACTTCTAAGGAGCTCGGCGCCCCCGCCCCGCGCCGGCGGCGACCCTCGAGAACCTGCTTCTGCAGCTCGGCCCCCCGGGTCCCCACGGGCCAAGAAAGTCCCGAAGGTGCCCGCCCCCCGGGGCTGCCCGGGCCGAGCCGGGAGTCCGGCCGGGCTGGCGGAAAACACTCCGCGTTTAGACGCTTTCCTCGAGGATGGGAAGGGCGCACCTGGCGGCGCCTTTTTTGTTTTTTTCCTTTTAATAACGAAGCGGAGTCTACCTGCGCAGTTTAAAGCCAGAGTGCTCCGCCAGGTCCCGGAGCGACCGCGCCCTCGCTCCTCGGGCTCCGTGCGCTCCGTCGGCCTCGGTCCCGGGGGAGGCTCGGGGTCCCCGTCGCCCCCGCCCCGGCCCCGGGCCCTCGCCGGTCCTGCACTCCCCGGGCCGGGGGCCCTGGCGCTCGCCACCGGGCGCCGGCTCGGGCGGCTCACTTGGCGTCCGAGGTGAGGCGCGGCAGGCTCGCGGCGCCCATGGCCGACACGTGGTGGTGCGGCGGCGGCACCTGGCACATGCTGCAGGGGCAGGGCATGCCGCCCCAGTGCTGGAAGCCGCCGCCGCCGCCGCCGCCGCCGCCCCCCGCCCCCAGCGGGGCCGCCGCGGCCGCCGCGGGGGACTTGAGCAGGCCGTGCGGGGGCCGGACGGCGCCCACCGACGCCAGCCCCGAGCCGGGCAGCGAGGCGCTGGACACGGCGGCGGCGGCGGCGGCCGCGGCGGCGGCGGCGGCGGCGGGCGGCAGGATGGGGTGGTGCACCGCGGGGTGGTGCGCGGCGGCGGGGTGCGCGGCGGCGGCGGGGAGCGGCGCCGAGTGCGCCAGGCCGCCGCAGGCCGGGGGGTGGAAGCCGGCGTGGTGGCCGCCGTAGACCTCGCTCACCAGGCGCTTCATCTCCTCCAGCGAGTTGGTGAGCATGAGGATGTAGTTGCGCGCCAGCAGCAGCGTGGCGATCTTGGAGAGCTTGCGCACCGACGGGCCGTGCGCGTACGGCATGACCTCGCGCAGCCCGTCCATGGCGATGTTGAGGTCGTGCATGCGCTTGCGCTCGCGGCTGTTGATCTTGAGGCGCAGCTGCTGCAGCTCGGGCTCGGTCATCTGCTTCTTGTCCTTCTTGGTGGACGAGGTGGCCGCCGACGACGTGGACGAGGAGGTGCTGGACGACGAGGACTTGAAGCCGCCGCCGCCCAGCTTGTCCGCCGGGTGCGCGCCCGCCGCGCCCACGGCCCCGCGCAGCTCGGGCGGGCAGTCGCTCGGCGTGGACGAGGACACGGTGCCCCCGGAGAAGCCGCCGCCGCCGCCGCCGCCGCCGCTGCCCTTGCTCCGGGCCGGCAGGAAGAGGTCATCGGGCTCTGGCGACGACGGGCGACTGGACACCAGGCTGGTGTCCGAGTCCATGGCCCCGGGAGAGAGTCGCGGCTTCCGGAGGGTCCTTCCGCCCAGGTCCTCGGAGCTTCCAGGAAAGGAGAGGAGAGGGGAGAGGAGAGGAGAGGGGAGACAGGGTCAGTACGCCCGGCGGAAGGGCCGCGCCCGCCAGCACCGCCGCGGCCCGGCACAGGTGGCCGCCCCTCTGCGGGCTTTGGCCTGGCTTCCAGAGGCACAGGTGCTCGTAACTAATCCCCCCCCCCGCGCCCCTCCGCCCCCATCCACAGGTTGTTTTCCTCCAGGAGCACTGGGCGACTCTCAGGGAAGGGCTAGAGGTGTTGTTCCTTAGGTTAGGAAAGGAAGAGCGGGGTCCCCGGGGCTGGTGTCCACGCGGGGCGGATGAGGGCTTTTCTTGGGGGAGTGTGGAGACCTACAGAAAGCAGGACTTATTCGTATCCTTAAACGCGTCCATCCTATCTCCAACGACACCGCTCAGCACACACACACACACACACACACACACACACACACACACTCGCACACACGTACACACGCGCGCGCTCACACCCGGCGCCGGCGAGGGACCCCGGTGCCAGGTGCTGGGTCTGGGGGGCCCCCGGGGCCGCCAGCTGACCGGGGTCGGGCGCGAGGAGCGGCGAGCGCTCGGACCAGTGGCTTTGGACTCACTCGGGAGATGCTGCGAACGGACCCGCAGGAGAGGCATCCGGGTCTCCCTCTCCGGGGCCCCCAGGACCTTCCGAGTTGGGGGCGTCGGTCCTCGGAGCTGGGCGCAGGCAGCTGGGGGCCGAGGGGCGGAGACACTTACTGGCAATGGGACGTGGGGCGCTCACTCCAAACAGCCGCAGTGGCGATCCTGGCTCCGCGCGCCGGGGCGCGTCGTCTATAATAAGCATCCGCACCTTTCGGGGATCTGCGGGTTTTTATAGCCGGGTGGCGGCGGCGGCGGCGGCGGCCACGGCCCAGGCAGGGGCGTGGACCGGGAACAATGTGCGTGTCCTGGAGGGGCGGCCGCGCCAATGAGCTGGGCGGACGGCAGGGGCTGGGAAGCTGACGTCATCCCGGCTCGATCCGCTCAATGAAACCCGCCGCGCCCGGCACACGCCTCCTCCCCGCGCACAGCCAATGAGCGCCGGCGGAGCAGGGCTGCTGGAGGAGCGACGGGAGGAGGGACCTGGGGAGGGGAGTGGGAGGCGAGGGGGAGGAGGAGCGGGAGGAGGGGGCCTTAAGTTAAGGGGATGGAGTGGGCCAAACGCGCAGGGAACCCGGGAAGATAGAAGCCCGTCAAATTTCTATA
The DNA here is from genome assembly GCF_963383645.1 of Muscardinus avellanarius. Taxonomy (NCBI): domain Eukaryota; kingdom Metazoa; phylum Chordata; class Mammalia; order Rodentia; family Gliridae; genus Muscardinus; species Muscardinus avellanarius. Next base: position 12,290,412 of record NC_137790.1, read on the forward strand.
AAAACACGGTCAACACAGAGTCGGGCTGGGGGGCGGCGTGGCCCGGGGACTCTGCAAACTAACCAGATACCCAGTGCAGCTGGATCTTTCGGAGGACGTTAAGCGGATAACTCTGACGACCTAGAGCCCGGGCTGGAGTCTGCTCCTTAGATTTTCCTCGCGGGTTTCCCGCCGCTGGTTCCCCTCTCGCGGGGCTCATCAACACGCGAGCGCGCGTAAAGGTAAACCGCGCGCAAAGCCCCTACTTTTTTTCGAAGCTTCCTGCGCGCAGCCACCGCTGGATGCCGCAGCTCCGTCTGCGGGCGGTAGCGCCCCCAGGTGGGGGCCTGGCCTGGCGGAGCCCAGGGCTGCGACGAGCCGCGGTTTAAAAGAAATCACAACTCTTCCTAAAGTTGAGAATCGAGCAGGCGAAACGTCAAGATATTTCCTAAAATGAGCACTAACGGCGCAGAGGCGCGCCCAGAGTTCAAACCCGCACCTCCCGTTGAGTAAGCGGAGCCCCATGATAAACAGCGTCCTCAGGGAGGGTGTCCACGCTGGGGACAACACCAGTTGGTTTGCAGAGAGACGTCTCAGACCTGAGCAGTCTCCCCCCTCCCCGCCAGTGGACTAGGGAGAGATCGGACCGCTCGCAGCCGCCTGCAGACACATTTTGCCAATTGCAGCCTGACTCTCAAACAGGGGGACCCTTGACCAGGAGGTACTGAGTCCAATCTGGAGCAGCGCCCTAGGCAGTTCAGAGGCACCTACGCATTCCACCCATTTTACAGATGGGAAAACCTACAACCCGTCTGCCGCAAGCCTACAGATAAAAGGCTGCGACGCTTTGCAGTGCGCCCTGCCTCTAGAGAACGGCGGCGGCTGGCTGGGTGGTCCCCTAGGGGAGAGGCGCCTGCCCCTTCTTCCAAAACCATTCATTTTTCCACAGCTGAATTTCTCACACTCTTCCATTTCGAAAGCAGAAATTTGTGTCTGCAGATCTCAGATGCTAACGCGTGCGCGCACACGCACACTCATACCCCCCCCGTCCTCTCTCCCAGGGCCTATTAAAGATCCTTGGGTTACTTCCATTATTTTTGAACTTTTAATGGCGGTTTTTAAAACAAGTAAAGCCGGTAAGTAATTGATCTTCAGGCAGCAAAGTTAGAAAACACACAAACGCCCGCTCACTGCGCCCGGCTCCGCGGTAAGTCTCCGGTGGGCGCTGGGGAGCGGGGCGGGCCCCCGCCCCAGCCTCTGCCTTCTGGGGCATTATTCTCCAACCCGCGTGTTTCCCAGCTGGCTCTGCACCCATCCGTTAAATATGTTTTTAAAACACGAAGAACCGAAGCGTGCTGACACGCCGTCCAACGGTTCCCAGGGTGACCCACAACCGTTCAATTAGCGGAGTCTGTCACACAGGGCGCGGGCGCCGGGAGGGGCGGGCACCCGAGGTCCCTCCTTGGGCCTCCCGCCCCCGGCGAGGGCGTGCGTGGAGGTGTGGGCGGCGGGCTGGGGCGCGGGTCTGTGCCTGTGGGTCCGGTCTACACCCGGCCAGGCGGGGCTCCCTGCAGACCCCTCCTGCGCGGCTCCCGACGGGGGGCCCGTCTGGCCCCGGGAGGTGGGCGAAAGCGCGGCGTCCGGCACCCTTGACACGAGGGGTCTGCGGCTGGAGCTGGAGGCAGGGCCGAAAGTTGGGAGCTCGCCCCGGCACGGCGCGAGTCCGGAGTCTGGGAAGCAGAGTCCGAAGGCGGGACTGCGGCCCCGTCCCCTCCTGGACGCCCAGAAGGACGCCGGGGCCCCAGCTCTCCCCGGGCCGGGGCGCCCTGCGGTGCTCCCTCCGCAGTCCCGGGCCCCGGCTGGCCGCCTCCGCTCGGCTTCTGCCCTTCGCTAGAGCTGCTTTGGGGTGGGAGAAGTCCGCCTTAGTCCAGGGACACACACACGCACACACACACACACACACACACACACACCAGTTTTTAAAAAGCAACCTAAGCTGTGCACTAGGCACACAGCTTATTTTATTTTTTTCTACAGGGGATTCAACTTGGGGGCATTCTACCTCTGAGCTACACGCCCCCACCCTGCCCAGCCCTTTTTTAATTTTTGTTTTTGAAGCCAGTCTTGCTAAGTGTTTCACTGAATTATTGAGGCTAGCCTAAAACCTGTGCTCCTCCTGTCTCAGCCTCCCAAGTATTGGGATTACAGGTGAGAGCCACCACAAATGGCTGGCTTCATTTTATTTAATCTCTCATTGGCCCTAGAAGAAAGGATTACTCCCATTTTATGTTATTTTTTTATTTTTTTACAGTCCTGGGAATGGAACCCAGGGGCATTCTACCTCTGAGCTCCATCCCCAGTCCTATATTTTGTTCTTTATTTTGAAACAGGGTCTCGCTGAGTTGCAAAGGGCCTCGCTAAGTAGTAGCTGAGGCTATCCATGAACCGCGATCCTCCTGTCTCAGCCTCCCAAACGCTGGGATTACAATCGTGCGCCACCACGCCCGGCCTCCCATTTCACAGGTGGCCAATAAATGCCTAGAGAGCTGTGGGCATTTGCCCACAGTCAGGTGACCAGGGAGACTCCAGGAGGTTCTGGGGGCAGTGGAGGAGTGTGGGAACCAGAGACACAGAGATCTCCAGTTGTCCCTCTCCATCTGTTTCTTAAGTAGGTCTCTAGAGCCCATCGCTAGCCAGGAGCTATGATTGTGTCCACTGTGAGACCTGGGGGATAGCGAGCACTGGACACTCTCTTCTTGCCCTTTCTGCTAATACTCTTTGGCTCCTAGGGATTCTGGAGACCCTATCCTGTCCTGACTTAGATTTGCCTTCCAGCCAGTCCAGGTGGGAGAGAATTTCAGAGGAATGCCCAGAGCTCAGGGAGAGGAATTCCGTGTTAGAGAAGCTGAAAGGAAAACAAAAAACCCCAAACTAACATGCCCCCTCCAGTCTCTGGAGGGGCCATTCTTCCCTCTGCCCCTAATGACCAGGACATTGAAGCTAAGCCCTCCCCCTGACAAGTTCCAGGTGGGCCAATAGGATAGGTCCGAGGAGGGATGGGAACAAACTTCTGTTGAGGTTGGCTTACAATCACTATCTCATTAATCTTCCCACCAGCCTCCCGGTATTAAGAGAGATGCAAGTCGCTTTGCTTTCTCAGGTGAAGATCCTATGCAGGTGCTTGAGGTGGGGCGGGTTCAGTCACGGCTTGGCCCTGCACCTGCTTCTCCCCTCCATACCCAGGAGACAGGAGGCTGGCGCTGTTGAATTACTTGGCCAGTCTGCCTTTGCCCAGAGGCATCCACCTCCTGGGGGGGGGGGATTAATTCAGAGGCTGGGGAGTGGGGTGAAGAGAGGTCCTGGAGTAGCTAGAGAGAAGCGTCCCTGATCCTGTGAAGGCCTTCCATTTTGACTGATAAGGTGGCTAGGGCTACCACAGACACTCCTGGCCTGGTGCGTCTTACTATGAGGGCATGCTGGGGGGGGGGGACGTGGATATGGGGAAAAGCCTTTGATTTAGAGCCTTACCACTGTTCGTGTAATAAGTAACAATGGCCCCCCAGAGACCTCAAGTTCAAGGCCAAGCCCTGAAGGACTTGGCGCCCTCTGGGTGGTGTCTCCACAGGCTTCTTACTCCTTCCACTGAAGGTTCTGGGGCACCCAGGGGCTCTGCTCCATGCCCATCTTGGCCCACAGCCTCCGCTGTCCCTTCCCTCACGCCCTCTGCCCTCCTGTGACTTGTTTCAGTCTTTCCAGGTCAGTCTCTCCCCCACCCACCCAGCGCTCCTCTCCACCCTCCGCAGGGGGCTGCCACCCCCAAGCAGAAGGAGGCTCTGCACTCCTGGGCTCCAGGCCAGCACGTGTCCCAGAAGGGCTCAATAAATCAAAATAGGGATGGGTAGTAAGATAGTTCTTAATGACAGTGTTATCAGAATGCCCACATACCACAAAAGACTAGGGCGACAACATCAGGGTGTCCCCCCAAGCCCACCGCCCAACCAACCCAGTTTCAGAAATGCCCAAGGAGGCACCAGGCTGCCCAGTGGGGATGGGATGACAACACCTCCCCCTGTCCCATAAAGTGGGACCCTCGGCCCACTCCCAGACGGCCCCCAATACCTACCCACTGCCCATTACCCCAGGAAAGACCAGAGAGCGGCTCCTGGGCTCTCTCTCCCGGGCGGAGGGACCAGGCGCTCCCGGGTCTGTGGGGCTGGAGGTGGGCAGAGGCCACGGTAAAGGAGAAGCGGTGAGCCACAGGCCCTGCTGGACAGGCAGAGCTACCCCTGCCGGCGCCCTCGCCGGGCTGGGCTGCGACTCGCAGCTTCAGGGAACCCGCAGCCCGCGGGGACCCCCCCCCACCCCCGGCGCTGTCTTCCAGGCAGGAACCCCGACTTCGCGCGGGCAAATTGGGGCGCCGCGGCTGGCTGACCACTGCTGGGCGCCCCGAAGCCTGCAACTGCGGGTGGGAGCGGCCTGGGCGCCCAAAAAACGCCCTGGGCTGGGTCCTGGGTTTGGAAAAGGGTTCAGAAAAGACGGGAGGAAGCCGGGCGAGGTGGCGCAGGTTTGTAATCCCCGCACTTGGGAGGCTGAGACAGGAGGATCACACACACTTAGTGAGACCCTGTTTCAAAATAAAAGAATACAAAATAGGGCAGGGGGTGTAGATCAGAGGTCGAGTGCCCCTGGGTTCCATCCTCAGACCCACAAGAAAGAAGAGAGAGAGAGAGAGAGAGAGAGAGGAGAGAGAGAGGGAGGGAGGGAGGGAGGGAGGGAGGGAGGGAGGGAGGGAGGGAGAGAGAGAGAGAGAGAGAGAGAGAGAGAGAGAGAGAGAGAGAGAGAGAGAGAAGGAAGGAAGAAAGAATGGCCCTGCTCTGGGTTTGGGGGGCATCTTTGGCTATATGCACCTCCTCCCAAGGCCCTGGTGTCTCCAGTGCTAGACACAGACCCTTCCTCAGCCCACAAGGCCATCTCCTTGCATTTTGAACCTCTTATTCTGAATAGTCTTTGCCTGATGACCTACTAAATAAAATTAATGAATCATTTTAAAAAAGAGGAAACATACTTAGCAACTAAGCAAGGCCCTCAGCAACTTAGACTCCACTTCAAAATAAATTCCTAAAAAGGGCGGGGGTGTCACTCAGAGGTAGAATGAGGGTGTGAGGTTCAATCCCCCATAACATTCCCTCCAAAAAAAAAAAAAAAAAAAAAAACACTTTTTTTTCCGTATTTGGGATCGAACCCAAGGGCATTCTACTTCAAAGCTACACCCTCAGCCCCTTTTAAAATTCATTTTGAAACAAGGTCTCACAGAGTTGCAAAGGGCCTCCATAAGTAACCAAGGCTGTCCATGAACTGCGATCCTCATGTCTCCGCCTCCCAAATGCTGGGATTACAAGCGCGCACCACCACGCCCAGCTTAAAAAAAAAAAACAATTTTTAATGACACAGAAGGCAAAAGTCACTACTATTGTGCCCAGGCTGATGTCGCAGGAATTGAGAAAGAGAGCACCCACCAAACTTGGAAGATCGATTTATTTAAACGCGGAAAAAACAGACTAGCCAGACTAGGGAAGCAGTCCGACACGCTGTCCACAGCTGCGACCACGAGCTGAACTTACAAGGGTTTTTAGGGCAAAACCCACGCACAGGGTGGCTGAGGGCAGGGGGGAGGCTCATTGTTACTGTCTGACAAAATCGAGACATCTCTGGAGTGGGGCTAGTATTTGACTATAGGGTAAGCAGAATGTTGGTCTACATTTAAAATTATACCCTCTTCTGATGTTCCTTTAACCCCTGAAAATCTCCCAAGGAGCATTACTGTGCAAAATTTCTTTTAAAAGGCTGGTACAAAATGGGAAGCAAACAATTTTGGCTTCCTGGGCACAGTGGGGGAATTCCAGTAACTGTGGGGTCACAGCTGGGTCAAACATGGAGTCTCTCTTGTTACCAGGGCCTTCTACTACCCTCCCAGCATCCTCCAGCTCTCAAGCAGCCACTGTCACGAGGTCCACAAACCTCCTTCCAACTCTGCAGGCCTTGCAACTTGCTTTTCTTCATTTCTTGGCATTTCTTGGACATCTTTCCCACATCAATACAAGATCCACCCGACCCCTTTAAATGACGTAGACCTTTTGGGTCTTTCTGCTCTTTGCTTGGGTTCTGTCCAGCTGTGAAAAGCCAGTAACAGATGGAACCCTTGAAATTGCTTCCGTGGCGAGAGTGGAGGGGGACCCTGGGGTCAGGGGGCACCCCACGGTATCCGGGGCCTGTTCTCCTTTGCGGAGTCTTTCCCCCAAAGGTCAGGTGGGAAGAATTGGTTCCCACTCTGTACAAAGAAGAGCTGGGAAAGCCAAGTCCCTGGGCCTGGGCTGGCTAGAGGAAGGGTGTTCAGTGGGTGGTAGCGCGTTCCCTGGCTGGGACTGTGACCAAAGGCAATGCTTGAGTTCTGTGATTTTGGAAGACCATGAGAATTTTAGACATCCATTTCCCCTTTTCATTTCCTATTTCCAATAACAAACTCAATCATCTATTTCTGGGTTGATCACCTGTTTCTGGGCCTCTTTACTGAGGTGCCCCCCTGACCTATTTTTATATTTTATTTGGAAACAGGCTTTCACTAAGTTGCTCAGAGCCTCACTAAGTAGCTGAGGCTGGCTTCGAACCTGTGCATTCTTCCTGTCTCAGCCTCCCAAGCACGGGGATGCACGGGGATTACAAGCGTGTGCCACCATGCCCAGCTGGAATTTACTCTTCTTTAAGGCATAGTTTAAACCAGGGATGGTGCGCGCACGCGCACGCACACACACACCACATGCACATACACACCACATACACATACACACATACACCTGTAATCCCAATACTTGGGAGGCCGAGACAGGAGGATCTCAGGTTTGAGGCCAGCCTCAGCAACATAGTAATACCTTGTTTCAAAATAAAAACAAAGCTGGGTGTGGTGGTGCATGCTTGTAATCCCCACACTTGGGAGGCTGAGACAGGAGGATCGCGCAGGTGCAAAGCCAGCCTCGGCTGGTTTAAGAGACCCTGTTCCCAAACAAAAAATATAAAATAGGTCTGGGAGTGTAGCCCAGAGGTAGAAGGCCCCTGGTTTCCATCCCCAGTACCACAAAAAATAAAATAAAATAATAAATAAATAAAATAAAATTAAAATAAATAAATAAAAATGAAATTGGGTAGGGATATAGCTCAGAAGTAGAATGTCCCTGAGTGCAATCTTCAGTACCAAGAAAAAAAAACAAATTAAAAAAACTCCCAAACCCCTAAACAAACACACATGTTTTGACTAGATACTGTTTTACATATGCTTAAAATAAAGCTCAAATAGTAAAAAGAGTATTTGATTAAAAGTTAGTTTCCCTGGTACCATTGGCCTCCTTCCCCCAGGTCTCCAGAGGCAACTAGGGTTGCAGTTTCCTGTGTCCTTCAGGAATATCCTTTACATGCAAAAATATATGTTTAAAAAATTCCCCACCTTCCTCCTGCTTCTCCTCCTCCTGCTCCTCCTGCTCCTCCTGCTCCTCCTCCTCCTTCTCCTCCTCCTCCTGCTCCTCCTTCTTCTCCTCCTGCTCCTCCCTCTCCTCCTGCTCTTCCTCCTTCTCCTCCTCCTGCTCCTCCTGCTCCTCCTCCTTCTCCTCCTGCTCCTCCTCCTGGTCCTCCTGGTCCTCCTCCTCCTCCTCCTCCTCCTCCTCCTCCTCCTCCTCCTGTACCTCCTCCTGCTCCTCCTCCTCCTACTGCTCCTCCTCCTGCTCCTCCTCCTCCTACTGCTCCTCCTTCTTCTCCTCCTGCTCCTCCCTCTCCTCCTGCTCTTCCTCCTTCTCCTCCTCCTGCTCCTCCTGCTCCTCCTCCTTCTCCTCCTGCTCCTCCTCCTGGTCCTCCTGGTCCTCCTCCTCCTCCTCCTCCTCCTCCTCCTCCTGTACCTCCTCCTGCTCCTCCTCCTCCTACTGCTCCTCCTCCTGCTCCTCCTCCTCCTACTGCTCCTCCTCCTGCTCCTCCTCCCGCTCCTCCTGATCCTCCTCCACTACCTCCTTCTCTTGTACTGGGGATTGAACTCAGGGGCATTCTATATCTGAGCTACTACCCCAACCCTATTTTATTTGTTATTTTAGAATGAAGTTTTACTGAGTTAGTGCGAGTTGGCCTCAAACTTTCCCTCCTCGTGTCTGTTTCCCAAGTCCCTAGGATTGCAGGTGTGCCGCACGCGTCTGTCTGACTTGCCCTCTTCTTTTTCACACGAGTGTTAGCATCCTTTATATACTGTCTGTGCCTCGCTCTTTTCTCTTTCTGTGCACGTGTGCGCGCACACACACTCACACTCACACCAGCAGCAGCAACACCTGGAGCGTGTCTCACGTACTCACCAGAGTGGCCAGAGGTCCATCCAAATCCTCCACCCAACCAGAATGAAGACAGGCGCCCTCCCGGCCCTGGGGAAGCCTTTGGCTCCAGACGGCACTTTTCCTGCTTCTCTTGGTCACACAGAAGCTGGGACGCTCAGAGCCAGGTCACGGAGGCCAAGGGTGGCAAATACACTTCTAGAGCATCCCAGAACCGCACTTTTAGCTGCTGCCTGAGCTTGCGGGAATTCTTCCTTTTTTTGCCTTTTCCATTTTTTTCTTTTTAATTTTTTCTATTTTGTAATACAAAACAATAATACTTCTGATCTCCTATTTGTAAAGTAGTCAGAGATCTAGACAAACAGTATTGTTTTTGTTTTTTGGGGTACTGGGATTGAAGCCAGGGACGCTCTACCTTCACTCCCAGCCATATTTTCTTCTTATTTTAAAACAGAGTCTTGCTGGTTTGATGAGAGTCTCACTACTTGCTGAGGCTGTCCCAAACCTTTGATCCTCCTGTCTCAGCCTCCCAAGTGCTGGGATTATAGGTGTGCACCACCACGCCTGGCTAGACAAACACACTTGAAAGAATAGATATAAGACCACTAGGAAAAGCTTATTAGTGCTGGGCGTGGCGGCGCACGCTTGTCATCCCCGCGCTTGGGAGGCAGAGACAGGAGGATCGCGCAGGTTCAAAGCCAGCTGCGTGCCCTGGCTTAGGAGACCCTGTTTCCAAATAAAAATGTGAAAATAGGTCTGGGAGTATAGCCCGGAGGTAGAAGGGCTTCCAGGAACCCCAGTACCACCAAAATAAATAAATAAATAAATAAATAAATAAATAAATAAATAAGAAAAGCTTATTAGTTATTGCTATAGTTATTTTTATTTATTTGTTATTAGGTAACATCTTCATATAGTTCAGAATTCAAAAGCATATAACTAAAAGTTCTCACCCCTCTTCTTCCAGCCACACATTTTCTTTGGTGGAAACCAGTTCTTGTCTACTCTTCCAGAATTTTTTGTTCAAATACAAGCAAAAATAAATATATATGCCATATTCCCCTGTATGTGAATGGTGACATACTGTACACCTGCTCTCCATCGTCCTTTTTTCTTGTTATTATTTTGAAAATTACTTCTTAGCAGTGTATTAAAAGCTTCTCCCTAGCTGGGCACGATGGTGCACACTTGTAATCCCAGTGCTTGGGAGGCGGAGACAGGAGGATCGCAGGTGTGTGGCCAGCCTCAGCTACTTAATGAGGCCCTCTGCAACTTAATGAGACCCTGTTTCAAAATAAAGAATAAAAAAAATTATATATATATATATATATATATATATATATATATATATATATACATACACACACACACACACACACACACACACACACACACACACACACATATATATATATATATATATATATATATATATATATATATATGGCTTGGGGTGTAGCTCAGTGGTAGAATGCTCCTGGGTTCAATTCCCAGTAACACAAAAAATAAAATAAATAAAAGCTTCTCCCTGCTGGGTGTGGTTGCACACACTTGTAATCCCAGTACTTGGGAGGCTGAGACAGGAGATCGCAGGTTCAAAGCCAGCCTCAGCAACTTTGTGAGGCCTTCCTCAACTTAGTGAGACCCTGTTTCAAAATAAAAAATAAAATAGGGCTGGGGGTGTGGCTCAGAGGTAGAAGGCCCCTGGGTTCAATTCCCAGTAACACAATAAATAAGTAAATAAATGAATAAGTCAATGAACAAGAAAATTCCACCCTGATGTCCTGATGTGTTTAGTTAGTGCTCGGTCAAAAGACATTTAGATTATCCCAGCTTTTTTTTTTTTTTTTTTTTTACTATTACAGACTGCTGCAGTAAACTACCTTGCAAATTGCCACCGGCCCACGCGTCGCCTATCATAATGATAAATCCCTGGGGCTGGTCTTACTGGGTTACGGACTGCGCATTTGTAATTTCGATAGATGTTGCAAAATTGTCACTCAAGGGTTGTTGTCCCAATTTATGTTGCATAGGAGAGGCTGCCTAGCTGACAGCTAATTTAAATGCTCAACTTTTATTTACTTGAGTCCAGGGAAAATATGATTTCTAATTTGGATGTCGGAAAAGGTGACGGGACTGACTTCTGCGGCTCGACAGGACAGACTAATGAAATGTCATTTCCCCCTTTCCAAACACAGGCCTACAAGTTACAGTAGATTCCAACATCTGGTACTATCTCCAGTCCTTTCTGGTATTTACTCACTAGTCACGACTTTCCCAAGTAATTGCATTGAGCAGCCAAGTGTGGGAAGGAATTATATCTGTGAGGAATATTTAGGTTTTAAGCAAACAATTCAGCGGGTATTTATTGAATCCTTTCTTATGCTATGCACTGTCCTAGGTAACGGGTCTCACACATTATGTTGAAATAATTATTATTGTAATTACTAGTAAACTTTCTTTTGGCTGTTTCAACAGCTCTGTAAGGTGGTTAAAGGAGAACATATATATGTCATTAAGATCCCTATCCCCCAAGTCATAGCACAGAGTGGCCAATATGACGATTGTTCCTCCAAATCTGTCCCACCTTCTGCATAGGAATAAAACTTTTGGTTGAACACGTGACCATCCAGACTAAGGACTACATTTCCCAGCTTCCTCTGTGGCCAAGTCCTAGCCAGCAGGATGCACTTAGAGTGGTGTGGACAACCTGCAGAGGGAGCATGTCCTTCTCATTCCCTGCTCAACTTCTGGCTGGCTGGAGGCCCTACCTGATGGTCAAGGTCGCAAGACTGTGGGCCGCGTGTAAAAGAGCATGGAGGGAAAAGGAATCTGGTTCCTGACGCTGTGGGTGCTCTCCCTGCCAGGACCGAGTCTCTGATCTTTTACATGAACGAAAAAGACCTTTCTGCTTGGTTAACGCTGTGATGTGTTGGGTTTTCTGAGGTAGCTAAACCAAATCCTAAGCAAGAAAAGGAGCTTCCGAAGGCTGAGTAGAGCAGTTCGAGATGTCTGAAGGGGCATCTTTGCCTCCTGCAGGTGTCTCTGTTGTGTCAATTGAGCCTGAATTCTGCCTATTACCCAGGGCGGAATCTTCATAAGACTTGAAGTTCACATGATAGATACTAAAGGAACTAGAGAGTGGATTCTGGGGAACCAGCAACCCCTGGCATCCATTCTAGAATCATTATTTTTAATGCTAAGAGCTAAAATCTTTCTGTTGCCATTGATGCTTGACTTACTTAAAAATAATACCTTTGTCCGCTATGGCCAATTTCAGGGCAGCTACGAATACCCAGAAACACTAGGAGGAAGTTTCTGGGAAAGACTAGGTGATCATCTTCCTCACCTGCAACATAGGCACTGGGGTCTTGGGCACAGGGGTGGTGACTGAGGCCAACACACTTCAGGGCAGGACGATGGTGCAGGCAGAGCTTTGGGCAGACAGCCGAGGACACAAAGAGAGCAGCTTGGGTTTTTCCAGGAGCGAGTTCTCCCCAAAAGAAAAGGAGCCTACTAGGGGTACATAGAAGCTGCTGGAGGCTGGCCCTTGCCCCTTAGGTTGGAAAGTGCTGCTCCTGGGCCCCTTTTCTTCTGACAGCACATGCATGTCTACAGTGAGCTCTTTGGGGGCATCCTTGGCTAAGCAGCTAGCTGTGCCCAATGGACCAACACAGTCCACCAATCCATCCTGGGCTCCTTACTCTCATGCTGATCAGGCAGGACCTGTCACCTGAGCCAAGGGTGCAGGCCATGGATCCGAGTAGAAGCCAGCAGTGCCCTGATGGTATCAGGCTTCCTTCCAAGACTGTTTCCCAAGAATTAAGACGGTTATCTCTCTTACTGGGTTGAATAGTGGGATACACACACACACACACACACACACACACACACACACATCCCCAGGACTCATAAAGGTGCCTGTATTGGGGAAAACAGTCTTTGCAGGTGTAATTAAATCTTTTGGGATGAGATCATCCTGGATTATCCAGCTTGCTTTAGATCCAATGATGAGTGTCCTCCTAAGAGGAAAGGCAGAGGGAGACTGAGTGAGACAGAGGAGGAGAAGGCCATGGGGAGATGGAGGCAGGCACAGGAGTGATATAGTGACCTCCAAGGGCCTCGTGGGCCCACTAGAGCTTGGAAGGAAAAGTCAGGGAGAAAGCCCAGCTGACACCTCACTTTCAAATGTCTGGCCTCTGTGTGAGGGAATAAACTATGTGTTGTTTTAAACTACCAAGTTTGTAGTAATTTGTTACTACAGCCTGAGAAGTGCCTCTAAACTGAGACGCAGCCTCTGTGGAGAGGTAAACAGGGAGGCAGGCTCGGGGTGCTGGAGAGCTGGCTCTCCTTGGCCTCTTCAGTTCCTTCTCCTGCTCTCTGCCTCTGGTCTCCTCTGGCTGGGCTCAGTCTACCTGGCAGGAGGCAGAAAACAGGTATTTGTCTCCCTGGCTTCCTCCCTATGATTACCCTGGCACCAGCTACACCTTACAGCAGGCTGTCACTGTCCCACCTCAGGCAGCCTGCTCTTTATGACTCTCTCCTTGGGGTTCTGGTAACTTCTCTCTACCCTTTTGAGCTAAGAGTGGAGACGGCGCTGGTGTTTGTTGCTTCTGACTCCTGACGGCATGTGTTGGGCTCCCCTACACCCCGGCCCTGCTGTGGTGGCAGTCCTTCTGCAAGCCAACTCTCCTTCAAATATGCCAACTTGGGTGTGCTGTTACCTGTTTGGATCCTGTCCAGAGCCCAGCAGGGGCCTGGTCTCCCTGGTTTTTACAAGAGTGCGTTCCTAGCACATATTAGCTACAACATATCGCTACAGCAGAATACCACGGACTGGGTAGATTTCAAACAGTACAAGTTTATTTGGTTCAGGGTTCTGGAGGCCCAAGATGGAGAGGCCACACCTGCCGAGGGACTTCTCGGTGAGTTATGACATCGCAGGAGGGTGAGTGAGCTGAGCACAATAGAGAGAAAAAGGGGACAAGGGGGGGACAAACTTACAGCAGACACTCTTGCAATCGCTAACCCACTTCCATGATAATGGCATTGAGCAATTAACAAGGACTGGGCCCTCATTACGGACATCACCTCGTAATGGCCCTGTCTCTTCATACAGTTGCAGTGGCCATTAAATTTCAACCTGAGTTTTGGAGGGGACACTCAAACCATGAGCAGTGGAGTCAGTGCCAAGCGGGGACCTTCAGAAGGCAGGATTTGGGGTGTGACTCACTGGTAGAGTGCTTGAAAGATGCTGAACTCGATCCCCAACACTGCAAAAAAAACAAAACAAAACAAAAAATAATAGACGGCGACTTTCCCAAGGGCTAAAACTTTGCTATGTGTACTGAAAATCCAGGCAGAAAGATTTCTGGATAGGGCTCTGCAGAGGTCTCAGCCTGAACTATGCTCCTGGGTTCTTCCTCTGTTGAGAACCAGGAGGTTCCTCCCTCTCTCTGGAGGGGCGAAATGCTGTCTGTATATGGCATTGGGCTGGTGCTACGGCCTCCCTTGATGTCTGGAGGCTCAGCCAGAAGGAGGCATCACCTGCCTGCAAAGCCTGGGGTCTGCACTATGGATGAGCACAGAGAGAGCCCCATGTCCCCATTACTTCCCTAGGATGGGGAGCAGACACTTTCCATGTTGCAAAATTAGAGGAAATGCCCCCAAAATCTGCTATGTGCACTGAAAACCCATAAGTCAATGTTGAAAATGGGTCCCATTGTTCCCTGACAATGTGCAAATCCTGACTCACTGAGCCTCAGGATTTCTGTTGTCTGCTCTTATGGTTTACACGTAGAATGCCCCAGAAACGTTCTTGTGTAAGGCGATGCAGCCAGGCTCAGAGGCGGGGCACAGCTGGAGGAGGTGGCCTTGGGGGCTGTATCTGTCCCTGGGCCCCTCTTCTAGCTCTCTGCTTTCCAGCTGCCAGGGGTTAAGAGCAGCTCTTCTTCCATCATCCGTAAGCCCTGGTGTTGCTTTTCCTGCCTTGGAGCTGACGACCATGGACTGAAGCCTCTGAAATCTCTAAAACTGTGAGCCAATGAAACTTTCTTTCTCTAAGTTTTTCTTGTCGGGTATTTTTGTCACAACCATAAAAAAGCTGACGATGACATCAGTTCATGAAACCCAGGAGGCATATGAAACCCGGGAGGGCAGCCCCAAACCAACACCTAGAGGATTGCAGTTTCGAGGCCAGTCTCAGCAACATGGTCAGATCCTCAGCAACTAAGCAAGACCCTGAGTCAAAATAAAAAGATAAAAATAAAAGGGGCTGGGAGGCAGAATGTCCTGAGTTCAATTCCCAGTGCTAAGAAAAAGAAAATAGGCGTGTGTCCTACTGGATTTATTGGGTGGTGATTTAGGCAGGTGGGCTGTGGCTGAAGGTAGGTCTCTGTGGGTGTGACCTTGGGACTATATGTGTTCCTTGTCCCTGTCCCTTGCCCTCTCTCTCTGCCTTGGGCCCCCAGGATGTGAGGGCAGCATCCCTCCACACACCCTGCCACCACTGCCACCATTTATATTTTGGATTCTGCCCTGTGATCTGAAACCACAAGCCCCAATAAACCTTTCCTCCTCTAAGCTGTTGTTGTCAGGTGCTGTGGTCGCGGTGATGGGTAAGCTGACTAAAGCAGCCCTTAATCCAATGTGACCATTGTCAAAGAGGACAAGGTCAGGACAGAAGCACACACAGAGGAACGAACATTTGGAGACACAGGGAGAAGCCGGCCACCTGCCAGCTGGGTAGAGAGGCCACAGAAGAAACCCTGCAGACGCCTCATGGAATGGAGGTCAGCTGACTACAGACCCAACCCTGGGCACTGGCCGACATAGGGAGAAAAAGGGGCAGGGGGAAAGCATTGTTAGGGGGTAGAATTGGCAAACCTGGGTGAATGGCTTCCACTGGACAAGTGGGGGCGCTCAGAAGTGTAGGATCCTGAGGGGCCTGATGTGTGTGGGGGGGTCACCCATCTCTGGGAGCTGGAGAATCCACCAGGAAGCACTGGCGCTTGGGACATGCAGAGTTGAAGATGTGGGAGGTATCCCAGTGGGCTGTCCTGGAGCCAGCTGGTCTCATGCAGGGATCTGAGCCAGAGGGATGGACAGAGCACAACACCAGACCCGTGCAAGTGGAAACCATTCTGCAATTAGAGGAGGTTGCCCAGGTGCAGAGCCGCCGTCAATGTCCATCTGCAAAGGAGGACCCATCGGCTATTGGGCTGGTGGTCCACACCACAGCTGTTCATGTTTAATAGGTTGATTACAGCCGGGCGTGGTGGCGCACACTTGTAATCCCCACACTTGGAAGGCGGAGACAGGAGGATCGCACAGGTTCGAAGCCAGCACACTGGTTTAAGAGACCCTATTTTCAAATAAGAAAGTATAAAAATAGGTCTGGGAGTGTATACTGGAAGTAGAAGGGTTTCCAGGAACCCCAGTACCACGAAAAAAAAATAGGTTGATTACAAAATATTGTCTGCTTCCCCTAATTTTTCTTTATACCCTCTGTTTAAAAATTCCCATGATAGGCCAGGTATAGTGGCATACACTTGTAATCCCAGCATTCGGGAGGTTGAGACAGGAGGATAACCGTTCATGGCCAGCCTCAGCTACTTAGTGAGGCCCTCTGCAACTCAGTGAGACCCTGTTTCAAAATAAAGAATAAAAAATAGGGCTGGAGACATAGCTTGAGGTAGAATGCTCCTGGGTTCCATCCCAGACCTGCAAGAAAGAAAGAAACAAAGAAGAAAGAAAGAAAGAAAGAAAGAAAGAAAGAAAGAAAGAAAGAAAGAAAATCCCATTATAGAAGCAGGCAGACTATTCCCAAATGCTAAATTGGTCAAACTGGGGGAAGGCGGC
The DNA here is from genome assembly GCF_963383645.1 of Muscardinus avellanarius. Taxonomy (NCBI): domain Eukaryota; kingdom Metazoa; phylum Chordata; class Mammalia; order Rodentia; family Gliridae; genus Muscardinus; species Muscardinus avellanarius. Next base: position 12,306,608 of record NC_137790.1, read on the forward strand.
CTCTTTAACCTATCCCTGTGATTCTTCGATACATATGGCAGTTGCCATGCGAGCTTCCTGGTGCAGGTACCATGGAGCTACGTGGTCAAAGGATGGGCTATTTTCCTTCTTGATACTGTTCCCATAATTCTTTGCTCCTCCTGGCCTTCTTACTTTTCTTTCTTTCTTTCTTTTTTTTTTTTTTTTTTGTGGTACTGGGGGTGGAACCCAGGGGCTTTTCTACCTCTGGGCTATACTCTCAGACCTATTTTATACTTTATTTGGAAACAGGGTCTCACTAAATTGCTGAGAGCCTCACTAAGTAGCTGAGGCTGGCTTTGAACCTGTGCAATCCTCCTGTCTCAGCCTCCCAAGTGCTGGGATTACAAGTGTGCACCACCACGCCCGGCTCCTGGCCTTCTTTCTTTAAAAACTTTTTTTGAATTTGAAAAATGCATGTCAAGGCATATTATACATGCCTGAGAAGGGAAATGACTGTCCCCTCTAAGAATAATGGTACTATTACGGTATTCGTGGCTCTAGCTAGCATATATCACAGGATACTCTGTATCAGACATCAGACTTTCCAAAGAAATACAAACTCCACCAGAACATGAGTCTTCAGCTTTGGAGAATACAAGGTTTTAGATCCGTTTTCTGTTTGAAAGCGCAGGCTCTGGGTTTGGGTTACCGGGGTTGGAGTTCTAGTCTTCTCTCTGGTTGGACTGGTCCCATCCCGGGCGCGCTCGCCGACCTCTCTGTGCTTTGGTTTCGCCATCTGTAATGGAGACTTCTCCGCAGATTGACTGTTTGGGCCCAAAGACAGAAAACATAGAAAGCACTGAGAAAATAGTAAAAGCTTCAGACATTTCACTCTGTTCTCCCTACATATGAGAATTTAAAAAATTTGCCTCAAGATTATTGTTGGGAAATAAAAACAAAAAATTTATTTATAAACAAGAGCCAACATGGTTATCCTTAGGTCTCAGATGTACTAATCTCAAACTTGATTCTTTCTCTAATACTCTGTAAGACATTGCCACTCTGTGCTTCTCCAAGGACATTTTCTGAGTCTAGCACACCTCATTCACACACCACCAGCTATCTGCCTGTTTATATTTACTGGGGATTGAACCGAGGGGCATACTACCTCTGAATTAAACCCTGGCTCTATTTTATTTTTTATTCTGAAACGGGGTTTTGCTGAGTAGCTGAGTAGCTGAGGCTGACCTTGAACCTGCAATCCTGTCTGAGCTTCCCAAGTCCTGGGATTTGTTTTAAGTAAATTAATAATTTGTCAAGGAATAAAAAGAAGCCAAGTATGGTGGCACACACCTGTAATTCCAATACTTGGGAGGCTAAGAAAGGAAGATTGCAGGCTCAAGGCTAGCTTCAGCAACTTAGTGAGACTCTGTTTCAAAATAAAAATAAAATACAGGGCTAGGGGTACAGCTCAGAGATACAATGGCCCTGAGTTCAATCCCCAGTACTGAAAAAAAAAAAAAAAATCAAACTGGGCATGGTAGCACACTCTAGCAATCACAGTTCTTGGAAGACTGAGACAGGAGGATTGCAGGTTTGCAGCCAGCCTCAACTACTTAGTGAGGCCCTCTGCAACCTAGTTTCAATAAAGACTAAAAAATAGAGCTGGAGGTATAGCTCAGAGGTAGAATGCACCTGGCTTCAGTACTGAAAAAAAAAAAAAAAATCAAACACAGGGCTTGGAGGTAGAATGCTTCTGGGTTCAATCTTCAGTGGCACACACACACACACACACACACACACACACACACACACACTTTAATAAATCAAGTTGCCTGTGCTGTCTCCTTAGTACAATGTGTTTTGCGATTTCCAGAAAATTTGTTTTAAGTGATTGTCCGAATGAAGCCAGTACCATTATCCGACTTTTATACTAAAACATTCCATTTCACTTTAAGGCAAGTTCTTGAAATTTCCTTACCCAGCGGACGATGCCGGTCCAGCTCCTGCCTGACATTTCATCCAGAATTACAGATAATGAAGCCAGCAGAGGTAGGAAGGGAGAACTCATTTGGGAAGCTGACCATGATTGCTTTTAATTTGTTGACAATGCTGAGTTTGGGGGGGGGAGGGGAGGCGGGGGAGCAGGGCGCAGCTCGGCCTTGCATTAATGGAGTAACAGCTGAACTAAGTGTTCAGAGCGAACACATCAAAGACTGTAGTCTTTGAGATACCATTTCTTCTCTCCCATGATGTCAAAGGTGGCCGCAAATATATCCAGCGCTTTCTGGGTGGCATTGTTTAGGAAGCTGGCCCCAGCAGATGGCCCCAAAATGTACCTCAGCCCGATAGCGCGGGGACCACATGTGATGGCATAGTCTTCTCATTAGCAAACAGAAAAAGAAAAAGAAGAAAAAAAAGAGGCAAGGATGAGAAAGGAAAGAGATGAAAAGAATACACAAAGACATTTACATATTTACATTGTCTCCCTCGAATTTCAAATTCTCCCTTAGCTGAAGTGCCGGCGCGCTTACGGCTCTCCTTCTGTTTGTATGTTTACTTGTACTAAATAGATTATGGTAATCAGGCACATAAATGCATGCAACTGTTATTATGGCATTTTAATCACAGAGTTTTTCCCTGGAAGCCTTCATTAGAATTCTCATAATCTTACTTGTTAGTGTAACAAACAGTAATAAATGCCAAAGAGCTTGGATTAAGGCAGAGGCCTTCAGACTTTAAAAGAGGAATATGGAAATGTTATCAAATCTCTGCATTACTTATTGAAATGTCACATAAACAGTTCGGGACTCTAAATATCTTACTCATTACAAGGATTGGGAACCAGGCAACCCAAACATAGTAATTATGTCTCTCTACCAAGCACGACAAACATATGCCTTCCATACCTACCAATGAAGTCTCCTGAAATAACCGGATAGTTCAATGCATAGTCCTGGCCATAATTCACTATTGTAATAAGATAATTTACTAGTACATCATTTCATTAATTGCATGCTTAGTGGTAAACATGTGTGAACACAAACATGTACCAGGACTTGCTAATTCTTTTTTTTTTTTTTTTGCAGGTCTGGAATGGAACCTGGGGGCATTCAACCTCCGAGCTACACCCCCTGCCCTATTTTTTATTCTTTATTTTGAAACAGGGTCTCACTGAGTTGCAGAGGGCCTCACTAAATAGCTGAGGCTGTCCGCGAACCGCGATCCTCCAGTCTCAGCCTCCCGAATGCTGGGATTACAAGCTTGCGCCACAACGCCCAGCTAGCTAATTCTTATTAGGTTTCAATTTTACAAGTTGCTAAGAAAAACTTCAGTTCCTTTTTTTTCGTGTGTTTGGTAATAAATCATGTTTTCTGAAAAAATAGGGTGGTTTTGCAAACAGGTATATAGCTCTAGATATATTAGATGGCCATCTTGATTTGATTAAACCCAGAATTTAGATGTGGTGACACAAGTTCTGGGGAAACTGTGTACTTCAGTTATCATCTGTGTTCAAAACTATCCCAAAGCCAGGCGTGGTGGCGCACACTTGTAATCCCAGCATTTGGGAGGCTGAGACAGGAGGATCGCGGTTTGCAGACAGCCTCAGCTACTTAGTGAGGCCCTTTGCAACTCAGCGAGACCCTGTTTCAAAATAAAGAATAAAAAATAAACTGGGGGTGGTGGCGCACGCTTGTAATCCCCATGCTTGGGAGGCAGAGACAGGAGGATTGCGCAGGTTCGAAGCCAGCCGCGCTGGCTTAAGAGACCCTGTTTCCAAATAAAAATATAAAAATAGGTCTGGGAGTGTAGCCTGGAGGTAGAAGGGTTTCCAGGAACCACAGTACCACCCCCCAAAAAAAAAGAATAAAAAATAGGGTTGAGAGTGTAGCTCGGAGGTAGAATGTCCCTGGGTTCCATCCCCAATACTATAAAACAAAAGTAAAAACAGGACCCAAAACTATCCCAAGATTTATGGGCTTAAAACAGTAATAGTACATTATGTCTCATGAGTCTGTGAAAGCAGCTAGGTAGAAATTCCCCCAAAGGGAAACTGAGGCCAAAGAGCCTCCACTGAGCATCCGTTCTGGGCCTCCCAGAATCCTAGGCTCTCAGCAGAACTGCCCGGGAAGCCCCAGGTGAACCGCTCTTCTGGGGATTTGAGTTACTCTTCCCTTATGATTCGCTTCACGGAATCTTTGGTTCAGCCTCCAGAAAGAAGCCTACCAGTCTCTTCTCAGAGCTTCCTCAGACCAGTGGATGCTGGAGGAGGCCGGCCCTTTCTTGGGGTGCCCATTAATCAAAGGCACTGCTTCCCAACATCATGTGGGGGACTGGAAATTAGCTCAGACGGACCGTCTACTCCATGACCCTGGAAATTGGCAGGACTTTTTTTTTTTCTCCCCTCGAAGAGCCTGTTAACAAACATTTCTCAGCATACCACTGTCCTGACCCCTGAAACAGGCCCGGGCAGCCTCACTGTACCTTCACACCCAGACCCCCACATGGAGGTTTTCAACCTGGACTGCATTGGAACCAATCCCAGGAGCTTTTGTGCTCCCCGGGACATCCCCGGACATTGTTTAATCATGATGTCCGGCTGGAGCGAGATAGGAAGGCAGTAAGTGTGTGAGTGGACATGATTCCAAGGCGGGTAGCAGCGTCATTTCCAATTTACAGATGAGGAAACTGAGAACAGGGTTGTCCAGAAACTTGCCCAAATAATGGAGCCAGGATTCATGGCAGGTGTGTTTGATTGGTTCTTGTAGACTCAAAGGTGCACAGCGGGCTGAGAGATTGGAGGTGACTGACCCCTCAGAGTTCCAGTGCCTGGTCCCTCCTACCCATCACCAGTCACTGTGGACAGCTGTGATCTCGCCCGGACAGCTCCTCCCAGGGCTCAGCAGAGCAGATTCACCACGCGAGCTCACAGGACCATGCCTTGACTCTGCGGCACACAAGACCAGGAAGAAACAATGGTGGAGATATTGGAGCATAGCTTTGGGGTCCAAAACCTTGGGTTTAAATGTCACCTCAGTGTCCTCATGTTGCAAAGTGACAGCCCCTTCAATCACTTTGGGAATATTCAGCAGCACCTACTAAGTGCCATGCGTTGCAAGTAAAACAAGCTCCAAAGCCTCTGTCTGCAGAAAGTGTAAGGAATTCTGAAGGATTCCAAAGATAAGAAATTTCAAGCTCTGCCCTTGATATGTAAGAAGGCCTTGCATTCCTCGAAATTCCTTCTCCCCCAAATGCCCGATGTCCACGGAAACAGCTTAAGCAAGTCTGTGAGCTGACCCAGTGCACAGCCCAGCTCTCTCCGGGGGTGTAACCAGACCCTGGCGCCCACTGGCTGTGGTGGGTCTTGACTCTTTGACTCCTCACCTGCTTTCCATGGTGCTGTTCTTCAGCTCTACCAGCCTGGCCTCTATAGCAAAATTTCCACTTGTAAAGGGTCTCAGAGTTGACACTTCTTGGCCCTAATCAGGACACCTGCTGGTTCCAAAGCAGTCACGAAGACCTGGTTGGCCAGGTCCAGACCACATGTCAGTTTCTAGGATGTGTGAACAGAAGCCAAGCACTGCTAGATACAAGTGGACTGAGGTTGGGGAAGAAGTGATAGCTCCCTCCCCAGCAAGGGGCTAGGAGGAAAGGAGGAGGGCTAGTGAGTATTATTAACATGCACTCCAGGCAGGAGGACTGTCTGTGTCTGCTAGGGATGTAGAAGTTGAAATCAGCAGGCCCTTGCGCTGGATGGATCTGTAACAAGACACTGGGGGCAGCATCTGCAGAAAATGAACACCTGAGGCCCCCACCCTCCCCAGTTGTACAGCCCGCAGGAGACTCGTACGGGTGTAGGGTGGACAGGATCTGCCGCCCTCGCCGCTGCTCCTGCCCTTGTAGAGCCTGGCTGTGTCTGGCCACTTGACGACCTGGGCACCAGGTCATCCCTCTGGGTCTGCGGGGACAGCTGGCATTATTCTGGTCCCTCCTATTCTGGTCCCTCCATCTCTCCCAAGCACAGATCAGGGCTGGGCATTAAGTGTGTGGGCTCAGGAGCTAAGACAGTACAGCCATTTACTCCTGTGTGACCTGGAGGGTCCTTGGTGTGTCTCGTTTTTACCATCTGTGCATGGAGAGCCAGGGTCGGCTTCCTGGAGTTGTATGGAGTGCTTGAGCTCTAGATGTGGCCACAATGGACACGCAGCCATCGGAGCCTGTGATGGATGGTGATGATGATAACGACGACAGTGATGAATGGGCAGCCTGCGCAATGGGCAGAGACCCTTTGCTTTACAGACCTGGTCTTGCCCGATGGTTGTTTTTTTTTCTTTTTCTTTTTCCTTTTCTTTTTTTATTTTCTTTTTTGGTCTGTGTGGTACTGAGGATGGAACCTGGGGGTATTCTACCTCCAAGCTACACTCCCAGCCCTATTTTATTTTTTTTTATTTGAAACAGGGGTTTACTAAGTTGCAGGGGACCTCACTAAGTAGCTGAGGCTGGCTGTGAACCTGTGTTCTTCCTGTCTCAGCCTCCCAAGTACTGGGATTACAGGTGCGTGTCACCACACATGGCTGAGTGGTTAGAAGTTCATCTCCATGAAATATTCCAGTTTGGGGGCAGGGTTCTTATAGACACTTAGAGTCATGATCTTTGCTTTTCTGGTGCTATCTTACCCCTATAGGATAGGAAAGAGCAGATGCGGGAATGCCAAGGAGCAGCAGTTGGGTTGGGCGTAGTTCTTAGAACCTGTCTGTAGGCAAAGTTGGTGAGTTGTGCCACCTGCCCTGCCATACACTGACCAGGATCTCAAGGGGAGAAAAAGTTACAGGCATGGTGGTGCACGCTTGTAATCCTAGTACTTGGGAGGCTGAGACAGGAGGATCACGGTCCGTGGCCAGCCCCAGGTACTTAGTGAGACCCCCGCAACTTAGTGAGACCCTGTTTCAAAATAAAGACTAAAAAATAGGGCTGGAGGTGTAGTTCAGAGATGGAATGCCCCTGGGTTTCATCCCTAGTAACACACACACACACACACACACACACACACACACACACACACACACAAGAAGGGCTATGGTTTGGGTATTGTTTAATTTGAGTGTCCCCCAATGATGTATTAAAACTGAAGGCTTGATCTGCAGGGCGTCATTGGACCTCCTTCTGGGAGGTCACTGGGGACTTACTCCTGAAGAGGATTTGAGACCTCAGCCTATCCTCTCTCTGCTATGATTCAAGATGTAATCCCTAGCTCCCCACAGCTCCCCCATCTCGACATCGAGGTGTGCCATCAAGGTCTGGGGGACGGCGAGCCTTGCCAAGCCTGTGTTGCACCACTTGGGCATTGAGCCTCCAAAATTATGAGCTAAATAAACTTCTCTGTATAAGTTAGTCGCCTTAGGTATTGCCTCATAATAATGGAAGGCTAACTAATACAGAAAAAGAAGAGAAAGCGGAGCTAAAAAAAAAAAAATTCTAGCAAACTGCCTGGGAATTCCCTAGTAGAAGACATCCCCATCTTGGCATTTGAGTCCAGCTTCTCTCACACCCCCGCCTCCCTCCGCCTCTGCCTGGCCCCGGTTGCCTTGTGCTTCCTGGGTGGTGTAAGCTGTGATGTGTTGAACATCAAGACTGAGGCTGAACATATGTGAACCTTTCCTAATCCCACTAATCTTTCTTCAAAAAACCTTTCTCATAGCGTAGGCAGCATCCAGATTGTAAAAAGGGAGCCAGAGGCGAGCCTGAGCATTTTAATGACAAATAATCCTTGTCTGAGCGGGCGGGGCGGACGCCTCAGCTGGAGAGGGAGCTGCTGAGCTGCAGCAGGTAGACCCCTCGTGCCCGTGAGTTCTGAATGGGGAAGAAATCTCCTTTGCTTTCAAACTGGGGACAGTGCATTCACGGTGGCTCTTCGGTGGTAATTAGTTGTGACACTGAATTACCAGCCACACAGTGGTGCTGGGAGCCTCCTGAGGCCTTTGAAGCTGATTAGAGAAACTGAATGGGCGTTGTTGGTGACCTACAAGATGTACGTGGCCGTGGTCACGAGTGGAGACGGTCCTCCATCCCCTTCCCTCTCTCCCGACAAATAGTGAACCGAACCCTGCAGAGTGGCCCTCTGCTGCTGGGCAGGTGTCACGGGGAGGGGGAGGGAGGGGCTAGTTTTGCTCCAGGTGGATCTGATACTAACTGATCTCTGAATTTGATGGAACTAAGGGTGGGGGGGGACTTTGCAGGTTTATCGAGAGGGTTAAGTTTTAGGGATTTTTTTTTTTTTTTTTTTTTTGCGGGTCTGGGAATGGAACCCAGGGGCATTTGACCTCTGAGCTACACCCCCTTCCCTGTTTTGTTTTGTTTTGTTTTTGGTGGTACTAGGGGTGGAACTTAGAGGCTTTCTACCTCGAGGCTACACTCCCAGACCTTTTTCTATTTTATTTGGAAACAGGGTCTCACTAAGTTGCTGAGAGCCTCACTAAGTGGCCGAGGCTGGCTTCGAACCTGTGCGATCCTCCTGTCTCAGCCTCCCAAGCGCGGGGATTACAAGCGTGCGCCACCACGCCTGGCCCCTTCCCTGTTTTTTATTCTTTATTTTGAAACAGGGTCTCACTAAGTTGCGGAGGTCTCACTAAGTCACTGAGGCTGGCCGCAAACTGCGATCCTCCAGTCTCAGCCTCCCGAATGCTGGGATTACAAGTGTGCGCCACCACGCCCGGCTGATTTACCAGATTTTAAAATAAAATAAAAAGAAGGGAGGACAACTGAGGCAATAAAGAATATAAAATTTGTCTATATTATTAATAAGGCCATGGTTTTAAATTGCTATGAATTCACTTCAGATTTTGTATATCTATGTCTATGGCTATATTTGTGATATAAATGGAAAACCCATCAGATATGGCTGCATTTATGTAGCTTTGCTTTTGTTTTATTTTTCTCGGCGCACTGCACCCCTACATCATGGTAAAGTTCAGAGCGACAGAGACATACACGCACAGGGCACTTGGTGCGTCTCCCTTCTGCTCCTTCCCCGGCCTCACACTTGATGCTGACTTTGGCCTTGGCGATTTCATATCTGTACACAGAGTCATTGAAGTATCTCCTTCACCACATCTCCCTCCCCTAACCTTAGCCCCCCTTTAACCCTCTTACATCACTTCCCTGGGCTTTCTCTTCCTTTTCCTGGAGTCCCTTCTGTATCCCAGTTTCCCCCTAGCTTTCACAGCTGAGGCAAAACATACGAGCCTTTGTCTTTTTGTGACTGGCTGATCTTACATAGCATAAGACTCTAGTTCCCTAAAGCTGGAAATCAAAAGCATGATCTGCGAGGAGGTATGCTCAGGAGCCCGCGGGGGTGGCCTCCCCCAGGGGCCAAGATGGAGCTGCCGCTGTCCCAACCATCACGGCATCCTCTAGTGGAGGCGCTAGGGGAGCTTCTCAGCCAATCTCATACCGCAGGGCTCAGCTCATGTCTGGCTTTCTTCTTTCCTTTCCTTTTTGTACTGGGAGTTGAACCCAGAGCTACCACTGAGCTACATTCCCAGACCGATTTTATTTCTTACTTGGAAACGCAGTCTCACTAGGTGGCTGAGGCTGTCCTTGAACCTGCTGTCCTCCAGTCTCAGCCTCCCAAGTACTAGGATGACAAGCGCGTGCTACCACGCCCAGCTTCATGTCTTTTTTGGGGGTGGTACTGGGGTTCCTGGAAGCCCTTCTACCTCGGGGCTACACTCCCAGACCTATTTTATATATTTTTTGGAAACAGGGTCTCTTAGCCAGCGAGGCTGGCTTCGAACCTGCACAATCCTCCAGTCTCTGCCTCCCAAGCGCAGGGATTAAAAGCGTGTGCCACCACGCCCGGCGCTTCATGTCTTTTCATTTCTTTTTCTTTTTCTTTCTCTTTTTCTTTTCTTTTATTTTTGCGGGTCTGGGATGGAACCGAGGGGCATTCGACCTCCTAACTACACCCCCTGCCCTATTTTTTTATTCTTTATTTTGAAACCGGGTCTCACTGAGTTGCAGAGGGCCTCACTAAGTAGCTGAGGCTGTCCCCAAACCGCGATCCTCTGGTCTCAGCCTCCCGAATGCTGGGATTATTTCTAAGGAGCACATAGGCTTTTCTAAGGGGATTGCAGAGGCAGGGATTCGGAGCTTACTACCTTTGTGCTTTTATCAGCAACCTCAATGCGACCGTTTCCAATCTCAATAGGTAAGCCGCTCCATTTCTCCTATATTATTACTAAGGCCATGGTTTTAAATAGCTTTGGATTAACTTCAGATTTTGTCTATCTATGTCTATGGCTATAGTTGTGATACTCTCTAAATTCACATACAAATAGACAGGTGGATACGTAGATAGAGTTTACATCCTGTTGTATGCAGGCTGATGCCCCAGGGACAGAGAAAGAGAACACCAACGAACTTGGAAGATCTGTTCTTTTCTGGAAGATTAGTTTATTTAACCACGAAAAAAACCAGACAAGCCAGGTTAAGGACGCAGTCCAACACTCAGTCTGGAGCTGCGACCACCAGCTGAACTTACAAGGTTTTTTTTTTTTTGGTGGTACTGGGGTTCCTGGAAACCCTGCTACCTCCGGGCTACACTCCCAGACCTATTTTACATTATTTTTATTTGGAAACAGGGTCTTTTAAGCCAGAGAGGCTGACTTCGAACCTACGCGATCCTCCTGTCTCCGCCTCCCAAGCACGGGGATTACAAGCGGGCGCCACCACGCCCAGCGCTACAGGGGCTTTTAAAGGTTGAAAGCGCTCACAGGTGCTGAGGGTAGGGGGGAGGCTCATTGTTATTGTCTGACAAAACTGCAACTTTGTCTGGAATGGGGATTGGGTTCCAGGATGTTGACCGCAGGACGTTGGTCTATGCTTGCTACATTTACCATAGGGTAGGCAGGGATGTTGGTCTACATTTAACACAGCTAGGTCAAACATGGAGTTTCTCTTGTCACTAGGGCTTTACAGTACATGGACTTAAATAATTTAATGTATATCTGTAAAGTTAAAGCAACTCCAGTTCTAAGCAAGCCACTTCCCTTGTAAGTGATGGTCACTCATATTTCTCTCTGTTGATTTTCTTTATTTTTTATTTTTGGTGGTACTGGGGTTCCTGGAAGCCCTTCTACCTCCGGGCTACACTCCCAGACCTATTTTTACATTTTTATTTGGAAACAGGGTCTCCTAAGCCAGTGCGCACGGCTGGCTTTGAACCTGCGCGATCCTCCTGTCTCTGCCTCCCAAGCGCGGGGATGACAAGCGTGCGCCACCACGCCCGGCTCTCTGTTTATTTTTGATGCTCGTATTTCTTTCACCTAATGTTACCCCATCTTTATTTTTCAATTGACTTGCCATGTACCCTTAGAAAGAATCATATATCTGGGACAGTCGGTTTCCTTTCCTGAAAAGCAGATCTGATTAGCCCACCTGCCTGGATATTTAAAGATAAATTAGAGCCTTAGAAATCTCATTCACTGATAAGAGAAACCAGTTCGATTCTTGCATTTCTACCCAGGCTTATTGGCTCACATCTTGCCAGGAAAAAGGACTTTGGTTTCTGCTTCTGCCTGAAGTTACGTTTCTTCTATGGCATCTGGATCTTAGGCCATTTCTGTGGCTTCTAATTTATCACAAATTTCGATGGTAGCCAAAACTCTGGTTCCTGTGTTCTGCTTCTTGTATAATTCCAAGTTCAGCCCTGTGTGATAATGTCCACTATGTTAAGTTTACATAGTGTCTAAAAATAATTTCTAGAGCTTAGAGACTGGCTTCCAAGAACAAGAGGACATGCATATGGGGGAAAATGAAACAATTGTCGGGGCCCACTCGGCAGGACTGAGGTGGCACCCAGGCTTGTTGCCAGCGTGGACTCAAGATGGCGCCTGGGCTTGCAGCCAAGTCACGAGGCTCACGAGGCTGGCGGTGCCCTGAGCCTGCGCAGTGAGCCCTATCAGGCGCCTTACGGATGATTAGTGACGCAGCGCCTCGTGCTACCACCTGCCCGCCCAGGAGAAGGTTAAAAGCGCGCATGCCCTAGCGGGGGGAGCTAAGAGGGTTGGTGGAGTGATGAGGGAGAGGATAGAAGACTGATGTTGTTTTTACCTGAGAGGGCGTTGAGAGAGCATTGAAACTGGGGTAATAAAACTGCTTGAGGAAGATCGTGTAAGAGTCGTCACTGCGTGCGACAAGTGGTGGCCCGTACGGGGAACTTCGCTTTGATCAGAACCTCGGCAGTCCAGGGCAGCTGGCTGGTAACTGTACAAGAACCTGGGGTAATAAAACTGCTTGAGGAAGATCGTGTCTTTGATCAGAACCTCGGAAGTCCAGGGCAGCTGGCTGGTAAGTACTCCTTTGACTCCGAAAAAGGAGGAGGAGGCTCCGTTTACGGAGGGTTATTTTCCCCGATCAAAGGGGGCTCCATTAAGGAGGATATTTTTTAGTGTAAGCAAGTTACCCCGATCAAAGGGGGCTCCATTAAGGAGGATATTTTTTAGTGTAAGCAAGTTACCCCGATCAAAGGGGGCTCCATTAAGGAGGATATTTTTTAGTGTAAGCAAGTTAGAGAATCGGGCTGGTCCTGATTCGACAAGATAGAAGTAAATAAGGCTCGCGGATAAGCGAGGCTCGCGGATAAGCGAGGGACAGCGTTGTGAAGGTTCGCAGGTGTTGCGACGAAAAGGTCTAAGGTTGCTAAAGTGAAAGCAGCCATTTTAGAAAATTTGAAAGCGAAAGAGATTTCTAAGAAGGAAGAAGCTCTGTTAGAATTCATAGAAAAAATGAAACGCCCTAAACCTTCCGCTCCTCCCCCTCCCTCTCCTAATCCGCCACCATAGATGGAAGACACCTGAGGTTAGTTGGAAAAGGCGCCTAATGTGTAAAGGATAGGTCAGAAGATTAGTTCCTAACGTAAGAGTTGTAAACTGCTGCTCGGTACCGTAGAGATGAGTTGTTTTCTTTAAGATCTTTGGGGAATTATTTCTACTTTCCCTCTTCCTTTACCTTGGTTAATGAGGTTGTTTTATTGATACCTGTTTTCTGACTTTCTGCTATGCTTCTATGCACCCTTGGAGACTTTGGAATTTCTGCTCTTATTGCTGTAATTGTGGCCTCTGTGGCCGTGGCAGTTATTGCAGCCACTATGAATGCTCTATCCTCACATGTGGCTGCTGGCATGGCTCAGCAAGCTCAATTATCTGGACTATATGTATAACGTATGTGCAGTATCAGAATTTCTCCCATGCAGGCAATTTGTTTCGTCAATTAAGCAAGACGCTTCTAGGAACTTGGAGCCGTGAATTTGAACACACCATGATTGAGCTATGAGCATCCATCGCTGCAATTAATTCTACCCGCGTGGAAGTCGCCGCAGTACAACAATGAATGGACTTAATACATGGAACATTGGGTTTTTTAAAAGACTGGGGTGGCATGGCGTTCTGGGCATTCTTGCTGATGGTAGCATGATGTTTCATGGTTGGATATATCAGGCGAACTCGACAACGCACACTGCAACAACAGCGCATATTGGTGCAAGCTATGGCAGCCCTTGAAGCTGGCTTATCTCCCCATGTATGGCTCAGTATGCTGGATCGGTAGTCAGTGACGGGTAAGATCGTCCCCGGGACCTTTCAACCTAAGACAGGGAAACAATCATGCTATTGTTCTCCCAATGACGGGTAAGAATGGTCCTTGAGGGTCGGCAACCTAAGACAGGCACGATCCCGAGCCTTATTTTAATAAAACAAAAAGGGAGATATGTCGGGGCCCACTCGGCAGGACTGAGGTGGCACCCAGGCTTGTTGCCAGCGTGGACTCAAGATGGCGCCTGGGCTTGCAGCCAAGTCATGAGGCTCACGAGGCTGGCGGTGCCCTGAGCCTGCGCAGTGAGCCCTATCAGGCGCCTTACGGATGATTAGTGACGCAGCGCCTCGTGCTACCACCTGCCCGCCCAGGAGAAGGTTAAAAGCGCGCATGCCCTAGCGGGGGGAGCTAAGAGGGTTGGTGGAGTGATGAGGGAGAGGATAGAAGACTGATGTTGTTTTTACCTGAGAGGGCGTTGAGAGAGCATTGAAACTGGGGTAATAAAACTGCTTGAGGAAGATCGTGTAAGAGTCGTCACTGCGTGCGACAAACAATATAGTGGTAGAACGAAATAATTAGCAGCAAAAGCAAGAAAATCCGAGTTCTAATTTTGGCCATATTTTCCATTAACCCTGAGCTCTTGGCATTATTTATTGATAGGATGGGCTTCAGTGATCACTCCAGGAAAGTGGAGATTTATGAGAAGCGTGAACCAAGACATGTAATCATCATGAGAATCATACAAAATGGACCTTTATGAGAAATCATGTGAAATAATACATGAAATCTTTATGAGAATCATATGAAATGGAACTTTATCGGAATCATTTGGAATAATACACGCAAATGGTTGTGTGAAATATAAAGGAAAGCACAGTACTATGAATTCAGACATGAGGGGGGCTCATATACACACTGTAATCATATTGTAGTAGAAATTATTCCAAACTAGGATATAGAATATATATGTATAAAATGGAGACTACTAATGGATTTGTCATTGTAGAAAATGAGGTATAAACATCTTGCGGAAACGGTATTGACCTTTACAGCCTTGCATTTCCGGTATCTAATGCCGCCATTGGATCTTAGTATGTGCTTAATCGATATTTGTAGAAAGGAAGGAGGTGGAGAGGAAGAGGATGTGGCGTAACTTTGATGCTCACTTTCATTGGGCTTAAGTAAATAGTTCTTTTTATTTTTAATGAAAACTTTTTGTGAAAAATTCTTTTTTTAAATGCTTTTATGTTATATACATTTTTTTGTTTGTTTTTGGTGGTACTGGGATTGGAAACCCTTCTGAGGAGATAGAAAGGAAATAGGCAGATAGGGGAAAGGCCTTGGTAGAAAAAGCTAATTTCCTAAGCTTCCTGAGGGGTGACAAATGCCTGAAACTCCAAAGGCTCAGGAAATAAGAAGGCCAGAGCTTCACAAAGCCATCCTGAGTTTCCTAATCAACAAACCCACCGAGCAAGTCTGGCATTCCTGAAAGGAGACCCTTCAAAGGACTTGCAAATGCCCTATGCAAATTCTCCTTGGAATCCCAAAGTCACCCTAACCACAAACGGACTTGCAAGCGGTCAGGCATCGGCCAGTCAGATGGCAAAAGTGGGGGACTTTCCCGCTCGGGACCCCCTCCCCTTGTGGGGAGCTGTTCTCTCTCTCTCTCTCTCAGGTCCTGTTGGCCCTGAGAGAAGGCAGAGTGCATCTGAGGGCACGTGGCTCGGGCGACTCTCGAGTAGTGACCTGAAGGCCTCTGCTGGACATCTAGGCTGACCAGGCCCCTAGGGGTGACCTGTGCCTCTTTTCTGGCAGATCGCGTGGACTCTGGGAGAAAGTAGTTTGCAACTGATGGGCACTTGGCTCGGGCGACACTCGGGTAGTGACCCTGAAGGCAGCTACTGGACCCCGGAGTTCCGACCACCCCTATGGGGTGTTCGGCCACTTTTCTCTATTCCCTTCTGGCAGATCACGTGGACTCTGGAAGAAAGCAGCCTGCTCCTGAAGGCAATTCGGCTTGGGCTACTCTCAAGTATTGTCCTGAAGGCAGCTGCTGGACCCAGAGTTCCAGCCCCTTTGGGGTGTTCAGCCACCCTTGCCCCATTCCCTGCTGCTTCCAATAAACCTTTTAGTCCCCTTCCTGAGGTCTGCGGGTGTCATTCTTTGCTCACCGTAGACAAGAACTCGCCGGGGTTTTCTCTCAAGAAACCCCCGTTTCACTTCTACCTCTAGTCTATACTCCCAGACCTATTTTATATTTTTTTTTCTTTTTTTTCTTTTTTTTTGGTGGTACTGGGGGTGGAACCCAGAGGCTTTCTACCTTCGGGCTATACTCCCAGACCTTTTTTATATTTTATTTGGAAACAGGGTCTCACTAAGTTGCCGAGAGCCTCACTAAGTAGCTGAGGCTGGCTTCGAACCCGTGTGATCCTCCTGTCTCAGCCTCCCAAGTGCGGGGATTACAAGTATGCGCCACCACGCCCGGCCCTATTTTATATTTTTAAAAAATTTGAAACAGGGTCTCTTAAGCCAGCGTGGCTGGCTTTGAACCTGTGCGATCCTCCTATCTCCGCCTCCCAAGTGCGGGGATCACAAGTGTGCGCCACCACGCCTGGCATTTTGTGAAAAATCCTATAGAAAAAACCCTAAGTGAACACTATTCTGGATAATGTCATTGCAGATTTAAAACGTTCTTCATCAACATTGCATATTTTTATAGTTATGAATAGTTTACCTAAGCTTCCCATTTTCACTTATTTTTCATGGTACAAACAATCTTGTAATTGTCTTATCTATTTTCAAAAAATCAACCAATTAGAAAGCATATAAAATACAAAATGGGAGGCAAGTGGAATGGCACATATCTGTAATCCCAACACTTGGGAGACTAGAAGAGGAGGATTGCAGGTTGGAGGCCAGCCTCAGCAACAAAGCAAGATCCTATCTCAAAATAAAATAGAAAAGGGCTGGGGTGTAGCTTGGAGGCAGAACATCCCTGGGCTCAATCCCAGATATAAAAGCAACAACAAAAACAGGACAAAATGGGAAGTTCAGACTTTCAGAAACTTACAATAATAACAACAACAATAATATAAATTTCTATATAACCTTGATTTAGGCTCCCCAAATGTTAACATTTGATCATATCTGTTTAATTATTGCTTATTTTCTCTTTAAATATATTTGGAATCATTTGAGAATAAGTTCTACCCACTTTATCTTGACTTGATTTTTATCTTCTGTTATGTGTGCAAAAGTTTCTTTGAAGCGGGCATGGTGGGCATGCTTGTAATCCCAGTACTTGGGAGGCTGAGACAAGAGGATTGCGGTTTGTGGCCAGTCTCAGCAGATTAGTGAGGCCCTGTGCAACTCAGTGAGACTCTGTTTCAAAATAAAGAATAAAAAATAGGGCTGGGGGTATGGCTCAGAGGTAGAATGCCCCTGGGTTTCATCCCTAGTACCACAAAAAAAAAAAAAAAAGAGGGAGAGGGAGAGGGAGAGGGAGAGGGAGAGGGAGAGGGAGAGAGGGGGGGAGAGAGAGAGAGAGAGAGAGAGAGAGAGAGAGAGAGAGAGAGAGAGAGAGAGAGAGATAAGATTAAGGGAAGCTTACAGGCTGCCTTGCTCTGCCATTTGGTTATTTTTACACATGAGTTAATTTTGTCGCATCCTTTATGATTTCTAAAATTAATTGTTCATCTTCTGACCATGTTTACATCCAGGTATATTTCAGTTATCATATTTATTCTCATTTTCCTTTTATGTATGTATCTTGTTATTATGTTGTTTGGCACATATCAATCAAGTATTCTTGTTTCCACTGTTACATGTATCTTGAATCAGCATTCTTATTTTCCACAAAAAACCCACTTTATCTGATTCTATTACTGCCACAACACATTATGTGTGGATTAAGCCTTCTCCAGTGTTATTCCTAATCAAGAAAATCAAATTGCAATCATGGCAGCGAGAGAAAATTTTCAATGCATAGAGGAAGATGTGATTGAGTTTTCTGATGGGGCCGTCTTCCAATGGCACTTGGAAATGTTTTATCCTCTTCAGAAACACAAAATAATCTCCAGGGAGAGGGACGACTGTGCCAAGAAAGCTAACGGTAAAGCCACCTTTGCAGGTTGATCCGTCAGCACAGCCCACGCCAGCCCACTGCCCGGCACACTGCGGGCCCCCAGCAAGTGGCAGATCCCCTCAGGCCCCCCAGCAACCCAGGGAGGTGCTCAGCATGATCCCGATTCACAGATGGGGGACTGAGGCTTAGATGACACACACACAAAAGTGTTTTGAGCACACATGACCCAATCACTTCCCCAAAGCCCCACCTCTGAACACATGAGACTTTGGGGGACATTCAGATCCAAACCATTGTGGGAGGTCCTTAGGTCACTGGGGTATGCCCTTGAGAGGATTCTGAGATGCCCCCCCCATCTCTCTTTCTCTGCTGCTGCTGCGGATGGAGATGAGATCACTCTCTCACTCCTACATACTTCAACTATAATGTGCCACTTTCATCAGATTTTACACAAAAGAAGTTTCCCAGTATTAGACTTGAAACTCCCAAACTGTGACCAATATAGACCTTTTCTCTTTATAAGGTTAGATATCTCAGATAATTCACTGTAGTAAAGCAAAGCTGACTAATACATAATCCATACAAATGTATATTCAGATCTCTTGCCTTTTTTTTGGTAGTACTGGGGATTGAACCCAGGGGGTTCATCACTGAGCCATACCCCCAGCCCTTTTGATTTTCGATATTAATTCAGGGTTTCACTAAGTTACTCAGACTAGCCTCAAATTTGCAATCCTCCTGCCTCATCCTTCTGAGTAGCTGGGAATGCAGGCATGCACCCCTGTGCCTGGCTGTCTTTACCTATTTTTTAATTGGGTTATTTTCTTTTTTGTATTGACTTGTGGTATATATTATATATTTAGTATATATTTTATATGCTAGTTGGAATTCTACTGTCCACATACAGATACACATATATTATTACAATTTCTTTAGTAATCTCTATATGTGTGTGTATAACATACATACACATCATATCTGCA
Source organism: Muscardinus avellanarius (assembly GCF_963383645.1). Taxonomy (NCBI): domain Eukaryota; kingdom Metazoa; phylum Chordata; class Mammalia; order Rodentia; family Gliridae; genus Muscardinus; species Muscardinus avellanarius. The sequence goes on from NC_137790.1 coordinate 12,325,226, forward strand.
TATTATATATGTGTGTTACATATATAAATAAAATACACAAACACATACCTTTTGAATTGCTTTTTAATGATGGTGTCCATTTCTCTCTAGCATTTCTAGTTTTATTCTGGTCTTCCCCCTCAGCATCTTTGCACATGTATTCTCTGAAAGGAAGAAAGCAGCCTCCCATCACCCTCAGCATATCCACTTATTTGTTCAATCATGTATTTATTAGTTTCCTGTAATCAGTCTCCAAAGGGTTAACCCTCTCCGCCCGCTGCCTCCGTACCCAGATGTAGATACTGGTTGTACCGGTCATCTTGCTTTATGCTACAAGGGAAGAAAAGAGGATTGGAATGGAAGGGGACTTCCACACTGCTTGTATGGAACTCAGGTGATAAATTTCACCTGGCTTTCAATGCCAGAAAATAAGTTAATAACTTTAGGTTAGCCGGGCGTGGAGGCGCACGCTTGTAATCCCCGCGCTTGGGAGGCTGAGACAGGAGGATCGCACAGGTTCGAAGTCAGCCTCAGCTACTTAGCGAGGCTCTCAGCAACTTAGTGAGACCCTGTTTCCAAATAAAATATAAAAAAAATAGGTCTGGGAATATAGCCCGGAGGTCGAAAGCCTCTGGGATCCACCCCCCAGTACCACACAAAAAAAAAATCAGGTTACTTTGTAGGCTATTTGGACTCAACTTGGCTTTCTGGTTGCTTTGAATGATGTCCCCTCCCTGCCCTGCCCGCCATGCTGTTGGGCCGGTGGCCCCTTAGAGGTGCGTCAAGGCTTAGCTATCACTGTGGAAGTGATGCTTTCTGCACATGGCTCCTCCCACGCTTGCTTTTGCCGGGCACCAGAGACCAGAGACAAGGTTCAATGACAAGCTATGAACTGGCAAAAAATACATGACACATGGGGCAGATGAATTTCTTCAACAGACTAGTGGGCAGAGAACACCAACAAAACGTGAAAGACACCCAACCTCAATTTAAATCGACCGAATGCATCCCAAAAAGACACCTCATCTTTTTTTTTCCTTTTCATGCTACTGAAGATGACAAAGCGTGACATCAAGAAGTACCGGTGAGAGTCTAAGCTTTCTGGGGAGCGCTGTGGTGGTATTGTCTGTCCTTGATCCAGTAACACTCTTTTTAAGAAATTTACTCCAAAGAAATAATAAGGACGATATTAAAAGATGCATATGAAGATGTTCATTGCCTTATTGTTTATGGTATCAAAAGATGGGAAAACCTAACTATCCATCTTTAGAAAATTAGTTCAGTAAATAATGATAGGATGGACTAAAATGTAGGCTTGAAGAAAGCAAAGGTAGATCCTTATATATCGATATATCCAGCTGTATGTTTTGATCTAGAGAACTAACTATATTTTGTGTATTCATGGCCCCAAAGACCCATTTATATAATACTATTCATGTGTTGGACTCTGTTGTAAAAATATTACAGATGTTAGCTCACTTCTTAGCTCAGCCCTGTGAATTGGGGCACAAAGTGCCCCAGAGCCACCTTCTTAAGCACTTCCCTCTGCTGGTAATAGGCAAGCAGACAAACATTTTCAAGTATATAATTGTGTGTGTGTGTGTGTGTGTGTGTGTGTGTGTGTGTGTGTGGTGATAAATTATGTAGAATAAAATGTCTGGTCCTTTCTGGAAGTTGAGATTAGTTTACATCTATCATGTACTGGGGTTTGAAGGTATCTGCTAAAAGTCAGTGTATTGGGAACTTAATCTTTGAATTCTTCTGTAAATGGTTTTTGGAGGTGGGGTTTTGGAGGAAGGTAAATAGGATTAGATATGGTTCTCAGGGTGGAGCCTCCAGCATTAGTGGCTTCAGAAAAAATGAGCCCTGAGCTAGTACTCTTTTTCTGTCTTACTGTATGATGCCTTCTGCTGTGTTAGAATGCCACAAGGCCCTCATGAGTTGTGGATACCTCGCCCTTGGACTTCCCATCCCCTAGAATGGGAATAAATTTCTATTCTTTATAAGTTACCTGGTCTCCAACATCCAATTATAGCAACAGAAAGTAGACTTACGACTTCTTTTATTACCAGCCAATGGCAAAAATAAAACGTGACCCAGCAATAAGTGCAGGTTGGCTCGGTCTACTCTCCTTTCCTTACTCAAGGTTTGCACTTTGGATTCTCAGTACAGGCAGATCTGTGTCCTGATTTCCTGGAGCCAGGGAGCCCCTTACAGCCCAGCTGCCACCTGCCTCCCGGCTCCTCCTGACCGTGCTTTGCTTTGCCAAGATGTGACAAGGACATCCCTTAGGTGAGACTCGAGAAGGCAGCATGGTGTGGTGGCAAGGGTACTGGGTTGGGAGTGAGTGGATGAGGATGCTCTTGGCTGGCTGGGTGACCATAGACGGGTCCCTCTAGCTCCCTGGGGGTCAGCCACTTATGAGAAATGAGTGAGTCTGCAGGGAGTTAGGGCTCCTTTGACAAAGCACAGTTTAGAGGCTACGGACAGTGGTGTGTAGGTGGGGCCGAGCACCAGGCCTGAAGGGACGGGTGCTCCGTGAGTGACAGTCGTTGCCATGGTCACCCTTGCTTCTGGGTGAAATTCAAACACGAGGATGAGGAGAGATGGGGTCCAGGAGGGTACAGACCAGGGTTTTGTGCACTTAAGAAAATATTCTCATCTGATGAGTGATAGGTTGGGTCCCCCTACCCCACGTGACCTCTTGGCAGGGACAGGAGGCGGAACCCTGGAAGCCAGAAGCAAAGATATCGCGAGACTCCAGGTGCCTCAAGACTCCAAACATAGCGAGACAGACTCCAGAGGTCACGAGACTACAGATGTCATGAGAGAATCGGCATGCCTATAAAACATCAGTACTTCCGCTCTACCACGTGACTCAGCCAGCTGATTGGGACTAGAAGCAACTCTCCAAACAGTGGCTCATTGGTCCTTTTCCCCATGGCCTGCTGCTCCCCGAGGGTGCCGGGTCTGAATAAAGCAGCAGCTTTTGGTAACCCGGCTGGTATTTTACCTCCTTTGCGACTCCCTAGCTCCATTTTTCAATGTTTCGATGAGCTTAGCGTAACAAGGAGCACGCTGAGAATCACGACTGTTTCCTTGCCAAGTCCCAGCTCCCCCTGATCTGGCTGCGTAATACAGCAATCCCTCAGTTTTGTGGGAGCTCAGTCTCTATCCACCTTACAATATGGAAGTAAGCCACAAAGCTAGGAATAAGCAGATGGAAATCAAAGATCGTGTTCTTGTACGAAACACAAGCCCTAGCATGCGTGCCTCTCAGTTTATAATAGGAAGCATCTTTCATTTCTAGTAATGCTAAATCTAATAATAACTAATACTTAACCTTTTACTAAACCAGGCCTTGCCCTGAGCCCTTGATACGTATTATTTTTCTTCATAACATCCTACAGGAAGTACTATTTCCATTCCATTTTATAGGCGAGGAGCCTGAGGCTCAGAGAACTCAATAACTGGCCAGGCCGCAAAGCCAGAGTGTTTCCACACTTGTTACACTTTGTTACCAGGCTTGGACATCTGGTTCCTCAAGCCAATAGAAATTGCAGGGCAGGAGTGGAAGCATCGTGACAGACCAAGAATACACAAAAGCCATGACTCCGAAGCTCCCGGCCACGTCCCCCCGGGGCACCTGAGGGCTCAGCGCCCAGGAGAAGAGCAGCCCACTCTACTGTGCGTCGGGGCCTGCAGGACACTTTTTTGAAGCAGTAGATTGAACTCAGGGGCATTCTACCTCTAAGCTACACCCCCAGCCCTATTGTTTAGTCTTTACTTTTATATAGGGTCTCGCTAAGCTGTGGAGTGCTTCCCTAAGTAGTTGAGGCTGGTTTCAAACTTATGCTCCTCCTCTCTCAGCCTCCCAAGTACTGGGATGACAAGCGTGCATCACCACGCCCAGTTAACACTTTTTCACACATTGTATTTCATTTGACACTGAGTCAATAAAAAAGTCTAATTGCATTTACTATCTATTTAAAACCAAGAGAGAGTGTGTGTGTATGTATGTGTGTGTGTGTATGTGTATGTGTGTGTGTATGTGTGTGTATGTGTTTGTGTGATGCCAGAAATGCTTGGTTTGTTTGTTTGTTTGTTTGTTTGTTTCTTTCTTTCTTTCTTTCTTTCTTTCTTTCTTTCTTTCTTTCTTTCTTTTTTGCAGATCTGGGGATAGAACCCAGGGGCATTTGACCTCCAAGCTACATCCCCTGCCCTATTTTTTTATTTTTTCTTCTGAAACAGGGTCTCACTAAGTTTCGGAGGGCCTCACTAAGTAGCTGAGGCTGTCAGCTAAATGCGATCCTCCGGTCTCAGCCTCCCGAATGCTGGGATTACAAGTGTGCGCCACCATGCCCGTCTGCCTGGTATTTTTCAATACTTGTTGCTTTTAAAGAGTGTAAAAAAAACACCCTACTGCTCATGAAAGTCAGAATATCATGGCGATATATCCTTCTAGCAGCACAGTTCACGTACCCAAATTATGGAGCCAGCCTAGCTGTCCATCAGCAGGTGAACAAAGAAACGGGGTGTATACACACAATGAAGTTTTCCCTCAGTCATAAAGAACAGAATTATGCCATCTTCTGGAAAATGGGTAGAACTGGAAAACATCGTATGCGGATGAGCCAGGCAGAAAGTCAAGGGCCGGATGTTCCTTCTCATAAGTGGAAACTAGAGAGAAGAAAGGGAAGAAGAGGAACCGCATGGAAATTGGGAGAGAACATTCGCCTAGGGGAAGGGGCTGGGGAGGGACAACAGGAGGGTGGGGGAAAGGAAGCAGACCAAAAATATTACCTGCATGTATGAATCTTACCATCACATACAAGTGCACTACGGCAGTAACACTGAAAACAGACAGACAAAAATACTGCTCAGGAAATGAAGTCAATAGTAATAGGCCAGCTTCCTCAGGGGACAATGTCTTTCCTGATAGAGGTCAGCAGACCTTGGCTACAACTGTCATATACAAATACAAAGCTCACCTCTGCAGACTTTAAATCCGGGAGGAGAAGCCCGGTACCGTGGCGCACACCAGCAATCTCCATATGCGGGAGGCGGAGGCAGGAAGATTGCAGGGTTGAAGCCAGTCTCAGCTACTTAGCAAGATCCTGTTTCAAAATTAAAAAAAAAAAAAAAAGCCAGGCGTGGCAGTGCACGCTTGTAATCCCAGCATTCGGGAGGCCGAGACAGGAGGATCGCGGTTCGCGGACAGCCTCAGCTACTTAGTGAAGTCCTTTGCAACTCAGTGAGACCCTGTTTCAAAATAAGAAATAAAAAATAGGGCTGGGTGTGTAACTTGGAGGTAAAATGGCCCTGGGTTCCATCCCCAGTACCACAAATAGAAAGAAAGAAAGAAAGAAAGAAAGAAAGAAAGAAAGAAAGAAAGAAAGAAAGAAAGAAAGAAAGAAGAAAGAAAGAAAAGGACTGGGTTGGGAGAGTGTAGCTCAAAGCTAAAATGTTCCTGGGTTCACTGCCCAGTACCCCCCAAAAAAATCAAGGATGAGAAACTCATTTTTAGCAAACTCATTCCTTTCTCATTCTTAGTTATGAATGATGATGGCTCCTTCTTTTCTTTCTTCTCTTTTCTTTCTCTCTTTTCTTCCTTCCTTTCTCCCTTTCTCCTCCCTCCCCTCCCCTCCCTCTTTCTCCTTCTTCTTTTCTTTCTTTCCCTCCCTCTTTCCTTCTCTTCTCTTTCTTCCCTCCCCATCTCTTCCCTTTTCTCCTCTCCTTTTCTTCTTTCCGATGGTGTCGAAAGCTGGAGGTCAGTAGATCAATTGCAGGAATGTTACCAGGTAATAAATTCTGCCTTGGTCCTTGCTTCTCCGAGAGAAAAACTCCTGCCAAATGCGGCGGGGGGGGGAGGGGGGCGGATGCAAGAGGATTTTTTAGGGAAACGAAAGGCTTATGTAAAGACGTCATGAGCCGGGCGTGGTGGCGCACGCTTGTCATCCCAGCATTCGGGAGGCTGGAGGACCACAGTTCGCGGACAGCCTCAGCTACTTGGTGAGGCCCTCTGCAACTCAGTGAGAACTGGTTTCAAAATAAAGAATAAAAAATAGGGCAAGGGGTGTAGCTCGGAGATCAAATGCCCCTGGGTTCCATCCCCAGACCCGCAAAAAAAAAAAAAAAAAAAAAAAAAATCATGATAAAAAGGAAAGGAAGCTTTACATTCCGGAGAAAAATGTCTGGAAAGGGCTGCTTTCTGGAGTGGAAAATTGGCTTGAAACGAAGAAATGACGCTCCAGAGAGGGGTTCTGGAGTGGTCCATATTTTGGAAGCGGAGTCACCCCCGTGCCAGTTTTTACTCGTCTTGAGCATCATCTTTCCCCCTCGTGCACGTGTTCTATTCCATGGGGCGGGGTCTGAGGGAGCCCCAGGGTGGGGACGGTCCCCAAGACAGCCCTGGCGGCACCCTTGTCTCTTGCCACAAGGTCGGACTGGATCCTCTGTCCCCATCTTTTCCCTGTCTCGATCATCTCTATTCTGACTACCTGAGTTAAGTCTCTCACAGCTGGGTGACATGTTGGGGCCTCCCCTGGTCCCTCCTCCAAGGCAAAGCCGGGCGCCCCAGGTGGCCTGCTTGTCCCTCCAGCCCATCCCGCCTCCCCAGCTGCCCTGTTCCCTGGTCCAGAGGCCTCTGATGGGCTGCGGGGGCTGCGGGAGAAACGGCCGGGCGCCCGGTCTCTTCCTGGGCTCTCCTCCACCATGCGGCCATAATTTATTAGTGGGGGTCCTGGGGCAGAGAAGGAGCTGTCTGTTTTTGTTTTTGTGGTAATTTACAATGCAGGCCGCCCTCACGGTTACCTTCCCCTCTGCTCAAGTAGGTGAACACAATGTCCCCATCTTGGTCGCCACAGAAAGGGTGCTTTCTCCGAGGGCACCATGAATTGGCCACGACTGCGCCCCTTACAGCCAGGAGGGGGGCAGGGGTGATTATCCGGGGCAGACGAGAGCCATTAACGAAATAGAGTGTACCATCTTCACAGCACAAATATTTTCCCTGGCCATAATACCCTCTCCAGGAGACCTCAAGTGGCCCAGGCTTGTCCCCAGCACTCCCAGGCACACCACCGGTCATTTTTCACTGCGACTGGCATTTGCAGGGAGGAGAGGGCAAGAGAAAGGCAGGACCCGAGAGCATCCCAAGAGATCGCGCCCATTGTGGCCCATTGTACTTTATCTCGAAGACAAAGAGACCCCAGGCCTTTCTCTGGGTGAGTTGCTTAAGCTACATCAATAAATCAGAGTCCAGATAAAGCCATTCAGATGTGGCCCAGGACTCCGAAGGCTCTCCACAGATCCCCTTCCAGATTCCCTCCCTGGGCTGTGCGGGATAGGAGAGATTTTCTTTTTAAGCTGAACACATTTCGTGTTTCTTCTGTCTCATGCTCTTGGTCACTTTCGTCCTTTCTGTTGGGCTCTGTGCGGAACAGAAGATGCTGTTTGTAGGCCTGAGTCAGGGGGACTGTCCCCTCATCGGCCCATTCACCCGGGCCCCTCCCCTGTTGTAAAACACAAGCCCGGCCAGGAACAGCGGCCCCATTGTGTCCCATGCCACCCAGATTTCACCTCGGTCTTCCCCAGAGCCCCCTTTTTTGTTTCCAGTCAAAAGAAAGCATTTGCTCAGGGGAGGGGCGGGGTGTTCCTATTGCTTCCACTAACAGGGAGGGTAAAGAAAAGATTGATGGGAGAGGGTTTACCTAGAAAACCAGGAGACACTTCTGGCTGGGCAAGGCCAGTTGTTTCATTGTCCGGGGGCCATGTTTTTTGTTAATTATCTCTCACTCTCTCCTTTTATCCAGGAGAAAAGTAGCAAAGCTGGGAGGAAAGAACAGGATATAGGGGTCAGGGGTCCTCCTGGGCCACCTAGGTATTCCATTGGCCGCGCTGGGGTGGGCGAGGCTGAGGGCCGAGCCCCGCAGCCTTGGGTCGGAGCCAGTGGCGACCAACAAATTAATAATGAATTTGATCCTGTTATTTATGGAGAAACGTCCCACCCTTTGCCTCAGGCGCCAGCCCCCTGGGCCCTTTCTGCAGCTCCCAGCATCCTTATCTTCTTCCCAGCTCTAATCCCGGTCCATTGCCTCCAACACACACACACACACACACACACACACACACACACACACACACACACACACACTTCTTCCTTTCTGATTTTAAGCTCCACAAAACTAACTATAAGGGCGATTTTCAGGAAGGCCCAGAAAGTGTGTGTGCGGCGGCGGCGGCGGCGGAGGTGCCAGGAGAGAAAGACTAAGAAAGTTTGTCCAAACAAGGACAGGTTGTCAAGGAAATAAACCTTGGAGAGGGTAGGCATGAGGCCACAGCTGCTGGATTTGGCCAGCCTCAGACGCTGGTGGTAATGACAATGATCCTTAGTGGCAGTGCCCCAGCTCCCAACATAAATAGGGCTCAGCCTGAAAGGGGAGGAAATGGCACAAAACATTTCCTTGGGTACCACTGGCAGAGAAATAACATCAATTTCAGCTTGGGAGGGGGAGCCAAAGAATCTCCCTGTTTCCCCACATTAGCAAAGGCAAATTCATAACTGGCCAACAAAGTGCCTTTGAATTACAGCTGCACTCCACGAACACACTGCCTTTTTCCACCCAGAGAGACAACCTTGTCTTGACCAGAAAGAAGGGGGAAGAGAAAAAAGGCACACACTATTGAAAACCCACAAGAGGGGGCCGGCGGAGGGGGGCAGGAGCTGGGGTGGCGGCTCGGAGGGAGGGGAGGCCGGGGGTCTTGGCAGATGCGAATGATAAGCTTTACCTCGTATAATGCAAGCTTCTTTGCTTTTCCAAGAGGAGGCCCGGATGAATGGCCGTGCAGACTCTGCGGAGAGGGGCTGTGCGCAGGCAGCTGCTGGCCAGGAAGGAAGGCCGCTGGGCAGGCCCTGGCCTGCAGGTACCCCGTGCGCCCTTGGCCCCCCGCACTGGCTGGGCAGCTGCCACCCCCCGGAGAAGAGGGGCCCTGGGAATGTCTCCGGCCAGGAGGCAGCAGCCAGCCATGTGTCTCTAGGACCGCGCTCTGGGAGGAGTAATGACCATGAACTGGACACGTCCGGTTTGTACAGTTGGGAAGAAAATTGTCAACGTGGGAATTCAAGATTCCATGTGAGGATGGGGATCCATTTAAAGGGTAAAAAGGTAATCACAACGGAATATACAAAGTTAAAATTGACAAATAAAAGATGTTACAGAGTCAACGAATATTGTGTGTGGGGGGGTGTCTGTGTTTTCAATTAAATGCTGAGCTGGGCCTGTGGGTGCATGCCTGTAATCTGAGGACTTGAGAGTCTGAGACAGGAAAGTTGCAGGTTTGAGGCTTGCCTCAGCAACTTAGTGAAGCCCTCAGCAACTTAGAAAGAACCTGTTTCAAGAAAAGAAAAACAAAACAAAACAAAAAAACAACTAAATGCTGGACACAGGCCTGTGATACTTGCCGCAGACCCGCTTCTCACCATCGACATCTCAAACCCTGTTTCTCCTTGGCCACTTGCTTATTTCTGAGCCTGGGGATCCGAGGACGCGTCTTAGCACGATATGATTTCCAGCTCTGTAACTTCCTGTCATCCCCCCAGGGACTCGGCACAGTGGCCAGCAGGGGATTTCTGGCAAGTGAGGTAGACTATCTTCTAAGCACCTTGTATACCAGGAAGCGAAGGTCTCAGAGAAGTGGGGTGCCTTGTCCAGGATCAGGTCCCTGTCAGGAGACCGGAGTTGGCATGTGAAGCCAACTCCGAATATCTGTGAGAGTCTGTCACCCAGCTGGGAAGACAGCACAGAACAAATGTTTACATAATGGTGGAGGTGAGCATTCAATATACCCCAGTGACTAGCAGAAATTTAAATAGAGAAACCACGGCAAAGCAGAAATCCCACTAAATTAAACACCCCTTAATTGAACTGCCCATTAGCCACATCCCAAAAATGTTTTCTGTGACCACAATACCCCAGTGACTAGTGACCAGCAGAAACTTAAATATAGAGAAGTCACTGCAAAACACACAAATTCCATTAAACACCCCCTCCTTCAACCCAACTTCCCAGTAGCTACTTAACAGATACAGATTAATGAAAACATATGAGTACGTGAAAAAGTCTGTAGGGTCCTGTGCAGCCTTGGAAGAAACTGTGCAAATATGTGTGTGTGTGTGTGTGTGTGTGTGTGTGTGTGTGTGTGTGTGTGTATTTCTGAGGAATGAACCCAGGGGCATTCACCCTAAGTTATTGGGGGTGAATTACACCCTAAATTGCGGAGGGTCTTGCTAAGTTGCTGAAGCTAGCCTTGAACCTGTGATTCTCCTGCCTCAGCCTCCCAAGTCTTGGGATTTCAGGCTTGCACCACTGTACCTGGCAAATGAAAGGCCTTTAAGTTTAAGCCTTAGGAACTTCATGGTACAGCAGCCTCTGTGTGACTGACTCTGTCCATGTGAGGATCTGTGGAGCTGGGTCCTGAGCACCGCGGCAGGGTGCTTCCTCCACAGACCTTTCCTGGGCCTTATTTGGATGCTTTGAGCCTTCCACCTTGCGTGGCCCCAGATACTGCAAGCCGCCGCAGGACGTGGGCTAGGTGTCGTTCCCACATGAGCACCCATTGCCGAAGTCAGAGTCCGTAGCACAATGCGAGTCTCAACACATATGTGCTACAAAAATAAGGAAATGAGAGCGTGATGTCAGATTAGAACCAAGGTTCACAGCTTACCCGGAGAAGGCGTCCATTCCCACGCCTGGCCTGGCTGAGGAATGAAGGGAATTCTACATGACGTGTTGGTGTTAGGGAGAAATGACCCTTGTGACTAACCAAAATGGTGCCAATGGTGCTTTGTGAGCTTTCAGAAAATAAATGTCTCATCCCCAAAGTGCCTGGTGACTCCGTCCACCCCTGACCCCACGTTTACCGACAGTGCCTGAGAACCTTGGCACAAGGAGTTTTTTTTTTTTTTTTTTTTTTTTTTTTTTTTTTTTTGGTGGTACTGGGGTTCCTGGAAGCCCTTCTACCTCTGGGCTACACTCCCAGACCTATTTTTACATTTTTATTTGGAAACAGGGTCTCCTAAGCCAGCGTGGTGGCTGGCTTCGAACCCGCGCGATCCTCCTGTCTCCGCCTCCCAAGCACGGGGATTACAAGCGTGCGCCACCACGCCCGGCTCACGGAGTTTTATTTAATAAGCGTGTTTATTAGCTGTGTGCTCGAGGTTGGAAATTGCTCAATGGGTAAAGCTGGGTAAACCATTATGTCACCCAGCTGGGAAGACAGCCCAGAACAAATGTTTACATAATGGTGGTGAGCCTTCAATCAAATGTAAGCCAAGTGCTCTTTGAGGTGAGAGAAAGATGAGTCCGCTGGAGAGGAAGATGGGAAACGATTGGATACGGGGACCGGGGGAGTGAAAAATGTTCTCAGCCTATTCCCTCACCTGAGGCCATGGCTGCCGGGTTGGACAACTGCCCGGCCTCGACATGTGTGTCAGGATCCCCGAGTTCCAGGGCAATGTGGAGAAACACCTGGAAAGCCAGACCGGGATGTCGGGGTGGCTATCCATCCCTCAGGCTGGGATGCCCCCTCCCTTCCTTGGACTTTACAATTTAGGGTGATGGGGGAAGGGGTAAGAGTGAGAATGCTTAGGGGGCACAGAGAGAGGGACAGAGAAAGCGACGGAGAAGGGAGAGAAGGAGGAGGGAGAAAAAGGAGAGAGAGGGTAGAAATGAGTACGGTTTCATGTTCTGAACTGGCCGTTAATGTGGGCAGATCCTCTCTTTGGAGCTGAGCTGGCTCTTGTTGGCCTGTAGGCCTTCACCCCCCAGAATTCCTCTCTCTAATAAAGGGTCCACTCTGGGGTATGGCCATGCCTTCCTCTAGTCCACCCTTCCAAGGACCAAGTCCTTAGAAAGAGGCAGCCCCAAGCTGGGTCTGGTGGTACAGGACTTTACTGCCAGTACTTGGGAGGAGGAGTCAAGAGGATCCCAAGGTCAAGGCCGGCCTCAGAAACTTAGTGAAAGCCAAGGCGACTTAGCAAGACCTTGTTTCAAAAAAATAAAAAAAGGGGGGAGACTGTAGTTCAGAGGTAGGCTGCCCCAAGGTTCAATCCCCAGTACAGGAAGGAAGGAAGGAAGGAAGGGGAAGGAAGGAATGATTCCCCAAGCAGAGCTGAAGGCCATCTCTCAGGATCCAGCACCCCCAGCTGGGGGTCACCTGTCGGCACCATCCTGCAACAAGCAAGGCAGTGGTTGCTCGCAGCCGCAGGGAGCCACGGGGCGTCCTGGTCCAGTCTGGGGAACTCATGGTGACACCCCAGCAGATTTCATGTCGCTTCCCATTCTGATGGCTCTGGGCTCATTTCCCGGCACTTGGTCTTCCCTGGTTATTGGTAGTGATGGGAAGAAGGACGAACGTGAGCTAACATTTGTGCGTGGTTTTTACTTTTCTGTTATCAGTGTGGGGCCTAAATGCATGAATGGACACGCATTTGTTTCTCAGGCCTCAGAGCTAAAAGCACCAAGAACACGCTCCCTGATGTGGCGGGCAGAGGAAAGCAGGGCAGCCGGCACAAGGGAATCGGATTTGCTTCCCCAGTACGACAATCTGTTCTCAGGACACCGGTATGTTGCCCACAGGCCTTCGATCGCGCGCCCCCAGGGTCAATAAACGTCACATCTGACTCAGCCACCCACTCCCTGGACTTTAATCGTGTATCCACCCCGTGCACGATGCTGTGTGCAGGAGAAATCCTAAGGCCAGTTTTTAAGAAAGAATGCTAGTTGAGCTGGGCCGTTCCTGAGAAATAAGACATTCAGAGATTTTTCATTTAATCACGCCATCTGCAAAGCACCTTCACAGACTCCTCCTCCATTTCTCTGTTTGTACGATATTGCTAGAAAATGGAGCCAGGCCCGAGGCAGAAGCTATAAAAGGCACGAGAGAGACTGGCTAGTTTACTTCCACCCTTTCATCTTCTCTGCGGACTCAAGATAGTTTGAGGCCTAGACGGAGGACAGAAAAACAACCGGGAAATAATTGGACGTCTTTGCACAAGGTCACAGAGAGGAAACTCGCTGCTCCAAATCATTAATTTTGGCCTTGATAACGTAAGTGAGCGTCCGTCTCTTCCAGCCTTAATCTTTTGGCAAAGTTGAGGGCTTTGTGAGCACGTAAATGTGCGCATAAAATGAAAACAAAGTTATCTACCTCGTCGTTTGGAACCCATTGCATTGTGCTTTGGATTGAAACGCTGGCTCGCAGGCATCCAGTTCACAAAAGGTTTCAGCAGTACTGAGGAAGTATCGCCCCGGCTCGTTTTGTTTTATTTCCCGTTATGTCCTAAGCATTATTAAGTAATTAATGGGCTGTCTAGCTCCTTGTAACTAATACTCTGGAGGGCATGTTATTTAATTTTAACCACCTGAGATTGAAGAAATGAAAATACAGGAAAATCTGACCAATCAATGCTGAGGAGACCAGGGGGAAGCAGATATATCATTCTTTGAAAACTGGCACAATGCCTTTTGAGGGTCTTTGGTAATCAATGCGGGTCAAAGGTCATTAAAATGTTTGTACTCTGTGACCCCGTATCTCACTCTTTGGAATTTATTTCAAGGAAGTAATTTAAAAGAAGAAATGGTGTATGCATTGATATATTTATAGCAGTGTTATTTATGGCAGTGGAAAGCTAGAAATAACCTTAAAGTTCAGCAATGGGTAAGCTAATGATGGAATATTGAAGGAATATAGTATTAATTGTTTGCTAAAAACGACGACGATGTTAAGGAACTAGAACAGTGGGAAAAAACATGAAAATATATCTGCAGAATTGTCAAAATGATGATAAATCATTAGATATGCCAGCAAAAATCCAAAGAGATGATTTCTCATGATGAAGAAATGAAAATAGTTGTTACATAACAGAACGGCTAGATAGTATAATTATGGACACAGTTCACTTAAACTGAAAAAGGCCAGCCGGGAGTGGTGGCAAGCACATGGAACCCCAGTGCTTACAGGCTGAGACAGGAGGATCACAGGATTGAGATCAGCCTCAGCAGCTCAGCGAGACTGTCGGCAACCCAGAAAGACCCTGCTTCAAATTAAGAAAAAAAAAATTAAGTAAAAAGGGCTGGGAGTGTAGCTTAGAGGTAGAATGCCCCGGGCTTCAATCCTGGGAACACACACACACACACACACACACACACACACACACACACACCACGTTATGTTTTAACTTTCATTTAATGGCAAAGATAGTTTTGACTTAAGGGGACACTTCAAAGATATAGTATCTTAGAATATCAAGCAATGCATCTGTCTGCTTATCTTCTTTTTAAAATTTTTTCTCCCCCTCCTTCTCTCTGTGCTGTCCTTTCTTCCTTTCTTCCTTTCTTTCCCTTGTGGTACTAGAGATCGAACCCAGGAGTCTTCTAGTCCTCTGAACTACTCGCCAAGCCCCTTCTGTATGTTTATTTTGAAGTAGGGTCTAATTAAATTATTACACGCTAACCTTGAGCTGTGCTCTTCCTGTCTTAGCCTCCCAAGTCCTGAGATCACAGGTGTGAGCCGCTGCCAGCTTCTGCTTACTCCCTCTTAATCTTTACATTTTGTTAAGTCACTTGGGTTACTACTTTTAAATTAAATAATTATTTTAATAAAGATACTGCAATCGTCAGGGCGTGATGGCCCACACTTGTAATCTCAGTATTTGGGAGGCTGAGACAGGAGGATCGCAGGTTCGCAGTCAGCCTCAGCTACTTAGTGAGGCCCTCCACAACTTAGTGAGACCCTGTTTCAAATAAAGGATTAAAAATAGGGCTGGGGGTGTTGCTCAGAGGGAGACTGCACTGATAAACAAAGATACTTCAATAGGAATAAACTAGGAGTGACCAATGAGTCAAAATCTCTCCCTGTGATATGCCAGGGCCACAGACCAGGCCAGGTGTAGGAAAGCCGGGGCTGTTTCTCCTACACCCAGAGCAAGACACCGCAAGAGAGAGGGACTGTGATCCTCTTTGGGGAGTATGAGCTAGCTACCGAGTTAAACACACACACCAGAATATTGTTCTTGGTTCCTTCCTCTGCACACAGAATGGGAATCTGTTCAGAGCTGTGTGAACGACACCCCCTGCTCTCAACATTAATATTGAGTCGTTCACAGAGGACAGGAGCGGGTCTGGTATCCAGCCATGGAGGATGCTGGACAGGGTGATGTCACAGATAATCCCCGGGTTGTGTGGAGAGAGAAAAGGCGTTGTGTGTTGGTGGGGTCCTGTTCTTGCGCCCCAAATGACCGTCCGCCCTCATCCTTTTGGCGCTGTGTAAGGGACCATTTGGCTCCCGGACTCAGAGGCTGTTTCCCAAGGTTCTGCATCAATCGCACATTCTGTGAGTCCCACGCTGGCGGGTTGGGTCCAGCCGCAGCTGTGTGGTGTCCTCAAAGTGGGGGTGCAGACATGTGCAGGGACGTGGGGGGCAGGATGTTGCTGGGAGCCTTTTCTAACAGTGAACTCCCAGCGAGACCATCTGCAGATAAAACCTATACAAATTTGCTCTAACAAGCAGGGCCACCCTCTCCCATTCGAGCAGGGCGATTAACTTTTCAGATCACCCCAAACAATGCCTTGTTATTTGGCCTTATAAAGCAAAGAAGTTTCATGTTAATTACATTTCTAAATTTCTCATAACAATTTCATAGGGCACTAAGTTGGTTCTAAAACTGGCAATTTTAGGCAAAAAACTACTTTCAGAAATTTATATATGCAGGACCTGGTGACGCATACTTGTAACCCCAATACTTGGGAGGCTGAGATAGGAGGATCGTAGGTTCGAGGACAGCCTCAGCAAGTAGTAAGACTCTCATCGACCTAGTGAGACCCTGTTTCAAAATAAAAATAAGAGAGGACTGGGGGTGTAGTTTGGAGGTATAATGCTCCCAGGTTCAATCCTCAGTAACACACACACACACACTTATAAATATCCCTGTCTTCCTCAACAGGATTTTATTAATTAACACAGATTCAATTTTCCTAGTGACTTTTGGTTACTTTTTTTTTTTTTTTAGTGAGGATTGAATCCGGGGGCATTATACCTCTGAGCTACACCACCATCCTTATTTTATTTTATTTTTAATTTGAAACAGGGTTTTGCTAAATTGCTGAGAGCCTCACTGAGTTGTGGACACTGGCTTTAAAACTGTGATCCTCATGTCTCAGCCTCCCAAGTACTGGGCTTACAGGCGTGGACCACCATGCCTGGCTGACTCTTCATTTAGAATTTTAAACGTATTTGTTCATAGGTGAATAGCCCTGACTTTAGTTTTATGGACTCATTTCTCTTTTTCTTTTTTTCTATTTGACACTGTCCTTTTTTATTATCAAGCATCTCTTCTTGTGGCTCTGGACCTCTCTCTCTCTTTTCAGAAGAAAACTGATACCATTATTTATTGAAACTCATAAATATTTGTTGAAAGAATAAGGGCCTACATAAACTGTGAGACAGGAGCATAAATAGAACACACACAGGTTGAATACGAGTCATCCTTGGGTATCTGAGGGGGATTAGTTCCAGGTCACCCCACCCTCTTCCCAAAACATGCTAGAATCTATGGGTGTCAAGTTCCTTAAATAAAATGACAGTATTTGCATATAACGTATGCACAGCCTCCTGTATGCTCTATTTATTTATTTCAATTTGTTTTGTGATACTGGGGATTGAACCCAGGGGCACTATACCTCTAAGCTTTTTATTTATTTATTTATTTATTTATTTATTTATTTATTTATTTATTTATTGGTGGTACTGGGGTTCCTGGAAACCCTTCTACCTCTGGGCTACACTCCCAGACCTATTTTTATATTTTTATTTGGAAACAGGGTCTCTTAAGCCAGGGCGGCTGGCTTCGAACCTGTGCGATCCTCCTGTCTCGCCTCCCAAGCGCGGGGATTACAAGCGTGCACCACCGCGCCCGGCAAAAATTGTTTTTTAAATTTATTTTTATTTCATTTTATTTATTTATTTATTTATTTATTTATTTATTTATTTATTTATTTATTTATTTATTGGTGGTACTGGGGTTCCTGGAAACCCTTCTACCTCCGGGTTACACTCCCAGACCTTTTTTTAAAAAAATATTTTTTATTTGAAAACAGGGTCTCTTAAACCAGAGAGGCTGGCTTCAAACCAGCGCAATCCTCCTGTCTCAGCCTCCCAAGCACGGGGATTACAAGTGTGCACCACACCAGGCTTAATGTTTTATTTTGAAACAGTATCTTCCTAGGTTGCTTAGTCTTACTAAGTTGCTGAGGCTGGTCTTGAACCTGGGATCCTCCTGTTTCCGCTTCCCAAATACCAGGATTACAGGTGTGCACTGTCACATCTGGTTTCTCCTATATACTTTAAGTCATCTCAAGGTTACTTATAATACCTAATGCGATGTCAATGCTATGTAATAGTTGTTGACTGTACTAGTTAGAGAAGAAAGTCGGCACATGTTCAATTTTTTTCCAAGTATTTTTGATCGGCCATTGGTTTAATGCAGACATGGAAACTTTCATACAAAGGGCTGACTGCATTTACAAGAACAATCCTGGACAGACTGGCTAGGAAGTCCTCACTGGACCACATAGCTCAGATCCACGAAGGCTCCTTATAGGCTCTGTGCAAATGGCTGGCGCACTCGTTCAGTGCCACCAGCTTGGCCCGCCTTCTGGTGTGCACGTTTGATTTCTGAGTAAAGCCACTGATATAGGACATGGATCTAGGTGGCCTAGAACAAGTAAAAAGCAGATATCAGAGATCAAGAACATGCAGAGAAGTTATAGCAAGATAATGCATCAAATTGGTCTTAAAAAGCTAAGTGTCGGGGCATACACTTATAATCCCAGTACTTCAGAAGCCAAGACAGGAGGATCGCAGGTTCACAGCCAGCCTCAGCTACTTAGTGAGGGAGGCCCTTTGCAACTTAGTGAGACCCTGTTTCAAAATAAAGAATAAAAACATAGGGCTGGGGGTGCAGCCTGAAGGTAGAATGCCCCTGGATTCCATCCCCAGGACCACAAAAAAATTAGTTTTAAAACTATCAATTTTAGGTATTTGTATGTGTGTATATGTGTGTGTATATATGTGTGTGTATAAAATAGCAAAAAAATCCGTTTCATATATGATTTCTTGCCACCTTTTATACGTATATCTGTTGATTTTTCTAGATAGGATCTGCCCCCTCCCTTTTTCTTATCCTCAGAGATCAGCTGGACACGCCCAGCAAATAAGGATCTGTTCATGTAACCAGACATGGAAGAATGAATTCTGAGGGTAAGCCAAAGATGCGGATACTCTCCTTTACAGAACGCTGAGAAAGACAATTTTATTGTCACACACACACACACACACACACACACACACACACACACACACACTATACAAATATATATGGACAAAAGCCTTCCTCTTTTTTCTCTCCTTCATGAAGTGAAGTGGCATGGCCATGAAATCAAGGAAGGGACCAGGAACTGTCCCACATTGGAGGAGGCTATGGAGAACTGACAGCTAAATGCAACCCGGGAGCTGGGCATGGTAGCACGCTTGTCATCCCAGCACTTGGGAGGCTGAGACAGGAGGATGACACAGGTTCAAAACCAGCCTCAGCTACTTAGTGAGGCTCTCAGCAACTTAGTGAGACCCTGTTTCCAAATAAAGTATAAAATAGGTCCGGGAGTGTAGATTGGAGGTAGAAAAGCCCCTGGGTTCCAGCCCAAAGTACCACAAAAAGAAAAAAATTTAAAAATAAAATAAAATGGGCTAAGGGTGGAGCTCAGTAGTAGAATGCCCCTGGGTTCAATCCCCAGTACCTAAATAAATAAATGACTACAGTGTAGGATCCTGGATGGAATTCTGGGACAGACAGACGGCATTCATGGACAAATTGGTGACATGAATAAGTTCTAAAGATAATGGTATCTGCAAAGTTAACGTCCTAATTTTGATAAGTGTTTGATGGCACGTAAGATGCTAACAGGAGAAGCAAGGTGAGGGGTCTGTAAGGACTCTATTGTTTTTGCTACTCTTCTGTAAGTTTAAAATAACTAAACAATGCCGGGCGTGGTGGCGCACGCTTGTCGTCCCAACACTTGGGAGGCTGAGACAGGAGGATCGCGCGGGTTTGAAGCCAGCCTCGGCTACTTAGTGAGGCTTTCAGCAACTTAGTGAGACCCTGTTTCCAAATAAAAATATAAAATAGGTCTGGGAGTATAGCCCAGAGGTAGAAAGCCCCTGGGTTCCACCCTCAGTACCACCAAAAATAAAATAAAATAAAATATATATATATAATAGCTAAATAACTAACTAGAGAAAGTACTGCTCTAATTCCAAATGGCCAAGTGCAGCTGGAAATGTACAAAACGACCGTGCTCTGCAAAGAAGAAAATCTCCTCTTTCAGGAAGGAGCTGCCAAGGAGTCTTACAGAATATTAGGCAGGCTTAGCGCTTTCTCAATGTGAGAAAGAAACCAATAAATCATCCTGAATCCTAAGGAGATTATCGATGGTTTTTAGTCCTCGATCCAGTTTCTATCTCCCAGCTTATTAGAAGTAATAAAGATGTGCAGGTTGGAACCAGATTTGGTCTTCATCTGCGATTCCCGTTTTGTTTATTGTTCTGTACAACTTCCAAAAGCTTGGCTTTACCTTTAATTTGATAGCAAGAACCAAACTGAAGTAATCAAATCAATCCGCTGTTACTCTGTAAAGCTATTTTGCTGGACCCCTGCTTGGAGTAAATGATTTCCATTAACATGCAGATTTGCTGGGGATTACCAGAAAGTCTCTCCAAATAATCATCAGAAGATATCTTTCTAAAGAATACTTTTCTCTCTGCCTTGGACCAGGATTCAGTCCATCAATCTCCCTCTTCTACTTAGGAACAATTCAGGACTGCTTCGTGAGCAGGATGGGAAGATGGGGACTTCTTATACACAGAGCCCAACCAAACTGAAAATACTAAACTCCTTCTTCCTTTCCGCCATTCTGTGGATTTATTTATTTATTTATTTATTTATTTATTTATTTATTTATTTTGGTGGTACTGGGGTTCCTGGAAGCCCTTCTACCTCCGGGCTACACTCCCAGACCTATTTTATATTTTTGAAACAGGGTCTCTTACGCCAGCGCGGCTGGCTTCGAACCTGCGCGATCCTCCTGTCTCCGCCTCCCAAGCGCGGGGATTACAAGCGTGCGCCACCACGCCCGGCTCATTCTGTGGATTTGAAAACTCAGTGACACCAGTCACGTTAAAAGGGGGCTGAGTGTTAGCAGCACGAGGGCACACATACGAGTGTGTGTCCGAAGGGAGTAAAGTGTGGGTTTTCTGTTGTGTTTTTTTTTTTTAACTGCACTAACTATATACTTTGGCATAATAACTGGAGTGGGACGGAACAGAGAGCCCTGGATAAGAAGGAGAAAAAGCTTCAGAGTCAACGGCTTGGGTTGGCGTTTATTGTTCTTCTGCTGTTTAGCTTTGGATGGGTTCCTTAAGCTCTCTCAGCCCCTCCCTTTGAACTGCTTTAGTAAGGATGAAGGTTATACCACCAAAAAAAAAAAAAAAAAAAAAAAAAAAAAAAGATTAAATGAGCAAAAACTCCATGCAGGCCGGGCATGGTGGCGCATGCGCTTGTCATCCCAACGCTTGGGAGGCGGAGACAGGAGGACCGCACAGGTTCAAAACCAGCCTCGGCTACTTAGTGTGGCTCTCAGGAACTTAGTGAGACCCTGTTTCCAAATAAAGTATAAAATAGGTCTGGGAGTGTAGCCCAGAAATAGAAAAGCCCCTGGGTTCCACCCCAAGTACCACAAAATAAATAAATAAATAAATAATTTAAAACACAAATTCCACACAAGAGCAAATTCATTAAAGATCAACTATTGAAAGCTAGGAATTTTCCTATTTTATTTAAAGCCCCCCCTCCCCCCATCTCTGCTAAATAATGATCAGCCAGACCATGGTTTGACCAAGGGTGCCGCTCCTCTGGTCCATGTAATCCTGCATCTCGTGACAGTTGCTCCAAAGTCGAGGCTGGGAACGCTGGCCCCCTCGTCTTCCTGGTATGGCCATACTTATTAAAGCTCCTTGCTTGCTTCTCAACATTACGTTTCTGCATGGTGTTTGGAGCCAGTGGCCTGATCTGATTTGTTGAGGCCCCCAGAGTTAGAACACTGGCCTAGCACTCTGGTAACAGCTGTTATACTATATTACTTAGGTATAATAATAACTTAGGTATAATAATAAGAAGAGGGCACATATTCATTATGTTACCATTTTTTTCTAATATTTTTGATCTGTGGTTGGCTGAATGTTTATCTGCATCGCAACAGCTGGGATTACAGAGCTCTGCCATCATGTCTGGCTTGAAGTGAAAATTAAGAATAAGAGCAAGGAGGAGGATTTTGTGGTTTTTTGTCACAGAATATTCTAACTTTTGGACACTTTACCTCTCTGGTCTGCTTTCTCCCTGCTCCTACTTCATCTAAAACAGATCCAGGAGCTTCATTCAGAGATCCCTGTGCCCTTCCAGGTAGGAAGCCCTTTGTGCATTCACTTTTGAGGAGACTGGCTGGGGCTGGCATCTGAGCTCTGCTCTCAGACCACAGGTTTGATTCCCAGCTTGGGAAAGAGTTCATCTCTACCACCTGCAACCTCACTCCACACCTTTTAAGGATCTAGTTTCTTTTTCTTTCTTCTTATTTTTCTTCTTTCCTTCCTTCCTTTCTTTCTTTCTTTCTTTCTTTCTTTCTTTCTTTTTTTCTTTCTTTCTTTCTTTCTTTTTTGTACTTGGGATGGAACCTAGGGGCATTCTACCTCCAAGCTATACCCCCAGCACTATTTTTCATTCTTTATTTTGCAACTGGGTCTCACTGAGTTGCAAAGGGCCTCACTAAGTAGCTGAGGCTGGTTGCGAACCTTGATACTCCTGTCTCAGCCTCCCAAATGCTGGGATTACAAGTGTGCGCCACCATGCCCAGCTGAGGATCTAGTTTGTATATGTACAGAACTGATGTCAATATTTGGATCTATTTTATTTATAAAATGACTTCCTAACAGGCAAATTCTGCCACTTGATCTATTATAAATAGCTAAGTTGTGAAGTTAAATACAAAAGTAATAAACGAGGCATGTTATTTTACATCTTATTTCTGTAGCTACTAATTACAACCCATGTTTTGCCATTCTCCCTATCAACTGGCTGCTTCCCCGCCTTCCTTGATAAATATATGTTGTAGATATGACATCAGGTTGAATGAGAAATGAGCTGCAATTTTTTTTTCAGTTTTATGTATTATCACACAAACAGGAGATCCAGAAAATCAGCTTTTTCTAGAGTCACTTAGCAATCCTATCTTTAGAAATAGCCTTAAAAAAGAAAATAAATAAAAATAGTCCTTAGACCATTCATGGTGGGAGGAAGTAGGACTTTGAGAATAAGAAGAATTCTTCTTAATTTTGCCAAAGAATATGAAACTCATAATGAAACTTATGAGAAAGTCTCATGTCTCCTATTCCCTCTCCCCCATCAGCAGTAGCAACAAGATTTGTCTAAGGAAAATCACAATTGCCCAGACCTGTGATCGAAAGACCATCTTAATCCCCAGCTTGCCTCTGCTATTTATAGCCTTCCTCACTGAGCCAGAGGCTCAAGGACATCCCTGTGTCCCCGAGGAAGAGGCTGCTGACTTGTTATTTTCCTCTAACTCTGCCAGTCCTTGCCTCTCCCAAGATGATGGTCAGTTAGTTTAATGTGAAACCGTATCCCTCCCCCATGACTCCCAACTATAGCATTCATTTTCTTGAACTGTGGAGGTAATTTGCACTTGCTACAATCGTGTGTGTGCGTGTGTGCGTGCACACATGTGTGTGTTACTAGTGATCAAACCTAGGGACATCCTACTCCTGAGCTCCACCCCCAGCCCTATTTTATGCTTTTATTTTGTTTGCAGGTCTGGGGTTGGAACCCAGGGACATTCTACCTCCGAGCTACGCCCCCAACCCTATTTTATTTTTTATTTTGAAACAGGGTCTCACTGAGTTGCAAAAGGCCTCACTAAGTAGCTGAGGCTGGCCGAGAACCGCAATCCTCCCGTCTCAGCCTCCCAAATGCTGGATTACAAGCGTGCGCCACTGTGCCCGGTCTATACTTTATTTTGAAACAGGGCTTCACCAACTTGCAGAGAACCTCAATTCCTGAGGCTGGTTTAGAACCTATGATCCTCCTGTCTCGGCCTCCCAAGTACTGGGATGACAAGCGTGTGCCACCACCCCTGGCTCACTTTCTACATTTAAAATTTTATTTTAATTTCAGGAGTTAGTGAGAAAGAAAGAGATAATCAAGAAGCAGCTCACAAGATTATAATGTCTTCCAAAGAGCCCAGGGTCCATCCATCTCCATGTCTTCATAGCCTTGCACAGTGCCTGGTAAAAGCAATAATAATAAAACAATCAGTATTTGATATCTTTGCATGCATCAACTATTTAATCATTAAAGTAATCACACATGTAGATACTATGATTTTTCTTCATATAGACAAAAGGAAACTAAGGTTCAGAAAGTAAGTAATTCGCCCAATGGCTTTTAGCCAGGACTAGAATTCAGGTCTCCATGCCGAATCACATACCCTTACTCACTGTGCTAAATTGCTTCAGAGCATGTTGAAGGTGCTTAATAGATGTTGGCTGCATGGCTAAAAGAATGTGTGAAAACTCCTTCTGCTGTGTAGTGTTGTTTTAGGCATGGTCCTAGTCCGTGCTGTGAAAGAACTCAGATTTATATTATGCTATATCTACACCTTCTTCTTTTGCCAGAACTGGCCTTTCAAAGTCAGAGCCCAGATTTTCACACAGAAAGTGTTACAGTTAGATAAAGATTGCCCCCTGAAGAGCTCCTGTATTAATGCTCAGAGTTGATGTACTGAGGTCATGAAGGTTCTAATCTCATCAGTGGAAAAATCCATTGTAATAGATTTACTGGGTGGTAACCTAGGCAGGTGGAGTGTGGCTGGAGGAGGTGGGTACCTGGGGATGTGGCCTTAGGAACTGTGCATGTGTCCTTGAGTCCCCTTGCTTGCTCTCATTTGCTTCTAGGCTCTGTGATGTGAGACCAGAGTCTTGTCTCATTCTCTCTCTGTCTCTCTGTCTCTCTTTCTTTCTGTCTCTAGACATCATGCCCTGAACTCCTCAGACCCGGCCACACATGGACTGAAACCTTGAAAATCTCTAAGACTGTAAGCAAATAAATCCTCCTTCCTCTAAGTTGCGTGGTCAGGCTTATTGGGTTACAGGGATGAGAATGCTGACGGAAACAGAGAGGCTTCCACTGGGTCTGAAACCACAACCCCCTGTGGGGAGCATGCTCGGTGCTTCCTTAGAGCATGCCAAGGGAACCTCACCTGCTACTTCCTTCCCCAGATGCCCTAGTGGGCTCTGTGCTGCTATAACAGAATGCTGTAGACTAGATAATTTATAATGAACAAAAATGTATTTGGTTCGTGGCTCTGTAGGGTAGAATGTCCAAGATCAAGAACATAGGATGAGAGCAAGAGCAAGAGGGGTCCAGGCATGTTTTTTTTTTTTAAAAAAAAAAAAAGAAAAACTCACTATTGTACGAATTTATATCCCCTATGATATTAATCCAGAACCTTCAAAGGTCCTACCTCTCAACACTGTTGCATCGGGGATTACATCTCAGCACCTGAAGAGGGACTTGATGAATGGCCCTCTACACAGCACCCTCGCCTTCCTCCTCCTGTTGGGTCACTGCATCATTGTCCACCAGCAAGGGCAGGACCGAGGAGGCAGAATCCGCTGCCCTCCATGAACAGCACTGACAAAAGCACAAAGGAGTGAAGGGTGGTGACGACACTTGACTTACGAGTTTTCTGTGGCTTTGAGTTACCCAGACCACTCCAGTTTCAGAGGCAACTGAGTTCCGACTGCTGGTGCGGCTGAGCGGGATGCTCGCTGCTCGAGGGCCCTGGACCGAGGGGGCAGGCAGGGACGCCAAGCCAGCCAGCGCTCTGTTTGCCAAAACCTGGTGCCTTGTGCAGGGCCGAGACCCCTGGGCTCACACAAAGCCATGGTAGCAGGAGGCCCCTGTTAAACATGTTATTTTACAACTCAACTTTCTGAACATGTATTGGGTAGAAAATGCTAAAATTGCCAACCAGAAGAGAAAAGCCATTTTAATTTTATTTATTTATTTATTTATTTATTTTGCGGTACCTGGGATGGAACCCAGGGGCATTCTACTTCCAAGCTACACCCCCAGCCCTATATTTTATTCTTTATTTTGAAACAGGGTCTCACTGAGTTTCAAAGGACCTCACTAAGTAGCTGAGGCTGCCCTCGAACTGCGATCCTCCTGTCTGAACCTCCCGAATGATGGGATTACAGGCGTATGCCACCACGCCTGGCTGAAAAAGTATTTTTAAAATGAGTTGCAAATGGAGACGAGGTTGTAGGTGAAGCAGAGGGTTGAGATCGGTCGCGAGGCAACTTTTGCTGGTTGGCACCAGTCAGATGGTTCACTTGAGTGAGGGCCCATCTAATGGCGCTTAGAAATCTTTACACGGAGGTGGGCTGCTTTCCAAATGTTGTCTGAGTGGCAGAGGCTTTCTTTGTCTCCCTGAAGCTCACTTTCCAAGGGAACTTTCACAGTTGAGGACACTTGTCATCCAAGTGAATTTCTCCCTGTTGCCTTTTATCGCATGTAGACATTGCCCCACCACTGAGGGCACAGCAGGCTGCTCCTTCTCCTTCCCCGGGGTTAATGGCCCCGGCGCTGTGCGAGAGGTGGCAGTTTGTAATGTAAAGAGGCTGAATTGTTTGTTTAACAGTCAAGTGACAAATTATTTAATTAGCAATATGCCTTTTGTCTCCACAGCTGTGATCATCGGTGCTAATTGCAAAGCAGCCTTAATTTATTGTCGATATAGTGTTCCGCCATGCTAATGTGACCGTTCCAAACAGCCCCAAGGCCCCTGCACCAGGTTGGACAATGAGAGCAATTCCATCACATGGGGAAAACCACATTTATTTCTGGCTCTGGCTAATCTACGGAGCCGCAGCCATCTTCCTTCCGGGAAAGGGGGTATTCAAGACAGAAGTGCTTCTTTGAGGTGTTCCCTTCAGAGCTCGGGCCAGTTGGCGTAGAGCGCCTGTAGCTTTGAAGCCTGTACCTGACCCTACCTCTCCGCCTGAAACACAAAGCACAGGCTGCCCAGGAGCTGGCCTCGTCGCTCGCCTGCCCACCTGCCACTCACAGATGCAAACCTGCTCCTTTGCTCATCAAATACAATCCACCGTTCCATAAGTGGGCGACTCAAAGCTTTGTGCCCACCTCTGGATAAATCTTGGAGTCCAACTGGGCTTAGTGGCTTATCAACAAATACCAAGGCTCACCAATAGCAATCGGATATCCCCAGAACTGGGCACCAAGGCCAGGCTCACAAGGTTGGTAGAGTGCTGGCCAGGGAGCTGGTGGGGCTGGGTTGTGACACTCAGTCCCAGATGGGTGTAGAGTGTGCACAGACCAGACTGGGGACGTGGTAGTGCCATCTCCAAATCTTCCAGTAAACACTATGTTGCTGCTAAAAAAAGAAAAGAAAAAAAAAAAACAATTGCTGAGCCAGGCATGGTAGAACATGCCTGTAATCCCAGTAACTTGGGAGACTGAGACAGGAGGATGACGGGGTTCAAGGACAGCCTCAGAACCCTAGTGAGAACCTGTTTCAAAAAAAAAAAAAAATTCAACAGGATTGAGGGATTGAGGGTGTAGCTCTGAGGTAGAATGCCCCTAAGTTAAATCCTCAGTACCAAAAAAAAAAAAAAAAAGGTGAGGAGGTGACTGAGCTGCCCAGTGTCACTGGTAATGGCCCCTGGTTTGAACTGCAAGTTTGGAGGAGGATTTTTTAGCACCGCTGGGAAATGAACATCACGTTACTCAGGCAGGCCAGTTAGCCACCTCAGCAGGAAGGAGCTACCCATCTATTTTCTCATCATCCTCTTAACACCCTGAGAAGCAGGCAGGAGCTGCTGATTCCCAACAGGTGAGGGCCAGGACTTGCTGGCCGGAGAAATGTGGGGCAGGAGTGAGATTGCCATGTAAAATACAACACACACATCCCGTTAAATTTGGATTTCAGGAAACTATCTATCCATCACTTTTTTTTTTTTTTTTTTTTTTTGGTGCTGGGGATGGAACCCAAAGGCATTCTACCTCTGAGCTACATCCCCAGCCCTATTTTTTATTCTTTATTTTGAAACAGGGGTCTCACTGAGTTGCAAAGGGCCTCACTACTTAGTAGCTGAGGCTGTCCATGAACTGCGATCCTCCTGTCTCAACCTCCCAAATTCTGGGATTACAAGCATGCTCCAACATGCCCGGCTAGTTATCACTTTTTAATAGTCACTGTTTTTCTGAAATTCAAATGTAGCGGGGCAGCATTTGTGTTTCCTGTGTATTTATTCCTAGAGGAGAAGTTGGTACCTCTTTCTAGAACCTTCGCCTGGGGTACAGATTCATGGTGTAAACCCAATGCCTCTGCGTGACTCCAGCCACACACCGCAGAAGCAGCCTGGGGGAGCTTCCCCCTGGGGGACACCTAGGGCCACCTGGTGTCTGGGCTTCAGCCCCAGATGCCTTGCCCGGTAACTTATGTAGATCTGGTTCCAAAAAATGCCAGCCTGCATGAGCCGGGCCTCTTCCCCTCTGGGCTGCCAGGACCCTGCCTTCCCCAGCCACTCCCTTGAATAAAGGACTTTATTAAATCAGGCAAACGTCAGCCCCACCGCTCAGTCGTAAGTTAACCAGACGACAGGGCAGGACGGATGAAAGTCCCCTGGGTAACATCAGCATAAAAGGGGGCCCGGGGGGGTGGTGGTGGAGGGAACAGTGGCCAGGCCCCCAGTACTAATTTTTGGGTGGTCATTGCTCAGGCCTATCAGCTGTGCCTGTTCCCCAGACAGCACATTGAAAACAGCAAATGTAGCTCTATTCTTTTTTTATTTCCCTCCCCTCTTTTTCTTCTTCTTTTTTTCTCTCTCTTTTTTTTTAAATCAATGCGGAATACAAGGCCACTGCCAAAAACATATCCCACACAATCAAACATCAGATGGTGACTCCTTTCCCACAGCTTGCGTGAGGGAAAACAGGGAAATTATACCCATGTTTCTGCGGCGGGTCCCCCGGTGCTCCAGCGAGGCCGGGCCGGCGCTGGCTCTTGTTTCCTGCCTTTTTGTCCCCGCGTCCGCAGTGTTTTTAGCGCTGGACACCATTCAGCTGGCATTCAGTATTGTATGTCACTTCGCATATGGTTCATCCGCTCCCAATGTGTGCATGTACCCAGAAAATGCAGCTTTTCATGATGTATTCTCTATGTAACAGAAAAGATTAAGATATAAGCCCAGTGAATGCGGGGGGAATTAGTTAGACAGATGAATAAGGGAAAAATGAATCTAGAATGATGTGGATTTGGTCTAATGATTGTGGGGGGCGGTAAGAACTTGCTGGTAGGTTTCAGCCCTTTTAATCCCAGGCTGCGTGTATGTATTTTGGCAGGAGAAATACTTTTCCCAAATCTATTTCGAAGGGTACAGTCTCTTTCGTGGGCACACGCGTGCACACGCACACACACACACACACACACACACACACACACACACTTACACAAACCTCCAACCTCAGGAAGGCGAAAGGTTTCATCAAGCCGCCGTCCCTGGTCTGCAACTTCATTGCAGTTTCAGAGAATTCCATGTTTCACTTTTAAAGGAAATTGGGATGCAAGCAGAACGACTTCAAGCCATTGATGATCTTTATTTTTCTGCTTGTACTTTTCTGTTCTTTTATTTTATTCACCTGGACTTTTAGAAGGATCCAGGCTGAGAAGCAAGACATCTATAATGGACTCGATTTTTGAACAACTGGCAAAAGCTAAATTGCGCTGACATGCTTTTCACAGGTGCCCAAATTTGAGAAGTATCGGGGGAAAGCCGTGGTCATTTCTACTGCGCACACTCAAGGTCGTCTGTGACTAAAACGGTAGTTACTTAACAGCGCCAGTGGACACAGTTGAGTGTTCAGTCAGCATGTGTAAGAGGCGTATGTGTTTAATAGCACTTGTTTTATGGCTTAATAGGAAGTTGGGACAGAGAAAATTTAGATGTAGGCTTACTTACTTCCTACGCAATTTCCAGAGAAAGATTTTTTTTTCCTAGCCAATTTTGATTGAAAATCAAGATTTGCATCACAATGGAGATATTTCAAAAGTGTAAACACAAAAGGCTGCCACTTCAGAGACCTCTTGGTCAGATGTGCTGGTTTCTAGCATATCATAAAGCTTTGGGAAGGGATGGTCTCAGATTCGGGCCAGAGGAGGCTCTGTTCCCTGCTCACTGCAAAAATTCACACGGCAGGCTCCTTCTGGTAGCTCCTATGTGACTATTTAATGTGGAGGGAAGGGAACAGACAGTTTTGCTTTGGAAGAAACTGTTTACATAATTTAGTTCATAGATATTTTTGGTGCGTAGAAAAGAACATAATTGATTATCCAATTAATTCTCGTACAAAAAATAAGCCTTTCAGAGATTAACAAAATCTGACAAAAGCTAAATCCTTGCACTGTTGAATATTCTATGTTTTTTGGTGTTCCTCTGCATAAGTCCAAAACTTTGACCAAAAAAATTTTTATATTCTTTTCCCTCCACCCCTTGGTACTGGGGTTTTTAACCAGGGGCATTTTATCTCTAAGCTAAACCTCAGCCTTTTTTATTTTTTATTTTGAAATAGAATCTCACTAAGTTGATGAGAATGGCCCCAAACCAGCAAGCCTCCTATCTCAGCTTTCCAAGTGTAGGAATCACAGGCATGGCTCATGCCTGACTCAAACTTATTTGAGTAAAATGTTTCTATATTACAAAGGTACATGCTACCAATGAACAGGAGTATCAATTTTTTCATTCTCTATTGAAATGAATATGCTTTAATTTTTACCCATGATGTGATCAATATTTAATGATCTAGCTGCCAAGTTTAAATTATTTTGAAATGTTAACAGTTTAAAGGTTTCTTTTTCTTTCTTTTCTTGGTGCTGGGGGTTTAACCCAAGGCCTCTCTCTAGCTAAGCTTGTTCTACCATCCCCCAGCCCCCCAAAGTTTCTTTTCTAGCAAGATTCTTCTTTTCTTTAACTTTGGGTACTGGGGATTGAACCCATGGGTATTCTATCTCCAAGCTACACCCCCAACCCTATTTTATTTTTTATTTTGAAACCAGATCTCTCTAGGTTCCTGAAAGTCTTGCTAAATTGCTGAGGCTGCCTGGAACCTGTGATCCTCCTACCTCAGCTTCCCAAGTACTGGGATTCCAGGCAGGGGCCCCCCACTCCCAGCTAGCAAGACCATTCCAGCCCTCCCCCATTTCTACAATCTCTTTACACACGTGTGACGACTGTCGTGCAGATTCAATCGAGAATTGTGAATGTCACTATATGTACTAAGACCTTTTTTTTTTTTAAGGCTCCTCCTTCTATTTTCCTCGCCTTGTCTAAGATTTGGGCTCGTAGAAGAATAGAACATCTGGTGTCCATTAACACAGTGCTAGATTTGCATGCCGGTTTTTGTACAAGTTGCTATCTTTTGATAACCCCTTAGGAGACAAAGTGCTGACCTGTGTATGTCCTGTCTTCTTGCCATATGTAAAAATAAGTCAGAGTTATTTTCCTCCTCAGCCATGGTATAATCCCTGGTGACTGATCAGAGTTGGTAAGACTTCGCTTTGGTTGTTATCTTTGCGGTATGAGTTGGACTAAGCCAAGTGGGAACAGTACCCCCGACCCTAGCCTCGCCACTTGCCTGGTGCTCTCTGTCCTCTCGGGTCCCTTGCAAGTGGCGCAGGGAGGCACCCACGATCTTCCCTTTACCCCAGACAATCTGCTATGATTTTCCTCAGTGTTCTTTCTTTTCTCTCACAATAGCAGTGCTTCCATTTGAAACAGTTTACACCTTCCATAAGAAGTTCGCTTTCTCTCTCTCAACCTGAACAATTTAATTGCATTTCAGAATCTCAATAAACAGGCCGGTGTCACAATAAACAACCCGCTAAAAAAATAAATGAATAAATAAAAGTGCCGCTGGCAGGAAACTTCGATCATAATTTGTCCGACAGAACCAAACAGACACGGCCCCTGCTTTGTCCTTGTGGGTATTTGGGGTTATCAGCAGCGTCGCGGCTTCTAAAGCGTCTTTCTGGGCTAAACGCAGGGCTGGACCGTGGAGAATCAAAAAACAAACTGGCATTGGGAAGGCAGTCACTTTCCGAGGAGAAGGAAGCGGTGTGCAGATTGCCTATTATTTCAGACTTATTTCTGCTTCTCCAGGTCTTCCAAGGTAACCGGTGGGGATGGGTCGCCCACCTTGGGGCTTGCAGCAGTAAGGAAGCAGCAGAGACCTCCTCGCTGGGGATCAGAAAGGGAAACCTGTTTGCTTTTAGGGTTTTGAGTCCTCCCATAGAGATGAAAGGGGAATTAAAGGGACTCACCCCGGTGGAGTCGACAAAGTAAAAAGGGGCCACTTTATCCCAGCCCTTCAGAGCTCTTTAAGACTTGAAGGTCTGGATTGAAATCCGTATAATACGTTCATTCACTAAGTCAAGATTAATAGCATGGGTGTTGTGTCCTGGGGTGGGAGGGGGGCTCCAGAAGACATTTGGAAATAAAGACTGTCTTGCTTTGAAACGCTTTCTCTGCTGCACACTTCAGGGGTAAAAAAAGGGAAGGATTTTATTTTTCTCTCTAGTTAAAGTTCCTTTACAATCTGATTTAAATTCATTCAATCTTTTCCTACATATAGATATTTACCAAGGTCTCCTCTTCCCACCTCAAATATTTCCGGGTCTCTCTGTTTCTCCTCCCTGCGTAACTCTTTCAAACTGGTGGGTGGCATCTTGCCCTCCTGTCTTAGCCACCCTGTGTTTAATCATCACCTTTATCCTTTTCCGCTCCCTCTCTGGGGTTCACGAACAATACCCCAAATAGCTGTATTTAGGACCAGAAATAATCTAAGCTTGCTTTTCTTCCCAAGAAGTTTTCAAAATAAAATCAGAAGGAAATCACTTTGTGTTAATAATATATTTGATACAAAGGTTATTACCACCAAGGTGGTTTTATTTGCTTTCTGATTTGTCCTAGAAAATAGAATAAACAACTTAGTGAGGCCCTCTGCAACTTAGTGAGACCCTGTTTCAAAATAAGGAATAAAAAGTAGGGCAGGGAGTGTAGCTCGGAGGTTGAATACCCCTGGGTTCCATCCCCAGACCCGCAAAAAAAAAAAAAAAAAAAAAGAGAGAGAGAGAGAATAGAATAAACTAAAATAAAACAAAAAGTAAAGCCCAAGCTATGGTTGCATGAAGACAGTAGCTCTCTGCAGGCTACGGAGTGAGGCAGAAATGTGCCTTGGGAAATTAAGTTGTGAACCTTCCAGGCTGGAGGACGTGAAGCCCTCTACTTGACTAGGGACTCTTTCCATGGCGCATTACAACTAAATAAACATTAGGAAATGTGGTTTCCTTTTGCTGTCTGTTGCTGGGATTTCTGCATCTACATGAGATCATAGTTAGTGGTTGCTTTTTGCATGTTGGGAAGATTTTACACAGTCGCGTTGGGCTCACGTTCTGTCTCTCCGGTTTCAGTCCGGGTTGTGTCTAGGGTGATAAATCCTGGCGGTGGGGAAGCGACCTGCTCCTCTACGAGCCCCCACCGCAAATTCTGCCCTAGCATTGTGCCTTCTAACCAGCTCACTCAAATACCATACTGATCCTAACGTCAGGCAGCTTCTGGTAAGTGGCTCCCTTTAAGCAGCACAAAGATCCAGGGATTGAGGGAGCAGATATTACATTTTGGGGCAAAATCCAGAAAAAGGTAAGGCCCTCCGATACGAGCTGTGTGGTGTGTGTGCACTTATTATTGTGAGTTAGTTTAATGTATCTGTCAGCTGTCTTACTGATGTCTGATTAATCCTGCTGGTCACCAGGGGTACGCCAGAGTTTCATCTGACCTAGGAACAAAACTTTTCCTCTCTAGGACAGAAGGTGGTCTGTCCAGGTCAGGGTATGGGTCACTGGAAGGGCAGCCTGAGGAAGCCTGCATTTTCACAGAAACCACTTGCTACAATTAGTTTAAAAGAAAAAGAAGCCAACATGTGGTGAACTGACACTTTTGTGGGTCCCTTGGTTTGGACAGTGCAATTGTTCTGGGAAACAATGTCCGCATCTTCGTTTGAAAGTGGAAGAGAGTACAACTCGTATTTCAAGTAGCAAAATACCCACACTCTGAGCCACTTGCAGGTTTCCTTTCCCTCGAGCGTCTAGAGTACACTAGATCCAAGTATGGTCAGTGAAAAATGCAGAAAGGTTAAACTGAACAAGACAGCACCCACACCCACCATTCCGGCCAGCTCCCCACTGGGCTGACGAGTCATCTGCAGAATTGTAACTGAAGACAGTTCCTCCATGATCTTACTTCTCCAAAGCTCAACATTTGATCCCACTGAACAGAGAAGAGCTGGGTGGTTGGGGTGGGGTGGGGAGGAGGGAGAGACATCGGCCAAGGGATAGCAAGCCACAGAGAGAACACGAAGTTCAAGAGGTCTGTTGTACAGCAAGGAGACTGTGGTTAACAACAATCTAATGTATACTTTTTTCTCCTCCTCTTTATGCTTTGAACCCAGAGACATTCTATCACTGAGCTACACTCCTAGACCTATTTTATTTTAAACTAGGTCTCATTAAATTTCCCTTGCGCTGGCCTTGAACCTGCAATCCTCTTGTCTCAGCGTCCTAACGACTGGGATTATAGGCCTGTGCCAGCTCCGAAATAATGTATTCTTGAAACACACAGAGTAGATGTTAAGTATTCTCACCAAAAATGGGGCAACTATGTAATGCAATGCACTTGTTAATTAGTTAGATTTAAGTATCCCATGCTGTCTACATACTTTAAAACATCATGTTATATATGGTCAGAATACAGTTCTGTCTATGGATTAAAAACAAATAAATGCCAGGCATGGTGGCGCACGCTTGTAATCCCAGCATTTGGGAGGCTGAGACAGGAGGATCATGGTTCGCAGGCAGCTTCAGCAACTACTTAGTGAGGCCCTTTGCAACTCAGCGAGACCCTGTTTCAAAATAAAAGAATAAAAAATAGGGCTGGGGATATACCTCAGAGGTAGAATGCCCCTGGGTTCCATCCTCAGTACCAAAAATAAATAAATAAATAAATAAATAAATAAATAAATAAATAGCCAGGCAAGAAAGTGTACACCTTTAATCCAAGTACTTGTGAGGCTGAGACAGGAGGATCACAGGTTCAAGGACAGCCTCAGCTCATAGCGAGACTCTTAGCAACCTAGTGAGACCCTGTTTTTCAAACAAAAAATATTTAAAAAGGTCTGGGGATATAGTGCAGAGGCAGAGTGTCCCTGAGTTCAACCCCTAGTAACACACACACACACACACACACATACACGGTCACATAGACACACATAGACATACACACATATATGTACATATACAGATTTCACATATATATGAAGTTATACATTTCATAAATGTATACATATTTCATACATAAATACATAAAAATATATACACATTTCATATATATATGAGAAGCAGGTCCCTTGACTCTTGGGGCAGACTGCACTTAGACTCTGGCAGAAAGTCTAGGGGTTCTCCCATATCAGTTCTATTCTGCTCCCTTCACAATAGAGACCACAATTTTTAGCCTGCCACAGGCCCACCTGCGGTAACAACACTACCTTCCCCAGACTGGCTTATGACTTATAGCTGAGTATGCCCTTGAGCCTGAGTTTCAGGTGAAGCCAGAAGGTAGAAATGTCATGACACCTTCCAGAAAGTGTCCTTAAAGGAAAGGGAATTTTTCCTTCCTTCCTTCCTTCCTTCCTTCCTTCCTTCCTTCCTTCCTTCCTTCCTGTTGACTGGAATGCAGATGCAAAGGCTGGACACCTGGCCCTCTAATCAGAGGTGAAAGGGGGTAAAGGCCCCCAGAAGCCAGTAGAGCAGATGACATCCCCCAGCCCTGGGCCCCGGAGATAGGAAATCAACTCAAGCCTACTTCAAGCCACTTTCCTTTGGGGCTTGAATTTCAGACAGATGAACTGAATGTTCATGAAGGTGAGTTCTCAGAGGATTCTCACTCTGTTCTCCCAAGCCCAGATGAAAGTTGCAAAATGTTCATTGCAGTTTGAGTCTCTAGACTCAATGGCAAAGGCAAAGAGAGATGAGGCCGAGGGGTCCAGTAATAGGTGACACAGGGGTGGTGCCAAGGAACAGAAAGCTCGTAGGAGCTGAAGCTTAGTCCCCAGGAAGCCAAGCACCCAGTACCAGTCCCTTCAGGCTAATTGTTGTTTGATGCAAAGCCATCCAAATAGGTCTCGGGACGTTCACCCTGCAGACAAGGAGAACTGATTCGCGTGTTCACACTTATTCTCAACACCTGGACTGGTGTTGAGAATAAGTGTAAACCCATGAATAAATGAGAACATTAGCCTTTCTAAGGGCCCAGTGGCTACTGTCCAGCAGAGGCAGCCGGGAGTACTGCAATGCCACCCAGTGAGGTCATGCAGGCGGCAGCAAGGGATGCTGGGACAAGGGGCACCCACCTGCAACCAAATGAAATTGGACCTCCGCCTCATACCATGTATAAAGTTAAGTTCAAAATGTATTAGAAAGCTAAGTAGAAGAGCAAAATCTTTGAGACTACAACACAGGAGCTGTGTGGCCCTGGTCTAGGCAATAATGTCTTAGACATGATACCAAAAACACAACCACCCAAAGGGAAAAATTAGATAACACTGGACAACACCAAAACTGAGTTTTAGTATTGCGAACGATGTCATCAAGAAGGTGAAAATACAACCGAGAATTAATAAATGGGACGACATCAAATTAAAAAGCTTCCATACAGCGAAGGAAACCATCAAGAGTATGAAGAGAGAGCCCACAGAACGGGCTTTGCCAGCTACTCCTCTGACAGAGGACTCAAATCTAGAATATATAAAGGACCTTAGAAACGTAACACCTTAAAAACAAATAACCCAGTTAAAAGTGGGCAACTGAACTGAATAGACACTTCTCAGAAGAAGAAATACAATGGCCAACAAATACATTAAAAATGTTCGACTTCATTAGTGATCAGGAAAGTGCAAATCAAAACTACACTGAGATCCCATCTAAAGCCAGGTAAAGTGGCAAACATCAAGAACATAAATAATAAGCCAGGTGTGGTGGCACGTACTTGGGAGGCTGAGACAGGAGGATCGCAGGTTCACTGCCAGCCTCAGCTACTTAGTGAGGCCCTCCACAACTTAGTGAGACCCTCTTTCAAAATAAAGAATAAAAAATAGGGCTGGGAGTGAAGATCAGAGATAGAATGACCCAGTTCTGCAATATATATATATATATATATATATATGTCACTGCTGGTGAGGCTGTAAGGAAATAGGAGCTCTTATACACTGAGGGTGGGATTGTAAATAAATGCAACCACTATGGAGCTCAGTTTGAAGATTTCTCAATAGAGAAATCTTCATATGACCCTTATGACCCTGCCATATGACCCTGCCATACTGTTATCAGGTGAAAATTTTTAAAATGATTCCTTAGGACCACAATCCTTGCTTCTCTGCTTGGCAAGCATTCAGACAGAAAGCACAGCTGGAAATACAAGAGCTTATTTAAACACCATGTAGAAAGGCGGGGTCACCTTCTAGAAAAAAGCACCTGGAACCGGCAGCTCTGAGGTTGAAAACAGCCTGGGCGATGGGGTTGGGAGCCGTCTGTTCCCAGGAGTGGAGAGAGCCGTGCAGCCGTCCCTCATCCAGCTTGTTCCTCTGGACCCTCCTTCCTCATACGCATTACATTTGGGGCGGCCCGCTGCCCTTTGCAAGTCCTGCCGTAGTCACTTCACAGTGTTTCTTGCTCCCCTTCAACAGGGGCAGGGTCTGTGTGAGTGAGGCTTTGCAGGTGGGCTTCTGGTCGATTGCAGCCAGCCCCGTCTACTAATGTCTGCTAGCTACCTAACAATACCAGTCTCCAGTATTTTCCAAAAGAATTAAAATGACATGTTACAGGCATACCCATATTTATAGCAGCACAATTCACAGTAGCCAAGTTATGGAATCAACCAAGGCTTCTGTCAACAGGTGAATAGATAAAGAAAATATGGTATATATGCCATGGAAAATGACTCGGCAATAAAGAACAAAATTATGTCATGAAAATGGATGAAATATTGAGTGTTATTGGCCAGTCTCGGAAAGTCAAAGGTCATATGTTTTCTCTCACTTGTGGTAGCTAGAGAGAACATAGAAAACAGAAAGGACTACAGAGAAATGAAGAGAGAGACCAATAAAATAGTAGAAGGAGATTGGAGGAGGAAGGTGGGGAGGGAAAAAGAAGAACTGACGAAGGAAGCCGTTCAAACGATGCTATGTCCATCTACAAAGGTATCACTGCTAATCTCACTAACACGTATGAGGAGGGATGGGGGAGTGGGGCGGGATTCAACGGAAACACATGAAGTGCTGTGTGCATGTATGTTTATATAACAGAATAAAAAAAAAAGAAAGTGAAAAAATCCACAGGATAAAAGAAAATGTTTGCAAATCATATTTTTGATTAAGGGATAGGTATACTGCATATATAAAGAACCCTTACAACTCACTAGTAAAAAAAGATAACTCAATTAAAAATAGACAAAGGATCTGAGTAGACATTTCTTCAAAGAAGACATACAAATGGCCAAAAGGCATGTGAAAAGACACCCAACGTTATGAACCATTGGGAAAATATAAGTCAAACCACAGTAAGAAGCTCGTTCATACCTGTGGGGAGGGATAGAATCAAAGATACATAAGTACAAACATCGGTGAGGATTTGGAGAAACTGAAACTCTCCGACACCGTGCCCCGCTCGCCCTTCTCATGAGACGCGATGACTCAGTGCCCACATGATGTGGTGAAGTGAGTCAAGGGGGGAATGTAAAACGGTGCATCTTTTTGGAAAATAGGTTGGCAGCTCCTCAAAAGCTTAAAAATGGAGGTTCCCCATGACTCAGCAATTCCACTCCCTGATATATATAGAGTGAAAACATATGCCGAAACAAAAACTGATACATAGATGCTCATGGTAGCATTGTTCATAAACAGCAAAAAAGGAGAAACAACCCACATGCCCACCACATGCTTAGGGGATAAATAAATATGGTAACATCAGTCTGCCCTTCTTCATGAGAGAGCTGTGACAAGACCCCCAATGGGTGCCTAAAACCTCAGAAAGTACCAGATAAATCCTGTATATACTATGCCTCTTTCTTATATATAAGTATGATCAAATTTAATTTATAAATTCAACAGAGAATGAGATAAATTACTAATAAAATAGAACAATTACAACAACATTCTGTTATAAAAGTTATGGGGATATGGTCTATTTCAAAATATTTTTGTAAGAAGCAGGCATGGTGGCGCACACTTATAGTCCCAGCCCTCAGGAGGTTGAGACAGGAGGATCGCACAGGTTTGAAGCCAGTCTCAGCTACTTAGTGACACTCTCAGAAACTTAGTGAGACCCTGTTTCCAAATAAAGTATAAAATAGGTCTGGGAGTATAGCCTGGAGGTAGAAAAGCCCCTGGATTCCACCCCCAGTACCACACACACACACACACACACACACACACACACACACAAAACCAAACAAACAAACAAACAAAAAAACACCTCTATACGAGTGAACCCAGGGGCATTCTATCTCTGAGTTACAACTCCAGCCCTATTTTCCATTCTTTATTTTGAAACAGGGTTTCACTAAGTTGCAGAGGGGCTCACTAAGTGGTTGAGGCTGGCTGATAACCTGCAATCCTCCTGTCTCAGCCTCCTAAGTGCTGGGATTACAAACCTGTGCCACCACACCCAGCTTGTAATGGAATACTATTGTGCAATAAAAAAGTAACAAAGAGCGGGTTGTGGTGGCACACACTTATAATCCAAGTACTTAGGAGGCTGAGACAGGAGGATTACAGGTTCTCGGCCAGCCTTAGATACTTAGGGAGACCCTCCACAACCGAGTGAGACCCTGTTTCAAAATAAAAAATAAAAATAGGGCTGGGGGCATAGCTTTGAGGTAGAATGCTCCTGGGTTTCATCCTTAGTACATATATATATATATATATATATATATATATATATATATATATATATATATATATATCTGGGTGTGATAGTACAAGCCTGAATCCCAGTACTTGGGAGACTGATACAGGAGGATTGCAGGTTCAAGGCCATTCTTAGCAAGACCCTGTTTAAAAAAAAATTAAGGGGCTGGGGTTGTATTTCA
Organism: Muscardinus avellanarius; assembly: GCF_963383645.1. NCBI lineage: Eukaryota > Metazoa > Chordata > Mammalia > Rodentia > Gliridae > Muscardinus > Muscardinus avellanarius. The sequence continues at coordinate 12,364,658 of NC_137790.1, forward strand.
GAGGCAGAATGACTAACCCTGAGTTCAATCCCCAGTACCAAAAACGGAACTAACACATGCTACAGTATGAATAAACCTTGAAAACCTGGTAAGAGTAAAAAGACAGTCACACAAAAAATTATATGTTGTATGATTTCCAGGTACAGAAAATCTATAGAAATAGGTGGGTGGTTGTTAGCTACTGGCAGGAAGAAGGAAGAGAGAGCGTCTGCTAATGAGTGCAGAGGTCCTCTTGGAGGTGATGACAGTATTCTAAACTTACACTGTGGCCATAATTGCACAACTCTGTCAATAAACTAAAGTCACTGAGCTGCATACCTTAAACAAGTGAATTTTTATGGCATACAGTTTATACCTCAATAAACACGTGTTTCTTATTTTTAAAGGAGAAATAGAATTAGCCCAATAGCCAAAATGAAATGGGCACTACGACGAAGAACCTCCGTCCAGGAGCCGGGTTCCAGCCCTCTCTCGAGGCTCTTGCTGTTGCCCCAGCTCCAGGGTGCCGTGCTAGACCTCCTGCCGCGCTCTGCGCGTGACACCTGGGCCTTCTGGTCTCCACTAGGCTTCCCTGGTCCCTGCTGAATTTCCTGCCCCAGCCCCACATGCTCTGCCAGCCCCTGTCTGCTTGGCTGGTTCCTGCTCCACTGCTTCCTGGCAATCCCCGTCTCCCTGCGCATACTTCTAGCATCAACACTCTGCACCACCTAGTAATAGTTACTGTGCACCTGCTACGTCCCAGGCAACGTCTTCAGTGCCTTACAGGTCGCGACTCATTTAATTCTCAGAATGGTCCTGTCACATGGTCCCTTGTCTTGATCCTTGCCTCCCACAGGCACGAACCTCTGATTCTCCAGCCCCAGGCTTCAGCTCAGCACGGTCTCTCCTGCCTGTTATAACAAGGCCCATTCCAAGCTGCCACTCTGAAACTGCACCTCCAGACCCTCTCCCTTCATAGCTCTGCACAACTCATTCCTTAAAACCCTCATCCAGCTGGGCGCGGGGGCTCACGCCTCTAATCCCAGTATTTGGGAAGCCGAGACTAGAGGATTGCAGGTTCAAGGCCTGTGAGACCCTGTTCAACTTAGTGAGGTTCTGTTTCAAAATAAAAAAAGAAAACAAGGCTGGGGGTGTAGCTCAGAGGTAGAATGTCCCTGGGTTCAATCCCCAGTACCAAACAGACAGAACAAAAACAACAAAAAACTTATCTGACCACCTACAGTGATTCTTCAAATTCATGTCTGCTCTGTCTTTAACTGTTGGCAAAGCCTCCTTAACTCTTAGTCTTTCTGTAACATACTGTTGTGACCTACCCACGTGAGAATAACTGTCCACAGCCAATTATTCTTCCAACAAGCCACACTTTTATTGCAGGTTTGAACCTGCACCCAAGCACATCTGTCACAGCAGAATTAGCAAGGGCCCAGACTGTCATTTTTGAGGGTATTATATACCATGTTATAAACATTTGCAAGTCATCCTTTTACATCATTAATGACGTTTTTATAGTTTTCCGCTTTACATTATCCGCTTCATTTTTTGCATAGCTTCTACAGATGTTTTTTTAAGAAAACAGGGGCAGAGGGTGTTTCAGGGACAGAGGGTGTGTGGCCCTGACATGGGCGGTGACTCTGGTAACTCTTAATTAAGCTATTTTCCGCCTTGTGCCCAGCTTACAAATTTATGAAGGAGTTAAACTAAAAGCTTATACTTAAAATAATGTGTTATTACTATACCATACATTAAATTATTACACAGTATTATTATTACAATTACTAATTTTATTATTAATCACAGCAAACTTATAAAACTTAAACCAACTCCTAAAGCCTCTAACTTCAAACTAGGCATAGGTGGGGGTTTCTTATGTAAGACACACAGGTGGGCTAGGCCTGGGCAGCTGCTTTGGGTGTTTCCCGTTTAGCTGCTCTCTGCCTGTCAATTTAAAACTTTTAAACAAAACTTATAAACACAAATCTATATATGTGACATTAAGAACTTATTACTTAACTGATTATTAAATACCACATAGAATTAAACTAAATTAGTTATCTATTATTGATTATTAACTTTTATTAACACGGCACACAACACTGCACTCATGAATTTAAAGACACACTATAAACATATACATATATATTACATATATTTTTCATCATTAATGTAATGCATAACTATTAAATATTATACAATGTTATAAATATCAATTATGTAATAAAATATTAATAACAATACATGCCAGGCGTGGTGGCACATGCTTGTAATCCCCACGCTTGGGAGGCAGAGACAGGAGGATCCGCAGGTTAAGAGACCCTGTTTCCAAAAATAAAAAAAAATAGGTCTGGGAGTGTAGCCCGGAGGTAGAAGGGCTTCCAGGAACCCCAGTACCACCAAAAAAAAACCCAATACATGTTAATGTATGTATGTATGTATGTATGTATGTATAGCATAAAGTGTTGATGTATGGCTTGGATTTAAAATTCCCAGACCTGTAGTGGATAAGGAAGCCATGTTGGAGGCAGGACTCGGTTGCTGAGTGCTGACTTGGTATGACTTGATTGTTACAGATATTAGAAATTAAGATTGAGCCAGGTGTGGTGGTCCATGCCTGCAATCCCAGCATTCAGGAGGCTCCCCACCACTCCTGATGACGTCTGATGCATGGGCTGGCTCCTCCAGCAGGGTTTCTGTGTGCTAAACTTTCCTAAACAGAAGCGGAGTCAGCTGGCCATCCTCCCAGGGTGCATGTGTCGTCTTTTAGATCAGTCAGAGATGGGGGCCTGCTGTGGGGCCATTCTCCTGCACACTAGCCTTGCTCCTGGGGGGAGGTGAGCTCAGGCCAGTCCATCTCGAGTTCTCACCGCGATTCATGAGACCTTTGTTGGGAGGGGCTGAGCAACCACTTAACCACCAGTCTGTTTATCGTGCTCCATATTCCTGGAGCCCACGAGGTCTCTGAGAGTCATCCCATCGACGGTGTCAGCAACTTCTGGGGCCCCACCCCAGACCTACAGAACCAGCAACTTTGGAAGCAGGTGCTGCAGTCTGTGGTTTACCAAGCCCTTCAGGCGATGCTACAGCTCACTGGAGTTTGAGAACTTTCACCGCAGATCATTGGAACCAGAGGTGTCTGTCCAGCTCTCTCGGCATCTCATTGAGTCAACAATCAAGAGGTAACCAAGCCCCACATCTTGGAGCTGGAGAGGGTTCACTCGTGCAGAGCCCAAGAGGAACACATTTATTGGCATATTTGATTTGAGGAACTTGCTCGCCACACAAAGGTGTATGAAAAACAGAACTCATGTGTTTTCCAATCCTGGAAAAACCCTCAGCCCCTTCTTGTATTAAGATCTTTTGAGAAAGAAAACATTAGGCAGGATCTATTTTGTTTCTGGGAGAAAAACATGTTCTCAGAACCTTGAGCAGCTGTGTGATGTCCTGGTACCCCAAATCACCCAAGTACAGGACCAGGGTAAGTGTGCCTGGGGAAAGGCGCCGCTTCCAAAGGAACGACGAGAAGCTCCAACGTGGTACTAGGAAAAGGCTAATTCTTTCTCTTAAGTACAAATTCTTTGTTTTCATCGGTAGCTAGAGATCCTGAAATATTCTGCTATGCTTTTCAGACACTGTGGACTCTAGAAAGGCTAAATGGGAAATGACTACTGGGGAGGGCTGTCTACAGCATCCTTCTGAGAAGACTGCGTGCCTTGTCCTTTTAGGAGGGACCCGGTCCGATACAGCGCTTGGTTCCCAGGGTAGGCTCTGCCTTTCATTCCTGTGGCTGCTTTCCCATATGCCCGGCCAGCCTTCTGCGATGCTGCTTTGGGTACCATTTTTCTTCTCAGTGCCTGTTTGTAAACTCCTGTGACTTTCCCCTTGCGATGTGCACTCTTTGCAAAAGTGTGCACTAGTAAGCCTACCTCCCATCCCGTGTGCCATTTCTGTGAAACACACTAAGATGTGTGTGCAAGAGGGAGGGAAATCAATCCAGACATCTTACTCCGAGCTTTGACTCGTGATATTTTCATACACCAACAAAGAACAAATGTGTTTCTCAATTATGAAACCCATCTGTGAGGTGCCTTTCAAAGCATGCAGCCACGCAGCCAGACACTGGATGGAATTCTTAAATCATCTTGAAACAGTAGTCACCCCCTGCACGTTTGTTTGTGCAATATGATAGCATTGTGCGCTTTGCTTTTTAAGTCAAATGCGTTTCCCATTTAGTCCAACTGGCACCAAAGTGATTCCGAAACACCAAGGCTGGCAATGAACAATGGTAACAGCCTCTTGGAAAGAACTGTCGCCAATCAACACGAACCTTCCAGTCCCCAAGCTGGAATCGGTTTCCCTGACTCAAACAGACACCCCTTCCTTTCTCGTGGGATGCTCCAGGGATGTACCAGGAGGTCATCCTGGTCCCAAACCCCCATGGCTGGGATGTCAAGAAGCCAGAAGATACTTTAGAAGCCATTTGTTAAGGGTTCAATTCTATCCCCACTTTCCCTGCAAAAAATGTGTAAGTCAGCCCCTGGTACTTGTGTATGTGATCGTATTCGGAAATAGGCTTTTCAGAAACGGGGTCTTGAGATGCAGTCACTAGGGTGGGCACTAAACCAAGATGTCTGGTGTCCTTATGAATAGGGGAAACTAAACACATGGGCCCGCATGAAAGGAGAATTCTTTGTAAAGATGAAGACAGAGACCGGGGCGATGTGTCTACCAGCCAAGAGGTGCCAGGATTGCAAACCACCACCAGGAGCGAGGAGAGAGGCCTGGGGCAGATTCTCCACACCAGCCTCAAAGGGAACCAACCCCGCTGACACTTTGGTCTGAGATTTGTAGCCTCCAGGACAGAGAAGATACGTGTCTGTCGTTTGATCCACCCAGTTTGTGGTACTCTCTTGCCACCGCCCTAGGAAGTCAATATGCTATCCAGTCCACCTAAATCTACAGACACGCAGAGGAGGCCCGTCTAATCAGGTAGATGCAGTCAAACCAGGTCTTCCTGGAATGTGACTGCGGTCCAACCATCTCTCCATTCCTGTTCTCATTAACTTCACTACCCGAGAGAAGAATCCAGGCCTTGCCTAGAGAGATTATTGCAGCGTTTATCTGCACAGCATGTTGTCAGAGCACCAAGAAGCTGAGAACGAACAGGAAGGATTCGGCCCCTTTCCACCAGCAGGTGCCCCTGTGGCCACGGTTCGGTTAGCTACAGTGTCGGGAAGGTTTGCTGAGCTGCTTTGAGTAGAAGAATAAGAGGAGCCAATGCTGGCTAATGACAAGGAGAAACGGTTGGATTTCTCTCTCTCTCCCCTGCGCCCTGGGGCCGGCATGTCTAGGGATGAGCAGCCAACACCTTGGTGGCCCTGGGGCCGCCTCGCGCTCTCTTGAGCGCCCTCTGGTGTCCTCGGGTCAGGACGGCACTTGCTCACTGATCAGTTGGGAAAGTACCTTAGGAAACTCTTAGCTGGAAACTTGAAGCACCTCTTCATCTAGAAAGCTGGAAAAAATCTTTGGGCTAACTCATAGGGAGTTTAATGACCTCCAACTTTCCAAGGATGGTAAAAGTGGTGATTCTGAACCTAGGATTTTTAAATTTATTTCCTCACAGCTGTGTGTGTGTGTGTTACTGGGAATTGAACCCATGGGCGTTCTGCCTCTGAGTTACACTCCAAATCCTTTTTAATTTTTTTTTTTTTTGGAAATAGGGTCTTGCCAGGTTGCAGAGAATCTCACTACACTGCTGAGACTGGCATGAGCCTGCAATCCTCCTGTCTCAGCCTCCAGGATTCCGGGTGTGCACCACCACACCCAGGCCCAGCACTCTTTCTACCCTCAAATTTCACTGCCCAGTGTCTGGAGCCTGTCTGGCCTCCCATGATAGGCGGCACACCTACACATCAACCCTGTCTGAGAAAAGGAACAGGGAACTGATCCCGCTTTATTCAGGAGTCAGCAGCCTCTGCCTCAGTCCCACTGACTCTAGGGGCCGATCATTCCTTGCTGCCCACAGCTGCCTTGTGGAATATGTACAACGCCCCTGGCTTCCCCTCCTGCTGCCGGGGGCCCACCCCTCAACCTCCGGCAACCAAAGACGTCTCTAGACATTGACAAATGCACCCTATGGTCAGATCACCCCATCTATTGATGTCATGCTCCTTGTCTTAAAAAAAATAACGATGATAACAAAGTATCTTTTACTCCATGAAAAAGAGCAGCCATTCGTACTGTTCCCTTTGATTTGTAGACGTCATATGTGATCTCTTTGGGTATTTTAGAATATTCTCTTATCGTTGCATTATAGTCTCACATCATAGTGTAAATCGTGTTGACAGTGACATATATGCACACAGCACTTGGTGTGCCCCCCCCATATATTTTCAGTCTACCTAAAATTCTTTTTTTTTTTTTTTGGTGGTACTGGGGTTACTGGAAGCTCTTCTACCTCCAGGCTACACTCCCAGACCTATTTTTACATCTTTTTTTTTTAATATTTGGAAACAGGGTCTCCTAAGCCAGCACGCGTGGCTGGCTTCGAACCTGCGCGATCCTCCTGTCTCTGCCTCCCAAGCGCGGGGATTACAAGCATGCGCCACCACGCCTGGCCAATCAACCTAAAATTCTGACCCCACTGGTTCAATTACCAGGACACATTACACCCATCTGTGATTGGAATAGAAACCTTCAAGATAGATGTCAAACATATATACCCATATTTAATGCTATGTTTTGCATTGTGAACAAAGTCATTATTTATATTAAACATGATTTGCAAGTCAGATGGGGTGATGTATGCTTATAATTTCAGTCCTTGGGAGACTGAGATAGGAGGATCGCAGGCTCAAGGCCAGTCTCAGCAATTTAGGGAGGCCCTCTGCAACTTAGTGAGACCCTGTTTTAAAATCAAAATTAAGCCGGGCGTGGTGGTGCACATTTGTAATCCCAGCATTCCGGAATTTGAGACCTGAGAATTGCGGGTCACAGACAGCCTCAGCTACTTAGTGAGGCCCTCTGCAACTTAGTGAGACCCTGTTTCAAAATAAAGAATAAAAATAGGGCAGGGGGTGTACCTTGGAGGTCAAAAGCCCCTGGGTTCCATCCCCAGACCCGCAAAAAAATTAAAAAATTAAAAAAATTAAGCCAGGCATGGTGGTGCACACTTGTAATCCCAGTGCATGGGAGGCTGAGACAGGAGGATCACGTAGGTTCGAAGCCAGCCTCATCTACTTAGTGAGGCTCTCACTAACTTAGTGAGACCCTGTTTCCAAATAAAGTATAAAATAGGTCTGGGAGTGTAAACTAGAGGTAGAAAAGCCCCTGGGTTCCACCCCCAGTACCACACACAAAAAAAATTAAAATAGGGCTGGGGGTGTGTGGCTCAGAGATAGAATGCCCCTGGGTTCAACCCCCAGTACCATAAATAAATAAATAAATAAATAAATAAATAAATAAATATTTGCAGAGACTTTACTCTGTTCTAGAATTTCTTTCATCTATGTTCTTCTTCTTCTAAAAAAAGTACCTATAAGTTTGGTATTATAATCCTTGATTTTTTTTCCCCTGAGTATTTCAATTTTGGAGGGACTAAATGACTGGTCTGGAGTTGTGGGAGGGAAGAGCCATTAGTGACAGACTCTGTTTCCGCATGCAAAGCTGCAGTTGTGACCCGTCCTCCGCTGCCTCCTGGAGGTCTCCTTTGTCCTCTCTGGGACTCCAGTGGAGATTATGGTCCTTAATGACAGGGGCTTAGGAAAAGCGGCCAAGTTATCTGAGAGCTCACTGTGTGCGGGGCGTGGTGCTGAACCCTGTGTTCCACCATCTTTACAGCAGCTCCCCGAGGGAGGAGTCACCATCACCCTATCGCAGATGAGGGGCTGCAGGTGCAAGAGCTTGCGCCACCTGCGCAGGTCACAGGCTAGCTGGCCGGCTGGAAGCGAGGCTCCTGTTCACCTGGACGCCCGCGCGTTCTCCATCCTGCCTTTCTACCCAGGGCTCCTTGACTGCAAACAGCAGGTGCAAACTCCCCTGTCCCCCAGCTAGCGACACTTCCTTCAAAGAGCCTCAGTTTCAGATCTTCAAAATATCACGTAATTACTTTCGTCTAATACAGACTTTGCGGGCTGGGATGTAGTTCAGTGGCAAAGCGCTTGCCTGGCAAAGTGCATCGCCCTGGGTTCGATCCCCAGTCCAAAAAGACGCCCTTTAATACAGACTTTGCAATATTTCTCCTAAATAGTTGGGCTGCGTTTTTAGTGTGGACATCCTGTTTGGGGGTTAAAATAACTTTATTTTCTGTATGCTAAGTGCAATATCATAGTAACAATGGTAGTCATCGGTATTAATTCTAGGAGTGGCAGCAGTAATAGAAAAAAATGATAATTATAAGAAGAAAATTCTACTTCATTAAAAAGTGCTTGGAAAGGAGAGACATATATCATATCATCGTATCATAACAGTGATGTATTGGGTTTCTAGAGCTACTCTATAAGTTAGGTAGCTTAAAATAACGAAAACTTATTTTAAGTTAGGTGACTTAAAATAACAAAAGGGCCAGGCCTGGTGGGGCTCACAGCTTGTAATCCCAGTATTCAGTATTCGGGAGGCTGAGACTGGAGGCTCCCAGTTCGCAGACAGCCTCAGCTACTTAGTGAGGCCCTCTGCAACTTAGTGAGACCCTGTTTCAAAATAAAGAATAAAAAAAAAAATAGGGCAGGGGGTGTAGCTCAGAGGTTGAATGCCCCTGGGTTCCATTCCCAGACCCACAGTAAAATAAAATAAAATAACAAAAGCTCTGGAGGATGGAGTTCTGAAATCAAGGTGTCAGCTGGGTCGTGATTTCTTTAAAGTCTGTGGAAGGAATGTCTTTTCCTCTTTGGCTTCAAGTGACTGCAGGCATCCCTTGGCTTGTGAATTCATCCCACCTGCCCACACCTGTGTCATCTTCTCCTTGTCTCTGGGTCTTCACACAGCTGGTGTGTGTGTGTGTGTGTGTGTGTGTGTGTGTGCGCGCGCGCGTGCGTGTTTTCCAGGAAATTCTACCTCCAAGCTACATCCCCAGCCCTGTTTATTATTTTTATTTTGAAACAGGATCTCACTAAGCCGCTAAGGATCCCTCTGCGTTCCCAAGGCTGGCCTCAAACCTGAGATCTTCCAGTTTTAGCCTCCCCAGTACTGGCATTACAAGCATGTACCACCATGCCTGGCGTGGCCATCTCTTATAAGGGCACCAGTCATATAGGATTAGGAGTTCACCCTACTTCAGCATAACTTCATCTTAACTCATTACATCTGCAATGACCCTACTTTAAAAAATAAAGCTATATTTTTTTCCGAGATTTTAAGAATAAAGACCTCAATATCTCTTTTTCAGGGAATATAATTCAACCCAAAGGAGGAACATTAGGTATCACCCTTAAACCTAATAGATTTTGGTTGGGGCTTTTGCAGTATTTAGTGTTGTTTCAGGATGGTTTCTGGAAGTTGGAAGACATGTGAAATACTGGCCCAGTCTCACAAACATTCAAGAAGAAAGCGACATTCTCAAATATTCATTCACAAACATTCTCACAAACATTCAAGAAGGAAGAGACATTCTCAAACATTCATTCACAAACATTCTCATAAACATTCAAGAAGGAAGCAAGTTAAAATGAGCAGCAGTGACCCCTGACCCTGTTCCTCTGGGGTTGGGGAGACCAGGTTAATTGCTGGGAAACCTGGCATCCATGTTTTTAGAAAATGCACAGCAGGAGGAGGGGCAGAAAACGTTTCTTTGTGCTCACCTGACTGAGAAATTTGGTCAGCTTGGGGACAGAGCCAGGCACTGTTAGGGAGGACGTTTTTCAGATGTGAGATAGGCACACTGTATCTCCTCTGAAATGTTTGATTGGTTCTTCCAAAGAGCCGAAGCCAAGGCTGCTTTTAATAGACTCTAAAGCTTCTGAAGAAGCTTGGCCACAAATGGAGATTCAAAATTGGGGAGGTACCTCATATCCAAGCCAGGGCTGTTTGCCACACAGCGCAGCCTCTGCTACTTGTCCTGTAACCATCCCACCACTGTCGCTTTATTGTCTCTCCTGACTGGTGGCCAGCTCTCACTCCCCTGTCTCAGCAGTGTGGTAGCCAGCCGCCAAGATGGCCCTAGAAAGTCTTACTTCCTGGTATTCACATCCCATGTGAACGGATGGAGCTGATCAGCTGGGCATGGTGGTGCACACTTGTAATCCCAGTACCTGAGAGGCGAAGGCAGGAAGATTGCAGGTTCAAGGCCAGTAACTTAGACCTATTTTCAAATTTTAAGAAATTAGGGCTGGGGGTATAGCTCAGAGGTAGAACGCCCATGAGTTGTATACCCAGTAACGTCCACACACACGAATACAGTTGGCCTGTGTGACTACTAAGATGTTTTAGGAATGATGGTGTGTGATGTTGGACAAAAGGTTAAAGTCTTCCAGCTCCTGCCTTGCTCCCTTCTGGGTCTCCATCTCCCGGGGGAGTCAGCTGTCATTCTGTAAGGATTCTGAAGCAGCCAAGAGGGAGGAACTGAGGCCTCCAACCAACAACTGGCACTGGCTTGCCAGCTCTATGAGTGAACCACCCTGAAATCATACCCTCCAGCTCCAATCTAGCCTTCAGCTGTCTGTAGCCCAGTGGGTATCTTTACAGCAACCCCATGAGACGCTCTGAGCCAGGTCCACTCACTTGAGCTACTCCTGAATTCTTGGCCCATCAGTCCTATGAAATGAAAAATGTATTTTCTTGTTTTGAGCCACCAAGTTTCGGGGTGTTATGTTACATAGCAGTGTATAGCAAATACAACAGGTCTTGCCCAGAACCTCATAAAGCAGGTAGGTTCCAAATTTATGAAAAAGTTAACATCTTGATGTTAGTCAGCTTTCTATTGCTATAACAAAATGTCTGAGGAAAACAAACAGTTAATTTTGCTTGTAGCTTCTGAGGTGTTTATCTCTGGTCACCTGGTTCCATTTCTGGGCCGGTGGTGAAGCCGAGCATCATGGCAGAAGGGCAAGGTGGGGCAGAGCTGCCCACCTCATGGTGTCCAGAAAGCAGGGGAGGGGTGGGCAGGAACAAAATATCTCCTTCAAGGGCGTGCCCTCAATGGCCTAGTTTCTCCAGGTAGGCCCCACCTCCCCAAATTTGCCTCGGCTCCCAATAGCCCTTTAAGCCATGATTCTACCAATGAATGAATCTACTGATGAGGTTAAGAGCCCTCAAGACCCGTCAGCTCCAAAGGCCCCACCTCTGAACGCCACCACAGTAGGGACCAAACTCAAACCTTCAACACGAGGTTTTGAGGGACACTCCAGATTCAAACCATAACACGCCTCCCGGGTTTAGTTGGAACTCAATGTGTCGCTTTGCTGGTCTAAAGGGTTACCTCAACAGAGCAGGATCCCTTTGCCAGGAGGCTGCAAGGTTTCTGTCGTCAGGGCCCCAGTATCAAGCCGGTGTTGTGAATTGTAGATATGCAATTGGCCAGCTAAAGTTCTGAGCTCAAGAAAATGGAAGCTGTGACCTACAGACGAATAATTGTGTGCGTGCACATGAAGGCCGATTGTGAGGGTCATGACAAGAGTGTCCTATCCCTCTGCTGAGTATCTTCACGTGAAGACAGCATCCACCCAAAACTGGAGATGCTTCGGGAAGGACACACCTGCTGCCTGGCAGGTTGGAACAAGGACCACGTTGCCAGAGCTGTGGGTCTGTCCGTGATTGGGGCACACCCAAAGCCAGCAGGAAGCTTTGGCTAAAGGCCAGTAGGGGTGGCCTTCAGCTCTGGGTGTCCCTCCACACACGACCACAGAGTACAGAAAGACTGAGAGGCTTAGCCGTGGATTTGTCTTTTTAAAAATGGTCCTTCCAGTGACATATGCCTCTAACTCCAGGCTGAGGCAGGAGGATTGCAGGTGAGTGGTAACTTAGCAAAACCCTGCTTCGAAATAAAAAAATAAAAAAAAAAAATAGTCCTTCAGAGGTGAAAAGTTACCTTCCATCAGGGAGCTCTTCCCTGTGAGTTCTAGCTCTCCTGACTTGATTCTCAACCTGGACTGTGCATGAGAATTTCCCAGAGTATCTATTGAAAAAACAGATTCTAGGAGCCCACCCCAAGTCATTCTTAGCTAGGCCCAGAAAGGTAGCTTTTGCTTTGTGAAACTGCTCCCATGATTTAAATTTGCAAATAGGTTTTGGAAGCACTTATTAGTCAACTTATTTGGCAATTTCTTTTTGAACCCCTAGGTTTTTTTTTTGTTGTTGTTGTTTGTTTGTTTTTTTGGTGGTACTGGGATTCCTGGAAACCCTTCTACCTCCCAGCTACACTCCCAGACCTATTTTATATTTTATTTAGAAACAGGGTCTCTTAAGCCAACTGAGGCTGGCTTTGAACCTGTGCGATCCTCCTGTCTCAGCCTCCTAAGCGCGGGGATTACAAGCGTGCGCCACCAAGCCCGGCTGAACCCCTAGTTCAACATCATACAGTGAAAGCCCCGGGCTGGGCTGACCAGACACTGCAACCGCCTGGTTTTGGGCATTGGGGGTGGGCATTGGTCCACATCCCCCCTTACTGAAAGCATCCTAAAGCCTAGGGGTTAACTCTTGAGAAGGCTAGTTCCCTAGACTCCCTTCCTGAGGCAGCCGGCAGGGGCAGAGAATGGGAGAGTGCCAAGAAAACGTTTTTTGAAATCAAACAAATCAGACTTGGGCCCCAGATGAGCTATTTTGAAGCTATTAGGCTCATTATATCCCCTGGCTAGACCTTAGTTTACTCATCAGTAAGATGAAGGCTGCAGTACTCTGTTAGGGCTGCATAGACGTGGTGGTAAACACTTGTAATCTCAGTACTTGGGAGGCTGAGACGGGAGGATCGCAGGTTCAAAGCCAGTCTCAACAAATAGTGAGACTCTCAGCAACCTAGTGAGACCTGTTTCAAAAAAAAATAAAAATAAAAATAGAGCCAGGCGTGGTGGTTCATGCTTGTAATCCCAGCATTTGGGAGGCTGAGATGGAAGGATCGCCGTTCACGGACAGCCTCAGCTACTTAGTGAGGTCTTTTACAGCTCAGTGAGACCCTGTTTCAAAATCAAGAATAAAAAATAGGGCTGGGATGGTGTAGCTTGGAGGTAGGATGCCCCTGGGTTTCATCCCCAGTATCTCAAAAATAAATAAATAATAAAATAAAAATAAGTAAATAAATAAATAAATAAATAAATAAATAAATAAAAATAGGACTGGGGGTGTAGCTTGGAGGTAGGATGCCCCTGAGCCCAATCCCCAGCACTACAGAAAAAAGAAAAAAAGAATTTTCTGTTTCACAATTCTGGAGGCTGGAGGTGGGAGAATGTAGCATGATCAGGGCTGGGCTCCCGAGGCCTCCTACCTTGAGGGGTAGATTGCCACTGTCCCCTGGTATCTCGTACAGTTGTCCTTTGCACACATGTGTGTCCTGATCCCCTCTTATATGACAGCACCAGTCACATTGGACCGGGTCCATTCATACGACCTCATTCTACCGTAATCACTTTTTAAGGGCCATACTTCCAAATGCGGTAACATTTTGAGTAGGGGAGGTTAGGGCTTCACCAGGAATCTGGGGGGGAGACACAGAGGTAAGATTGCCATGGTGAGGATCAGACAAGGCACCTGAAGCCCTGGGTGTCCTCTGCTATCAGAAGATGGGGACTCTTATTTCCATTCCCACCAGTTTTGGTGGCCCCCAACTTTAGTGGCCCCATGTGGAAAAAAAAAGGTTGCCTTTTAGAAGTGGGTGGCACACAGAAAAACTGCCTTTTTCTTTCAGCAGATAATCCCCTTAAAACATCTGGTCTGCCCCCGCCTTGCCCCCGGGGGCCCTTGGGAATGGAGCTGCTGTGAAGGTGGCTGGGATCTCTGCAGCTGCAGCCGCGGGCTGCTTCCCCCGAGAAGGCCGCGTGGAATCCCAGCTTAGCACTTAAAACCGGGTTTCTTTTCAAAGAAGCTGGAGACTCAAGCACTTGGTTGCACCTAATCCTTTTTCAGAAGGAGGGGAAAGGCATTTTAATGCAGCTGCGAAATCCGCACTTAGGCTCACAAAGGGCTCTGGTGGATTTTCACACTCCCTGCGAGGCCAGCGAACTCACACAAGGGACAGTGTGAGGGGACAGAGAGCTGCATGGGTGAAATTGATTCTTCCATAATGGTTACTAAAAATTATTCAGCTATTTCTTTATTTTATATTTATGATGCTCAGAGATTAAGTTCATCATGTGTTCCTCTACTCTTAACAGAAGAGTAGACCTTGGGCTGCTCTAGGCTGAGCTCCAGGGCCCAATAATGGTGTCGAAGCCAGTATGCTGATGCCCTCTGAAGCCTGCAGGCTGGTGTACCCCAGAAATAGCCCTCAGAGCCCAGGGGCTGGTGGAAACCACATGGAATGACCTCGAGATAGAGGCCAGCCCAGGCACACAGGTGAGGTCAAGAGGGCCTCGTCCCTGGGCCACAGGCACACCCCTGAGCTGGGTCCTCCTCAGGGCTCAGCACCCAGCTAAGTACAGGGAGCCCAGCCAAATTGGAATTTGTACACACACAATGAGTAAACATTTTTTAGCTAAGTCTATTCCCCAAAATTGCCCTGGGAGAGAGATCTATCATGGTCCCTGGATGAGGAAACCAAGGGGTTAGGTGACTTGCCTAAGGTTTCCCAGGTGGAATGCTGCAGAGTTGGGGTTTAAACCCAAGTACAGCACCCGAGTTGTCCCCTTGTCCCCCAGGCCAGCATGGAAGCCTCACAGCATGGAGGTGGATGTCCCCTGCCCCGCCCCAGTGTACTGACCCAGACTCAGGGTCTCACGAAAATGACAATAACCACAATGTATTTTCCAGAACCACCTCTGCCATCAGTGAAGGGCTAGGCTTATCTTAGTCCATGGTATTCCAGCCCCAACGTAGCATCTGACTCCCAGAAAGTATTCAATAATTCTAAACTTAAGTACTGAATGGCTGCTAAATATGGTTTGGAAATAGAATGCCCCCCCTCAAAAAAACACCCTCAGGGAAACAAGGTAGCAATGTTGGAAGTTGGGCTTGGCTGTCATCTCAGCAGCGGATAAATCCATGGCAGTGAATTGATCTGTGCAGGACCACACCAGGCGTCCAGCAGCTCACGCCGCGGGTCACTGCCAAAGCAAAGGTGACGTGTGTGTTGCGCACAGGTCCTGCTACCTACCCGGATGACTTTGCTCTTGAACAGCA
Organism: Muscardinus avellanarius; assembly: GCF_963383645.1. Classification (NCBI taxonomy): domain Eukaryota; kingdom Metazoa; phylum Chordata; class Mammalia; order Rodentia; family Gliridae; genus Muscardinus; species Muscardinus avellanarius. The sequence continues at coordinate 12,379,910 of NC_137790.1, forward strand.
GTCATCGTTTCAGGCAGTGGCCTCTTGCCAGGGTGTGTGTGGCTGGAGAGAGTGAGCTTCTAGGCATGTGGTCTTAGGGGCTGTACTTGTATCTTTGATCTCTCCTCCTCCTCCTCCTCTTCCTCCTCCTCCTCCTCTTCCTCCTCCTCCCCTCCTCCCCCCTCCTCCTCCTCCCCTCCTCCCCTCCTCCTCCTCTTCCTCCTCTTCCTCCTCCTCCTCTTCCTCCTCTTCCTCCTCCTCCCCTCCTCCCCCCCCCTCCTCCTCCTCCTCCTCCCCTCCTCCCCTCCTCCTCCTCCTCCTCTTCCTCCTCCTCCTCCTCTTCCTCCTCCTCCTCTTCCTCCTCCTCCCCTCCTCCCCCCTCCTCCTCCTCCTCTTCCTCCTCCTCCTCCTCTTCCTCCTCCTCCTCTTCCTCCTCCTCCTCCTCCTCTTCCTCCTCCTCTTCCTCCTCCTCCTCCTCCTCTTCCTCCTCCTCCTCCTCCTCCTCCTCTTCCTCCTCTTCCTCCTCCTCCTCTTCCTCCTCTTCCTCCTCCTCCCCTCCTCCCCCCCCTCCTCCTCCTCCTCCCCTCCTCCCCTCCTCCTCCTCCTCCTCTTCCTCCTCCTCCTCCTCTTCCTCCTCCTCCTCTTCCTCCTCCTCCCCTCCTCCCCCCTCCTCCTCCTCCTCTTCCTCCTCCTCCTCTTCCTCCTCCTCCTCCTCCTCCTCCTCCTCTTCCTCCTCCTCTTCCTCCTCCTCTTCCTCCTCCTCCTCCTCCTCTTCCTCCTCCTCCTCCTCCTCCTCCTCTTCCTCCTCCTCCTCCTCCTCCTCCTCCTCTTCCTCCTCCTCCTCTTCCTCCTCCTCCTCTTCCTCCTCCTCCTCCTCCTCCTCCTCCTCCTCTCCCTCTCTCTCTCCTCTCCTCGCCTCTCCCTTGTATTTTTTATTACTTTGTTTTTTGGGGTAACAGGGATGGAACCCCGGGGTATTCTACCTCCGAGCTATACCCCCAGCCCTATTTTTTATTCTTTATTTGGAAACAAGGTGTCAGTGAGTTGCAAAGGGCCTCACTAAGTAGCTGAGGCTGGCCACGAACCGCGATCCTCCTGTCTCAGCCTCCCGAATGCTGTGCTTTCTCTCTCTTGCTTTCAGCCTCCATGATGTGAGAAGAAAGGCCATGTGCTCAGCCATGGCCTGAGATCCCCAGTTCCCAGCCTCACAAGGACTGAACCTCACATCTCCCAAGGAAACCATAAGCAAATAAATCCTCCTTCTCAAAACTCTTAAAGCACATGATGTACTTAAACATATCGAAGTCAACTGCTAAGCCAAGCATGGGAAGGAGGAATGCGGAAGGAGTGGGGTGGGGGCTAACTGGGTGACGTGTGCAGGTATGTCTACACAAGTCTTTTTACCCCATTATGTTGTATGAATAAATTTTTTTTAATTTAAAAAATTAAAAAATTAAAGAAGACAAAAAAATCCTTCTCTTAAGTTACGTGGCAGGGTTTTTTGATTATAGCAGTAAAAATGCTGATTAAGATACAAAGTATGAGCTGGGCATGGTGGTACATGCTTGTAATCTTAGAATTTGGGAAGTTGAGAAAGGAGATCTCCGTTAGAGGACAGCCTCAGCTACTATTTAGTGAGGCCCTTTGCAACTCAGTGAGACCCTGTTTCAAAATAAAGAATCAAAAATGGGGCTGGGGTATAGCTCAGAGGTAGAATGCCCCTGGATTCCAGCCCCAGTACAAAAATATGTGTTGTTGAAAACTTGGAAAAGATGAAAAAGTATCACAAAAGCAAAATAAAGCCATTATCCAAACACCTACAGATAACCACTATCAATATACTGTAAACATTTTAAGTAGATAAACCTAGCAGTCAGAGTTCTTGTCCTTTAAGCCCCTCAGCCTCTACCTCTTTCTCCTGGGACTGTCCTCACTGCATTCATCCCCAGAAAAGGACACCACACTCCTTCACACAGAGCTCCAGTTGAATAACTGAGCATATGGCCTCGACTAGGTGAGTCTTTTTTAACAAGACTTAGAGCTTTCAGATGAGGGACAGAGCAGTTAGCATCCCTCCCCTTCATCTCGTCCATGGCAGGTACCCATAGTCCACTTTGCTTGGGACATTTAGACCTGAGGCCCAGGGTTTCTCATTGACCAACCCTAGGGCTTAACTTCTCTGGGAGTTGCCCATGAAGGAGGTTGAGCCAAAAAATAATAAGTCACCAAGGCCAAACACTTTTCCATAAAAGAAACTCATATATACACACAGAATATCATTTAAGGTTGTATTACAAAAATTTCAAAACTAAGAGTAAAGAAAAATAGGACAAATTACTCTACTTACCTATTAGTGGGCCACAAAAGGCCTTGATTCCTGACCTCCTGGGTTCGCTCACCCTACCACTCACTTCTTGCCAAGTACTGGGTTATTTTGAAGCAAATCCAGAGATATGGACTCTGTTTAAACAAGATGATTGTCCCGCTTGGAAATCATAAACAAAAATTTTGGTTTCATCAAATCATCAGTGAAACTGAGTGTGTTCGTGGCCGGGCGTGGTGGCGCACGCTTGTAATCCCCACGCTTGGGAGGCTGAGACAGGAGGATCACGCAGGTTCGAAGCCAGCTTCAGCTGGTTTAAGAGACCCTGTTTCCAAATAAAATATAAAATAGGTCTGGGAGTGTAGCCCGGAGGTAGAAGGCCCCTGGGTTCCATCCTCAGTACCACCAAAAAAAAAAAAAAAAAAAAAACAACTGAGGGTGTTTGTGTATTTGTACAGGTGTGGTCAGGATTTTTTTTTTTTTTTTTTTGTAATTTCAGGAGCCAAATTTGTTAAGTTCCAATCAAGGTTTTCCTCAGATGCTGGATGCAAAGAATACTGGTGATGTCTTTCCACAGACGGAGCTCAGAACAATAAAAAATAATACAAATCAGTGATAGTGCATTGTTTTTATTTTGTTTTGTTTTGTTTTGGATACTGGAGACTGAACCCAGGGCCATGTTACCTTCAAGCCACACCCCGGCCCTGTTTGTTTATTTATTTAGATACGGAGTCTCGCTAAGTTGCCGAGGTGCTCACTAAGGTGCTGAGGCTAGCCTGGAACCTGCGATCGTCCTGTCTCAGTCTCCCAAGCACTGGGGTTACAGGTGTGCACCATCTTAATGCATTATTATGAAGGGCAGGAAAGGGGCGAGGGAGAACAATGAAGCCCGCCTTTGGGAAGCTGGATCTTGTTCACAGAGACTTGGTGAAAGGAGTCAGGCATCTCCTGGGGCTCCAACTAACGCCATGATGTACTTTAACAAACATATCAAAGTCAATCACTAAGCCACACGTGAGAAGGAGGGAGGGGGAGGGAATGAGGCGGGAACTGGGGAAGGGCTAATTCAGTGACGTGTGCACGTGTGTCTCTACTATCTTGTACTCCATTAAGATGCATGACTACAATGTGCCAATAAAAAATTTAAAAACTGAAAAATTAATTCTCAAACAATTGGTGAAAAAATAAAGAAAGAATAAAAAATAGGGCTGGAGTGTAGCTCAGAGGTAGAATGCCCCTGGGTTTCATCCCCCCTCCACACACGGCTATAAATGCAGTTTAGAGAGTCAGATAGTTTTGAAAGCTGGCACCTCACCTCTCCTTCTCCCTTCTTCTGCGTCCTAATTCTGAGACAATCGCTTTCATTTTAATGGATCCTTTTGATATATATCAAAATATCACCAATATATAAGCACCAATGTAATATATATGCACACACACACCAGGGGCATTGATATATACATTATCAATATATGCATTATGTGTGTGTGTGTGTGTGTGTGTGTGTGTGTGCATGTGCATGTGTGTGTGTGTGTATGGGAAGGGTACTAGGAACATTCTACCTCTGAGCTACAACCCCAGCCCTTTTCATTTTTTATTTGGAATCAGGTTCTTACTAAACTGTGGAGGCTGGCCTCAAACCTGTGACGCTCCTATCTCAGCCTCCCAAGTACCGGCATTATAGGCGTACACCAACACGTCCATCTTCTTTTCATATTTATATCCATACATCTGTAATGACACGGTTTTATTTTTATTTCTTCAGTTTTCAGTCTTACTGATTGACTATTGACTTTTTCCATGGAAAAAGAGAATTTCATTCTTCCGTCTTACAACACACACACACACACACACACACACACACACACACACCCCTCTTGCTTCTATTCTCCCGTTACAGTTTCATTAAAATGTGAAGGTTCATATTCCTTGTTTACATTATTATAATTTTGTAAAGGCTGTGAATAGCTGAACGGTGGATGCTATGTTGATTTTTCCATTCCTGAGAAACGGTTTCCCTGAAGTTCACCGTTGCTTTAGTTTTTGTTTGTATTAATAATTTATCCCCCAACTCTCCTCTTCATGTGTTCAAGCATAATAATCCCACCTTTCTGAAGCGATCTCTTGGAGACCTTCTGAATTATCACCGTGCATATCTGTTGTGTTAGCGCAGGTTTCCTCTGCTTTGCTGTCTTGATGACACCTGTTTCCCAGACCCTAAATCCTCCTCTTCCCCAATGTATGCCTCGTTTGATTGAAACAGAAAAACCTCCAGGAGCTTCTTTATACAGCTTGGAATGCCTGAACGTCTAAAACCATATTTATCTTACCCTCACATTTGACTAATAGTTTTTCTACCTTTGGAAATATTTTTTCTTCAAATTTTGAAACATTGTCTTCTATCCTATGGCTGTAAGAAGTCCTCAGCCATTATGATTCTTTTTTTTTCTTTTCTTTTCTTTTTGTGGTACTGGGGATAGAACCCAGGGGCATTCTACCTCTGAGCTACACCAACAGCCCTATATTTTATTCTGTGTGTGTGTGTGTGTGTGTGTGTGTGTGTGTGTGTGTGTGTGGTACTGGGGATGGAACCCAGGGGCATTCTACCTCCAAGCTACACTCCTAGCCCTATTTTTTGTTCTTTATTTTGAAACAGGGTCTCACTGAGTTGCAAAGGGCCTCACTAAGTAGCTGTGGCTGTCTGTGAACCGCAATCCTCCTGGGTCAGCCTCCAGAATGCTGGGATTACAAGCGCGTGCCACCACGCCTGGCTCCATTACACATGACACATTCTTGATCCATGACACATGACACATTTTCTTTCTTGATCTGGAAGCATTTAGTATGACAACTTTTCACAGTGATTTCTCTCAATAAATCAGTTTGAATCTAGTGTGTTGGATGCAACTAGGAAATCCAGATACTGGACATTTGGACGCTCCCCGGAACTACTTCTTCAGGAGATTGCCTTCATTGTGCCGGGTCGGCCTTCCGCATGTGATGTCAGACACTGCGGAGTGGCCCTAAAGTTCATCACTTTCGTCATTTTTTTTTTTTTTTTAGTGTTTTCCTCTATATTCTGAGAGATTTCTTTAATTCTTTCTTTTCTCCAGTTTTTTTCAAAGCATCTTTTTTTTTGTTGTTGTTCTCCAAACTTTTTTTTTCTAAACTAGTATCTTATATAGGAAACAAAAGCAAAAATAGGCAAATAGGATTGCATCAGATAAAAAGCTTCTGCACGGCAAAGGAAACAATTGACATAGCTAAGAGACAACCCACAGATTGGGAGAAAATATTTACAAATCCTATATTAAATAAGGGGCTAATATCCAAAATATATAAAGAGCTCAAACTATTCAATACAAGAAAACAAATAACACTATTAAAATGGCCAAAATCCTAAATAGACATTTCCCCAAAGAAGACATATAGATGGCCAAAAGTTAAATAAAAACTGCTCAATGTCTCTAATCATCAGAGAAATATTAATTAAAACCACAATGAGATTTGACCTCACACTTGTTAAATTGGTGGGGTTTTTATAGGGGGGCACTAAGGATTGAACCCAGGGGCATTCTACCTCTGAGCGACATCCTCAACCCTATTTTATTTTAATTTTGAAACAGGATCTTACTAGGTTGATGAAAGTCTAACTATTTGCTGAAACTGTCCTCAAACCTTCGATCCTCCTGTCTCAGCCTCCCAAGTACTGAAATTACAAAGGTGGGCCAACCACGCCTGGCTAAACTGGCTATCATAAAAAAGGAAGACATGTGTTGGTGAAGATGTGAAGAAAAGGAGCCCTTGTATACTGTTGGGAGTGCAGATTAGAGTAGCCATTTGGGACAACAGTATAGAGATTCCTTAAAAAGTTAAAACCAGAACTACCATTTGACAATAGCAGTCTCTCTTCTGGGCATTTATCCAAAGAAACTGAAATCAGTATGTCAAAGAGACAGCTGCAGTCCCATGCTCCTTGAAGTATCATTCATAATAGCCAAGAGGGAAAGCAGTCAAAGCGTCCACAGAGAGACAATGGATAGACATTGTGATGTCTGCCCACTCTGGAATACTACTTAACCTTTAAAAAGCAGAAACTTCCCCGCATCACTTGTGACAACATCGAGGAACTTAGAGGACACTGCAACGTGAAATATGCCAGGCAGGAAAAAAAATACCCCATGATCTCATTTATATCTGAACTCTAAAAAAGTTGAATTTACCCAAGTAAAAAGTTGAAGAGTGGTTATCAGAAGCCAAGAGAGTGGGGGCAGAGGGTGGACGGAGAAGGGGGAGATGTTGGCCAAAGGGCACAACGTTTTAGAGAGAAACAACAGGTTCTGGAGACCTGCGCACAACGTGTTTACTGTAGTTAATGAGACTGTGTTGTGTACTTCAAAATAGCTAAGAGAGGGAACTTCAGTCTCACCACCAAGAAATGATGAGTATTGGAGGTGCTAGATATGTCAATCCAATTTTATCATTCCACAATGTATTCGTGTGTTTAAACATATTGTACCCATAAGAGATAGAGTTGTCTTCAATTAAAAATAAACTGGGCAATGGTGCATACCTATATCCTAGTACTTGACAAACAGAGACAAGAGGACTACAGGTTCGAGACCAGCCTCAGAAATTTAGAGAGACCTTGTTTCAAAATATAACATAAAATAGGGCTGGGGATATAGCTTAGAGTTAGGATGCCCCTGGATTCAAATGAGAAACAAATGAAACTTTAAAAGATAAGGTAAAATTAGGATATTATTCCTATTTCATGAATGCAATATCTTTTCCTTTCTCTCCGAGAACATGGATGATATTTTTAAAACATTTCCCTCTCCCTTCCCCACTTCTGTAACTTATGCGGCCTCCACGTTGCTTCCTCCCCTTTCTCTGCTTCTTTTTCCTTGGGGGGCTGTTCTCAAATGTTAAATGACCCTCAACTGTCTCTTTGTGCTGAGGAGGAGCCACTGGAGCCAATGGTGAGCTGGTGCGCAGGCAGGGGCTGGCCGGGGCTGGACTTGGGGACACTGGTCTGCCTGCTATTTTTCTGGCCATCCTTGGATGCCAGGGTCTTTTCTCTTCGCTTGCCCTGTTGAAAGAACCACGGTGAAGGCTGCTGCCTTCTCTCCCGTGGAAGCTCTAATCCTTACAACCATTGTTCTGGAAATGAGATTGAGAATATGGCCAGAGAGCTCTGGGATCAACATTCAGAATGGGGACCTTCGTCTGGCCTGGCTTCACTGGGTAGGGGAGGAAGGCGGGAGCTAACTGCTTCTAGAAGGGCTTGTGATCAGTCCTTCTGCTTGGAGACCCACCTTGTCCCCACTTCCAATGTCCCTCGTGTCCCAGTTTCTGGCTTTCTCCTCTCGTGGCTCACAATTCAGCTTCTCAGCTCTGTTGGGTCAGTTAGCAGACATGCGTTTGTTTCCAGCCTCCAAACTTTATAACTATCTCTATCATCATCACCATCACCACCACCACCATCATCATCATCATCATCACCATCATCATCATCACCATCACCATCACCATCATCATCACCATCACCATCATCATCACCATCATCATCATCACCATCACCACCATCATCATCATCATCACCATCACCATCACCATCATCATCATCACCATCATCATCATCATCACCATCATCATCACCATCATCATCATCATCACCATCATCATCACCATCACCATCACCATCATCACCATCACCATCACCATCATCATCACCATCACCATCATCATCATCATCATCACCATCACCATCATCACCATCACCATCATCATCATCACCATCACCACCATCATCATCACACCATCATCATCACCATCACCATCATCATCATCACCATCACCATCACCATCACCATCACCATCATCATCACCATCATCATCAATACTGTTTTTGTCTTTTGAGGGTAATGTTAAACCCTTGCTTTCAAATTACTCTCTGTAAATGGAAGTCCTCCCCTTATTATCTTTCAGTGACTTTGGCTCTGGAATGTTCCCCTTCATAAAAGCAATCAAACAAACAAAAATAAAACTAAAGCTTTCTCCAGGGGCCACTGCCATTTTATTAACTTTGCTTTAACACAGGAAACTAAAACTGGTACTTTCTCTCTATCAAGAGTAGTGTCATCCTAGAAGTCCAGTGCCTTTAAAAAACATTTTATGTCTTTGTTCTAGAACATCTAATACAGCAATGAAGGAAAGAAGAGAGGGGGGAAGTTCTGAGGTCGGATTTGAGTGTTCCCTCCATCCTAGGAAAACAACTCTCAGTCTCAGTGGACTGAGAGCAGCTGTGGCGGGGATCCCACCGTGTGTGTGCTGCCCCCTGTTGGACGGGCTGGTACTGCTTGTAGGATCATCTTGCTCTCCAAGATGAAGACCAGACACTAGGACCAGAGAAGTGAGACCTGAACTCAGACCCAAAGAACCAGATGTTCTGATTTAAAGTTCTTTTGCATTTCTTATCAGTGTGTCCCTGACAGTATCAATCAGTACTGCACAGTGTGTGGTCTTAGAATGATCATTAGGGATATAGCATTACTGAGCAAACAGCTATTTTTCTGGACTTCTAGTATGACACTACCCTTGACAGAGAGAAAGTATCCATTTTAAGGAAGAAGACATGTCATTTCACATGCAGCTAACAACCTGTCCTTGCATCCCCACTACCTTCTCCAGCCAGCAGTCCAATATGGGAACCGCTGGCCACATGTGGCTACTTACATTTCAGTGAACTAAAATTCCTTAAAATAAAAAATTCAGTTCCTATTTCTAGCCACATTTCAAATACTCAAGGGACACATATGTTTACCACACGAGACGGTACAGATATAGAACATTTCTGTCATTCTAGAAAGTTCTATCAGGCAACATCGCTCTCGAGCTCTTGAGGATACCAGAAAGCTTCTGTGATTCTAGTGAACAAAATCAAGCAGAATCCCCGCCGTGTTACTACCTACAAGCCTTTGTTCCCGCCTCTGCCACAAGAGTGACCTGAAATGGAGCCAGTCACATAATACGCCTGTCTCCTCCACTTAAGCTCATGAGGGGGCTGGGGCCAAGCGGGGGTCACTAGTCACCATTCCCAGCACCTAGAGCAGAGTCCGGCAAAGGGAAACCCTCAATAAATAGGAGATGAATGAACGACTCCACTGTAAACTCCCTGAGGACAGGGACAAAGTGTTTAGTTTCTGTGTTTCCCACGGGTCCTGGAGTCGAGAGGGCCCCTCAACACATGGCTGCTGAGTGGCTGTGTGGTCTCTGGTCACCATCTCAGAGAGGCCTCACGACCAGGAGACAGGAAGGCAGGCTGCCATGCTCCTTGGACGCCCGCTCCACCCGGCCCTGCACACAGGGTGATACCCCGACTCTGCCAACCCCACAGTTCCCACTGCATCGCCACCCCACCTTGACTCCACTGGGCAGATCTGACCACCGGCCACCCTCGCCCACAGGCATGCGCACGCCATGCTTGCTCCTACTTCTATTTCTTGGACAGCCTTTCTTTTCCTTCTCACTCCTAGAAGCGTGGCCTCCAGACTGGAGAGTGTCTGTCTCTAGAATTCGCCCAGTATGATCTTCTTGGGATAGAGAGAATCCGTTTGCACTTATATATTTTTTTCCTTCCAATCTTCATTGTTTAGAATTGTCTTCTGCTGTGTGTCTTAATGTGTTGCACGCATACTGGGATAGTACTGGATGCTTGCTTATCATTTGAATGGGCATTCTTAGGGTGGACACTAAGTAGTTTGCACTGATTGGAGCGTGTGGTTGAAATGGGCAGCCGCCCTGGGGTACCTGCCATCCCTCCATGGACTCTCAGTCCCAGGGCCAGCAGAAGCCCCACTCTCTGCTCCAGCCAGAAGATTTTCAAGGAATTGACCTAGACCCTTAACTGACCCTAATGATGTCTCTCCTTTTTTTTTTTTTTTTTTGCATTTATTATCTCTCTATTTTTTGTGGGGCTGGGAACTGATGCCAGGGCCTTGTCCATGCCAGGCGCGCATTCTACCTTGAGCCCTACCCTTACCCCCAGCCCTGTTTTTTTTTTGGGGGGGGGTATCTGGGGATGGAACCCAGGGGCATTCAACCTCCAAGCTATACGCCCTGCCCTATTTTTATTCCTTATTTTGAAACAAGGTCTCACTAAGTTACAGACGGCCTCACTAAGTAGCTGAGGCTGTCCATGAACCGCGATCCTACGGTTTCAGCCTCCTAAATGCTGGGATTACAAGCGTGCGCCACCACGCCCGGCTCCTGTTTGTAATTCTAACTGCACTTTTAGGTGAACACTGCACTTTGCTTTTGAATTATTTGAAGCATTTTTAGCTACCGGTTTCATAATTCCAAACAGATAGCAAATTCCATCAGCACCTTACACTTATTTTGAACCAAAGACCCACTTAAAGCGGACAGGGTTGGGAGGAGAGCCAGTCCACACACGTAGTAGTAAGGAACCGGAGGCAGAGAGTGGTATGGCCTGCTCGGGGTCGCACAGGTGACAGTCTTGGTGGCCTTGGTTGTATACCACTGGGCTGTAGATAGGACGGGGACGCTAAGGCGGGGAGAGGATGCTTCCGAGGAGCTCTGCTTTTGCTGCTCGGAAGCAACTCCTTTGGGATGGTGACCTGTCAGTCTTGGGCTCCGTCCCCTCCCCGGGAGGAGCCGCAGGCCCCTAGGCCTGGAAAAAAAAGGCTACACAAGAGGCCGTGTCAGCTGTGAACTTGACAAAAGAAAAGAGGCAGGGTCACGACCTCCTAATGGCCAGCCAGCCTATTAGTTCAGCAATATGTATCCCCAGAGTCAGAGGTATGCCCGGTGGCTTGATCCTTTCTTTATTCAGGAAGCCCCTCCCTCGAAAATGAGAGAAACTTCTAGCAGCTGCTGGGAAGTCCCTTCGCTTAAAATAATAAGCCAAATCTTCACCTGGGAAACTGGCTATTCTTGCCTCCACCTTCCAGTGCGCCCTTAACTGGCTGAGTGAGTGGCGGAGGGAGACAAATGATCCCAACCTGTGCGCTTAAAAAAGAAAAAAAAAAGATGCCAATCAAATGTCAATGATGATCCCATTAAATAATGATTTTCATTCAAACCCAACAATACAAATATCTTGGACTTTGTGATGAGCTCTGGAACAAAGTTTGCTTTATTAAAAAAAAATGTTAGCAGTTATTTTGTGATATTTTGTGATCATTTTAGGTTTGAGCTTTTTTTTTTTTTTTTTTTTTTTAAGTAGCGACCAAAAAAATCTTGCTGCATTCAGTCTCCTGAGAATGTTGGGTCGAGTTTTTTGATCCCTGTGACTCATTGATTTGCGGGCTGATGTAGTGCGAGGGGTCCTGATTAGTGGCGTCTGTCCCGGCTGTAATGTTTTTGTTATTTTTCCTCATTTGTTCACTCTGACATCATGTCATTACAGAATGGTGCTGTTCAGGCCCTGCCTTGGCTGTTCGTTAGCGTGTGTTTAATGAGCAGCTTAATTGAGCTGTCTAGTAGGCCACCTGTCGCCCTCCGGACTTATTAACATACTAATGGCCTGACATTGTATTCTCTGACAGGCAACAGGGCTTACTGATTTGATGTCTGGACATGGAGATTTTATGCAGGAATGAGAGCGGGCATTGGGAAGGAGGTTTAAAAAACGCAAATTAACTCTTTGGTACCTATGTGTTTATGGCTCTCTTACAAGGAAAAAAAAAAAAAAGTTCAACCCATCGCAGGCCAGGAAAAACATCTTCTAGAGACCAAGCCTCGCTCTGTCCTTGAAACCCCAGTTACTGTGGTTCTGCAGGAGAAAATACGCTCCCAGTGAGCAGAGCGGGCTTTTGTGTCCCTTACAGTATTATTGTTGGGAACTGCTTCAAAGGAGAGCCCGCGGCCCAGGGGAAAGTGCTGTGAGGACTTTTCTCCACTGTAGCTAAACACATGAAAAGCAGCGAGGCTCTCTGCGTGAGGGATTTGAGTGGGGTTGGCGTCCCGCCTTTTAAATCCAGACCAAGACTGGATTGTGACCACGGGGCTGGGAGGAAGGGCTGGGCTAGCGCTTGCACGCGGGTGGAGCACGCTGCTATTTGTGTTTTTCTTTGGGGGGTGCGTGAGTGGGTCCTTTTCGTTTGCCTCCCTTGCAGAGGCAGGAAAGCCTCTGTCCAGAGAAATGTTGCCAGTTAGCAGCCAGAGGAAGACAAGTCTAGAGAGACAGGGGAAAGAGATGGCCCGTGCAAAACAGCTGGCCCGTGGTCCTTTCTGTCCTTTTTATTCCTAGCTGTGTCCTCCTTCTCTAGCAGCCCGCATGGAGAACAAGCCTCTGCCTACCCAACCCCAAAGAAAAGGCTCCGTAAATCCTAAAGGAGTTATCTCTGAGGAAGGGTCATGACTACACCAGCCCCTCTGGAGTTGGGGTGGGGGATGCCCATCCCGAGGCCGGGGTTGGCTACGGCCCCCATGTCCCTGCCTGGAAGCTGCATTCCAGAACTTGGTGTTCCGAACCTGCAGCTGGCAGACGCTCTGTATGCGAGGCCACACGTGGGTCCCCTCCCTTTGGGTGCTGAGCAAGGGGAATGCTGCCAGAGGGGGAAGAGGAGAGGTGGGGAGAAGAGAGCAGAAACTCACCCACCCAATGTCTGTCCGATCACTTCGAGTGATGATGATAGCCTTTGCTTTTAGTTTATTTATTGTACTTATTTTGATAGCGGGGATTGAACATCCTATCTCTAAGCCACATCCCATCCTTTTGATTTTTTATTTTATGAAATAAGGTCTCACTGAGTTACTGAGGGTCTTGCTAAATTGCTGAGGCTGGCCTCAAACCTGCTCCTGTCTCCGAGTCCCAAGCACTGGGATTGCAGGCACATTTTTATCTCTTATGCCTACTAGCATAAGAGCCTGTAGACACGAGCTTATTTAGCTTTTCTATACCATGGTCTCTCAAATTCAGCATGGCTGACGTGTCAGGATGTCTAACTCCTGCTGCAGGGGACAATCTTATGCAGTATCAGGTGTCTGGCTGTATCTCTGGCCCTTTTTACAAATGCCAGGAGTACCAGCTGCCCAACTCAGCTGGGACAACGCAAATCACCCCCAAACACAGCCAAGTGTCTCCAGGGGGGTGGGAAGATAAGTCTCCCCTAGTTTAGGCACCTGCAACCTACACTCTCAGCTCTGGAGTGGAAGAAGCAGACAGGATGTGGGCCCAAGCCAGCCAGGTCTCATGCCCCGGCCCATTCCTGGGCAGTCCTTCCTGGTTACTAGGATGGTCTAGTTGTCACCAGTGGTGGGTCAGCTAGTCACACCCGAGTGCTGGCCATCAAAAAATACTTATTGGTCATCAGGTGTTTTGCCATGAATTGCATACGTCATCATCTTTTAAAATCTTCCCATAATCCCTTTGAGCTAGGTGCCATGATTATTCCCTCTTAGGGGGTGAGGAAATTGACACTCAGAGGAATCAAGCAGCATATCCATGTTTGCACAGCTCGTAAGAGAGTCTCGTCTGGGTCTCTGGCTTCAGAGCACAAGTGGTTTGTACTGCAGTACCCAGAATCCCCTTCCTGCACCTATGGAGACCCCCATTTTTATGACCTATTCTCCTCCCTTTATCTCTCTGGCTGGCCAGGGTGCTGCAATGGTTCATTTTGTGAAGGCCAGGTTGATGGTTCATTTTGTGTCAACTTGACTGGGCCACGGGGTGCCCATATAGTTGGTAAAACATTACTCTTAATTATTTCTGTGAGATTGTTTTTAGATGAGATTAATATTTAAATCAGTAGGAGTGAATCAAGTGTAGGTGGGTCTCATCCAATCAGTTGAAGTCCTGAGGCAGACATTCCCTGAAGTAAGAAGAGCATTCCTCCTGTCTTATGGCCTTCCAGCCGGAACATCATTTTTTTCCCCCTCCTTTCAGACCGAACTGAAACAGACTCTTCCTGAGAGCGTGCTGCCCACTGCAACTGTACAATCTGTTTTCCTGAGTCTCAGCTTTCAGACTTACCCTGCAGATCTTGGGTCTTGTCAACTTCCATGACTATGTGAGCCAGTTCCTTCAATACGTCTATTTCTATCTGTAGCCAATGTAAGTAGTTCTGTTTCTTTGGAGCACCCTGACCAATACAGCATTTTGGTTAGCTCTCACAAATGACGACTTGCTATATCTCCATATTTTTGACTGCTCTGTTTCATTTTGCTTTAGGGCCAACTTGTAACCAATATTTAGATGTTATTTTAAAATATAATTGGACTAAAAGTGTCAAATCCCTTCTTGACTTGTTGACCATTTGATAACTTACTACTGAGTGCTGTTCTGTAGATGAATTCCTCCACAATGATCTTCCAGCTCATCGACTCTTTCTTTAGCTGCATCCAAGCTGGAGTTTATCGGATCTGCTGAGCTTTTTAAATTTCAGTGATTAGCTGTTTTATTCTTTTTATCCAGACTTTCTAAGTGGTTATTTTTTATTTCCTCCTGGTTCAAGTCCTTAATTTTTTGTCTTTTTAAAAAATTCTTATGACTCTTTAATCCTTAGAAAAGACTGAGCACAGTGATTTTTAAAATAATTTTTAGATTGCACTATTATTTTCCTTTTCCTCTTAAGTGATTTTGTCTCCTAATTGTTGTGTTTGTTTTGCTTTTTAATTCAGTGTGAATTCAGCGAGAGTTAATTTTTGTCTTATTTTATGCTGGTGACTGTTTCTGCCTTAACCACTGCTCTTCCAGGGTTGGCTGGCTCTGTCTTCCCTCTTAGGGTCTCCGGTTCAGAGCCACACCTGAGAGTGGGTTTTCAGAGTGTCCATCCTAAAGAGATAAATGGCTACTCTGCAGTTCTTGATCTTAGCGGCAAGGCTGTATTTGCTCTTCTTCCTCTTGGTAGGGATTGAAACCTCAGTATAGCTGGTGGTTGATGGAAGCACTTTTCATCCTCTCTGTAAGGTGGGAGCTGCCCCCGTCCTGGCTCTGATTCCCAGCCCTGCATCAAGCACTTGTAGTTCTGATCACCGTGGGAAACAAGCTGCCTGCGGCCTCTAACTGCTTCCAGGCTCCAGTTTGCCAGACTGGTAGCGTCAGTCCACTCTTCAGTTTTGTGTTTCTGGCTCATGGAGCTATTTTTTTTTTAATCTATCCTTTCTTTGCTTTGATACAGATGGGAGGCTTAAAGCATGACTCTTGATGGAGTTTAATGTTCCCTGCTGTCTGCAGTTCTCATCACCATTTTGCAATATTTTGTCAAAAAATCTCTCTATGGGGGATAGTTGCCTGGTTGTTATCTTGGCTTTCCGAAGCACTGTGATTAGGAAGTCAGAATGCTTGGTAGTCAATGTGGGGTCTAAATCAGACTGCCTGGGTTCAAATCCCAGGTCTACTACTTAGTAAAAATGGGGACCTGGGCCAAGTTATTTAATGCTTTAAGCCTTATTTTTCTCATAGGCAAAAAAATATCCATTGTATAACTTCCAAAGGTTGTTCTGGAGATTAAATAAAATAACCCATGTAAAAGCATTTCCTACAGATTCTGGAACATAGTTGGCCCCCAATAAATGTCTGCCATTATTATAGTGGTTACTATTGCTTGGTTAGAATCAAATGCCCAACTTCAGAAAATGATTATATTTGAAAGGCCCCAGTGGTCTGAATAGCAGAAATGCCAAGAAGTGATTTAGTCAGTTTTTTTTTTTTTAGATACTTTCAGATCTTATATGCTTAATCCCACAACAAATCTGTGTTTCGTTTTTCTTTATGGGTGATGAGAAAATTGAACCCTGGGATCATTGCCCACTTTGGTCATAGGTACATGGAAAGTCACACTTCAGTGATATTCTCTAGGACACCAAACATGCTACCATTTATTGAATAGCGATTAGAAAGCAGCCCTAGGGAAACCCTGTTTCTTTTCTGGAAATCAACATTCTCTATTCCTAAAGGTCACAGAATCGTCCATGAAGCTATGCTGTTAGTCCAAAATGGCCACATAGTATACTCTCTGAAGTGCGTTGCATGACAATACAGATGCTCCTTAATTTACAGTGAGGTTGCATCCCTACAAACCCATTGAGGGAAATTATCCTAAGTCAAAAATGTATTTAAGGTGGGCACTGTATTTCATGCCTAGGATCCCAGCCTCAGGAGACAGAGGCAGGAATATCACAAGTTCACGGCTAGTCTGTGCCACCTAGTGAGACCCTGCCTCAAAAAAAGGGGGGGGGCTGGAGCTGGGGGTAGGTCAGTGGTAGAGAGCTCCTGAGTTTAATCCCTAGTACTGGAAAAAAGAAAAGAAAGACTATTTAATACGCCCAAACTGCTGAGTATCCTAGCTTAACCTAGCCTACTTGACACATGCTTGAACCCTTACCTTAGTCTATAGCTTAACTACACCTTAACGCAAAGCCTATTTTACAAGTGTTGAATATTTCATGTAACTTATTGATGACTGTACTGAAAGTAAAAAACAGAATAGATGTATGGTTACACTTTCATACCATCTAAGTATTTTTTAAAAAGTATGAAAGTTGGAGATCATCTGTATAAATAAAACCTCTCTCAAGGGTAATGGTTATTTATTTATTTATTCGTTGTACTAGGAATTGAGACTGAACCCAGGGCTCTACCTCTGAGCTACACCCTCAACCCTTTTTATTTTTATTTTGAAACAGGGCTAGGGCCTCACTAAATTTTAAAACACTGGCCTCAGCCGGGCATGGTATCGCATGTTTGTAATTCCAGCATTTGGGAGGCTGAGACAGGAGGATCGCGGTTAGAGGACAGCCGCAGTTACTACTTAGTGAGGCCCTATGTAACTCAATGAGACCCTGTTTCAAAATGAAGAATAAAAAAATAGGGCTGGGGTGACACTCAGAGGTAGAATGCCCTTGGGTAACATCCCCAGTACTGTAAAAATTAAATAAATAAATAAATAAATAAATAAATAAATAAATAAATACTGGCCTCAAACCTAGAAACTGCAGTCTTCCTGTCTCATTTTCCCTTACACTGGGATTAGAGATGTGTACCACTTCATCCTGAAGGGATAATGGTTTTTTAATACAAAGAGATCATTTAACTTGTGAAATCTTAAATTGGATTACAAATATGTTGCCAATTTAATAAAAGGATTAGAAAAAGTTCTATTGTCCTTTTCTGGTTCTCTTTTCTTTTCCCTCCTCCTCCTCCTCCTCCTCCTCCTCCTTCTTCTTCTCCTTCTCTCTCTCTCTCTCTCTCTCTCTCTCTCTCTCTCTCTCTCTCTCTCTCCCTGTCTCTCCCTCTCCCTCTCCCTCTCCCTCTCCTCCCTCTCCCTCTCCTCCCTCTCTCCCTGTCTCTCCCTCTCTCCCCCTCTCTCCCCCCCACCCCTTTTACTGGGTCTTCAACCCAGGGACATTCTACTTCTAAGCTATTCCCCCAAACTGACTTTTCTTTTTGTTTTGTTTTTGAGTTTTAATGCAGCCTTCCCTGAACAAAGAGTCATTCTTTGGAGTGATTTTAAGACTCAGTTCCTCATCTGTTAAGTCCTCTTCTTTGTGAGTTTTCTGTCATCACTTTCATAAAGTGTCACTTAACTAAGGTGCGGTCCATTCATCCTTTTTTATGCTCCTTGTTTTCCAAGGTCAATGAAGAATTTTAGAGGAAGGGCGTATCAACTCTATCTTGTAATCCTTTTCTCCATTATCATCTTCTTCGTATTCTCAAATTAAAGGGAAAACATTCTTTTTGTCCCAGACATTGAAAATAGGACTTGACAACAGGAGGATATCTTGGCGCCTCCTCTATGAAAAGCAGTAGTAACTGTCATCTTAGTCATGCACGAAGGAGGTTCTCTGCTTCTAATTCCATAGGGTCAGGAGTCTCATTAAGTGTTTCTACAGTTTGGGAACTAGCATGTCATCTCTTGTTGGTAATCACTCTCTGTTTGAGAAGTAGTTCCCAGCTTCCTAGTGGGCTTCAGTAGAAAATAACTCATACTATAGGACGCCATGGTATCATAGGGACCCCAACTGCCTATCATGAAGTTGAACTGCTGAAATAGGAAACTGAGCATGCCTGGTGGCATTACATTATAAATGTGAATCACACATGTAAGGCTGCCTCAGAGGAGCCCCAGAAGGCACTAGAAAATTTACAGACAGATGGTTCAGAGTTCCATGATCCAAGCTCCTACATCTTTGCTCCTCCCCGACAGAAGAGGGAGAGGTGCCGCTGTGGTTGGACTGGCACAGCAAGCTCTTGCGGCTCAAAGGTGGACAGTAGCTGTGTTATGCTACACTGAGGAACAGCCTGAGAAAAGCGATAAAGGGAAATCCCCTAGTGAGCAGCACTGGAGATACATCTGGTGTCCACGTGTAGCCATGACCAATGTCGCAAACCATCTCCAAGACCACTTGCATCCCCATAAGCGGCAGCAGTAGCAAGTCTTCTATACAACAGCCTACCTTAAGGCTCCTTCAAGTCCTCTCTCCGTTACTAAGGGAATCCTCATTCGTTTCTTTCCTCTGCCCAGCAATAGGCTTACATTCAGGGCTCAGCACATCTGAGCTGAGGTCATGACTTGACCCAGGAAGCTTGGAAGTCAGAAGGTACGGAAGGGTGGGGACGAGGCACCGCCATCTCTGCAGATCCCTATGCAGGAACGATGGCTAGAGGAGGAGATCCGGTGTCATCCGTGGTCGATGGCTAAGATTCACTTGGAATGAACAAGACTGGAAAATGGAAGCCGAGAAGGTCCGGCGTGTGTGACTGGATCTCTGAGAATGAGCACAGAGCGTGGAGACAGTACTTATAGGGCTTCCCCTGCGGAGGAAGTCTTCACAAAATCAAGTGGCATTATGGAAGGAATGTTGCCTCCCCCGCCCTTTCCAAATTCATATATTGACTTCCTAGCCCCTCAGTGTGACAATCTGGAGAAAAGGTCCTCAAGTCTATAGGAAAAACTGTGACTCAGACTCAGTTTCTCCTGAACATGTGTAATGAAATCTCCATTACACCCAAAGAGACCCAATAACACAGATCACATTTTTTACCTAAAAAAATGTGGGGATTTCTCCTCACATCAAGAAAGCAATCAATTCTGTAGCAGGTTCCAGCTGGACATCCTCTAATCCCAGTCAGTCCTGGAACTATATACCTGGAAATGAGGTCAGATCCCACAGGTTGAGAACTCAGTCCTGAAGAGACCGTCTCCCACCACACACACACACACACACACACACACACACACACACACACACACTGTAGACACCAGTGGTGAGTCCCAGGTGGTGGGTCTTCTTCTTCATCTTCTCCTTCTCCTTCTCCTTCTCCTTCTCCTTCTCCTTCTTCTTCTTCTTCTTCCGTGTATGGGGATGAAACCCAGTGGCATTTGACCTCCGAGCTACACCCCCTGCCCTATTTTTTTTTTATTCTTTATTTTGAAACAGGGTCTCACTAAGTTGTGTCGGGCCTCACTAAGTAGCTGAGGCTGTCTGCAAACCGTGATCCTCCGGTCTCAGCCTTCCGAATGCTGGGATTACAAGCGTGCACCACCACGTACAGTTTTTTACTCGTTCTTCTCATTGACTAGCTACATATCAGGGTCCCCACAAACTGTTCCTCATATCTGATTAGTTTGCTCAAGCAGCTTTCAGGACTCAGAGAAACACTTTGTGTAAAGGATATTATGAAGGATACAGGTGAAGAGATGCATAGTGTGTAGAGGGCTGAGAGTGCCCATGTCCCCTCAGACATGCCACCCTTGAGAACCCTCACACGTTTAGCTATCTAAAAGCTCTCCAAACCCTTGGGGTCCCTTTGGATTTTGTGGAGACTTCATTATACATACATGCTTAATTATATACTTAGCCACTGGAGATCAGCTTAACCTTCAGCTTCTCTCCCCTCTCTGCAGGTGGGAGAGTGGGACAAAAGGGCCAAATCTATAATTCTGTCTTGGTCTTTCTAGGGACCAGTTCCCACCCTGAAACTACCTAAGTATAGCCAGCCATCAATCAACTCATTAGCATAGCAACTCATTATCACTTTGGAAATTCCAAGGATCTTAGGAGTTGCAGTCTAGGAATGGAGAAGCCCAAATATATATTTTATACTATCACAGATCTTAATGAGGTAGTTAAAACTACTTGGTATCATAAAGTGAGGTCTTACTCTGATAGGACTGGTGTCCTTAAAGGAAGAGAGAACAGACAGTGTGTTCTCTCGTGCTCGCGTGCTCTCTCCCCTCTCCCCTCTCCCCTCTCCCCTCTCCCCTCTCCCCTCTCCTCTCCTCTCCTCTCCTCTCCTCTTCCTCTTCCTCTTCCTCTTCCTCTTCCTCTTCCTCTTCCTCTTCCTCTTCCTCTTCCTCTTCCTCTCCTCTTCTCTTCTCTTCTCTCTCTCTCTCTCTCTCTCTCTCTCTCTCTCTCTCTGTCAGTGCATAGAAAAAGAAGCTGAGAATACAGTAAGAATGTAGCTCTCTGCAAGTCACAAAGACAGGCCTCACCAGGCCATACCCATACCCCATTGGCACCTTGATCTTGGACGTCTCCAGGACTGTGAGAGGTAATTAGGAAGGTAATTAAGGCTTAATACCCTACAATCAATGTTTTGTTTAAGCCACCCAGGCAGTGGTATCTTATTACAATGGCCTGAGCAGACTCATGCAGTTGGTGAAGTTGATCTGTCCTGCGGATGTTGATTGAAGTCATTGCTTGTTCATTGGGCTCCAATACCACGCAGCCATAATATCGGGGATGGGGTGACATGGCTTCATTACTGTGGGCTTCCCTCCGCAGAGTTTACTTAGCTCCAGTTCATGATTAGTTTCCAACCTGTCAGCCACAGAGGTTTTATCTGAGCCCCTAAGATGTCACCATTTCCCCAGGGGAACAGCAAATTGATTCCACCGGACCCTGCATTAGTTAGATTCTCCAGAGAAACATAACCAATAGGAAAGAGAAAAGGGGATTTATTTTAAGGAATTAGCCATTGTGGAAACTGTTAAGTCCCAAATCTGGAAGGTAGGTCAGCAGCTGGAGACTCAGGTGAGAGTGGACACATGCAACTTTGAGTAAAAATTCCAAAGAGCAGCTGGTTGCAGACTAGAGCCTAGTTTCCAGGTTTTAGTCTGGATGCCAAACTCTTTCCTCCTCGGTCTTTGTTTATCAGGCCTTCATTAGATTTTATGAAACCAGCACAAACCATGGAGACAATCTCTGCTTTCTCCAAAGTCTGCTAATTTAAATCAATATTAATCACATCTAAAATTTACCTTCCCAGCAAGATCTCGAGAGGTGTGTGACCAAACAGTGAGGTGTCATGGCCTAGCGACGCTGAGATGTAAAATTAAACTTAACCTAAAATTGTCTATTATGAAGGGACAGTACTTTGCCCTCACAGAGACAGACATAGTCCCGGTATTGATTTGTCTTCCCAATTCCCGGTGCTTTTACCAGCACTGCTGCCCAGGCACCTGCAGATCATCCAGTGTCCTGGCATCCTGCTTTGTCACCTCTGCAACAGGGGACCCACATTAGGGCAAAGGACGTGCGACCATGGGCTCACCAGGGAGTGGGATAGCCTGCTGGAGGCTCGGGTGTAGTGCTGGCTGGGAGACAAGATGCTGGGAGGGTAGAGTTCCTTCTACATCCGCCCAGCCTGCCTTCCCTTAGCCAGAATGGATGGGACCGGGAAATAAGGGAATATAAATGAGTGTTCCTCTCACTACTCCACTGCACGGCCCTCTGCCGGCAGGCTTGCTTCCATCCCTGTTATCTTGGACCTGGAGGGTTGAGGTCTCAGTGTCTATAGTAGTTAGTTTGAACTAGACTTCCAGTGCTTTAAAACAAAAACAAAACAAAAACAAGGTCTTGCTAAGTTACCGAGACTGGCCTGGAGCCTGTCATTCTCCTGTCTCAACTCTCCAAGTACTGGGATTAGAGGTGTGCACCACCATCCCCAGCGGCAATAAGTCTTTAAAGGTGTATATACTACTTGTGGAACCCAGACTGACACAGTGTGCAAAGAGAATATGCATTCTGAGATGACTTTTTAGGGGGGGTTTCAGTTAGAATTTTCACTGCTGTGATCCAAGAAAATCTGACCACACAATTTACAGGAAGGAAGATTTATTTGATCATAATTCTGGAGATTTCAGAGGTTTAGTCCATGCCAGGTTGGGTCTGTGGAGCTCAGTACCAAAAAAAAAATAAAAAATAAAAATACAGGTCACAAGGGGCATCTGGAGGGCAGGGGAAGCCTGTGCTCCAAGTCTTCTTCGACACTGTCCACTGCTCTGTGCCCAGTGTCTGACCTCGAAGGGCCCCATCAAAAGGCTCATGTGCTTTCAAACTTCTGGTTGTCTTCAATACTTGGGGACATGCCTGGCTAGAGATTGTGGGGGACAAACAGAGGTTCAGGCCTTATGTTCTCCTGATCTTTCTCTGGGGGTAGCTGCAGGCTGGCCGAGTACCCCCAACCCCTTTCCTCTTCGCCCAGTTCTCGGCATCTCAGGCTCCTGGCCCAAGGGTGGGAACAGCATCCTCTACTAGCCCAGTGGTACCACACTATTCCTTGTTGCTATGGTTCGAATGTATCCCCAAAAGTCCATGTTTTGGAAGAAAACCCCAAAGTCATGCTGATGGTATTTGTAGGTGGGTCCTTTGGGAGATAATTAGGATAAGATGAGGTGATGAGGGTGAGTTCCCATGATGGGAGGGGAGGCGTGCCCATAGAGAGAGGAGGGACAAAGGGGCCCACAGGACTCCCGAAAACTCACTTCCTGTATAACTAAGATAACTAGATAACTAATCTACTCCCTCGGAAGTGAACCCGCATCCAGGAAAAAGGCCTTAATACTTCTTAATGGCATAATGGTCTCTTAAAGGTCCCACCACCTCTCAACATTGGAGAGGACCTGAGGTTTGGAGAGGAGAGAGCAAGAGAGCGCCATCTCATCACCCTGGATTGTGTGTGTGTGTGTGTGTGTGTGTGTGTGTGTGTGTGTGTGTGTGGTACTGGGGTTCCTGGAAGGTCTTCTACCTCCAGGCTACACTCCCAGACCTATTTTATATTTTTTTTATTTGGAAACAGGGTCTCTTAAGCCAGCGAGGCTGGCTCCGAACCAGCGCGATCCTCCTGTCTCTGCCTCCCAAGCACGGGGATTACAAGCATGCGCCACCACGCTCGGCATTACCCAGGATTTAAGCTGAGAATTGAATACAAATAGCAGTTAACTTGGTAGAAGGTGGTTCAAAAGGTAACTGGAAAGGGCTGATGTACTGGAAGAGGTATTTTTAAAACCTAGAACTAGGCCAGGTGTAGTGGCACAGGCTTGTAATGCCAGCATTTGAGAGGCTGGAACAGGAGGATCATGGTTTGTGGACAGCCTCAGCTATATAATGAGGCCCTTTGCAACTCAGTGAGATCCTGTTTCATAATCAAGAATAAAAAATAGGGCTGGGTAAGCCAGGCATGGCGGCGCACATTGTAATCACAGCATTCGGGAGGCTGAGACCAGAAGATCGCGGTTTGCAGACAGCCTCAGCTATTTAGTGAGGCCCTCCACAACTTAGTGAGACCCTGTTTCAAAATAAAGAAAAAAAAATAGAGCAGGGGGTGTAGCTCGGAGATCAAATGCCCCTGGGTTCTATCCCCAGACCCGCAAAAAAAGAAAAAAAAAGAAAAAAAAAGAAAAATAATTAGGGCTATGTGTGTAGCTCAGAGGTAGAATGCCCCTGGCTTCCATCCCCAGTACCACAGGAATAAAACAAAAACAAACAAAACAAAACCAACTCAGAGGCATTGAAGAGAAGCAGAGAACTCAGGAGAAAGGGCCCTACTCACCCAGATGCTGGTCGCTCTGTGCTGGTCAGAAGGATAGCTTGGGGCTGTGCTCCAGGCAGTTGATTCTCCTGGTGGGAAGTTGGGGAGGGGAGGTGAAGCTGGCCATGTTTTGAAAAAACTGCAGGATGAATGCAGCTCCCATTATGGGAGTGAACTGCTGCTGCCAGGACAGAGAAGCGTGCCTGGGTGATGCACAGGAGGACTGGAAACCAATCGGAAGAAGCAAGTTCCTTATTTTCATTCCGGCCTTTTAGTTTCTCTCCGGTTCACCCATTGGCAGAGCCTCACATGGAGATTGCAGAGAACGTGGATATACTGTTTGGTAAAGCTCAGGCCCAACCTCACAGCAGAATTGAGAAGAGTGAGCTTGAAAATAAAAAATAATGCCTGGCACACCTCTTAATTTAAGACAATGATGTTCCTCAAAAGGATATAGCCACAAGTGGATTTACGGTAATGCCATGTAACAAGAAAGGCAGCCTCTTAGGACAATAGCAGTTCAGTTCTCTATGTGGCCATCCTGGAGGGTGGATTCCTGTAATGGAGGTCAGAGCAACTTCAGAGAAGCTGGGTGTAGCCAGGTGTTGCCCAAGCCTCCTGGTTGAGCAGCTCGAGGAAAGGAAGAGCTAGGGCTGAGGATTGTACAGGTCAATCAAAGGCAATCCCATGGAAAAGACCCAGTGTCCATCAAGAGATGAATGGGTAAACAAAAGTGGCATGTCCATACCATGGAATATTACTCAGCTATATAAAGAAATCAGGTTCTTTATATGGTACAACATGGGTGAATATTGAAAACATTGTCAAGTGAAATAAACCAGACGCAAAAGGGAAAGTATCGTATGATGTATCTGAAGCATATAAAACAGGCAAGCTCCTAGAGACAGCGCAGACTAGAAGTTATTAGGGTTTAGAAAAGGGCGAATGGGGAATTATTGGTTAATGGTTGCAAGGTTTCTCTTTGAATGATGCAAAAACCTCAAAAATAGATATGATGGTTGATGGGGATGCAGCCTGTATTGATTGTTAATAAGAGCTAATTATTATTAGCTCTTATTAATGGCTCTTATTAATGGTTTATTATTAATAATGGTTTATTAATGGCTAATAAGCTTTCATACTTAGGCAAAACAATAAAATCTTTTTCTCTGCCTCTAAGCTGTCAGCCAAAAGCTGAGGCTAGTACTGACCTCGGTCAGCTAAAAGTTAGCTGTTAGCCCAGCTAAACTTGGAATGTTAGTTAAAACAAACACTAAACTCAGCATGGTGGTGCACACTTGTAATCCTCGAGCTTGGAAGGCTGAGACAAGAGGATGGCACAGGTTCGAAGCCAGCCTCAGCTACTTAGTGAGGCTCTCGGCAACTTAGTGAGACCCTATTTTCAAATAAAATATAAAATAGGTCTGGGAGTATAGCCCAGAGGTAGAAAAGCCCCTGGTTTCCACCTCCAGTAGCACTAAAAAAAAACCCCAAAACCAAAAAACAAACCACTAAATTCTTACCATAGTTTAGTTTAAGGTTAAGAGAACCTAAACTAATTACCAAGTACAACTTAAACAACTCTTAAAAGAGTTGTAGCCCAAAGCCTCCATACTTTAAAGACTAGTTTTCGACATAATAAATAACTTTTAGCAGATAGAGATAGGAAAGGGCTCCCCAAGGCCACAGGTGGATGGTACAGGCCTCCTGTGAAGTGGGCACATACCACGTAACCCCTGCCCTTGTTAACCAGGTAACACATCTGGCACATCTCGGTCATAAATCTAACAAGGAAGGCTAACACCGTGGAGATCATCGGTGGGCCTGCGCCTGAGTTAGGTCAGGGGAGGCGGGAAGACTGTTGGCCAAGCAGGATGGGAAAAGGAGTGATGAGTCCTTATAAAAACTGTCCTAATGCTCAAAACCTCAGTGACGTATTTTCAAGTCACTCCACTGCACCTCAAATGTAGTGCTTCCTGTCTCTTTTTTCTGCCTTTGTACTAATAAAAATTACTTAAGCATACAGCAGAAGAGTTCTGTCTGTTCTTTTTTAAAATAGCTAAAAACAAGAACCTGTGGCTACATCACACACCAGTACAGTTTTGCTGTGTCGTTACAATGCTTGCACAACAGTGTGTGTGTTGTGTTTAGTGCCACCTAATTGGTCACTTATAAATGGACATGAAGGCAAAATTTGTGATATATGTGTGTATATATGTACATATATATGTATATATGGCCAAAATTTTTAAAATTAATAATGTAACATTCCAGTCGGGCGTGGTGGCAAACGCTTGTAATCCCCGCCCTTGGGAGGCGGAGACAGGAGGATTGCGCAGGTTCGAAGCCAGCCACGGGTGCTGGCTTAGAAGACCCTGTTTCCAAATTTTAAAAAAAAATGTAAAAATAGGTCTGGAAGTGTAGCCCGGAGGTAGAAGGGCTTCCAGGAACCCCACTACCACCAAAAAAAAAAAAAAAAAGTAACATTCCAAAGCCATTGAGTCACACTTTAAATGAGTGAATTGTATGGGATACAATTATATCTCAATAAAGCCTTTTTTTTTTTTTTTTTTACATAAAGCAATCACAGCTTTCCAGTTCTCTCAAGCGCAATGCAGTCGCTATTGGCCATCACAGCCCACGCGGGACCGGGCGCCGCCTTAAATACCGCCTGCTCACGCGTTCGTGCACACTGAGCAAACGCGTGGAAGTGAAATTCCTCTCGCTCACAGTAGCGATCCAAAGAACTGCAAACTCATTCCGGAACGGAGGGTTAGATTAAGTCATAGCCGGAAAAATTCAGGCAGCCTCAGGAAGCCAAGGGTCATATGCTTTCTCTCAAATGTGGAAGCTAGAGAGGAAATAGGAAACAAAGAGCCTTCGGATTAATGAGGAGAGAGGCCAGGAGATGAGCGGGGTGGAGGGGAAGAGAGAGGCGAGAAGGCAGAGGAGGCGTGATGAAGGAAACAGGTCAAATGATGCCATGTCCAAACATGAAGACATCATTACCAATCTCACTAACATGTATGGGGGGTGGGTATTGAGGTGGGACTGAAAGGAAACACAGAGAGACCTGTGCGTGTGTTTGTTTGTGTGATTTTGAACCCCACTACAATGTATAATTACAATGTGCCAGTAAAAGTTTGTTTATTTATTTATTTATTTATTTATTTATTTATTTATTTTTGATGGTACTGGGGTTCCTGGAAGCCCTTCTACCTCTGGGCTACACTCCCAGACCTACTTTTACATTTTTATTTGGAAACAGGGTCTCCTAAGCCAGCGTGCGCAGCTGGCTTCGAACCTACGCGATCCTCCTGTCTCTGCCTCCTAAGCACGGGGATTACAAGCGTGCACCACCACGCCCGGCGTAAAAGTATTTTTTTAAAAACAAGTTTCACAAGTAAAGGTATCAAATTCATACTTCCCTCCTGGTTTTAATTCCATCTGTATACTTATTTACTCATTTGTCAATAATACCAAATTTTTTTCAGGTATTAGAAATTGAACCCAGGAGCATCCTAGCTACACCCCTGGCCCTCTTTATTTATTTAATTTATTTATTTATTTTATTTGCAGTACTGGGGATGGAACCCAGGGGCACTGTACCTTTGCGCTATACCCCAAGCCCTATTTTTCAGTCTTTTTAATTTTTTTTTTTTGAAACAGGGTTTCACTGAGTTGTGAAGGGCTTAAGTAGCTGGTGCTGTCCGTGAACCATGATCCTCTGGTCTCTGTCTCCCAAATGCTAGGATTACAAGCATGTGCCACTATACCTGGCCCTTCTTTATTTTTAAAATTTTTAAAATTTTTTATTTTTGGTGGTACTGAGATTCCTGGAAGCCCTTCTACCTCCAGGCTACACTCCCAGACCTATTTTATACTTTTTTATTTTTGGAAACAGGGTCTCTTAAGCCAGCGCGGCTGGCTTTGAACCTACGCGATCCTCCTGTCTCCACCTCCCAAGCGCGGGGATACAAGCATGCGCCACCACGCCCGGCTTTCTTTCTTTCTTTCTTTCTTTCTTTCTTTCTTTCTTTCTTTCTTTCTTTATTTATTTATTTATTTATTTGAAACAGGGTTTTGTTAAGTTGCTGAGGCTCTCACTAAGTTGTTAAGGCTGATCTCAAAACAGCAATCCTCTTGTCTTAGTTGCCCAAGTACTGGGATTACATGCGTGCACCATCACACAGTCTTAACAATAGCCATTTTTAGAAACATAAAATGTTAACACAGATTGTCAGGAGCTCCTTGCCTTCAAGGATTTGCAATCTAATGAGAAATAAAAGACGTTGACAAAAGATGTGCCGAGAAAAGGAAGAGTAATGACCTCGATACGTGAGAGGGGTGGAGGCGCTGGAGTGGGAACTCCCTTAGACTAAGGAAGGTCTTTCAGGGAGCATCGTGAAGGAGGCACAAGCTCCCAGGTAAGTAGTCGTGGGTAAGAGCGCACGCTGGATCTTATGTGAAGGGTGAGAAGAAAGGGTCAACTGGAGGATTGACAAACCAAAACATGTAGCAGCAGATGGGCGCGGGGAAGTTTTATTTTGACAAGTCAAATGAACTGCAGTGTTGTCACAACGAAAACAGTCGGAGCAGTAGGTGTCAATCCTCGTTGACAGAAAGTGAAGATATGTGAGGAGCGAGGAAGAGAAGCCACAGGTCCCTTCATGAGACAGGTAGCTCCTTTAGGGAAATGGTGCTCCAGATTATACCCACTGATAATAGAAATGAAAACGTGTAAGAGAGGCAGGCTGTTCCAGAGCTGGACGACACCTGGAGGAACTGGCATCTTCCTCCCATTGTGAGAGATGTCGGTGTGTCCTATACGAGTGCACGCAACTGAATCGTACACCTAAATGTGTCTAGACTGGTCAGTTTTGTGCTGTGCGTGGTTCAATACAATAAAACATTAAAAAACAGAAATAAGATAAGCAGTCGGGCGTGGTAGCACACAACTTGTAATTCCCGTGGCTTGGGAGGCGGAGACAGGAGGATCGCACAGGTTCCAAGCCAGTCTTGCTGGTTTAAGAGACCCCGTTTCCAAATAAAACTATAAAATAGGTCTGGGAGTGTAGTCCGGAGGTAGAACGTAGAATGGTTTCCAGGAACCCCAGTACCACCAAAAAAAAAGAAAAAAAGAAAGAAAGAAAGAAAGGAAAGAAAGAAAGAAAAAAAGAAAGAAAGAAAGAAAGAAAGAAAGAAAGAAAGAAAGAAAGAAAGAAAGAAAGGAAAAATAAAACAAGCAAAAAATTTTAAGATCACCCAGAATTTCTTTATCCCAACACAGTTGCAGATGACAGCAGTCAGGACCATTGTAAACTAATTCTAAGAAGCAGGGTTAGATTAGGTTAAGGCGGGTAAAAAATTGAGTTTCAAGCTGGATGTGGTGGTGCATGTTTGTAATCCCAGCATTCGGGAGGCAGAGACAAGAGGATCATGGTTCGCAGACAGCCTCAGCTATTTAGTGAGGCCCTCTGCAACTCAGTGAGACCCTGTTTCAAAAAAATAAAATTAAAATTAAAAAGACTAAAAAATAGGACTGCAGGTTTAGCTTGGAGATAGAATGCCACTGGGTTCTACCCCCTGTACCACAAAAGAAAAAAGAAATTGAGTTTCAAAGCTAATGGTATCACATTCAGACCTTAGACATCGTTTAAATCCACATAGGTGTTTTTTCATTGGTCAACAACATGGATTTCTAGTTGTTAGAAAGAGCATCTATAGGTTGTTATGAGGTTCAAAGTATAATCCTTGCCAAGAAACTTGAGTCTAATGCAAACTATGAGACTGACCACAAGAAGAGTGATGGCCTCCATACAGTAATGACAGAAGGTTATTACCAGAGAGAGAGAGAGAGAGAAGTTGAGAGAGATAGAAAGTTCAGAGAAAGGGAACAGTCTTTGGCCATGGAATCCTGGGACCATCTTAGAGGAGGCAGCATTTTGACTGAGTGAGGTGACAGGGGAAAGATTTTTAGGCAGAATTTTTATTGTATTGTTCTATTTCTTTTCTGTTGTTGCTGTTTGTTTGTTTGTTTGTTTTGTGGTACTAGGGATGGAACCCAGGGGCATTCTACCTCTGAGAGACACCCTCAGCCCTATATTTTATTCTTCATTTTGAAACAGCGTCTCACTGTGTTGCAAAGGGCCTTACTAAGTAGCTAAGGCTGTCTGTGAACCTCGATCCTCCTGTCTCAGCCTCCCAAATGCTAGGATTACTAGTGTGCGCCACCATACTAGGCTTTGTTCTATTTCAGTAGAGGCATCAGGCACATCCTTATTCTGCTCTACAATGTTTCCCAGTCTCCCTTGCAGTTTAGTGTGGCTCCAAGACCAAATTCTCTCTAATGAGATACAAGAGGAAATGATGCAGAGACTTCCCACACTGCCTCCTCCATGTTCTGAGATGACTGATGTGCCTAACCCCCAGGATAGTCTTTACACTCCATACTACAGATGGCAGAGCCAACATCAGTCTGAGTCCCTGAATGACTTCACGGAGCAGGTGGCTGCTAGCCTGACCCCTTTACCTGGACTACTGAAAACCTTTCATTACCAAAGACCCTGAATGTATGCCGGCATGGTGGAGCATACCTGTAATCCCAGCACTTGGGAGGCGGAGACAGGAGGATTGCAGGTTTGAGGCCAAACTCAGCAATATAGTAAGAGCCCCGCCAAGCTAGTGAGACCCTGTTTCAAAATAAAAAGGGTCAGGGGAATGACTCAGAGGCAGAATGCTCCTAGCTTGAGTCACCAGTACAAGAAGAAAAATTGTAAAAAGAAACATGTGTATCTATGTGTTGGTATAAATGCAATATATTTTTCAAACTATTTGGACAGTAACATAATAAGATCTAGAATTTTTAAGTATAGGCTGACTGTTTAAATGCAAAGATTAAGTCATAACACAAGATTTCCAAAGTAGTTGTAATTATAGAAAATATTTAAAGTCACTCAATATATTTTTTTAAAGTAATCCTTTTATTTTGACTACCAATGACCAGCTGAAAATCTTTTAAAATCCAAGATAAAGTTCCTGGGCCAAGTCTACCCTCTGACCAGCAGCTTTTCTCTCATTATAACACTGTGTCCCAGTTGATTTTTGCTCCCATTTGCACTGTGGAAAAAGGCCTCTGGCAGCCTTCTTTCCTCTCTGTTCAAACCAACAATAGCCTTTGGAACAAAGAAGGAAATTTGTAGCAGGTGAAAGTTTAGTTTTAATGATGCAGATACCAAATTATTTTTAAACTTGGACTAGATAGAAGACTCCAACCCCTTTTAATTTCTCAGTTCTCACACTTATAGTTTATCAGATCCTTTGCTGTGACCCACGGAATCTTTGAAGCAAATCCAGAAACTAACTTATTTCTTGGATACATAGATTATTAGCAACAGGAAAAAAATTACTTGTCTCACTGTGAGGTTTTTGTGTCCCCCCTCCAGAACATGAAATGGAGACATAAATGTATACAGGACTTAGAGGCAGTGACCAGTGACATTTTCACATTATCTTTAGGGAAGAAAAACTAGCCTAGAGAAGGAAAAAAGAAAAAAAAACCCATAAGATTGGTCATTTGTATTCACATATAGCAAAGAAGCTATTAATCATGGATGGTAACTCGGATCAGAACACCCAAGGCTGTTTCCTGTTCTCTTTATGTCCTGCAATCATTAAATCAGGTTATTTAATTGGTATATTAAAAAGTGACCTTACCACAGTTCGTGGTCACCTTCCCCTGAAATCTTCATGACAAAAGATTGAATTAAACTTTTCAAAATAAACAAGATCTTTCCGATGTTGGGCTAGCTATATGAGAAAAAGAAACATCAACTTTCTGTACAGAGACATTCCCTATCTTTGAGACCTCCTTCCCACTAAAATTCACATGCAGCTTTAAGGATGGAAAGATCAGCTGTGACCTGGAAGATGGTACCAAAGTGCATCAGCCAGGGTGAGTAATACTAGCCTCTGTAACAAAGATCCCCAAATACCAGCAGCTTAACACAGGCTTATTTCTGCTAGGCCACAACCCATTCTAGATTGGAAATCTAGAGCAGTAACAGGAACCCAGATTCCTTCTATCTAATAGTTCCACCATTTGAACACATAGCCTTTAAGGTCTCTATGGAACAAGAAGAAAGGGTATGCAGAAAGCTCAGAGACTCAATTGTCTTGAGTCAGTGTCCATATCTCTTTTACCCTGGTGCCATTGGCTAGAACTAGTTGTTTGCCCCACCTAGACACAAGGGTCTGGGAAATGAGTGAAAATGGTACATTGGAACAGGTCTAGGAGAAAGGCACAGTTGTCTCTTGGTATCCACAGAGGACTGGTTCAAGGACCCCTCAGATGCCCAAAACAGCAGATGCTCTAGTTCGTCATAGAAAGTAGCATAGTATTTGCACATAACCTGCCACATCCTTCCATGTACTTTAAATCATCTCTAGATTACTTAGCTACCTACTACAATTACATAAGTCATTGTCATACTGTATTGTTTGGGAAAAATGACAAGAATGTACTGTGCAGGTTCAGTATAGACCTATTTCTTTTTCCTATTTTTGATCCACAGTTGGTTGAATCCATGGGTGCAGAATCTATAGACTCCGAGAGCCATTTCTGGGAGTGAGTCTCGGTTAGATGAGGGTCCAAGGGCTGGCTTCTGGGTACCAGATCACAGAGCCACAACAGTGAGCACATCCACTCCAACCAAACACGTAACTAACACTTGGACCTAGTGCAACAAAGTCTATTAACTCCCCGTTGCCCTTCCATGTCCCTCACTTTATATGATTACACGTGAGTTTAACTTTGAAATTTAGCAAAATCCAGTTAATTCTCAAATAAAATCCAAGAACCCATAAACTGGCTCATGCTAAGTTCCTCTTCAGGACAAGAATAGTTCTGCTCACTTTCTTGTGGTACTGGGGATTAAACCTAGGAGCATTTATCTCTGAGATACTTTGTCACCCCCCCCCCATCTTTTATTTTTTAAATAAGGTCCTCGTAGGTTGCTGAGAGTCTCACTACATTGCTGAGGCTGTCTTTGAACCTGCGATCTTCTTGTCTCAGCCTCTCGGGTACTGGGATTACAGGCATGTGCCACTATGCCTGGCTTACTTTTACTCTTTTTGATATGAATAGAACTTGGATATGACCTCACTAATGTTTGCTGGGTGAGTTAATTAATGAGCACTGCTACTGACAAATTTGAATCTCAGTTTGGGAGAATTTGTATCCATCCCAGGCTGTACCCCTCCTGTCACTTCCTTCTCTTATTTAATCCCTGCAATGACCTCAAGAAGAAGTAAATTTGTGGGTGAGGCACATGCACATAGATGTTAAGAAATTTAACTTCTTAACAACTTGCCAAGGTCTTGCAGCTGGGAAATAGAAAAGCTAAGGCCTGACTCTTGCAGTAGTTGTGTTTTATTTTAAAGGCCAAGCAAAACAGGGTGCAATTCAAGTTGTTTGGGTTAAGCCAATCAACACAGCCCAGGGATGGAGAAGCCAGCCCTGCTCACAGCGGGCAGCCTCTAGACTGGGTTGGCATCTAACAGGGGCAGAATCTCCACCTGTTTGGATAAGGCTGAGGTACCTTGGAGAGGTGATTTGTGGCAAGGTATCCAGAATTCTGTGTAATTTCCTCTCTAACTAAAGTTTTTCTTTTTCATTTAAAATTTCAAATAGAAAATATATTCATAGGGTTATACACATACACACAAACACACACACATATAACAAAACACACTGTATATTTACCTACATACATATACAGCACCCCTTATCTGAAACCCAAAACTTTCTGAGTACCGACATGATGTAAAATTTCACACCTGATCTTATGTGACAGGCCACAGTGAAAATTTAGGTACACTAAACTGTGTAGAAGTAAGGGTATATGAAATACAAATAAATTTCATGTTTAGACAAGGGTCCCATCCCCATGATATCTCATTATGCAAATATTCTAAAATTCAGGGGTGAGAAAATCTGAAACATCTTTGGTCCTAATCATTTCATATAAGGGATGCTCAATCAATAATGCATATGTAGATAGATAGATGATAGATAGATAGATAGGTAGATAGATAATCATGTCTTTCTCCTATGTCTGTCCTCATCTTCTCAATTCCTGTCCCCCTGACTACCACATATAGCTAAACAAACTTCTGATGTACACATCAGGTTATCTATCTATCATCTATCTCTATAACTCTATATCTCTATATATCTATACCTCTATATATCTATATAGGTATATCTATATCTACATATGTATATCTATAGGTATATCTATAACTTTATATCTATACCTATGGATATATATGTATGTATATATGTATATATCTATATATCTGTATCTATAGGTATATCTATCTATAAATATATCTCTAGCTATATCTATCTATATCTGTACCTATCTATATCTGTTATTAGCTATAACTATAGATATAGCTATATATCCTATAGCTATATAGCTATATCTATGTATCTATGTATCTATCTACACACACACACACACACACACACACACACACACACATCACCTTTTTTAAATACAAGAGCCAGCACACTGCACACTGTACTTTCTTACATCTCTTTGTATGTTACCCCACAACCTAGAGACCACTTCCTGGCAGTCCGTACGGCACTATTCACTCACTTTTTAAAACTGAGTAGTCCCCACGGTGGAGATGCCCTGATTCACTTCTCAGTCACCTATTAAGACTGATGGGCATTTGGGTGTTTGCAACCTCTTGCTTTTACAAACAGTGCTGTGCTGAGTGGCCTCTGGCCAAAGTCACTCTGCAGGAGCACGAGCTCCCGGCGCAGGATGGCGGGGTAGGGCACACACCCACTCACTTTCCCGGCGCAGGATGGCGGGGTAGGGCACACACCCACTCACTTTCCCGGCGCAGGATGGCGGGGTAGGGCACACACCCACTCACTTTCTCACGGCTGTTGTGCTAGTTCACGTTCCCGTGAGCCTCGTACAAAAGTGCTATACCCCACCCCCAGCCGGCCCGGCAGAGTGTGGTGCCAAGGTTATAGATTTGCTTTCAATTTGCTAAATGAAAGAAAAGTAGCTAGTACCAAAGTTTCTGAAAATCAAGTATATTACTTAGATATTCCTCTTCCTTCTCCTTTTTTTTTTTAGGATTCACTTATTTTATTTTATTTTATTTTATTTGGTGGTACTGGGGTTCCTGAAAGCCCTTCTATCTCCGGGCTATACTCCAAGACCTATTTTTACATTTTTTTATTTGGAAACAGGGTCTTCTAAGCCAGCGCACGCGGCTGGCTTTGAACCTGTGCGATCCTCCTGTCTCTGCCTCCCAAGCGCGGGGATTACAAGCGTGCGCCACCACGCCCGGCTATTTTATTTAATTTTTTACGTTTTATTGGTGCATTGTATTTATATATCATAATGGGGTAAAAATACTTGTGCAGACATAAATGCACACATCACCCAGCCAGCTCCCACCCAGTTCCCACCCCACTCCTCCCCATCCCTCCCTCCCATGCTTGGCTTAGTGGTTGACTATGACATGAATAAGTACATCTATATCGTGCACTTTAAAGAGTTTCCTTCTTCCCCGCTCCCATCCCACAGCTAGGCTGCCTTATTTGCTCCTCTAAAGGGTCTCCTTTTTCACCTGGAGTTCTTCTTATGACCCCCTTCTCCTTTGCTTTCACATATTAGGGAAAGCACCCGATTCCTTACTTTTTGCGACTGACTAATCCCACTTAGCATAATGTCCTCCTTCTTTAGGAAGGTTTTTTTTTTAATACTCATTATGGCAAAATACACATAACATGGAAGCTGAGAGAGGAGGATTGCAGGTTCGAGTCCAGCCTCAGCAACTTAGTGAGGCCCTTAGCAACTTACTGAGACCCTGTTTCAAAATTAAAAAATAAAATAGGGCTAGGAGTGTAGCTCAGAGATAAAATGCCTCTGAGTTCAATTCCCAGTGCAGCAAAAGCAAAACAAAAAATCATGTAAAAATTTACCACTTCTCCATATTTGTATATGAATTATTCATATATAATTAATATGTAGTCCAATGTAAGTACATTAAATTGCCGTGCAGATATTGCCACTGTTCCCCTCCAGTGCTTCCCATCTTGCAAAATTGAAACTGTATGCTCAAGGGTGATTTCACATTCGCCCTCCCTGGGGCAGCCGCTGTTACACCTCTGATTCGTGGACTTGACCATTCTAGGCACCTCATGTAAGCCGAATCATAATAAGAGCCCTTGTGTGTCCAGTCTATTTCACATAGTATCATGTCTTCAAGTCTCCTCATGTTGTAGCAGCTGTAAGAATTTAATTATGTAATAATGCTAAAAGTATCCCCTGTGTGTCTCTCCCACACGCACGCTTGGGTGGTTTCTGCCTTTTAGCTGTTATGAATACTATTCAGATGCACATGTGCCTACAAATACCTTTTTGAGTCCCAGCTTTTAATCCTTTGGGGATTTATACTTAGGAGTAGAATTGCTAGATCATAGTGTATGTGTAATTTGGGGAGAATTACCATTCTGTCTTCCAAAGTAGTGGTATCATATTATTATTATTATTATTATTATTATTATTATTATTCCTCTTTTATTTCAGAAATAGGTCTTTTTATTTCAGAATAAGGTCTCCCTAAGTTGCTAGGGGCCTCACTAAGTTGCTGAGGCTGGCCTTGAACATGTGATCTTCCTGTCTCAGCCTCCCAAGTACTGGGATTACAGAAATGTGCCACCATGCCCGGCTCACAGTGCTTCTTCTTAAATTCATATAACTGGTGTTCACACAGTTACTTAGACTATTCCTGGAGGTATTCAATAAAATCCTTATAAAAGAACTGTGACACAAGCTTTGCTGTAATCCCCATTTCACAGATGAAGACATCAAAGCAGACGGAAATGAGAGCGGCAGAGAGGCAGCAGAGCCTGCTCCAGCTGCTTCCAGAGACAAGGCTACTCAGCAGAGTTCCTTCCCTAGCAAATCCAGTCTCGAGGCGGGCCAGATCAGCCTTGCAGCTGGAAACCCAACCACAGGGCAGAGCAAAGACCCCACCGCAGCCCATGGGCACAGACATGGTACCCACCACGGTGAACACTGAACCAGGACCTCGGCCTCCACTGTCCCCACCTCCACCCTTGCCAGAGAGCAGCTTCTCTGTGCTCCACACTGTGTCCTCCACACTGTGTCCCACAGGGGCACCACAGCCCGGCCCACACCGCACACCACCCTGGCTAACAGGACGTCTCCCTTAGGAAGAAGGAAAGACCCACATCATAAGAGGGGTTCAGAAGGTGCTGGGAGACTGAAAAACAGGGCAAATGTGCACATGCAGCTGATGGTACAGGGCCCCAGCTCAAGCCCAGGTCCTTCTAACTCACTTCATTCATTCATTAATTCATTCTCATTCCCTATCTCTGTCTGTCTGTCTGTCTGTCTGTCTGTCTATCTATCTATCTATCTATCTATCTTTAGCTCTGTCTATCTCTATCTCTTTTCCAGTGCTGGGCATCAAACCCAGGGCAACATGCTTGCTAAGCAAGTGCTCAGTCAGTGAGCTACATCCCCAGCCTTCATTCTATTGTCTTGGAAAATTTCTGCTGCTTAAAATTTCTGCACTGATCTTCTCATTTAAAGGGTGTGGTGTGGTGGCACACACTTGGAATCCCAGTTCTTGGGAGGCTGAGACAGGAGGATCGCATGTTCACGGCCAGCCTCGGCTACTTAGCGAGGCCCTCTCCAACTTAGTGAGACTGTTTCAAAAATAAGGAATTTTTAAAAAATAGGGCTGGTGTTGGGTGTGGTGGTGCACGCTTGTAATCCCTGCGCTTGGGAGGCGGAGACAGGAGGATCGTGCAGATTTGAAGCCAGCCTTGCTGGCTTAAGAGACCCTGTTTCCAAATTTTAAAAAATATAAAATAGGTCTGGGAGTGTAGCCCGGAGGTAGAAGGGTTTCTAGGAAGCCCAGTACCACCAAAAATAAAAATAGGGCTGGGGGTGTAGCCTGGAGGTAGAATGCTTCTGGGTCCAATCTCCAACAATCCCTCCAGAGAGATAGAGAGGAGAGCGGAGAGGAGAGGAGAGGAGAGGAGAGGAGAGGAGAGGAGAGGAGAGGAGAGGAGAGGAGAGGAGAGGAGAGGAGGAGAGAGGAGACCCAAGCACCGTGCAGTATTGAAAGTGCAAGAGCCCATCAAAGATAAGAACAGGGAACCGGGCGTGGTGGCGCACGCTTGTAATCCCCGTGCTTGGGAGGCAGAGACAGGAGGATCGCGCAGGTTCGAAGCCAGCCGCGTGCGCTGGCTTAGGAGACCCTGTTTCCAAATAAAAATGTAAAAAATAGGTCTGGGAGTGTAGCCCAGAGGTAGAAGGGCTTCCAGGAACCCCAGTACCACCAAAAATAAAAAAATAAAAAAAGATAAGAACAGGGGCTGAGCTACTGTACAGCACTGCTTCTCTTTTCCAGTCTACCACTTCACTGTCAGAAGCTCCCTCCTTGGGGAAATCTCAAGCAAAGCTAGAATTGAAGGATAGAAGAGGAAGAAGGCTGAGGTTGATCAATGGAGGAGCTACATCCGAATATGTGTAAAAGTATGAATGAAGCGTGGTTAACCTGGACACTCATTGTTGGGAGGGGGGAAGGAGATGGCGGGGAGGGCACCAAGCACAGTCTAAATGTATACAGCTTTCAATGTTCCACATATAAATAAAAAAAAGTTGAGAAAAAAGAAGCTTTCTCCTCACCTCTAGTGCATGTAGATGCACCTGCTGTGGGCAAGTCCAAGTTCAGGATGGGCACCGACCCTTTCCAAGTGCTATGCTCGAGAGGTTTTCCACATGCTTACCTCAACAAGCTGCCATGGAATGCATTTAAAGCTGTGTGGCTCCCCCGACTTGTGAGTTATCTTCAGAACCAGAGGCTCACTCTTGGGACTGTCACTGCGGTTGCCAATCTGTGCCTCAGATTCCTCATCTGTAAAGTGGGGCTAGTGATACTTTATACTTCTTAGCGTTGTTTTTAGTGCATTTAAAGCTACAGAGTGCCTGGCATACAAAAGAGTTCAGTATAAGTTGGTTGTCGCTGTCCTGGTCAAATCCATTCTGGGGAATAAAATGGGGGTTGATGGGAGCTATTTTGAGTCCAAAATGGGACAGGACCATAATATTGGGGATGAATCTTCTCATAAGGCTCATAAGCTAGTTCTGAAGGCATTTTTCAGGGCTCCCTCACTAGTGCACAGCTGAGATGGAGCTGTGCTTCACTCTCAGGCATGATGCTCGTCCTTCCCGCGCTCAGCCCTCGTGCCTTCTCTACAGTTACTCTACAGATAGAGTTTCTGCAATGCACAGGATCTGTTACACACTTTTCCTCACACCATCAAAAGCAGCACCCTGCCTCTGACCTGCCAGATGACGTGCCCGTGGGCAGTGACCTGACCCTCTGAACAGGTGAAAAGATCATCTCAGAAAATCCATATAGATCCTACTGCTGTCGCCTGAGCCCCAAATCTTGACAGTTCTCCGTGTTAACATGTGTACTCTTAACTCAGCCCTTGATCTGCAAGAGGGACTGTGGTTGGCCAGGTAACTTGATGCCCTCTTCACCCCAGGGTCAAGGCTCAGACCTGGCAGCTTGCTGAACTCTGTCTGAGGTCCTGCCCTTGCCCTGCAGGAAGGTTCCATGAATGGGCAAGGAGGGACCCCTGGGAGGGCACTTCCCCCCAGGACGCTGACCTCAGCATCCCACGGAGGCCTGGTCCCAGCTCCTGAGTGACCGCTCTCCAGAGCAGATGCTGAGGCAGGCGGCGCAGATGGCCGGACGCTGCCTTATCTATTGTCATCTTGTCACAGAGGCCTCACAATCAGAGAAATCCAGAGTTCTCTTTTACTGTCTTCTCCTCTTTTAATGTGTCTTTCATGGATAGATGATTGATGAAGGAGGGAGGGAGGGAGGGAGGAATGGATAGATGGATGGATAGATGGATGGATGGATGGATGGATGGATGGATGGATGATGGATATGAGATAGTACAATTGTACTAAGTCACTAAAGTTGTGCAATTCTGTATATCTTTCCCCAAACTTTGTAAATCTATAAAAAAAACAATGAGGTCATCAGTAAATGGCTACTACTTTTGTAGTTTATTATTTTATTTTATACATTATCTCTTTCATTATTGTATGTTTCCTAGTCTTCTTTTACCCACCCCTGAGCTCCTAGCATATGCCAAGGACCCGGACTTCAATGCAACTTTCCAGACTCCCCTCAGGACATCACCATCTCTCAGGTACCCCATGTCTCCTCTCACCGAGTTCGTCACCACTTCTCAACCTACCACCCTGTCTTACCTGGTTCTATAGAAGAAAGCTGTTCGGCTCACAGCAGCCAGGAAGCAGAGGGGAGGGAAATGAGGCACAGATATAGTCTCCAGTGTCCTACCAGCCACACCCTCCCTGCCTATACCTACCAGCCGGTAAGTCCATTCCAAGTATTAATCCATCAACGGATTTATCGGCTGGGAGATCAGATC
Organism: Muscardinus avellanarius; assembly: GCF_963383645.1. Lineage (NCBI taxonomy): Eukaryota > Metazoa > Chordata > Mammalia > Rodentia > Gliridae > Muscardinus > Muscardinus avellanarius. The sequence continues at coordinate 12,420,542 of NC_137790.1, forward strand.
CCTGACTTGATTATTTCACCTCTGAAAATCTCTGCATTGGCAACACATAAACTTTTCTGGGGGACGCTCCACATCTAACCCTAACAATTGCCATCCATTTCTGTAGCAGAGTAAATACAAAGCACTTCACAGCATCCTCTCAGGGAACCTTACAGCTCTGCAAATTAACCCCATTTCAAAGTGGAGAGACTTGAGGCTTAGAGAAGTTAAGTGACTTGTCCAAAGGTGCACAGGTAGCAAAAAGTGGGGTCTCATTTGAACCTGGTGTATCTGAAGGGGAAGGGCACATTCTTGACCACCAGGCTCTAGGACGACACAACTGTCAACCCAAAATGAGGATTTGGGAGGCTTCAGAGTCACAGCCCCTTCAACACACATCACACTCACGCTTCCCAAGCCCTCTGCTCTGCTGGTATCCCCCTCCCCATAGCTGGGTCCCTCCACTTATTTCTGTGCCTCCTTTCTCCCCAATATTCAACCCTTCTACTCTGACTGAGAGGAAAATTGACAAGTGCCTGGCTTCTAAGTTTTCCTTATGGGACCAAATGCCTTTCTTACTTGCAAAGTGCTCTGTTTGTGATTCTGTCTCCTAATTCTGTTTCCTATGTCACACTTTCATCCTGTTTGTAAAATCTCCAGTTCCACAGTACCACTGTCCTTAGAAAAATTCCACGCCATTGACGCCAGCTCCACACACAAGCAAACCCCGCTTTCTCCTAGAAACACTGCCATACCCAGAGAACGTGACTTGACTCCAACCCTCACTGGTCGGGGAACCAGAGGGGCGAGGGTATCATCTGTTCTGAATACTTTTATTGCAGCTGATGCATCGCTGATAACTGGAACAAAGGTCTTAATACAGTCTCATTTCTTTTCGTTCCAAAGGCATGCATATTCCTTACCCTTTACTCATGGTGCACTTTAAAAGTAATTCTTAAGCCAGGCGTGGTGGCGCACACTTGTAATCCCAGTGTTTGGGAGGCTGAGACAGGAGGATCTCAGGTTCGTGCCAGCCTTGGCTACTTAGTGAGGCCCTCTGCAACTTAGTGAGATGCTGTTCCAAAATAAAGAATACAAATAGGGCTGGGGGTGTAGCTCAGAGGTAGAATGGCCCTGGGTTCAATCCCCAGTACCAAATAAATAAATAAATAAATAACAAATAAACAAAAATAAAGTAATTCTTTTTCTATTACCCTGTTCAAATGATCAAAGTCCACTTTAAGAAAAAGAATAGGTCACAGATTATTTATACTTTTTGGAGTATTCTCAAATAGAATTTTTTTCTTTGCGGTACTGGGGATGGAACCCAGGGCCATTCTACCTCTGAGCTACACCCTCAGCCCTATTTTTTACCCTTTATTTTGAACCAGGGTCTCACTAAGTTAGAGAGGGCCTTGCTAAGTATCTGAGGCTGTCCTTGAACCTGTGATCCTCCTGTCTCTGCCTCCCAAGTACTAGGATTACAAGCATGTGCCACTACACCCAGCTTCAAATAGGTTTTTTTTTTTTTTTTTTTTTTTTTTTTTTTGGTAGTACTGGGGTTCCTGGAAACCCTTCTACTTCCGGGCTACACTCCCAGACCTATTTTATAGTTTTTATTTGGAAACAGGGTCTCTTGAGCCAGTGCGGCTGGCTTTGAACCTGTGCGATCCTCCTGTCTCCACCTCCCAAGCACAGGGATTACAAGCGTGGCCACCACGCCCAACTTCAAATAGATTTTTGAGAAGGAAATAATAGTGATGCTTAGCAGCCCGCCCAGAATATACTCACTGAGATTTTTACTCTTCATCCTGAGAACATTTCTATGGCAGAAATCTCAAATCTTGTCCCTTAGTGGTGTACCTGTCTTTCAAGCAGATGACCAATGATTCAACCTAGGTTGCGATCAGGTATGAGTCACGGGTGCATTTCTGAGAGTGGGGCTTCTCCTGTATTGACCACGGTGTGTCCTTTAGAGTCACATCCCTTCTCTGCTGTTTGGTTTTGCCTTGCTTTGCCGGCTGCATTAAATGATTCCCAAGGCCATTTGGACGCTAAGACTCTTCTATGATTGCTCCTCTTTTCCTGTTTTTCTGTTATTTTTGGTGCTGTAGTTGCCTAAGGCCTCAGGACAAGTTCCTTGGGTGGAAGGAACACAGATGCAACCGTGGGGAGCCATTCGCCGTGCCCAGCTGGAGTCTGTTCCGGCCCATTTCAGCAAAGCCGGTGGTGCACGTGTTTCCGTCCGCTGCGGCATTTATCTACAAGGTGAAAATCTAGCTCTGAGAAATGATGCTCAGTCCCCCACATGCTTGTCCCTGGGACTCATCAGAGGAACAAAGAGAGAGCCGCACAGCCCTCATTAATCCACGTGGAAATAAAAAAGATTAGGCAGCGCAGACACTGTGACCACTGCGAAAATGACACAGCTAGAGACCACTACCCGCATCTGGTTTTCCAGGGGGAAGGCATGGAGATAAAGCCTTAAATCCTTAATAAGGCTAGAAATTAAAACTGGGATTAGCAACACGAGACATTTCTAAGAAGCTGTACGGGACGCTCCCGCTTAGGGGTGGCCGGCTGGGTTTCTGGAACATTTTCTGTATTGTTAGTATTTATCACCAGCTTTTCCTCTGGTTGAAAAAAAATCATCATTGCCCACCGGTTTGAGGTCCACAGCTGCTCCCTGGACATACTCAACCCGCTTCAAGATGATACTCCCTTTAAAAATGTTAACTGATGCGTTAGAACCGTACGTGGCCGTGAGATTCATAGCAATACGTTAATATGTGCACGTAACGTTGCTTAGTCTGTCTCCTTCCCCAGATCCCCTTTCTCTCCCCTCCCTCCCCCGGTCTCCTTCCTCTGCTCTGCTGGTATCCCTTCTGTTTTCACAAGGGCTCCCCATTTTCCCCCTTATTTTCCTCCAGTATCCACATGCAACCCTTAACTTTCCAAGTCTGCTTATGTTCCTTAACAGAATGCTCTCAAGTTCTTTCTTTAAAAGGAATCGATTTTTTTCTTTTTTTTCCTTTTTCTTTCCTTTTCCTCCTCCTCCTCCTCCTCCTCCTCCTCCTCCTCCTCCTCCTCCTCCTCCTCTTCCTCCTCCTCCTCCTTCTTTTTCTACTGTGGATTGAATTCAGGGGCACACTATACCCCCAGACCTTCTTTCTTTCTTTCTTTCCTTTCTTTCTTTCTTTCTTCCTTTTGTGGTACTGGGGATGGAACCCAGGGGCATTCTACCTCCAAGCTACACCCCCAGCCCTATTTTTTTTTATTTTTTATTTTGAAACATGATCTCACTGAGTTGCAAAGGGCCTCACTAAATATCTGAGGCTGTCCTCAAACCATGATCCTCCTGTCTCAGCCTCCCGAATGCTGGTATAAGCGTGCGCCACCACGCCCAGCTCCTAGGCTTTTTTTTATGCTTTATTTTGAAACATGGTCTCACTGAGTTGTGAAGGACTTCACTAAATAGCTGAGGCTGCCCACGAGCCATGAACCTGCCATCCTCCTGTCTCGTTCTCCCAAGTACTGGGATTATAAGTATGCACCACTACGTGGGGCTTAACCACTGAATTTCAATGAAGCTTTGAAGTCCTGTGAGAAGCAGAGAATCTCCCCCGCCCCCCCAACCCCACCCACACAGAGGTTAGCTAGGGCCACACATCTTGGACTGGGAAGAAGGAGAGAAGAGGATGTAGTCTACCACCGTTAGATACTTTGGTTCCTTCAACCATGATCTCAGTGGATTTTTTGGATCCCCAGTGTGTATCTAGAAGGTTCTTTCTGCTAAAATGCAGTTAAGGCCATATTGAATTGTGTCATCTCAAAATAGGAATGTCAGAGTCTTAACCCCAGACACCTCCGAATGCGACCGTCTTTGGAAATAGGATCTTTACAGAGGCAATCGAGTTAAAATGAGGTCACTGAGGTGGGTGCTAATCCATGATGACCTTATACCGAGAGCAGATTTGGACGTGGAGCGAGAGCACATGGGGCGGGCGTTCTACCTCCCACAGGTAGAGCAGAGCACCTGCCAGCTAGCTGGAAAGCCCCAGCAGCCAGGAGATCCCCAAATTGCTCCAGCCTAGAGCCCTTGGAACCCACACTGCCCGGACTTGACCTTAATGTCTTTTTGGTGTTCCATCTTGGCCTGTAGACATGCTGAGAGTCTCATGGGCAAGAAAGCTTGGACCAGAACAAGGAGGCTTCTGACTGTCAGCATCTTGGAAGCAGGGCCACCCAAGGACCCTAGATTTCAGCAGCAAGAGCAGCTAGCCTGGTACCCACCATGGCAGTAGATAGTTTTCTGCAGACACAGCAAAGATGCTCTTGGGCAGGAGAGATGACGAAGGAGGCCAGAGCAGGAAGAAGAGCAGAGGCCCAATCGAAGCAGGATGCCATTGGTCACCACGAGTTGCCAGTGGAAGAGGAGGAAGGAGAGAAGTAGAGAGAAACCCTAAGAAACCAACTAGGAGAACAAGTGATCCGAAAAAGCAGTTTGAAACCTGACAATGGGCTGCAGTGTGACTCAGTGGTAGGGCGCTTGCCTCGCATGTTCCAGGCCCTGGGCTCGATCCCTAGCACCTGAAACACACAAACAAACACACCTGAAATCCAAGTGATAATTTAAGTAGTGTCTGAGTCATGTGGGGGTGCCATAAAAAATATCATACACTGGGTGGCTTAAAGACTAGACATTTGCTTCTCACGTTGCTAGGGGCCAGAGTCGGCCTTTTTCTGTGTCCTCACTTTGATGGCAGGGGAGGGGAGGGAGAGAAGGGAAAGGAAGAGAGGAGAGAATATGCTTTGGTGTCTCTTCTTATAAGGACGCCAATTCTATTATTGTATAAGGGCCCCACCCTATGACCTCATTCAACCTCCTTACTCCAAACTCAGTCACAATCAGGGTCAGAACTTCTATGTAGAAAATTTTGGAGGGACACAAATATAGCAAGTAGCAAGTTTAAGTGTTTTCCTCTAGCAGATGGGACTGAGAGCTCCAGTTCAAGTCTATTTCCATTATAGGAAAGTGAATTGAGTTTCTTTATCCATATCTAAGTGCCTGGCCTATAAAATTTGGGCCCTATAGTACTAGGTAAAAATAGCATAAGCATATGTATTATTTATTCTTTTCACATGTTTCCATATTTAGCTTTACTTTTAATTTAAAAAAAAAACACTAAGAGAGAGAGAGAGAGAGAGAGAGAGAGAGAGAGAGAGAGTGAGTCACTATCATCCAACTATCAAGACTTGGCAAAAAAAAAAAAAAAAAAAGTCAACCTTTTGACCAGTAAACCACTGGGATTTCTGGATTACTTATTTCTATCTGTTGACCAAGACCACACTGTCTTATTATCCCCCCCCACACACACACACACACGCAGCAAGAAACCCTCCTAGACCCTGGGATACAGTGAGGAAAGAGCCCGAGGGCCGTGGCACTCTCGATGAGTGGGTGGTCTGAAGAAAGAGCCCCTTGTGCCACAGGAGGTGGGCTGCTGGAAATGAGCCTTCCAGAGAGAAAACTGCAAAGATGGAAGCCAAGAGAGGCCAGAGCCAGGGGTAGGAAGACAGGAGGTCCAGGGCTCTCGCGTAGCTCTGAGACCAGCTCCTTGGGGGCAGCGGGAGGGGTGGCCATAGGGGCCAGTGGACGTGGGTGGGAAGGAGCAGCAGGACATCCATGCTGAGCACAGGGTCTGACCCCTGATAAGACTCAAGGAAGGGAGAGGGGGACAGATGCAGCCACAAGCCACACTGGGGGCTGGTCATGGAGCATTCTTAAGGCCTTGGTAAAAAGCTGGGGCCTTTCACTGTCAGTGGGGAGTTATTAATGGTTTAATCAGGGAGGTGACAAGTGGCACGTGACCAGATCTATTTGTTTGATCTAAGTAATACCAATTAGTTAGGCAATATGGATATGCCTGATCAATGCAGATGACAGAGAAAAAGATATATGATAAATATAGATGATGGAGAAAGAGATAGTAGATAGAGATGAAGATATAGCAAAGATGATACACACAGATACAGATAGAATTTAAAAGAAAAGATAGATTTGTGTGTGTGTGTGTGTGTGTGTGGTAGTGGGGATCGAACCCAGGGGAATTCTACCTTCGAGTTACACTCCCCAGCCCTATTTTTTATTCTTTATTTGTAAATAGGATCTCACTGAGTTACAAAAGGCCTCACTAAATAGCTGAGGCTGTCCACGAACCGTGATCCTCTGGTTTTAGACTCCTGAATGCTGGGATTACAAGTGTGTGCCACCACGCCTGGCTAAATTTTAGACTTAGAAAAAAGATAGATTTTAGGTAGATGATACACATACAGATAAGAGATTATAGATAGATACAGATCTTAGATATAGCATAGATGATCTAAATAGACATAAATGTTAGATAAGTACAGATGTTATTGAGAGAGTAAAATAGAGATGATAGTGCCAGGCGTGGTGGCGCACGCTTGTAATCCCTGCGCTTGGGAGGCGGAGACAGGAGGATCGCACTGGTTCAAAGCCAGCCGTGCTGGCTTAAGAGACCCTGTTTCCAAATAAAAAAGTATAAAAATAGGTCTGGGAGTGTAGCCCGGAGGTAGAAGGGCTTCCAGGAACCCCAGTACTATCAAAAGAGAGAGAGAGAGAGAGAGAGAGAGAGAGAGAGAGAGAGAGAGAGAGGGAGAGGTGATAGAAAGACAGGCGACAGCAACAGTAGATCGATAGATTGAGAGTAGCTAGGGGTATGGATGGAGGTAGGAGGATGGAAGGGATGAGGTGGAAGGGAAGGGTGGAAGGGACGAGGGACACATGTCCTTCGGGGGTCTGCAGGCTCAGACAGCATGGGGGCGGGCACAGGCCAGAGTCACCCAGACTGTCTCTCCTCCTCCCCACATTTCACAAATGCCTTAGGCCAAAGTGTCCCTATCGACCTTCACTGCTGCAATGCAGGCCAATGACCAGATGACAGAGGAAAGGGAGGAGGCGTGCCCTGGGCTGAAAGAGAAGCTGCATCTCCTGAGGACTGCCCCAAACCAGGCTTCAGAGCACAGCCCAGGCCTGCTGGCAATGCAGCCCCTGAGCAGCCCCCGCGAAGTCCATCCTGAAGATCCCAGGGCTGCTTCTCCACCTAGCCTCCTACGGTCCTGCCCACGCGGGCCTCAGTTTCCACCTTCCCTGAGGGACTGCCCGGTGGATCTAATGTTCTAGGAGGGGGACAGATCCCACAGGTAGCTGCCACTTGTCCACATGGCTCCCGCTGTGAGGGGCGCAGCACGCTGGGAAGGAAATGACCAAGGTCAACACTGTGGACGCAGCATCTGCAGCGAAGCCTTTGCCCCACTCCCCTGTGGCCATTGTCACAGTCCAGTGACCAGCTGCCTGCAGGCTCCGGGCAGAGACAGAATGGGTAACACAGCCACCATTCAGTGGAGATTATGCCTGCAATGAGCCACACCTCCTAACAATTGCTTCCTATAAGAGGTACGGGGCTGAATGGCCCGGAGCCCCATTGATGACTGTTATAAAGGAGGTGAAGGCTTGCACGCAGGGAAAGAAAAGTTTCCTCCCGCCCCTCAAACCTAGCTCCAATTCTTCCTTCCGCCCCTTTCCCCTTCTGATTGCACATTTTGCCCACATCGCCTGAAATCCAGAATTCTTCTTTGACGCCTGGGGCCTTGGGCAGCAAGCTGAAAAATCCCAGATTTGGAAATCATATCGCCGCGTGTTGATCACATTAGGACCATTATCTGTGCAACTTTCGGACTTGACAATTAGTCACTATCATTCACGCTGTGCAATCAGCTGTTAAATCCTCGTTTATGCTAATCTGAATGTGAATGTGCCGTTCAGTAACATGTTAGATTGCCATGTTTACAAATATACTCCAGGTATTTAGAAATTTAGATGATGCAAAGCATACTGTGCGAGTTGCACTGGGTGCCCGTCTAATAACGTGAGCCTATTTTAGCGGCCACTTAGCGATTCTTTTCACGTACTTCTGCTTCCCTTGGTCCACCCTTCCCAACCAAAACTGAAATTTGCTCTTTTTGTTTGTTTGTTTTGTTGCGGCATTAAAACTAATCATCTTCAAGATGGGACTTAATTAGCGGCTACCTCAACGTGGGTCTTCTTTTCTATGTCCTGCTGATTTAATTTCTGCCTCTTTTAGAGACAGATGAAGCAGTAAATGGGGGGAAGAAAGAGAGAAAGAAAAAGCTCTCTGTAGCTGCAGTGCTAAGTATCCACTCCTAATCAAGTCTCTGAAAAAAATCATAATTTGTATGTAGCACAAGGGGAAAGAAAATAAAACTTTGAAGGTCAAACCGTAAGGCAGCAATAGACACCTGATGGTAAACTTCTAGAAGGAAAGGGATGTGCGTAGGGCTTCCCAAACCCTGTGCATTTGAATCACCTTAGGATTCCTTAATACCTGTAGCTGTGGTTCCTGTCAGTAGGAGGGTTGGGATGCCAGGGATCTAACCATCTTCCAAGTCCTGCCAATGCCCATGCTGGTCTGGGTACCACTTAGCAACAAGACTCTAAACAGACATCATAAAAACGACCATTCTTTTTTTTTTAATAATAATATAGTTTTCCATACAGAGATTTAAAAATCAAGTTTGATAATTCCATGTCTGGGTCTACGTATTTATATTTAAGTGAAATGAATGCAAGGTCCCGAAGAGATATTTACACATCACGTTCATAGCAGCATTATTCCAATAGCCAAAGGGTGTAGGCAGCCGAGCTGTTAACACTGATGGATGGATGGACAGACAACGCATGGCATGCAGTCATTCAGTATCAAAGGAGGAGGGTTTTCAGGACACCCAGCAATACCAAAATCTGAAGATGCTGAAGTCTCCTATGTAAAATGGCTAGTATTTGAATATGACCCATGTACAAATATACATCTTCCCATATACTTTAAATCATCTCTAGATACCTATTATACCTAATACAATACCAGCACCATATAAATAAAGCTGGGCATAGTGGTGCATGCCCGTAATCCCACTACTTGGGAGGTTGAGACAGAAGGGCCACAGATTTGAAGATAGCCTCAATACCATAGTGAGACTCTCAGTGACCTAGGGAAACACTATTTCAAAACAAATAATGTAAAAAATGGGCTTGGGGTAAATCTCAGACGTAGAATGACCCTGGATTCAATCCCCAGTACTCCCTGGAAGGAAGGAAGGAAGGAAGGAAGGAAGGAAGGGGAAAGAATTATATAAAGAGTTGCTAGACTGTTTTGTTTAAGGCATGAGATGACAAAAATGTCTGTATGTTCAGTACAGATATAACTTTTTTTCTGAGTATTTTTGATCTGTGGTTGGTTGAATCACAGCCCGCGGAGCCTGTAGATTTGGAGGACCGACCATGTATACACACGGAAATTCGATTCAACTGGAACAAAGAATGAAATTCCAGCACAAGCCAACAGGGATGAGACCTGAGACCCTCACGGCGAGTGAAAGGAGCTCATCACAGAGGGGTGAGCGCTCCGTGCATCCACTTTCACAAGGCGCCCAGAATAGTCAAAGTCAGAGACAGAAAGCAGAATGCTCCCGTCAGGGGCTTACAGGAAAAGGAAGTAGAAGGTTGTCTAAGGCGTATCAGAGTTTCAGTTTTGCAGCATGAAAACATTTGACGACAGATTACACAACAGTGTGAATACACTTAACAATACTGAATTATACCTTTTTAAATGGTAAGATGGTAAGTTTCATGCTATGTCTGTTTTACTAGAATATTTTTATAAATTTGCAAAATAAATGAGGAAATCAGGCTTGGTTTGGGGGACATTGTGAAGACAATTTTTTTTTTTCCTACAAAGAAAGCTAAAATTCAGCTTGTTTTTATTTAGTTCCCCAAGGAGCTGGTCAGATACCACCAGCTCTGACACCAGCCAGGAAACCCTTTCCTCACAGCACCTCATCCTTTGATCAATAGTTATAAAAGACTTTTGTAACAAAAGTCTCTTACATCACCATATTCTGGTTGGTATTCAAATTCTTCACGGGTGTCCCTATGTCCCCTGGAAGTACTGGGTTTGGGGGCGGGGGCTAATACCTGGCACGCTGTAGCCCATGGGGCTGCTGCTTCACCCTCAGCCACATCTCCCCTTTTTTCCCAATACAACCCCGTTTTGTGTAGGAATGCCCCCTGACTCTTCCCTGTGCTTTGTGGGAGGCTGGGACCTGAGGAGGAGCCGGAAGGAGCCCTAGTCCATCACGTGACTTCATTTTCTTACCAATGACTGGTTCTGACTCAATCTCATAAGTGATGAGACATGAAGGAATATTGCTGAGGGGGCTTCAGGGACAGGTTTCCTTTCTCTTAACAGAGACACAAGGATGTGATGCCTGTCTGCATATGAGGGCTGGCGTCTGGATGAGACAGACGGGGAAATGAAAGTGATCATCTTGCTGCTGGGCTTGCACCCAAGACGGGCAGGGCCAACAGATTCCAGAGAAGGGAGGCCAAAGCCCAGGCCACCCTGCCTTCAGCTCTCCCACCCTACAAAATAATGAAGTGCCTCATGGTTTCAGTGAGCTGAGGAGGACTTTCCTGCTTCTTGCAACCTGAACCACTTTAATACCAGCACTTTGCAGGTAGGGAATCTTCTGAGATTTGCTAGATGGAACTTGAGCAGGAAGACTGAACTGGTTAGAAGACTGAGCTGTGCATAGAAGATGTTAGGCAGAGTGACAACTGTCTCCTGTGCTAAGCCACTCTCTCTATAAAAACGTGTTTTCCAACTAGAAAGCTAACAGGGTGTTTTTGTTAGTTTGGTTTATTAAGGGATTTTTCCAAGGGCAACTTTTCTTAGAAAACACTTAAAATGCCATCCCATTTACAACGTCTATTTAATTTTACCTCTTCCCAGCCGGGTATAGTGGCACACCCTTATAATCCCAACATTTGGGAGACTGAGACAGGAGGATTGTGGCTCAAAGACAGCCTCAGCTACTTAGGCCCTTTGCAACTCAGTGAGACCCTGCCTCAAAATAAAGAATAAAAAATAGGGCTGGGGGTGTAGCTCGGAGCTAGAATGCCCCTGGGTTCCATCCCCAGTACTGCAAAAAAATATAATAATCATAGTAGTTGTAGCAGTAGTAGTAATAATAGTAATAGTAGTAGTAATAACAACAACAACAACAATAATAATAATAATAATAATAATAATAATAATAATTTTGCCTCTTCCCAACTTGTGTCTTACAAAAGCAATGTTCAGGAATAGGTAATAATGATGGCTATTCATTCTGCCTGGACTCTACACCCTCTCCCTGCCCCAGACACACAGATAGACACATACACACACGCACACACATGCACACATACACTTTGCTCCTGGATATAACTTTCACTCATGTTTTAATTCTCAATTTTAATATTTTACTTCTTTTCTTTTTTCTGCCTCTTTTTTTGTCCTTCTCCTTATTCATCATCTTTTTTGTGGAACTGAGGGTTGTACCCAGGGTGTTCTACTATTGAGCTATACTCCCAGCCTTATTATATCGAAATAAGGGTCTCACTAAGTTACCTTTGCTGGCTTCAAACCTCATGACCTTCCTGCCTCAGCCTCCTGAGAACTGGGATGATAAGCATGAACCCACTGCTCCATGCTTCAACATTTCCCTTGTTGTTGTTGTTGTTGTTGTTGTTGTTGTTGTTGTTGTTGTTATTGTTGTACTGGGTATGGAACCCAGGGCTTTCTACCTCCAAGCTACACTCCCAGACCTATTTTATATTTTATTTGGAAACAGGGTCTCATTAAGCTGCTGAGATCCTCACTAAGTGGCTGAGGCTGGCTTTAACCCTGCACGATCCTCCTGTCTCAGCCTCCCAAGTGCTGGGATTACAAATGTGCACCACCACGCATGTAGACTTGATGTCCAGCTCCCCAGCTCCCCACTGGTCCCTCCCCTTGCCATGTTGCCATGGCACTTAGTAGGAGGTACTGTTTGGCTGGTCCTGCGGTCACATGCTTTGTCTCCATCCTCCCCAAGTAGAGGACTGGCTTTAGTGCTTGAGTCTTCATGTCTGTGGAGTCACCACTAAGTCCAGAATGACAAGGCCATTGCAGGCCATCATGGGGGAAATAGTTGTGGAAAGAAAGGAGAAAGAAAGTTGAAAGGGAAAGAGAAGCTGGAAGGCAGGTAGGCAGGTGAAACTTTTAGGAGGAGGAGTGGAGGGAGAGAGGGAACTGTGAGTCCCCAGGAGTTGCCCGCTGTCATTCAAAGCTTTTTACTGCAGTATCTTGGTATCTTTCTCAGCTCAGACAAGCAAGGGTCCCACATTCACAACTAGTGTGTTTTCTTGTGGGCTTTTTCTTTCTTTCTTTCTTTTTTCTTACTGTTCATCCCATTTCTTTATTCTTTTTAATCTTTATGAAACAAAGTAAATGATTAAATAAAACCATCGTTTAGAAATTAAATTATCCTTACATTTTAAAGTAAAACATGTGTGCTGGGCCAGCAAGATATTTTTACCACTGTTTGATGAGGAGCCACCGGCTTGTCCCTCCCCACATTCTCTTTTCCTTCTCAAAGATGGATCTGCTTCTATTATGTGGAGGGGTCTTTACAATCCCTCTACGTGTTGGTACAATCATAGCCACCAAGCTAGTATCCTGGAGCTCCACATATGACTTAGAAGAGCAACCAGACAAATACTTGGATTTTCCACTTAGGATTACATGGCTAAATAAGTTGTGACATAGGGGTCAAGAGATTCACTGCCCACACATTTTCCTTTAAATGAGTTAAGAAAGTAGTGCCCTACTTAGTGGTGTCCCTGTAATCCCAGCAACTGGGGAAGCCGAGGTGGGAAGGTTGTGAGTTCAAGGCTAGCTGGGGCAACAAAGTGAGACTCCATCTAAAAGAAGAAAGGAAGAGAAGAAGGAAAGAAGAGAGGAAGAAAGAACCATTGTGAAAACTAAAAATACAACTTGGAAATACCCACGCAACTTGAGAGTGGAATGCTTAAAATATAGAGTAATGTGGGGAAGCAATATAATTTCAAATAGTTTGAGCCATTTAAAAATAGATAAAATAAGCCAGGTGTAGTGGTACACGCTTGTAATCCCAGTACTTGGGAGGCTGGGACAGGAGGATCGCAGGTTTGAGGAGAGTCTCAGCTAGTAATGAGACTCTCGTCAACCTAGTGAGACTCTGTTTCAAAATAAAAATTAAAAATAGGGATGGGGATGTACCTTGGAGGTAGAATCCCCCTGGGTTAAATTTTCAGTACCACACACACACAAAAACCAGGCAAATTATATTCATTCTAGAACTTAGGAAACATGATCACACTCAGCTAATTGTAATAAATTTATTTCATAGAGCATCGCATTAGTAATTATAACTAAGATGGGATGCACTAACAAAATTCTTGCTACCTACTGAAGCTACATACTTGAGTTTCTCCAGATTAGAAAGTGAAGTACTTTAAGTCTGGAAAAAAATCAGTAAATGCTTTAAGATTTCTTGTTTTGCTGTCCCCCAATTTGTTTTATTCATAGGACCCATCAATCACCTGAAGAAAGGACGGGAAGGAGAAAGAGAGGAAGCCAGAAGCCTGTGCCCCTTTGTTAACACCGCCATTCCATAGTGTTGCCATGAGATCACACATTTTTCCTTCAGTACCTCCAGATCTCAAATAGTGCTGGGAAGTTTCCACTTGAAATGTCTGTGGTGATTCTGGCTGGCAGCAGGTAAACGGGTTAGACCATTCTTAGATATACAACATGTACAACCCAAAAGCGTAGGGCTAGATGGAACTTCAGGACTTATCAAGCATTTATTTTATGAAGAAGGAAACGGAAATCTAGACAGTATAAGACCCTGGACAAAGGCATGGGACTTTATCCATTTAAGCAATGAGAAAGTAAAAAGGGGATTTATTTCCCTTCTTATACTGAATTAGTCAAAGTATTCTATGTACTTGTATACCTGAGTCCCCATTCATTTATTCTGCAAATATTTACTGAGTGCCTTGGAGTGCCAGGGACTCCTGAGAAGCCAGCAGTGAAGGACACTGACAAACACCACTACCCTCTGCAAGGGATTCAGTATAACCTAGATTTCTGACTCTATTTTCTGTTTGAGGCTACTGTTTGTACAATTCTTGGAAACCACTAATTAAAAGATGTTAAGCAAATGGTCCACTGCCATAATTTGATGAGTGTAGGAATTACAAACATGAGTCGACCCTATTGATTGCTAAGAGAAATGGAAGTACTATACATCCAATTTCTTTAAAGCAAAAGTGAGAGAAATTAAACGCCATGAAAACACAGGTTTCAGCAAATCCAGATCCAACAGCCACGTCTCCTGAAACAGAGGGTGAGACTGTTAGAAAGAAGTTAGACAAAAGAGAACCAAAAGTAGTTTTAAAGGCTTTACATTCGGGATAAGAAAACATTAAACTTTTGGCAAGCATCCTAGCGGCTTGCAGAGGGAGACCACGCACTGCCTGCGAGTGTTTAGCTCACAGCTGTTGGGAATGAAGAATGTCAAAATACACAAATGTAAGGACCAACGCGCTCACATCAAAGCGGCAACGCTCCAGGGGGAACCCAAGGGTTCAAGCTGGACGACGAAGGGGATCGTGAAGGAAAGGAGACCTTGCACCTCGCAGAGGAGCCGGCAGCCTTGACGTCACAGCCACGACTCTGGACTGTGTCCCGTGCCTCCTGTACCATCATGGAAAATTATCTGTGACATCCGGAAACGCATTTTGATAGGACGCAAAGCCTGTCGAGGTTGCTTCGCTCCACACACGAAGGCTTATTTACTCAAGAATGAAATCATGAAAGTGAGACAGGGCTCTCTTTTGTCTTTGACTCTTTTTTTCTTCCTTTTTTTTCCTTCTTTCTCTCTTTCTCTCTCTCTTTCTTTCTTTTTTTGTTTCTTTCTTTCAACCAAATCTCACATTTATGTCACCAGTAGAAACATTTAGTTTTTTTAAAAAAGAAAAAAAGAAAAAAAATACTATTTTACAAAGAAAAGACACTGTATATTTTGAGAAGCCAAAGCTCTGAAAGTTCATAAGTCCTTGTGTTTGGAAGTTTATAATCCTGTATTTCTTTAAGTAGAGACACCACGTTCCAGCTCTAAGGGGCGGCTAACTCACACTGGAGCAAAGATGTGTGTTGCCTAATAAATGGTGGTCGTGAAGATGATGTTGAAGCTAGAAGAAATTGTGATAGGCTTTCTTTTCCTAATGCTTGATCTTTATGG
Organism: Muscardinus avellanarius; assembly: GCF_963383645.1. Lineage (NCBI taxonomy): Eukaryota > Metazoa > Chordata > Mammalia > Rodentia > Gliridae > Muscardinus > Muscardinus avellanarius. The sequence continues at coordinate 12,435,773 of NC_137790.1, forward strand.
AACTTGACCATTTTCATTTTACAATTACAAGAAACATTTGTAAAAACAATACGGAGGGCATCCCTCTGCTATGGGCAGAGGTGATATGCCAGGATTTGGTGTCTTCGCACAAAATAACAGAGGGAGGTGACAACGTCAGAAGTAGTGATGGAGAGATGCCCTGCGGGACAGCATCTCACAGAACATGTGGAACATAAGGATTAAATTGTTTCTTGAATACTTCAAGAGGATTTTTTTTTTTAAGAGGGGGTTACTGGCCATTGAACTGAGGGGTATTCTACCTCCAAACTAAGTTCCCAGCCCTATTCTATTTTTTATTTCAAAACAGGGTCTTGATAAGTTGCTGAGGCTGGCTTTGAACCTGAGATCCCCCTGTCTTAGCCTGCCTTCCAATTCAAGAGATTTTTATATGCTTTAGGGAAATGGTCTTTAAAATGTCACCTGCTACTTACAGAAGAAGGAAGCAAGAGGGAGGAGGTGACAGAGACACATTGTAAATTGCTCTCATGAGAATCCAAGGCAGACAACTCCAAGACTCAAGAACCACAGGCCGCAAGAGGCTAAATCCATGCTAGCAAATACGGCTTCCATCTCCACTGGTAGGATTAGAGAGTTGTTTGAGAAATTTCCAGAGGGCAGTTTGACTAAATATGCGAAAATGTATCTTTTGACTCAATCATTTCACTTCTAAGTCTTTATCTTAAAAGAGCTAACCAGAAGAATGCACATATATGTATAAAGATGCTCACGTCAGCATTTTTTTCTAATATGAAGAAGGTAGGACACCTCAAATGGTCCAGAAAAAGGGACTAATTAGATAATAGTATGTGTCCAATGGACCCTGATCCTGGCTTTAAAAGGAACGTGCACCTGTAGGAGCAGCAGCATGGGAAACTTCACCATAATATGCGGGGGAAAAGAAGCCATTTAGAGAAACAGCAGTTTATACTGGACAAGATATATAAATGCAGACAGACACCTGGCAGGGTGGCCTCCAGCCTGTGGCCAGTGGAGTCCTCCAGGTGGGGATTTGGGGAAGACTTTTAACTGTGTTTCTAAAGCTCCTCCTGTGGCTTGGACATTCTGCAAAAGGAGGCGTGGGCTTCCTCATCTGGTGTTAGACGGAGGCCTCCAAGATGGAGCTGATGGAGCCAGCAGAGTCCCGAAACTTCGGGTATAAGGACCAGCAGAGGCTTCGGGGATGAGCCAGAGGGCAGGCAGAAAGGCGTAACCCATGTGGAAGCAAAGACGGAGCCAAAGCAATTTTATTGCAAGAGAAAGGGCTCTGACGAAGCAGAATTTCCTCGTGATTAGGCGGCGCTCCCTGCCAGGCTGCTGAGAACTGCAGGCGCCCGACATTAGTCACTGATTTCTTGGCATCATAGAACTCACTGTACCATTGGAATACTGTGGATGACCAAGTGTTTTGTTTTGATTTTGGTTTAGAGGTGAGCCTGGAGCCTCCCCTGGGGAGAGGAATTATCAAGCTAAGTTTCTCAAGAAATGCCACAGCCTCTGGAGGTGGGGGAGAATTTGTTCCATAGATAGAACATAATAAACCATGAAAGTCCACAGGTAGGCCGCAAGCTACCTGGATGGTTGCAATCGGCACTACAGGAGTAAGTTTTGTTTCCTGAGACACAGTGGAAACGGGGTGGAGAAGGTACGTGTCTCATCATAACAGGAATCAGGACTCCAGCAGTTGAGCACGGCTATCGAAAATCCCTGCAATTATCATATTTAGCTTTGAAATCCTCATAAACCAGAAATGTGAGTAACTCTCTCCCAGAAAAGTATAAAAGCATTAATAGCATTAATGCTACAAATTTTCCAGAGCAGAGAAGGGAATGAAAGACATTGAAGGCCTAAATACTAACTTGCCTGATTTAATGTTATTTACGGAATACGTGGAGCTTTTAACAGAAATCAAAAAATACTCATCGTGCATGAGCGTGCACACACGTGTAAGTGTGTGTGTGGTGTGTGTGCACGTGTAGTGGGCTGGGGTGGAGTGTGGTACTTGGAATTGAGCCCAGGGGCATTCTAACATCCCCAGTCCTTTTTCTTTATTATTTTTTTTTTAATTTGAAACAGGGCATCAGTAAGTGAAGGAAGTTGATTTGAACTTGCCATCCTCCTGTCTCAGCCTTCCAAGCACTGGGATTACAGGCATGAGCCATTACTCCTGGAAAAACTACTCACTTTTTAAAGAATGTTCATAGTACTGGTCCAGCAAGGAAGCATTATACAATATATCAATAACATATTTTCCACTACCTAAATTCCAAAAGAGTATTATAAGAATATAGCTGTGATGCTTATGAGAAGGCAAATATCTTTCAGTTTGTTACTCAGAAGAATTCCGATTTCACCATCCGTGCAAAGGACATGGTAATTCTCTGAGGGCTTTCCTGTTTGATAATTTTAATAATGGTCCTTCAAAGGCTTCACATTAGCTGTGCAAACCCTACCAAATTAAGCCTTAAACTGCCAAAAGAAATAAAAAGCAAAACCAGAACGCAAAGGCAAATGGTAACAAAGAATCCCCAAACATTTGAGGCTATTTAAACATTTTAGGGCATCTCGGAATGAAAACAAGCATCCCTGCTCAAACCCAGTTAGAAAATGTTTGATGTTACAACCCAGATTTTCTATCATGCACTTTGAGTTAACACAGAGATACCAACTTAATGCAATAAGCATGGCTTCTCCCGTTTTGAATTCTTAAAATCTATAGAAATAGAGCATGCCCGCTGTTTACTTGGTTTGAATTAATAGCCATGGATCTATAGGATATTATTAAGAGATCAAGTTATTCTGTGACCATTTGCTGCTTGAAATTTTCCCATTTAACAGAATCCATACATCGGTAATGTTTAAAATGAGAGCATTCTGTACCAACAACAACAAAAAAAAGTATTTGATTGTATAATCTTCAAAGTGTTTAATTTGTATTAAAGCTAAATCCGGAGGCTCTGAACCCTCAGGGGCTCTCGATGTGGATTTTTGGACTGGTTCACACACCTTGAGACAAAGGCTTATAGTCGAGACGTGAAGGAAAAAGACGTTTTTTTGTGTGTGCGTATGCGCAAGATGGGGGGAAAATTTATTCCCGAGGCAGCCCAGAATGAGCTTCAGAAAATGGATAGAGTGTCTTCCTGAAGAAAGGGCCTCTAAGTAAACTCGACTGCCATTCAAAAGATTTGCTCTGACACTTAACAAGTGGTGCAGGAAGAAAGGAAAATCTGTTGTCAGGTTTGGGGTGTTTATCAGCTCCCCTCGAGACACTTGACCTAATGCTGCGCCCCCCCTAATCCGCTGATCTGCATGCCGTGGCCTCGCGAGCCCGGGCCCACAACGGCTGGCAGAATTGCCTGCAACACTTCTCCGACACACTGATCCCTCGCACATTGTGTGCGGCTCACCTACTCCCCCTCCTCCCGCCCGCCCCCTCGCGCGACTCCCCCGAAATTTAATTCTGCTCACAAATTGTGAAATAAGTTGTTTGGGCTGGATTTGTCGAGTGAATTGTCCAACTAATGAAACAGTCTGTTCATTATACAGTTGTAGGACGGAAGATTTAGCGCTCCCATACCCCGGGACCCAGGCAGGTTAACGTTTCTAGACTGACAGTCGACAAAAGCGTGAATAGCCCTCCCCTGTCACATCAGGCTTACAAACAGCTTGGCATACAGTTACCGCCTGCGAGCGTGCGGATTTAGGGTCCCTAATGCCCCAGATTTGTAAGTACAAATTGGTTAGCCTTCAAACTGTTTGCAAAAGGAATGAAATGACCAAAAATTAGTTTGTTTTAGCCTCTTTCCCTCCCCTCCCTGCTCCTGCAAGTAAAACATTAAAAAGAAAAGAAAAGGATAAAATAGTGTGTAATGGTCCCATGGGATATTGTTGAGTTTTCGCTCAAGGCCTCACATTAAAGCGAGACCATTGTTAGGCAGGAAACATTTTGTTCTGCGCGGGCACCCTGCTTCTCAGAAAGCAGCTGAAAATCTAGTGGAATTAATTGAAGATGTGTGGTTTTAAAAGATAGAGAGGGGAGGGAGATCAAAAACTTTTGTTTCTATGCACGTTAGTACCTGTTGCTTAAAACTGATTTACCAAAGCAGCCGTCTTTTTTAACTGTGTTGGACATTCTGAAACTTTTTCGTGGGTAATTATTTGTAATTTAGATAAAACCCATTTTATGCAGTTTGAATCACTTTGGGAACAAGTGAAACTAATGTGAAATCACGGAGGGAGATTGCTCTGTGGGAAATAAGTATTTTTACCATGTCATTTCTTGATGTGATTTTTTTTTTGGTCTGGATTAAGTTAAATAATTCTAGAGTAATATCATATATTTTTATTACTTTTAGAGAAATAAAGATTAAGAATTTTTTTTAACTTCAAGCTCGCTCCAAAGTCCTTGAATTAAGATCAGTTTTCTTTTTTTTTTTTAATTAGATACAGCACAAGCCTGGCCATATCTCTTGTAATTCGAGCACTTACTCTTTCATATTTTAGTAAGATCATTATCACATCTTTATTTTTCTTTCTTTTTTTTTTTTTTTTTTTTTTTTTGCAGTACTGGGTATGAAACCCAGGGGCATTCTACTTCCAAGCCACACCTCAGCCATATTATTTTTATTATTTTTTATTTCAAAACATGGTCTCACTAAGTTGTGGAGGGCCTCACTAAGTAGCTGAGGCTGGCCGAGACCCTGCGATCCTGTCTCAGCCTCCTAAGTACTGGGATTATAAGCGTGCGCCAGCATGCCTGGCTTATCACATCTTTCCACATACTCTAAAGATAGTTTTTAAAAATCAGACCTCTGGGGAATGTTGCAAGCAGCAGATGTGAACTAATTCAAGAAGTCCTTCAAACCTTTTTCTTTATCTCTGTCTCAATCTTACATGGTGTTCGCAGCATTAAGAGTCCCAGATGACAACAAGTATAATCTTAACTCCTAAGTGTACATCAATGACAATTAGCTATTGGAAGTTTGAATAAAGAGCTTTCGAGCACTGGTGAGATGCGGGACAACCTTCATCCCAGATATGATCAAATCGTCTTTATGCATTTACCCAAGCCTATAGAAGGCACTGCACCTGTGAGCCCTTATGCCGAGGTCCGTCATTTTAATCTGGGCCTGGGAAGTTACAACCAACAGCAAACTCAGCACCGTGGGTCCATACAGAACAGACCTGAATGGTCTCTCCATTTTCCGACTCTCTCCTCTGTTGCCAGAACTTTGCAAATGTTTCCCTATCATTTCCTTTTGCATCAAATCTAAGATTTTTTTTTCTTTCTTCATTACAACATTTCAGACATTTCAAGGACAGAGCTCGTGGTTTATGAAGAACTGTGGGATCAGAAAAATGCCTATGTTTTGTAAAATACTTAGAAAAATAGGTATAAAAAAATGGCATTTCAAGCCGGGCGTGGTGGCGCACGCTTGTAATCCCCGCGCTTGGGAGGCAGAGACGGGAGGATCGCGCAGGTTCAAAGCCAGCCTCGCCGGCTTAAGAGACCCTGTTTCCAAATAAAAATATAAAAAATAGGTAGAAGGGTTTCCAGGAACCCCAGTAACACCCCCCCCCAAAAAAAAGCAGAAGATGTGTCATAGCTTAATAAATAACTGCAGGCCAGTGCTGCGTCTCCAAGAAAGACTTAACGCCTACTCCATCAGGTCTGAATATCTACCTCCTTCATCTTAACAAATGTGGAAACCGAGGCTCAAGTTCACATGGAGTTAAACTCAAGCCTCCCGTTCTTTCTCATCAGCACATTCAAAGGAACTGCTGCAAGACTAAAAACAGGATTATCGTGTTGCTACATAATTCTCATGTCCCTTGCATAAAGTGAGACATTTGGGTAATTTCAGTGAGTTTTCTGAATTGATATTTTTTTGCCTTTTAGGTATGTTTATGGATGGGTAAAAATTCTCCTTGAATGTTATTATAGTGTCTATAGTTTTTCCAGTTAAATGCTGAGGTGGCTGTTATTGTTGTTTTGTTATTTTTGAAGCCAGGTAAGCAAAAAACCAAAACAATCTACTTCTTATTTTAAATCTTTAAAAAATGTAACATCGAAAATACATCTTTCAGCAGAGTGTGGTGGCATACATTTGTAATCTCAGGACTTGAGAGGCTGAGGCAGGAGAATTGCAGGTTCAAGGCCAGCCTCAGCTGCTTAGTGAGGTCCTCTGAAATTTAGTGAGACCTTGTTTAAAAGGACTGGGGACCTTGGCGTGGGGGGTGTAATTCAAAAGTAAAATTCCCCTGGGTTCAATCCCCAGTAAAAATAAATAAATAAATAAATAAATAAATAAATAAATAAATAAATAAATTTTTCACCTAAAAGTATATTGGTTTGAGGAAGCTACGGACTGGGGTATAAAGTGAATGTTGGGCAGGAATGCCAGCTAAAATTAAACCATGTTGCAGGAGGAAGGTACTTGCTTTACCATCGGAGGTTTTCTGAGACACCCTTGGGTCCCCAGCAACCTCTAACAGGGCTTTGCTTTTCCCGTTTGCTGTTCCCCTCTGCGAAGACTGCCAGGACAATTTCCTCCTGAGCACCACTCAACATGAAGGGCCCAGACGCTCGCGGGCAGTGCTTAGCTTAGGACCGTGGCAGTTCGTTGCTTGGGTGACATATTGCTTCTATTCGACTGGCTCCTTCTAAATTTCAAGTATCATCAGCATCCCAATTTGGCAGAGGTTATCTTTCAGAGAAAAGGATACAGAGAGGGAAGGCTAAGGCCCCCAAGAGGAACTGTATAATTTTGTTCAGCACAAGTCGGAGAGGGTGTATACAGCAGGCATAGTTCTCCATGGAGGATCTACAAAACACGCATGGTTCTTTAAGGGAAGATGGGACTGAGGCATTCCTCCTAAGTGAACAGAAATACAGTGTAGGAATCAAAAACAAACAAACAAGCTGAGCCCTTAGTTTGTGTATTGGTATCTTTGACTACATACAATGGAGATGGTACCTCCTTCATGAGTTTGAAAGTGAAGATGAACCATGGCTAGTAACTCTTAACTGCTATTACTGGATACTCTCTGGATCCTCCAGCGCCTGGCTATTTATCCCAAGTGTGGCCCCTTGAACTAGCAGCATTAACACCACCTTGTCAACACAACACTGTCTTAGACTCTGCCCCAGCTCTGCTGGACCAGAATATGCATTATTTTTTCTTTTTTGGTGCTGGGGATTCAACTCAGGGGTATCCTACCTCTGAGCTACACCCCCAGTCCTGTTTTATTTTTTATTTGAAACAGGGTTTCACTAAGTTGCAGAGGCTGGCTGAGAATTTGCAATCCTCCTGTTTCTGTCTCCCAAGTATTAGGATTACAGGTGTGTCCCACTCACCCAGTTTGGAATCTGTATTTTAATAAGGCCTGCCTGATGATTCATGTGTTCATGACTATTCTTTGACTGGTTCTTGACTATTCTTTCAATATACCCTGGATCTATCCCTAGAGACTGACTAGGTGGGGTTTCCACAAATACTGACATCTTCAGCTAAGATCCCCCCTATGCCAGCACTCTGCCCATCCACGTGGGGTAGCAAGCTGGTTATTTAATGAGTTTTGTGACACATTAAGTGTTCCAGACTCCACAGCAATTTGGTCAATAAAAGAACAACTTTTTTAAAGGTAGCCCCAAACTCAAACTCATTGAACTCAGAGTTGTCCCATAGGAATCCCCCTCCATCAATCACCACTGCTATCCTTGTGGCTGACTACAGCACATTGTTTCATACAACTAAACACCAAAGGCATGCTGGAAAGTAGCACATGGCCCTCTTTCAGAAGACCTGGCATCACACGAACCGCCTCATCAGGACTCCCCCGAAATCAACGCGTTGAGGGTGTTTGCTTTTGCAAAACGTCTGATAAAAGTTGGTGCTTTTCCTTGTAGGCTTTCCATGCAGAGAAGCAAGAACTGAGATGCTGTGGAACACCTCTACCTGCTAACAGAGGCCTGTTTGGCGTCCTCCCACCTGGAAGAAGGCTGAATGCTGAGGAATTGATTTTTTTTCTTCTACTAGGCAAAAAGTGTTAGTGTCAAGGCGGGAATAAATGCATTTGGCAAAAAGACCTGCTAAAAGGGAAAAAAGAGAATTGTGTTTTCTCTAAAGGCCCAGAGAGAGAGAAGGAAAAGCACGTGGAGAAGCCAGGCTAAAAGCAGCGTTGTCAGCCCCGGTGGCTCCAGCAGAACTCTCGTAGTTTATGGAGCCTTTGGAAACAAGCGTAGCCCAAGACAAATTCACAAGAAGACAGTCCTCGGGCCCTGTTAGGCGCAGTGTTTGGTTGCTATTTTGTGTGGATGTGGCTGGCTTTTCCTCCAAGGAACCAGAGCTCACCAAAGTGTAATTAGCAAATAGCAACGCTCCCTGTGCCCGTGAGAGCTCATTGTGGGATGGTGTCCAGAGCAACTAGTCACCTTTGCCACCTTTCTGCCCTCTGCTGCTCTCCCTCTCAGCCTCTTCTCGACATGCTCCCCAAATAAGAGGGCTTGGCCAACACTGCTTCAGGGGTGTAGGATGACACAGGGCAGCCCCACTCCCGGTTTGTGGGCAGCCCCTTGTCCTTTCTGAGCACCCGTAGAGGGCAGCTCTACGTAGAGGGCCCCCTCCTATCTCTGCTCAGAGGCAAATGCAACCAAAAAAGTATGGCATCTTCAAATGAGCAGCCTGGATTTAAAAAAAAAGGTCCATTATTATATTATTTTAAAAAAAAAAAAAAAGCATGATCTCTTTTTTTTTCTTCAAAATAGACTGGAAGGGACATGGAATAAAAGTCTTGTAAATTGGCCATCACCCCTTATCCACCTTCCCCCTTCTGCCCAAGAGTAACCACTGTTGCTGGTATAGTATGTGTCCTGACAGGGATCTGAGATGGTGCCAGATCAATTCCCAGTGGATTCTGGATTCGCCTTGACAATGCTGAGAATGAGCCAAAGAACCCCAGTGCCTGAATCCTGGCCAGAGAACTCTATAATACACAGACTTCTCCCCCTGAGAGCTGGGAGATACTGGTTTTTATCCTGGATTAGTTAACTCTGGTAGGTTACACTTTATCATATAGATGCTATTTTACCCTTCATAACGTGTATACTGTAGAGCTCACCTTCTCCTATCAGGGAGCAAAATGCAATAAATAACTAGGTAGCCAGGACAATAAAATCCATGAAAGTAGCAATTTATCTTATTTTATTTTTTTTATTTTTATTTTTTTTGTGTGTGGTACTGGGGTTCCTGGAAGCCCTTCTACCTTCTACCGGGCTACACTCCCAGACCTATTTTTTACATTTTCATTTTGGAAACAGGGTCTCCTAAACCAGCGCGCGCGGCTGGCTTCGAACCTGCGCGATCCTCCTGTCTCTGCCTCCCAAGCGCGGGGATTACAAGCGTGCGCCACCACGCCCGGCGAAAGTAGCAATTTAAATGACTTCAAAACTCCAAGTTATTTTGAAACTTCAAATAACAGAAGTTGAGTTAGCAGTTGTTAAGGTCATTGTCTGCCAGAAAAAAAGTTATTAAAGTAAAAGGGTGGTTTTTTAAAAAAAATACAGTAAAATTTATCTACCATTCTAGAAACATGAATAAAAAGACTTCATTAAAAAAGGGAGAGAGCCAAGTGTGGTGGCGTATGCTGTAACCCCAGCATTCCGGAGGCTGAGACCGGAGGATCGCAGTTCGTGGACAGCCTCAGCTACTTAGTGAGGCCCTCTGCAACTTAGTGAGACCCGATTTTTTTTTTTTTTTTTTTTTTTTTGGTGGTACTGGAAACCCTTTTACCTGTGGGCTACACTCCCTGACCTATTTTATATTTTTATTTGGAAACAGGGTCTCTTAAGCCAGCGAAGCTGGCTTTGAACCTGTGCCATCCTCCTGTCTCTGCCTCCCAAGCGTGGGGATTACAAGTGTACACCCCTTCGCCTGGCTGTGAGTCCTGATTTCAAAATAAAGAATAAAAAATAGGGCAGGGGGTGTAGCCCAGAGGTCGAATGCCCCTGGGTTCCATCCCCAGACCCGCAAATAAAATAAAATAAAATAAAACAAAATAATAAAAGGGAGAGAAATGTCAGGCATCGTGGCACACACCTGGAATCCCAGGACTTGAGAGGCTGAGACAGGAGGATCACTGGTTTAAGACCAGCCTTGGCAAGTTAATAAGTTCCTCAGCAACTTAGTAAGATCCTGTTTAAAAATAAGAATAAAAAGGACTGGGAGTGTCACCAAAGGTAGAATGCCCCTGAGCTCAATCCCCAGTACCAAAATAAGTAAAATGAAAAGGGAGAGAAAAACTAAGTTCCTGCTTGAATAACTGGTGGAATTAAAAAGAAAATGTAAGCGGGGCATAGCGGTACATTCCTATAGTCCCAGTACTTGGGAGGCTGAGACAAGAAGATCGTAGGTTCAAGGACAGCCTCAGCAAGTAGTGAGACTCATCAACTTAGTGAGACTCTATTTAAAAATAATAATTTTAAAAAACTAAATATAGGAATGAGTGTGTAGCTCCAACATAGAATGCCCCTGAGCTCAATCCCAGTACCATAAAAGAAAAGGGAAAAGGAAAAGAAAATAAATAAAAAGAAAACGTGTGTCTTAGAGAATGGGTTTATCCAATAAACTTAGAAAATACTGCAAACCTACAGAGCAGCACCACCTAAAGGCCAGGTTGCTCCTGGTGCAGGACTTAGGGAATTGGTGCACCCATCCAATCTTTATAGCTCAGCTAAAATAATGGCTATGCTTAACCAAGGTAAGCGACCTTAATAAACTTGTAACCCTGGCATTGGGCCACTTTGGGATCTGCGTAGCCAAAACATAGCAAACAACCAACCTGCTGGGGGAAGGAGCTACTCAAAACACACCTGCGGCGAACTATTTTTTGGGTATCAATTTAAGGCCCAAACACTGATGCAATTTGGACCTCTTTAGAGCTGGGCTTCATTAGCCACTCTCCTCGTTAATTAGCGTAAGCTGTAAGATGTTGCTAATAGCTACACATCTTGTAAACATGTTGCCCAGGCCCTGCCCCTCAAGAGCCCGCACTGGTAAGTGATATCTCAGCTGGGGCTGGCAGAGCCTGGCTGCCCACCAGGGAGCAGCCGCAATGTGTACAGCCTGGGTCACCATCAAAACATCACACTCCCAGAGTGCCTCTTCACACTGACATTCCCATAGAGGGGACCACTTTTTAGTAGTAATGGTTATAATAAAGAGGAGAAAGAAAAGAGAGAGAGAAGAAATTTGCGTTAACATCAACCAAGAACAGGTGGTAAGATTTTGGAAGGAAATACTGCCTCCTTCCAGGGAAGGTGGATAGAGACATCAAGAATTAAAAACAAGCCGAGCGTGGTGGCGCACGCTTGTAATCCCAGCATTCGGGAAGCTGAGACCAGAGGATTGCGGTTTGCAGACAGCCTCCGCTACTTAGTGAGGCCCTTTGCAACTCAGTGAGACCCTGTTTCAAAATATAGAATAAATAATTGGGCAGGGGGTGTAGCTCGGAGGCCAAATGCCTCTGGGTTCCAGCCCCAGGCCCGCAAAAAAAAGAAAAAAAAAAAGAATTGAAAACAAAAGTCCAGGTATGGTGGTACATGCCTATAATCCTAATATTTAGGAGTCTGAGACAGGAGGATCTCAGGTTCAAAGCTAGCCTCAGCAACTTAGGCTCTCAGCAATTTATCAAGATCCTATTTCAAAATAATAAAATGGGGCTGGGGGTATAACACAGAGGTAGAATGCCGTTGGATTCAATCCCCAGCACAATAAAAATATAAATAAATAAAATATTGAGATACAGGTGCACACCTATAATCCTAGCTACTTGGAAGGCTGAGGCAAGAGGATTTTAAGTTCAATGCCAGTCTGGGCAACTCAGTGAGACCCTGTCTCAGAATAAAAAGGGCTGGGAGTGGAGAGTTCTGGGGTTCAATCTCCAGTACAAAAAAACAGTATAAAAAAAAATCTCTGACTGCTCTTTAGTCTGCTGAGATGGCTGGTCAGCCGCTGTCTAGCCTGGATGAAGGAAGAGGAGGTGAGCCCGCATGCTGTGGCTTACTCGCTAACTTTATGCTTGACCACCCCCCCGCCAAAGGTAACATGCAATCTTTGTATTCAGTGGTGTGTCAGGGAAGGGGAAGGTAGGAACTGGTACTGAAGAAGCCTGGAATTAGAATGAATGGCCAACGCAGATCATGAAGGCTCTCCCAGTTTTAGCACTGAAAGTCTCGTACCCAGAGAAAGCAGGCAAACCAGGACCTGGTGTATAGAAATCCATGGTTGAAAGAAATCATCAGCTCTTGTCCAACCCCTCCTCTGACATCAGGGAAACTGAGGCCCAGAGGAGTCAAACAGAAAGCATAGTATAAGGCTCACTGTCATCTTAATAAATGAGAAATACAGCTGTAGTCGTGGCGCGTGGCTAAGGTCACTAGGGCTCATGAATGCAAAGATGTACAGTACAGGACACAGGGTTGGCTCCAGAGTACGGGGCAAGGTTTCTAATCTGCCTCTGTCATTAGACGGGGACTGTGGGTAAAGCAACTCCCAACACTCCAATTATTTCATTAATCTAAATGATATTCCTTGGAGGGAGGATTACTATGACCATTTAATAGATGGGGAAATGGGCTCAGAGAACTCTAGTAAGTCACCCAAGCTCATAGCAAGCAGTGAGATTAAAGCAGACTCCTCTGGCAACACCACAAATGTCCTCTGCACAACGTCCCTCTCACTGGCACAAAGCTGTCAGCAGATCCCAAGTGCCCTCCCCCCTGCCAAGCGACTCCTGAGACAGGAACTGTAATTTGAAAAGAAATCCTTTTCCATTTGTGCCAGACAATCGGGGAGATAACACAATCATCACAGAGTGCTCAAGTGTTAACAACTGTGGGATTAGAGCCTAGCAAACTTCCAAGAAAGACTTAGATTCTGAGACTTATGAGCTCTCACTTCTTTTCCTCTATTTTTGCAATGAAATGAACATCTGATTGACTTTTAAATATTTTTAAGTCACTAGTTTCTTGACTCTACCAGAATCAGAATATAAACTCCATGAGGACAGGACTAGTGTCCACTACTATAAGCCCAGGGCACATAGACCTGACATATAGTAGGTTTTCAATGCATATTTGTTAGAAGAAGGAAGGAAGGCAGGCAGGCAGGCAGGCAAGCAAAGTTCAACCTAGGACATTGAGTAATTTTATTATATATTTTATATTATTATTTATTTAAAAGTTTGTCTGAACCCTATTGAGAAGGAAGTTAAAAATAGGGGAATAATGATGTATCTGCCAAAAAAAAATTTAACAAACATTTTTGGGTGGCCTCTGGAATTCATCTATTCTTAATTTCCATAAATTAAGTACTCTTAGGTATACTAAAGGAAATTACTAAAAGAAATCATCTCTTGGCTCCTGTGACAAGATAAAGAATTTTTAGAAAGGTAGTAATGGTGACAAATTAATTTTTCTATAAAGTTTAAGGGTTTATGTTGGGTTCGCTCCCAGTGAGGGATGTGTTCATGGTAGACTTGAGCCTCGTCTCTTTTTGCTTGTCTGGTGACATACATGTTGGGAGCACAAAACTGAAGGTTTCTGTTTCCTGGCTATTTTTGCCTTTCACATGTTTATCAAATATATAGTATGAAAGCCACCCTAAATAACTCAGAAGTTTTGAAGCTGACTTTAAAAATAAATCTTAAGTCTTTCCTAAATGATTGCATTTTGTTAAAAGGTTCTGTCAATATATGCATATATCTTTGTTTTGTCACCATATATGTTATAAACATTTTAAAAAATGTTCTCTAATATAGCTTCAGCCCTTAAAATGTGTTTTAGATGGGAAAGCTATCATTTGGGTTAATCATTATGAAGCAACCTGTCAGATTTGATAGCCGGAGTGGAGATGTAAACTTAAAAGCAATATATGGAGTTTTATGTGTAAATGTAATGGTCTGAGAAATAACCTTCTGATTGGATTGTCCTGCCACCCTGCTTAGATGGGCTATTAAGACAATGATCAAATATCTTCTTTCTTTAAGGATACAAGAGGTCTGATACCATAAAGAATTAGTGAAATCTGTGACTATTTCAAGGCAAACAGTGCATAAAATATCCACAAGCCACAAGAAGGAAATGTGTCTAAGCCAGGTTAACAGATGCAAGAAGCCATATGAATTCTGTTTCTTTGGGCTTAGTCTTTAAATCTCCCTAGAACTATGACTAATCCTCTTTATTTGAACAACTTCAAAGACTCTGATTTGACACACGCAGCACACATATAACAGACACACTCTCAGTTCTTGCCAGCAGGTAATCAGAAGCAACAAAAAGGTGTGTCCCAATGAAGAATTGCCTTGTGTCCAAGTCACCACTTCAGTTGATCCCACAGACATTCAGCCTATTACAGCCCGCTGCTCAGAGCAGAGGAGGTCTGGCTTGCAGAAGTGAAACAAAATCCAGCCAGCCTATTAGATTTGGAAGTGATCAGTTTCATCCCTTTGTATGCATAAAAAGCCTATTAATTTTTTTATAACTCTCTATAATGAGGCACTTACTTCGTTATCTTATGTTTAACAGCTTTTTATGTGATGTTTATGAATTTCAGGAAGATATAACAATATTATCTGCAAATAACTCCCTCCCCGTGTGTACAATTTTTCCTCTTGTCTAATTGCAATCGCTAGTACTCTTAGAGCAATATTAAATAGTAGTTTCCATACTGGTCAATATTATATGATCTTTTTTTTTTTTTTTTTTTTGGTGGTACTGGGGTTCCTGGAAGCCCTTCTACCTCCGGGCTACACTCCCAGACCTATTTTATATTTTTGAAACAGGGTCTCTTACGCCAGCGCGGCTGGCTTCGAACCTGCGCGATCCTCCTGTCTCCGCCTCCCAAGCGCGGGGATTACAAGCGTGCGCCACCACGCCCGGCTATTATATGATCTTTAATAATGTGAAAATGTTCGTAGCATTTTATCATGAAGCTTCATGGAAGTTTTTCAGTCAACATGTGTCTTTTCTTTTCTTTCCTTTTCTTTTCTTTTCTTTTTGGTGGTACTGGGGATGGAACCCTTCTACCTCCAGGCTACCAGGCTACACTCCCAGACCTATTTTAAATTTTCATTTGGAAACAGGGTCTCTTAAGCCAGCATGGCTGGCTTCAAACCTGAGTGATCCTCCTGTCTCCGCCTCCCAAGCGTGGGGATTACAAGCGTGCGCCACCACGCCTGGCTGTGTGTTTTCTTTTACATGTGATTTATTGTGTCTAGAATCTAGTTCAAATTATAACTTTTTAAGTAAAATAAAAGGCTATTAAGTTTTGATTTAAAAAAACTCTTTAAGCCAACAAAATTATAATCATGGGTATAGTGAATTATCATAACAAATTTTGTAATATCAAACCATCCTTGCATTTCTATGATTTTTTCATTTTAATAAACTCTCGAATCTATATACTAATGTTTCCTTTTAGAATTATACTTAAAGATATATTAAGAAATAATAAAATTTATATCTCTTCATACTGGCATTTTTATTTTCTTTAGTGCTAAACAAAGGGAATGCTGCTTATATGCCTCTAGAACTTAACTGCTATAGGTAAGTAATAATAATAATTGTAGCTCATACTTATATGGCATATATTCTTTGACAGATGCTAATCTAACAATTTTGCATTTATTAATGCTCTTAATCCTCAGGGTGACTCCATGATGCAATTACTATCAACGTTTTCACTGTCTCCACTTTTTAGATAAGGAAATGGAGCAGGGTCACACAGGTAGTGAGTGACAAAGTCCAGGCAATCTGGCATGACAATTTATGCTCCAATTTCCCAAGTCACTCACTCATTCAACCAGCAGCATGTATCTACTGACTATCTCAGTTTTGAAGGCACTACATCTTTTTAAATGTGAAAATCAAATTAATGCTTTTAAAATGATTTGGATCTATGCCATGAGTTCTGCTTAGAAAAGTTTGTATCCTTTATTCCAGATGCTGCTTCCCTACGGCTTTCTCTCCAAACTCCCAGCATTTCTGCCCAACAGTCTGTGATCCAGAATGTCACAATGAGGGAATATTAAATTGAAACCAACATATTAGCTTAATCTGACAGCATCCAGACACATTCTATGTGAATGCTCCTGGGAGGGGGAGGGAGAGGGAGAGGGAGAGGGAGAGGGAGGGAGGGAGGGAGGGAGGGAGGGAGGGAGGGAGAGAGAGAGAGAGAGAGAGAGAGAGAGAGAGAGAGAGAGAGAGAGAAAGAGAATGAGGAGCAGGAGGAGGAAGGGAGAGGAGGAGAGGAGAAGAAACTAAATATCCACATCAGTTGAAAAAGCTGCAAATGACACTATCAGATATAGTGTCTCATATGGGGGAAAAAAATAGGAAACTAGCTAGACTGAGACATGCAGGAAAACACAGTGTGCTTCTTGGCCAGGGCCAGTAGGAAGCCTAAGGAGATAACCAAGAGTCATGGCCAGCAGGTAAACTTCACACCACGCGTCCTTTCTCCCGCCCCAGGGCCCTCCGCACTGTGGAAGTGTCGGCCCTGGACTCCCTCTATTAGCTGGTTTTCATAAGCTCCAGAAGACCCTTTGTGTGGGCTGCAGTGTCAGCTGTGAGGCTGATGAATGGAGGCACCCGATCAATATTTTTTGGAAGGAGCCTTTTGAACAGGCTTCTGAGTAGAGATTGGAGGACAGGGAGGGTAGAAGGATGTTTCCTCTTCCATGGCATTTAATAACCAGAGCTGAGCACAGTGGTGGCTCCTCCAGACTCTGGACCCCAATTCCATTTGCAAACCCTGCCCTCTTTTGCCATCCTCACTAGTAGGACCACCTCCCAGGGCTCCACACAGGGTTACCTCCTGGTGATGAGACTGCAGAGCAGGGGCTGGGAGTGTGGGCTGGGCCTCCGCCAGCAGCACCAGCCCACACTTCCCAGGCCTTTCCTACTCTATGGATCCATAATTCCAGGAAAAGCCTTATTGTCATTCTAAGCAGGCGTGAACATACTTATATTTAGTATTCTCTCCAAGGGGTGCAACCCAGTAGAATCATTTTCTATACGCACTATTTTCCCTAAGACAATCATGGTTCTACTAAAGAGCTAAAGGGTGCTGGATGGGTCACAGCGATATGAAATTATAAACACAGTGAAACTAAAATAAAACTTCTACTGACTTTGATTTTTGCCCTTTCCCTTCCAGACTTTAGCTAGTATACCTATTTTTAATAAGAGCCAACATGTGATTTGTGTGCCTTCTTCCAGCCACATATCTTTCAATATTTCTGTTGCTTTTTATTCTCTATTCTAATGGCTAGATATTCATCTCAACAAGTCCATATATTTAACTGTGGCCCTGCTGCTGGAGGTACTTAGAATAGATTCCAAACAGTAGGATTACTGGCTCAAAAAACATTAACTTGTCTACGGTTCCTCGATTCAAATTGCTACCTGATTTTCAAGTGGGTTGAACAACTTTGTGTTACAACTGGATCAGGACATAGCATTTTGCCAAAGCCTCGCTGGCCGGTTAAATTTTACTTTAAGATGAGCTGGCCAATGATGTAAGTCACTGCGATTTGCATTGTCCAACCACGAGTGAAGTCTGGACCAGGCTGCAGGGGAGGAAGGCATGAGGACCAGTGATTCTCAGCAGAGATGGGGGTGATCCCCGAGGTCAGTGGCACTCAGTTGGCATGGAATTCCAGCAAAAGTTTGGTGCTAAAATATATGTTCCTAGTTATATCCACATATCAGTGAAAATAAGCCAGCCTGGCATGGTGGTACACGGTTGTAATCCCAGTACATGGAAGGCTGAGACAGGAGGATCACACATTTGAGGCCAGCCTCAGCAGCCCCTATTTCAAAAAAATAATAAAAAATAAAAAGATCTGTGGGTGTACTCAAAAAAGAATGCCCCGAATTTAATCCCCAATGACAAAATGAATGGGAGGGAGGGAGGAGGGAGGGAGAGAGGAGGGAAAGAAGGAAGGAAGGAAGGAAGGGAAATAAGTCAAATCCTGCTATTTTCCCCTTCATTTGAGACAGGCAATGAAAAAAACATAACCTAAACATTATTTGACATTCGAGCTAGTCAATGAAAATAGACCTTTTGCTCAAAGGAACAAATCTGTTTCTTTTTCTGTTTTAGAAACACACCGCCGGGCGTGGTGGCGCACGCTTGTAATCCCCGCGCTTGGGAGGCAGAGACAGGAGGATCGCGCAGGTTCGAAGCCAGCCTCTCTAGTTTAAGAGACCCTGTTTCCAAATAAAAATATAAAATAGGTCTGGGAGTGTAGCCCGGAGGTAGAAGGGCTTCCAGGAACCCCAGTACCACCAAAAAAAAAAAAAATGTGATTCCATTTGCAAAAGGATATAGAATTTATACTGAATTAATCTAAAATGCATTTTCATTCCTAGTCTTTCATTTATCATTTGGTGGCTTCCAAATTTGGGGGGGGCTAAGCTTGGTGGTGCATGCCCGTAATCCTAGTACTTGGGAGGCTGAGACAGGGGGATCACAGGCTCGAGGCCGGCCTCAGGAACTGAGAACCTCGAAACTTAGTGAGGCCCTGTTTCATAACAAAAAATAAAATAGGGCTGGGGGTGTAGCTCAGGGATAGAACTCCCCTAGGTTCAATCCCCAGCACCAAAGTTAATTAATTAATTAAAGTAAAACTTTTGCCTTTCGGGCATGCATCTCTTTACTCAAACCATCTGCCAGGAAGGTGTGCTGTTACCAGACATGAATGTGAAACATAATGAGGCGACAATTTGTTTCATGAATTGTTTTGTTGACAGAACAAGCCTCCGAAACATGTTTTAATCTGGGTCTGCAGATGATTCGCCTCTGGTAGACAGGCAGAGAGGGGCTGACAGCAGCAGGTTTGCTCTGGGAAGAGGGTGCAGTGACGCACGCAGCTTTGAAACCTGCACTTTTACCTGCAAACAGGAAAGGACAGGTGGGGACCCCCAGAGCTGCAAAATGGGGCCCTTTGTATTCAGCGACCATTGGACAACCGAGAAATACGCGAAATCACTGAAACAACTCATTTCTTGAGTTGCAGGTATCTTTTCTCATATTTCAGGGGCCATCAAATTACACAGAAAAGAATGGCGCTATTCCACAAAGAAGTGTGGTCGCGTGCGGGCGTTTCTTTGGAAAATCAGCAGTTGGTGGTAATCGGCCTGGGGCTCAGTTCGGAGGGGGGGGGGTGTGCAGCTGATGACTAAGTTCTGCTGGGAAAAGTGGAGCTGAGTCATTGTGATTGCAGCCATACTGATAGCATTGGAGGCAAGCTGGTGACAAAAATAAAATACAGAGTCACACAGCCCTTGGGGGAAAAATCAGAGCCCAGGGAAGGGCTGTGTCTCCTGCTAGCACCCGGCTCTGCCAGGTTCATCCAGATACCTTGGGATGGGGCCAAGAAAGGGACCCACCTTCCCCAGTTCAGCCTCAAAGTTGGAATAGGGGTCAAGGATTACAGCAGGCAAACAAGGCCTCGGGCACTGCTGGGAAGTTTACCCCGACAGTCACCTTCCCTTTTCTCATCTGGACTCAGGCTCCAGCAGCCTCAGGGGGGGTCACCTGGCTTGGCCTTTAACCTTCAACATTCAGCCCAGAGAAAAGTACTCAGCACTAGAGAGCTGTGAGTTTTCCTGGTCAGTACCCACCAGGGAGCATCAGGCCCCAGGCCCTATCTCCTAGCAAAGAGGCTTCCTCCCTGCACTGCACTAAACACAGTGGTTTTTTGGTTTGTTTGTTTTGTTTTGCGGTACTGGGGATAGAATTCATTCTACCTCTGAGATATGCCCCCAGCCCTATTTTTTATTCTTATTTTGAAACAGTGTCTTACTGAGTTGCAAAGGGCCTCGCTAAGTAGCCGAGGCTGTCCGTGAACCGCAATCCTCCTTTCTTAGCCTCTCAAATGCTGGGATTACAGGTGTGTGCCATCACGCCCGGCTTGCACTGGGTTTTTGTTTTGTTTTGTTGCGGGTCTGGGAATGAAATCCAGGGGCATTCGATCTTTGAGCTACACCCCCACCCCTTTTTTAAATTCTTTATTTTGAAACCGAGTCTCACTGAGTTGCAGAGGGTCTCACTAAGTAGCTGAGGCTGTCTGCAAACCACGATCCTCCAGGTCTCAGCCTCCCGAATGCTGGGATTACAAGCGTGCGCCACTGCACCTGGCTCACACTGGATTTTGTAACATTCAGAATCACTGCAGGAAGAGGAAGCTGTGCAACAAGGCTGGCAGTGATGACAGGCCTAGTCCATGGTAATGACCAGGAGGCTGGGTGGAGTGACTGCCAGGCTTTCTCAACTCTGCAGGTCTGCTCTAACAAACAAGGTAGGAACGATTAGGATGGAGATCACTTTTAAATGGAGCATGCTCCCCGGGACCACCTCCATTCCAATTTCTCTGCTACAAAATTGTTTGCTCCCAAGCCGGGTGTGGTGGCACAGACTTGTAATCCCAGTACTTGGGGGGCTGAGACAGGAGGATTGCGCTTGGGGGGCTAAGACAGGAGTATCGCAGTTGGCGGACAGCTTCAGCTACTTGGTGAGGCCCTCTGCAACTCCGTGAAACCTTGTTTCAAAATATAGAATAAAAAATAGGGCTGGGGTATAGCTCCCAGGCAAAATGGCCCTGGGTTCCATCCCCAGTACCACAAAAAGAAAACTGTTTGCACACACACACACACACGCACACACATATACATACGCGCACACACACACACTCCCCATCCTTTATGTCGGTGGTCGCCAAGTCTTATAGTTTTGCGCTTTTAACTTATTTCTCAAATGTCATCTTCTCCTCCCAGGTCTATTCCTTCTACACCCATTTTCCCCCAACCACCATGGGTTTTGTGTGGCCAGAGTAAGGCCAGCGTTAACTCGCCTAAAATTATCATTTCCACTAAGTATCCAGTGACAGGGAAACAACCAGTTACAATAGAGACATACAAGAAAGTCCTTTACAGCCAATACAATTGGGAGTTTTGTTAATATTATAAGTCAAAAGCAACAAGTAAAACCATGTTATGATCCCCATTTGGATTAACAAGCACAAAAAAAGCATTAAAAAATTGGATCATTTTTGGGCAGTGAGATTTTTTTTGTTCTTATTTGTACTTTTTTGTATGTTCCAAACTTTTGGAAGCAATTTTATAATAGGAGGAAAGTTCACGTGAAATGGTAATAACCACATAAAAGCTAACATTTACTGGGCATTTCTTCTGTGATCCAGCACTGTGGCAAACATACCATATGTATTATCTCATTTACAAACTAGACTGTGATGTCAGGATTCTCGTTACCTCTGCTCTGCAGACAAAAGAACCAAGCTCAGTGTTAGTTCCAGAAATCAAGCCGGGCAGTCTCACTCCAGAGTCCACACATTTGAAGTTTTTTTTTTTTTTAAACTGGTGAAGAAAGTGCTCCTGAAATTTTTAATGACAATATTTTTTTTCCCCATGCACGGACAAAAACACTGGCATCAAATTGTGAACAGTGATTTTATATGGGGATAGAATTTGGAGAGATTATAATACTTTTCCCTTTGTCTATATTTTTATAATGATCATAGATTACCCAAAGGAAAGCTAGGAAGTACTATTATGGGTTAACAGAGAAAACTAACCACAGTGTAAAACATTTTAGCTAGAGAATATATTTTGAGCCAGGAGTGGTGGCGCACGCTTGTAATCCCCGTGCTTGGGAGGCAGAGGCAGGAGGATCGCGCAGGTTCAAAGCTAGCCGCGCGTGCTGGCTTAGGAGACCCTGTTTCCAAATAAAAATGTGAAAATAGGTCTGGGAGTGTAGCCCGGAGTAGAAGGGCTTCCAGGAACCCCAGTACCACCAAAAAAAAAAAAAAAAGAAAGAAAGAAAAGAAAATATATTTTGAGTTCCAGAAATTTAAAAATACAACCTCTTCATAGGGTGCTGGAGGTATCATTTTGATGAGTTGATATGATTATACAACATTATAACAGTATTTCTTCAGTAAATGCCAGGAACTTCTTTGTACCCACCAAGGAACTAGTACAATGTTTTGAGTGTAAATTCTCCCCATTAAAATCTATGGATGAAAAGTGGCAATGCTAATAGAAATGTGCTGAGTTTTTGTTTTGTTTTTCTAGTAGGAGGCACAATGACATAAGGAAGTAAGCCTTGCCTCCAAGCTGGGTCTTACTCAATTCTAAAACAAAAAACAAAAAACAATGCTTACTATAATTCGGACTTTTTCAAGACTTTTGGATGAAGAGAAAAGGAAAAAGCCCTCCATTCCCAGATCCAAAGTTAGGTCTAAAGATACAGAGAACGGCGCCTGCTTCCTGAGTTCTTCACGGACGCATGTGCTGTAAGTAGGTAAGCCTGCACTCGTGCACTCTCTTCCTTTTCCTAGCCACAACCTAGTCGCAAGCTTCCTGGGACCCCGCGCACCTTCCTCCAAGTAGACAGACTCTGGAACCACTCACTCCCGCTTTGGCTTCCAGAGGGGAAGCAGCTGCTGGGCCTTGCGCTCCCCCTAGCGGACGTTGGCTGCCATGGCAGGGAGCCCTTGGCTTGGGCTTGACTTGCAGGGCAGCACCGCCATCTAGTGGAGGCAGAAGCAACGCTACGGGGGTGTAACAGGCTCAGCGTTTCTCATTGAAGCTGAATTACGTTTAAATTTTCCTAGGAAACGCTTTTATTATCTTTCTATTTTAAAAGCTGTACTTCGGCGAATTGAAGGAAACATAATTGGGGCATCCGCTTTCCTGTGGGAGTTTCCAAAAACCTGAGCTAGACAGGGAAATGAGAGGTGAAAGAGGGACCCTGAGTTTGGGGTCAGTTTGCCTTTTCCCTCATTACAACCGGTGCTTCCTTCGCGTTTGTGTAACTCCTCTGTCACCTAATCTCGCCTCGTGAACTCATATAGCTGAAGACCAGAAGCTCATGTTAGCAAACCTTCCTGGTGCACGTTCATTTGGCTTTTTTTTTTTTTTAATGTAAGCCATCAAGAAATCGTTATCTAAGCTGGGCGTGGTGGCGCACGCTTGTAATCCCAGCATTGGGGAGGCCGAGACAGGAATTCGTGGACAGCCTCAGCTATTTAGTGCGGCCCTTTGCAACTCAGTGAGACTCTCTTTCAAAATAAAGGATAAAAAATAGGGCTGGCAGTGTCGCTCAGAGGTAGAATGCCCTGAGTTCCATCCCCAGTACCGCAAAATAATAACTATTATTATAATTATTATTGTTTAATTATCATTATTATTATTATTATTATTATCCAAATAGAGATGAGATGAGGACCCGGAATTTGAGAAAGTAAAGCATTAAGGTTTATGACAGGCAGTCAGACATGATGGCACACACCTGTAATTCCAGTACTTGGAAGGTTGAGACAGGAGAATCACAAGCTCAAGGCCAGTCTCAGCAATTTAGAGAGACCTCCAACAACTTAATGAGAACGTCCTTCAAAATAAAAATAAATAAAAAGGGCTGGGGGTGACATTCAGAGGTAGAATGACTGACTCTGAGTTAAATTCCCAGGTGGGGGGGGGAGAGACTTTATGACAGTCAAATTGTGAATGATGACCATTATCAGATGTGCCCCAATGGCCTTGAGAAAGCAAGCTTCAGAAAAAATAATTACTTTTTTGTGGTACTGGGGACTGAACCCAAAGGCATTCCATCTCTGAGCTACACAGCCAGCCCCAGCCCTAGTTTTGATTGTTGTTTTTAAAACAGGGTCCCACTAAGTTGCTAACGGTCTCGCTAAGTTGCTGAGGCTGGCCTTGAACCTGTGATTCTCCCAAGTACAGGGGTTACAGTTGTGTGCCACCACAATGCCTCTGCAGCTCCCATAAATGGCACTTAATCCATTCCTGAGGGCTCCCATCTCCTGAGCTCATCACCACCCAGCAGTCCCAGCTCCTAAATCATCACTTTGGGGGTAAGATTCCACTGTATGAATTCTGGAGGAACCCAAACATATAGCCCATACCAACAGTATAGAGGGCTGCGAAATAATCTCATACATATACAGAAATTTTATATTTGCCTATCAATGAATGGGAGATTACTCATATTCAAAATATCAAATGTTGTATTTGCTTATCAATCAGTAGGAGATTATTCATATTACTCATGTCACAACACACTCAGTTAATTATAGCTATGCTAAAAATCAAATATGAAAATCAAAACTTTGGGAAGAAAAGATAAGAACCATCTTTATGACTTCAGAGTAGAGAAGGACAAAGGCAAATCTCCTGGGGCCCAATACCGGTTCTATGATACACTGTGCACATTTGGGTAAGTTACTCCCTCTTTTTTAGTTCCCATGTTGAAAAATAAGGATAATGATAGTATAGGTTATGGAGAGAATTAAGTAAATAATATGCATAAAGTTGTTTTAAATACTGCCCGACATATAGTAAGTGGCGTGTATGGTTTTGTTTGCTCGGCAGTAGTAGCTGCTTTTGTCATTGTTACTGTAGAAGTGAGTGCACCTAGTTACAAGGGACAAGTACTCTCCAGCTGATGAACACCTAAGGAAGTTCAGAAATTCTAGCAAGTAAAGAAAGGGATATTTAATATTGGATGGTGTCAAAGAAGCAAAAAATGTATCAGAAAAACTAGTCAAGTAAGGACAAATTAAGAGTTCATGGGCCACTCATATCAAAAGCCAAATGTGTGTAAACAAGTTGAATGATCCTCTTCCACCATCATCTGTGTATCTCCCCCACTGACCCCCTCACATTTGGAAAAGCAAGATGCAGGAACATCGTGGGTGGCCAGTAAAAACCAGGTGATGAAGGGGACAGAACCTCTCATCTTGAGGCCACAAAGATAAGACAGGATGATGAAATTTGAAGGCATTATCAGAAACAACGAAAGTCTTCTTGAAGGTCCAAGATACTTCACAGCAAAGTTCTTTTATTGCTCATGTTTTTCAAGTATTCATGCACTTTGATTTTTATTTTGTTGTTTTGTTTTGTTGATACTGGTATTGAACCCAGGGCTATTCTACCTCCAAGCTACAGCCCAGTCTCCTCCCCTTTCTTTGAAACAAGGTCTTACTAAGTTACTAAGGCTGTCCTAGAACTTGTGACCCTCCTATCTCAGAGTCCCAAGTATTAGGATTACAAGTATGCACCACCAAGACTTCTACTTCATTTGTTAACAGTCTTTTAATTCTGTAGTATTTTTGCTTCAAATTTTTCAAGCACTGAAAAACTGTTATGTACAGAATTATTAATCACCTACCACAACAAATAATATATTATGCATATAGTATTTTGTGAGATTTGCCATAATATGGGATAGTTTTTCTACAGTAATGTTGCTATTATACCATGATTTTCCTTAGAAATTGTCATACTAATTTTATCAGCCAGTTTAACACATTTGCAGCATTTCTTGGTTTCTGCAAAGTGGTATTTCAAATACTAGAGAATAGGTTTTTTAAAAATCCTATGACCCACAACCCTAAATTTGAATTCTGACTAATCAAACAGCAATATCACTGTAGCTCTTTAACCACTTAAACCCAGTAGTGTTCCATAAGCTTATAAAAATATTATTTTGAAGCCAGGCGTGGTGGTACATGCTTGTAATACCAGCATTCGAGAGGCAGAGACTGGAGGATCGCAGTTCATGGACAGCCTCAGCTACTTAGTGAGGCCCTCTGCAACTCAGTGAGACCCGGCTTCAAAATAAAGAATAAAAAATAGGACTGGGGGTGTGGTTCGGAGGTCGAATGCCCCTGTGTTCCATCCCCAGACACCCCCCCACACACTATATATATATATATATCGGGTGTGGTGGCGCACGCTTGTAATCCCAGCATTTAGGAGGCTGAGACAGGAGGATCACAGTTTGTGGACAGCCTCAGTTACTACTTAATGCAGCCCTTTGCAACACAGTGAGACTCTGTTTCAAAAATAAAATAATAAAAAATAGGGCTGGGGTGTAGCTTGGAGGTAGAATGACTATATATATCATATATATCATATATCATATATATGACATATATATGATTTGGGGTGAATCATTCACGGTAGTTTAATCATCTGACAGGTCTGAGGTTTGCTATTTTCTTTCTCAACAAACTTTAGACAATTATAACAGAACACCAAATCTCTGATCTGGAGACCACACGTTGTAAATATGCAGTCAGAATTAGGAGAAGGATGGATAAGGAATGAATCGGCCTTTCTAGCCGCCTCTTGGCCAGCAGGCTCTCTCTCAGCAAGACAAGAAGCTGGGTTTTGTATCATATCAACGTCTGACTTACAGCAGAGCAGTTTCTTACTCATTAATGGGCAGCACCTCTAATTGGCATTAGTTTTTTGTTAACAGTTGAAACTTCTAGTAGCAATAAAAGGATGTGAGCCTTGGCTTCCACGTAGTTTGGTAAGTGCTGCCCAGAAGCCACTGGGGGGCAGCAGTGTTTAAAGTGTGATTCTGTGAGAATTGAGTATCACCTGTAGGTGGCACATTTGCTCAGAAATCCAGGGGCCAGTTGATGTATGGAAGTTGCCTGCTAGGCTGTGTTCTGAAGCAGAATCTGAGAGGATGCTCCTGATCTAGGTACGTTGGCAAATATTCAGAAGTGGGATATGAATACATGAGATACAAGAGTAACAAAGTGCGGGGCGTCAGTGCGGGGTGGCACTAAGTTGGAGCACCCTGTCGGGTTCTACAAGTATCATCTCTGGAAGATGGAGCTCCGGTGTATACTGTGCTCCTCCTAGTCATCTGGGCCAAGGATCTCTCCGTTAACTGCTCACCTCAGAGTCATCTGGGCCAACTCTCCATTATTTGGCTGATACCCTGGAATGTACCGCGCTTAGCTGAATGCAGTTTTGGTGAGGATTCAAGATCTGAGGCCAGTGACTTCCTAGTTGCTGGCTCATCATCTGGCTGTATAAATTTACCTACCCCATTCCACTGGTGGTTTAAATATCTGGCCCAATTCATTTCCCAGGTTTTCTGAGTCTCCCCTCTCTCGTGTATATATTTGGCACACTGGGTTCTTCGCCTAATTGGGATCATTAGTAAGCTAATCGCCGTGAAGGCAGGGCAAGTTTGCTCTCTCTACTTGAGCTCGGGCATTGTGTTAGTCACTTTCCATCACTGCAGCAAACACCTGAGACAATCAACATAGAGAGAAAACAATTGTGTTTTGCTCAGCATTTTAGAGGCATCAGTCCATGGTAGGTTGGCCCGATTGCTTTGAGGCAACACAACCTGGTGTGTGACAGAGCAAAGCTGCTCTGCTCATGATCAGCCAGAGAGTAAAAAAAGAGAAAGAGGAAGGGGCAGAGTCCCACAGTCCTCCTCAAGGGCCTACACCCCAATGACCCGCAGGCCCCACCTCTTACGTCTCGGCCACCTTCCAACAGCACCCACCTGGGGACTAAGCCTTTGACACATGGGCCTCAGGGGAGTATTTCAGTTCCAAAATGTAGCAGACATCCACCTTTTCTTGCCCTCAGACATCAGCCCCCCTAGTTCTCGGGCTGTGGACCTAGACTTTTTTCCATGGGTGCTCCTGGTTCTTAGGCCTCCAGAATTAGGCTGGAACTGCATCACCAGTTTTCCTGGGCCCCCATTTTTAGCTGGCACATGGTAGGACTCCTCAGTCTCCACAATATGATGAGCTGACCCCTCAGAATAACCTCCATTCTGTATATCTATGTAGTCGATGGGCTCTATTTCTCTGGAGAACCTGATTAATCCATTTCCATCCCGACTCTTCCATTCGCTTCCTTCAGCAGCTTTGTTAAGATAAAATTTACATACCATACAATTGAATCATTCAAAGTGCAAAATTGAGAGTTCTTATACACTCACAGGATTGTGTGGCCATTACCAACATCAATTCTACAGCCTTCTCGTTACCCCAAAGAGAAACCTCACACCCGCTAGCAGTCGCTCCCCATCCCACTCCAACCGGCAGGCCCAGGAAACCGCCGGTCTACTTCTTGCCTCTGTGGATTTGCCTGCGCTGGATGTTTTATATAAATGAAATCATACCGTGTGTGTGGTGCTTCTGGACAGCTTCATTTAGTGTTTTCAAGGATTATCTGTGTTGCAGTATGGTGTGTGTGTGTGTGTGTGTGTGTGTGTGTGTGTGTGTGATATACCAGGTATTGAAAACAGGGGCATTCTACATCATCATCATCATCCACATTTTGTTTTGAAACTAAGTCTCACTAGGTTGCTGGGAATCTCACTACATTGCTGAGTCTGTCTTTGAAACTGCCGTGCTCCTATCTCAGCCTCCAAGTACTGGGATTACAGCTGTGTGCCACCATGCCCAGCTAGTACATCCTTCTTTACCATTGCCGAATAACACCTCATTATGCGGCTATATCACATTTTCTTTATATACTCATAGGTTGTCTCCATTTGGGGAGTATTATGAATAATACCGAGATGAACGTTCATTTGCAGGTCTTTTCGTGATTATGTGGTGTCATCTCCTTTTGGGGTTGACTTCACAGTAGAATTGTCATGTGACAACACTGTGTTTAACTTTTTGAGGCACTGCCAGGCTGTTCTTTAAAGTGGCTGCACTATCAATTACTCCTTACCATAAAAGTTTCTCAGTGTTCCAGAGCATCACTATTTAGCCAGTTTTCTTATTTTTCTATGGTTTCATTGTCTCGTTCATTAATCCCATATGGATTTAATTCAATATATAGTGATAATCTATGTTTGAATTTTTCTCCAAATTTATAACCAATGACTCCAGAACCATTGCTGGGTCCTTAATCTCCCCCATTATTATGTATGGCTTTCTTTTAAAACTAAAATGTTTAGCTGGGCGTTGTGGCGCACGCTTGTAATTCCAGCATTTGGGAAGCTGAAACAGGAGGATCACGGTTTGCGGACAGCTGCAGCTACTTAGTGAGGCCCTTCACAACTCAGTGAGACTCTTTCAAAATAAAAAAAAAAAAGATAGGGCTGGGGATGTGGCTCAGAGGTAGAATGCCCCTGAGTCCCATCCCAAGTACCGCAAAAATAATAAATAAATAAAAATTTAAAAAATAGAAAGAAAGAAATGACTGTACTACTGGGTCGTTTATACTGTCCCATTGACTTGTCCATCTGTGTCTATGTCAGGACCACACAATATCGTGACTCTGTGTGTATGTGTGTGTGGTACTGGGGACTGAAGCAAGGGGTGTTCTACCTTTAAGCTATACTCCCAACCGTATTGTATTTTTTACTTTGAAACAAAGTCCTGCTAGGTTGCCATGCACTGGCCTTGAACCTGTGATCCTCTTGTCTCAGCCTCTCAAGTATTGGGATTACAAACTTGTGCCACCATGCCTGGCTCTGGATCACATTATTTTAATATGATTCTTTGAGTTAATAACTCATTTGACTAATCTCATCCTATCACTATTTATCTTTGGAATATTCTTTTTTTTCTTCCAGTTGAACCTCAGAATATTTGTATTAATGGCTTTTAAAAAATCTAATGGAAATTTTAAAAATCTTTATTTAGCTCTATAAATTAATTTGACATGTGATTATTTTTACAATATTTCTTCTTCCACCTTAAACATGCTTAATTCCTCCTTACACAGAAGAATTTTCAAAATAAGACTGGCATGCTTGATGAGTTACAGTCCCTCTGTCATCACACAGAAGTACGGGAAATTCACTCCCCAGCGTAACCTATGTAGATAGGTTTCTACATTGGTTTTAACCTTTCTAAACCTTTACGACTTTCCCTCTCGGTGATACTTATTAGCCAGCCTTCCCTTGGCCCTATTGACATTCATGATTCTATGATTTCATGGAAAAAGAAAAAGAGAAGAATCAAAATACTTCTGGGACTTGGGCTTGGAGTGACTAAAAGAAGTTTAATGTGGGCCAAGTGAGTATTGCTAGGGGCCACTGGAAAGAAGAGGAACAGGCTGGGCATGATGGTACATGCCTGTAATCAGGCAGGGGGGGCTGAGACAGAAGAATCTCAGATTTGAGGCCAGCCTGAGCTATTCAGCAAAGCTCTCAGAAATTTAGCAAGACCCTGTTACAAAATAAAAATAGTAAACATGGGTATGGGGGTGTAATTCAGAGGTAGAATGCCCATGGGTTCAATTCCCAGTAAAGGAAGGAAGGAAGGAAGGAAGGAGAAAAGGGAGGGAGGGAGGGAGGGAGGGAAGGAGGATAAATGGAAGGGGAAAAGAGGAAAAAGCTTTTTCATTATTACTTTGAAGGGCAGAAAAACGGTCTTTGCCTCAAAATTACGAGGAGATAGATTCAGCCATACATAAGAAATTATTTACATGGTAAAGCTCTCCAGAAATGAAAAGGCTGCATGTAAAGGGGTAAGCCCTTCATCCCCAGATGCACTCAAGCCAAAGACCCACTGCCAAGGGTCAAGGACACCGCCTGTCTATTTCTAAGAGTCTGTGTTGAGTTTGTTCTTCAAGTGGGAGTGGCCTTTGTATAACTGAAACAAAGGGCTAGAACTCATGAAAATCAGGGTCAATTACTGCACTTTAGGTAGTGCCCAAAGGAAGGAGAAAAAAGAGCCAAAAGGAGAGAGAGTGTGATCAACAAAATAAGAGCCCTCCCCCACCCCACCAAAAACAAAGACTCATGGGTGTCAATGGGGGAACAAGGAAAAGTGGGATAATAATCAAGTGCCACTGAGAGGAAAAGTAGATTGAAGCTTAGAAACAGTCCCTCTATTAGAAAAGTAGGTCATGGGTGACACTGGGAGTGAAGTTGCGGTAGCCCAGTGTGAAGGCAGGACAACTGAGCAACACTTCAGAGTCCAGCAGAGGGGTATTTGTTTCGGGATGAGGAGTTGTCCACTTCTGAAAGCCAAAGTCCAGACAGAAGATATTAAGAGATAGAAAGGACATTAGATGCTTGGCATTCATGGCTTTAATATTCATGGTTCTTACTGGTTCTTACCATTTGTCATTGACATTCATGGTCCAAGACACGTAGTCATTTGAAAATTTTGCCAAGACACACATTGGAATCACATCGGCTGAGAAAGTGCTGTACGGCAGTGAGTCACTTACTTGGAGAGCGAGGCTAGCCAGCTGCCCAACATCTGTAGCATATCATGCCTTTGTTATTCTCTAGAATAACTCATTGCTAGATATGCTGTAGCTATCATGAAGCCAGAGGGACTCTGTTGCTTTGTGGATCCAGGTAAACTCCTGGATAATGTTGATATTAAAGTGTTATATGCTGGCAAACTACCTTGGTGCTTCAGAAAACCACATAGGGACTGATGGTATCACTTTGATGCTTTTGGCATTGCCAAAAGGATGGAGATATTTGTATTTAATGGAGATAATTATATAGGAGATCTACTCCAAGGTGGTATTTTTGAAGTTCTTTAGGTACATTCTTTAAAACAATCAATATTCTACTTACTGGAAGCAGTGAAGCTGTCATTAAAGAAGAAAAACTATTGGCGAGGGCTGGCTTTTAGCTTGCTGGAGGGAGAACTTACTTTGGAAGCTGGAATAAATAAATGGTGTGTTTTAGCCTGCTTTCCTCCGGGAACAGAACATCAGAAACAATAATTAACTACATATTCATGCAAGTACTTTTTGGGAGCTATCACAAAAGTCAGGAGAGAAGGGGAGTGAAATGGTGAGACAACATGAGGTCCATCTTTTGAGTTGCCTGATCCCATGGACCCCGTGGGAGCACGTATGACACCCATCTCAGCACTTCCTGTCTGGGTTGGGAAAGGAAGAGGCATTTAGCCCCCAGCCTGAATACCCGTTGATGGAAGGACCATTCCACTGAGACATACACCCCCTTCACTTCTGGATTGCACATATGATGATTCCAACCGTGCCTTTGGGGTTCCAAGAAGAACAAGAAGCCTTAATATGGGAGACGAGACATATTTGCAGGTTGCCCTATGTGCAGCGGCTCAGACCCGCTATTCTAGTGCTGGTTGGAATAAAAGACAAGTGTGGCTGAAAGGATCAGAAATGGTATACAGGAGTCACCTGATCCAAGATGTTCATGGTTGAAGGAGAAGTACACGGGGTGAACAGTTTGGTAAGAAAATCCAGAGCAGGTTCCTGGCTCCTTTCAGATGCAAGGTCTTCTTACAGGAATAGGGATGCTGTGATCAGAGTGTGTATTGGGTTCAAATGGAGAATTATCATCAAAGCCACTGGGCAGGGGCTGCCTGAAATAAGAGTGGGATCGTGTCAGGGGTTCGTCTGAAACTGAGCAGTAGGAGCCTTAAGTTCTTTTCATTTTTTGCATGAGTGCCTGTACCTCAAAAGTGGGAGTCTAGAAAGCAGGGAAGAAAGGGAAGACGTGGGATGGCTCCCAAAGCTGCCAGGAGGAAGCAGTAATAGATTATCCCAGTAATGATTTGGAGGCAGTGAATGGGTGGAGCAGAGATTCCAGATGAGAAGACAGGGAGACTGGGTGTTGGGAACTGAAATGTGAGGGCTTATGATGAAAGCTCGTAGGGAACCAGCATGGTGACTCACAAGTGAAGCAGCAGCTAAAGTTTGAAAACAAAGCGATTTGCTTTGGTGCAGACTTATCAAAGGTTGTTTCTGCAAGGTATGTTGGAGAGGTGGATGTTGACGTTCACTTTTACTTAATATGCTGGATGGAACTTGGGTGTGCTATAAAGGAGCCTGCATTGCTTTTGTGATTTTTAAAAAAATGAGAAGAAAGAAAACAAAATAAGCCAAGGACAGATCTAGATTTCAGTCTAGTCCTGAACAAACACTTGTTCGCCACAGGGAACAAGGCGGATGGTGCAGGTGTGTTTTGTGTTTTGTGTTTTTTTTGTCTTTTTATTTTTTAATTGGTGCATTGTAATCATATATCACATTGGAGTAAAAGACTTGAGAGGATATACAAGCACACATCATCCAATTAGCCCTCATCCAGCCCCCATCCTATTCCCTCCCCCTCCCTCGATCCCATGCTTGTTTGGTGATTTACTTTGATACATTTGTTTATGTACCTCCTGCCTTTTAAAGAGGCTCCATCCTCCCCTATTCCATACCCTCTGATTGGTCACCTTAGTTGCTTCACTATAGGGCCCTTTCTATAGCTTGACCTCTTCCTGTTGCCCCTTTCCTCCTAGTTTTTGCTGATTAGGGGAAGCATCTGATTTTTATTTTCTGAGATATTTCTCTGTGCATGCCGCGTTGCAAGTACTGATCCCACACTTGACGGCCCCAGTAGTGGCCTGGCTACCCAGTGGACTGATCCAGATCTCGCTGGCTCAAGCAGAGGCCTTGCCTCATGGGAGGCCCCAATTCTGGTCTCCCTGGCCCCGACACCAGCCTAACCCCTCAGCTGGCTCCAACCCCGGCCTCGGAGGCCCCAGTAGCAGCCTTGCCTCACGGAAGGCTCTGATGCCGGCCTCACTGGCCCCAGCACCGGTCTAACCCCTCGGCAGGCTCCGATCCCAGCTTCAGAGGCCCCAGTAGCGGCCTTGCCTCCTGTCAGGCTACGATGCCGGCCATTGACCCCGGCATCGGCCTAACCCCTCGGCAGGCTCCAATCCCGGCCTCAGAGGCCCCAGCACCGGCCTTGCCTCATGGTGAGCTCCGATCCCGGCCTTGCTGGCCCCGGCACCGGCCTAACCCCTAGGCAGGCTCCGATCCCAGCCTCGGAGGCCCCAGCACCGGCCTTGCCTCATGGCAGGCTCCGATGCCAGCCATTGGCTCCGGCACCAGCCTAACCCCTCGGCAGGCTCTTATCCTGGCCTCGGAGGCCCCAGCACCGGCCTTGCCTCATGGTGAGCTCCGATCCTGGCCACGCTGGCCCTGGCACCGGCCTAACCCCTTGGCAGGCTCCGATCCCAGCCTCAGAGGCCCCAGCACCAGCCTTGCCTCACAGCAGGCTCTGATGCCAGCCTCGCTGGCCCCAGCACTAGTCTAACCCCTCGGCAGGCTCCGATCCTGGCCTCAGAGGCCTCAGTAACAGTCTTGCCTCACGGAAGGCTCCGATGCCGGCCATGCAGGTTTGGTTTGATTAGTCTTCCTGACACTCATTTTTGCTAAATCAATTTAGAATATGTGAACCTGGTCAACACAATGAACAAATGGAAGTGAATTTTTCCAGATGATAGGGAGATAGAAAAGCCGTAGTAAATGTTTAACATGCACACACAAGGCCCAGCCATATTTCTCAGCAGTTTTTTGTTCTTTCTTTATGTTTCCAGGGAGGTACCTGTCTCTTCAGTCTTTATTTTCAGGTCAGGCTTCACTCAACAGGGGTCCTGGAAGGCCCCCTGTTAGTATTACTAGAATACTAGAATACTCTAGTATTACTAATAATAGTATTGTTAGTAATACTAGAGTATTAACAATGGCTACCATTACTGAATGTCTGCATGTGTGCCTAGTTTATGCTAATAACTTTGTTTCATATCTTAGTCCTTCTCATACAGAAGTCAGTGAGACAGCACCAGCAAACTTCCACTTATTTTGGATTGGCCAAGGCTGGTCACTGGTGTGTCTGTCATTCTGGGTTCTTGGTTGCAGACACCAAAGTCTACTTTAGCTGGCTTAAGCCAACTAGGAATTTCTTAAAACACATGTATAATTATTGGAGCAACTAAAAAAAGATGGACTTTTAGCTGGGTGTGGTGGTACATGCCTATAACCCCAGTACCTGGGAGGCTGAGACAGGAGGATCTGAGGTTCAAAGCTACTCTCAGCAACTTGGTGAAACCCTGATTCAAAATAAAAAATAAAAGGAAGGGCTAGGGGTTTAGCTTGTGGTTAGGATGGCCCTGAATTCAATCCTCAGTAGAAAGAAAGAAAGGGAGGGAGGAAGGAAGGAGAATGGAGAGGGCGAGGGAGAGGGAAAGGGAGGGAGGGAGGAAGGGAGAGAAAGAGAGAGAGAGAAAGTCACCCTAGAATCAGGTCATCATGGGAACTGTTGCCTCTTCCAAAATCAGGAAGTTGCTGAATTGAGAGGCCGTGCTCTCCAATGAGAAACCAGCGCCAGTCCTCAGCTCCAGGGTATTCTGCACCTGCCATGACCAGGAAGCAAGTGGATCAGAAAGCCACCCCCACCAGGCGCAGCGGCCTGGACCGTCGGGCCACATGTTACTTCACGGAGTCCTTGCCTCCACCTTTCAACAAAACTCTTTCACCCCCACTTTATATGTAAGAAAACTTAGGTGCATAAAGTTTAAGTGATGTGATAAAAGTTAGCAGAAACAAGATTTGAACCAAGGTCCATGATTCATTAGTCTCCTATGGTAAAATTTATATGTTTGTTTTGCTGAAACTAAACACCAAGGGTAGCAGACTCTCTTATCTCAATTGCCCTTTATTCTGACCACGATTCTCTGACTTTCAAACTAGCCAGTGAGGCCTGGACTCTCTCATCTCCAAATCTTTGCTACAGTGATTTTCTTAATTGCTTGAGTTCTTTGATCTCCTGGGCCACCTGAGAGGCCACATGTATCGAAATCATTTGGGTCAGCAAAGGAGGAAGGATTTTTCCATTAGCTTTTATCTCTCACCAGTCAAAGAATCTCTCCATAAAGTGCTACTACCCTTCCCACTGTATCCAACCCACTCAAATCTTATCTATTCCTTAAAGCCCAGATCAAATATTACCTCTCCAAAAGACTTCTCCAACCTCCCTGGCAAAATGTAGCCACACCTTCTCTGGGTCATCCATGTGTTGTATTCATAGCTTCCTTCACACATCTCCCACAGGCAATGTATATAATTGCCCCCACTAGCCAGGCATGTTGGTGCACACTTGTAATCTCAGCATTCGGGAGCTGAGACAGTGAGATCATGGTTCAAGGCCAGCCTCAGCTACTTAGTGAGGCCCTGTGCAATTTAGTGAGACCTGTTTCAAAAATAAATAATAAAAAATAGGGCTGAGAATATAGCTCAGAGGTAGAATATTCCTGGGTTCCATCCCCAGTCAGTACCACAAAAAATATATAAAATTAAAAAATATGCCAGGCGTGGTGGCGCACGCTTGTAATCCCCGTGCTTGGGAGGCGGAGACAGGAGGATAGTGCAGGTTTGAAACCAGCCTCGCTGGCTTAAGAGAGCCTGTTTCCAAATAAAAATAGAAAAAATAGGTGTCTGGGAGTGTAGTCCAGAGGTATAAGGGTTTCCAGGAACCACAGTACCACTAATAATAATAATAATAATAATAATAATAATTGCCCCTACTATTGTATAACTTTCTTGAAGACATGACTCAACTTTATTTCTAGGTCTCTTACATCTCTTTGCACAGTGCTTGTGTGTGGTAAGGATTCACTAGGTGAATGAATGAATGGATGAATGAATGAATGGATGAATGGATGAATTTCCCTAGTGGGTGCTCTTCTTTCAAATATAGGGTAGTGAAAGTACACTCCATCACCGCTATCTGATTTCTCAAATATTTAGCAAGCCCTCATCAGTTGCTAGAGATTAGATGTCTGTGTCTCCCCAAAATTCACATGTTGAAACCAAATCTTCAATGTAGGATTTTGGGGGCAGAGACCAGAAGGTGATTAGGTCTCAAGGGTGGAATCCTCCCGAGGGAGATTAGTGCTCTTAGAAGAAGCTGCAGAGACCAGAGTTGTCACCTTCCCATCATGTGAGGAAGCTAGAAGGCGATGTCTCTGGGCGGGGGAGTGATCCAGACAGCGAATCTGCCCGCACCCAGATCTTGGACCAGCCTCCAGAATGGTGAGAAATAAATTTGTTGCTCAGTCGTGTTTTGCTGGAGCAGCTCAAATGAACCAAGCCACCAGTTAATGCATAGAACATTCCTTACCTATTTATTTGTTTTGTGACTTCTAACAGTTGCAAGTTCCGGGGGGGGGGGCTAAAAAAGGTTGAAGGGGGAACCTGACTACATCTTTGAAGTTGAAAGCATCCGTTTTCTCTTTGGAACAACCACAATGGGATGGCTTTTATAGAGTGCAGGCGCTTACCATCAGTAACAATTCATCGGGCCAAAATGAGGGCAGAGAGCGATGGAAGTTAAGCTTCAAGGAGTCTCCGTAGTCTACTTTTAATCCATTCAATTTCCTGCTA
Organism: Muscardinus avellanarius; assembly: GCF_963383645.1. Classification (NCBI taxonomy): domain Eukaryota; kingdom Metazoa; phylum Chordata; class Mammalia; order Rodentia; family Gliridae; genus Muscardinus; species Muscardinus avellanarius. Next base: position 12,472,845 of record NC_137790.1, read on the forward strand.
AAGTAGAATTTCTTCCATTTGTGTCAGTCCTTTGGGGTCAGCATAGGCATACAAGCAGCGGTCTCCTCCGTTTCTTCTGGAAACTTCCCAGTTCAGAACTCCCAAAGAGTGGCCAGCAGTGTCTGAGGCAGGTTCTCTCCTGCTGCGCAGTTAATGAAACTGGTAGGCCAGCGGCTTCCTCCTGGTTGCCATGGAAATGACCAGGCCGCTGGCCCTCTGAAAACGGAACAGAACAGCAAGTGGAGGCCACGCATTCCGCCCTGGCTGCGGATCGCACCATCTGTCACGCCAGGCTGAAGGACTGGTGGCCAGGCAGAGGTCTGCAGAGCGCAGAGGCGAGGGCCCGCCGTGGATCTCCGAGATGTAAGTCATTTCTTTGCTCTTTTTTTTTTTTTAACATGTCTAGTTTGATAGACAGTTTTAATAGCTTTGGAATTCCTGCTGCATGGCAGGAAAGTTTCGAGACAGTTTGAAGAGCCACTATCAGGGTCACCTCTGTGTCGCTTTTGAATTCCCTGAACATAATGTACGTTTCGGTGTTGGTGGCTGTGAAACCCTTTTTTAGGCTTCCAAGCATATGAACTGCTTTTGACTGAGATTCTGCCTTTAAAAGGAAAGGTTTTCGGCGCAGTGAGCAAAGAATGAAATGGTCTTCTTATTTAGTCTCTAAATAGAAAAACTCATCTCAGGCAAATTGATAATTATCTCCGCGAAATCTGAGCTTCTTGTTTCTATTTTAAAATATCTGACTCTATTTTTCTGTTACTCTCTAATGCTAAATGACAATAAAATAAAAGAGATATGTATCATATCTTTTTCCTGTTGTGATCGAAAACAAAGAAAACTAGGATCTCTCAAGGCACCTATTAATTGTTTTCTTTGCTGTTTATATCTTTTAACAGTAATATATTTATTGCCTACTTATATAATAGGTTTTATAGTGCTTACTATAAAACTATTTATTAGAAAAATAGAAAGAGAAAAATAAACAGTAAGCTTAGATGAGCATTAACATTTGGGTCAGATAGTTAGCTAAAAAAAAAAAGTCTTCCTTTGGGCATGGTGGCGCAAGCTTATAATCCTAGTACTTTGGAGGCTGAGACAGGATGATGGCAGGTTCATGGCTGGACTCAGCTTATTAATGAGGCCCTCCACAACTTAGTGAAACCCTGCTTCAAAATAAAGAATAAAGCCAGGTGTGGTGGCGCACGCTTGTAATCCCCGCGCTTGGGAAGCGGAGACAGGAGGATCGCGCAGGTTCAAAGCCAGCCTCGGTGGCTTAAGAGACCCTGTTTCCAAATAAAAATATAAAATAGGTCTGGGAGTGTAGCCTGGAGGTAGAAGGGTTCCATCCCCAGTACCATCAAAAAGAAAAGAAAGAAAGAATAAAAAATAGGGCTGGGGCATAGCTAGGAGGTAGAATGCCCGTGGGCTCAGGAGCTCAATCCCTAGTTACACACACACACACACACACACACACACACACACACACACAGTATTTCTTTTATTCAAGAGTGGGAAAACATGACAAATAATGGAAAACAAAGTAAAAAATTAGGCAATGTTTTAGTTCAAATTCAGTGGTCCACACATAATCCTGCATTTATTTTATTGTTTAATAAGCATGTTTTGAACAGTTTTTCACAAAAAACTATGATGGTGTGTTTTGGGGAAAGAAAAAATTTCAAAAGCATTGTGCATATTTATGAAAAAAACTGTTCTTAAAAAATACCAAAAAAAAACAAAAAAACCCAGACATCATTTATTTGAAAATTTGCTTGAAAAAAATGTTTAATGAAAAGATCAATCCTTGAGATGTTTAAACTTTTTAGTTTTAGACTAAATAATGCAATCTGTTTGGAAGAAATTTTTTTCATTAATTTTTTTTCTGACAGAAATTGGGCATTTTCTGAAAATAATCGTTTCAATAAAGTGTTCGTGGACATGAGTGCTGTTCAACAGCTGACTTGGATCTCCCAATGTATTTTTCCACACCAGTTTTCTGTTGCTTAAAACTGGTATACAACCAGCTTTTAAAATACAGTGCCTAATGGCTCATGGCTGCATCTATAGGAGCCAGAGGCGGGGCCCCGTATGGGGGACATTCAGAACAGGCTGTTCTGTGGGCATGGGATCATGGAAACCTAGAAAGGGGATGGCTTTAAACCCCAGGGGTTCAATCAGCTGAGCATATGCCGAGCCACTCAAGGGGGAAGCCTGAGGGTTTGCACACATTGGTGAATTCACACTGGTGAACACCACTGTACGTTTCAGTTAGGATTCCCCAGTGCTTGTGCTCTGAGGTATCCTTTGCCTAGGTTATCCGTGCAGTCCATGCCTAGGGCAGCAGATGCCGTGCTCAGCGCATCGCACCCTTTGTTCTGATGATGAACTTATACTTATTTTTAAATCTCACTTACAGATTGTTTCTGAAATGTTTATATATAACAACTCACATAATTCTTTTTTGTTTCCTATTCATTTCACATGAGATTTATTTCCTTTTTTTCTTTTTTGTTTCTGTGTGTGTGTGTGTGTATGTGTGTGTGTGTGTGTGTGTGTGTGTGTGTGAACCTAGGGCCTTGTGCATGCTAGGCAAGCACTCTACCACTAAGCCACATTCCCCAGCCCAGCGTGAGATATCTATAGACATTTTCAGCTAAAGGCCACAGTCCAGTAACAAAATACACGGCATGGAATATCATTTCAGCCTGCACGTGACCCCAGGGCAGGAAATTTCCACCATGGCTCCCCAGAGTGTATTTGTTTATCTGAGTTCAAGTTTTAGCCTTTACTAACTAGTTCTGGTACCTGGAACAATTTATTTAACCTCTCTGTGTCTCCATTTTTCTAACAAAAAATGGGATAATAATATCAGCCTTTAGGATTATTACAAGAGTAAAGTATTTAAAACATGTGAAGTGCCGGGCATGGTGGCGCACGCTTGTAATCCCCGCGCTTGGGAGGCGGAGACAGGAGGATCGCGCAGGTTTGAAGCCAGCCTCGCTGGCTTAGGAGACCCTGTTTCCAAATAAAAAAGTATAAAAAATAGGTCTGGGAGTGTAGCCCGGAGGTAGAAGGGTTTCCAGGAGCCCCAGTACCACCAAAATAATAATAATAATAATTTAAAAAAATAAAACATTTGAAGTACTTAGGACATGGTAAAAAAGGTTTCCTATTATTATTGAATAAAATAATATTTTATTCAATAAAGAATAAAAATATTATTGAATGAATACATTATTAATGAATAAAAATATGTTTAGGTCCGGATTTCAATCAGTTTTCAACATACCTGTATCTGTCAACTTAAAAAAAAACTTTAAAGCACACTGCCTCTTACCAATGCCCATTTTCTATATTTAACTAGCTTAGCCTTGAGGATACAGGACTGAGGGACAGAAAAATACTGACTCCATAACATTTTCCTCCACCTAGTAATCTGAACTTTTTGGGGAATCAAGAGCTGCATTTTTGACAGATGTCTATGAAACACCTGGGAAGAACTATCCAGAAAAATGCTAGAAATATGAGCCTGAAGCTGAGGAAGAGACTGGGAGATAGAGATAGATCATGATCCGCTGTCAGCATCAATGGTATTTAAAGTCCTACAGTCACAAGGGAGTGCGGATGCACAAAGAGAGCCAGACCCTGAGACGACGAGGACAGGTCAGAAGGTGAGAGGCCGGCCACAGGGCTAGCAGGAGCAGCCGTGCAAGTAGCAAGAAAACCAGGAGAACAGGTGTATGGAAGAACAGGCAGTTCTTCTCTCAATAAGGGAGCAGGGGACTATGTCACAAGATGGTGAGAAGTCAGGGGCAAGGAGACCAGGTACTTGGCCACTGGACTTGGCCCATTGGAGGCTGGGAGTCCCTAAGAACCTGAGGAGAATGGTTCCAAAAGCCTGGCTGGAGTAGCTTCAAAATCTCACACAGGGCTCCGTGGGAGAGCACATGCCTGGCATGTGCAGGACCCTGGGTTTGATTGTCAGCATAAAAAACAACAACAACAACTAACACAAATGGGTTCTGAGCTCCATGTGATCACTGGTTTGCGTATAAAGCTTGTTTTTAATTTATTTTATGGGAAATGGCTATAGAGCTCTAAAGAAGTAGTCTGGGTCAAATATCTGTCAGCGATGCCCCCAGCCTCATAAAGGTTTATGAAAGAGATGAGATTTGAAGACAGTTGAGGAGATGGAGGTGGTTTCTAGGAGGATAAGAAACAGAAATTGTACCCACACCCTGGGTGGGGGGCAGCATAAGCTGCAGGAGAAGGAATCAAGTCCAGATTGGAAAATGAGAAAGCACATGGGAGTGCAGGGACATCCCACACACCCATAACACAAACGCATAACACACACGCACAACACACATGCACAACTCACATGCACACTGTTTTGTTTTACGGGTCTGGAGACAGAACCCAAGGGCATTTGACCTCTGAGCTACACCCCCTGCCCTATTTTTTATTCTTTATTTTGAAACAGGTTCTCACTAAGCTGCAGAGGGCCTCACTAAGTAGCTGAGGCTGTCCTCGAACCACGATCCTCTGGTTTCCACCTCCCAAATGCTGAGATTACAAGTGTGCGCCACCATGCCCAGCTCCCTTTCCCAGTTTGATAGCTTCCAGTAAAAGGAATGCTTCCCATTTGCATCTTTGAGATGCCTGGTTCTGTCATTTAAGGAAACTGGCCAGAGGTGTGAAGAATTCATTTGGAGCCACATCTAGAACCTTTCGTGGGCACTCAATTTAGCCCAAGTTGTGAAGCCCGGTTCACCAACTGGAGCTTGGCTGTTGTCATGGAATTGCTCTTCAAAGAGTTACTGAAGGCATCGGGAACCCCACTTTTTAAATAAACTCCATATTTTAGAATAGTTTTAGGTTTACAGAAAAAATGATGAAGATAGTACAGAGTTCCCATAGAGTATACATTTTTAACGTTGGTGTGATACTTTTATAAAAATTAATGAATCAATATCAATGCATTATTATTATTATTATTATTATTATTATTATTATTATTATTATAAACTAAAGTCCAAGCACTATTTGGATTTCCTCAGTGTCCTCTTGTGTCTCTGGATCCTGTCTGGGATATCCCTTTGCTTTTAGTCATTATTCCTTTTCAGAACTCTTAAAAATCTTTTTAAAGATAGCAACAAAGCTTACGTGTCCTGTGGTTCCAATATTTACATCTTAAACCACCACAGGAAAACTTTTATTCTTACTTATCTAAAACCTAACAGCTAGAACTTTAACTTGAACACAGATGAAAGGGAAAAGCCGAAAGCTTACATTTGCAGTCAAAGTTCAAGGTACATTATGGGAATGTAAAATGTGCAACTGTAAGCGGAAGATCTGATTCCCTTTTATTGTTCTAGAAGCAGGTAATTAAAATGTTACAGGCTTGCCAGCTTTCCCTTGTTTCTCATCTCCTAGCAAAGGGATTAGTGAACTCATTTTCCTTGGCAACTTCACACTGAATCCCGGCCCAGTAATTTGGGCAAAACTCTCTGCAAGTTCCATTGTACAAGACTGGACTCTTAAATGGTGGGTTGTGGGGGAGTTTTGCAGCAGGGGCTGTTACAATCCCTCACCCGAGAGCTATGAGGGCGCGGGCTGTGTGGTGCTCATAAATGTCTAAGAGAACTAGACAGTTGGTGCTCCATCTTTGTGGGTCCTCTATCTAGACTCGACCAGCCTCTGATCAAAAATATTCAGGAAAAATTTGCGTCTAGACTGAACATGTCTATACTCTTTCTTCTTATCATCATCCCTAAACAATACAGTATAGTGGGCATATACATAGCATTTACATTGTAGTAGATATTACAGACAATCTAGAGATGGCTTAAAGCACATAGGAACATGTGCATACAAATACTATAGTGTTTTATATATGGGACTTCAACAATTTCATATTTTGGTGTTTGCAGGCTGGGGTGGGGAGGGTCTGTAACCCATTCCCTGTGTATATTGAGGGACAACTGTAATCTAATTCTGCATATGTTTTCCCAAGGTCCTGGGAAGGTGCATAGCGTGAGAGAGAAGGAGAGTGATCAGGGGCCCTGACCTTCAAGCTCACGGGCCCCATTCTGGGCAAGCATATTGCACCATGTCCCCATCAGATTCACAGAAAAGTTCCAAGGCAACCTCAGATGTAGATGAGGCTTACTGGTAAACTTACAAGAAGCTGAAGGTGTGTCATGGACTTCTTCCAGATGCCATTCATTGGTTTTCAAGAACAATGCATAGCCAGGAACAGTAAGCTCTAAGCCCACCATCACACACACACACACACACACACACACACACACACACACACACACACATTATGGCTCTCCATTACACTAAGCCATGTGATAAAATCATTGCTGAATAACAAGATAAATTTTGCTTGCTGATTTTTTTTCTTCTTGTTCTGGGGTCTTCATATATTGCCCAGACTGATCTAACTAACTCCTGGGCTTATACGATCCTTTTGCCTCAGCCTCCGGAGTAGTGAGCTGCCATGCCCAGCCTGCTTGCTGATTTGATAACATGAGACACTGCAACTCTAGGAGGTAAAGCCAAAAGCAGAAGTAAAGGATTGAGAACGTGATGCATCTTTGGCTATGGGAGGAATTCATTTGCATAATATAAATATTCATGGAGTTCCTTTATATGTCAAGTCCTGTACTAAAGACTAGAGAACAACTATCTCCATAAAAACCAGGGCTTTGGGGCATCACAGCCTGACTTCCACGGCACACGAGGAGCAAGGAGTCCCGCACCCAAACAGCTAATGAGTGGGTGAGACGGACTCCCCGTTGAGCTCAGTATTTGGCTTTTCAGTCAGTTCTCACTCATCTTAGGACAGAAGTGCCTGAGAATGTCAGTTGGTTTCTATGAGTAAATCATTTTAACCTAAAAGCTATAATGCAACGGATAACCTGCAGAGATTCTGGCTTGTGGCACACCGGAGGTAAAATTAACACTAATAGCTTGAGTTTGGCTGACTCCTGCTCCCACCTCCATGATGCAGGTCCTTGCTACCTCCACACCACTCTCTCTGCACAACGGTCCCCACCAGTTGTTCCTCAGAGTCCCCAGGAGTGGCCTCCTGTGCTCCCTCTTGCATGTTCTGTCCTCAGTCCCCACTCGATGGAGTCCCCTCTGCCATGGGGCTCCTTGGTGATAACCAGAAACAGCATCTGGGGTGTCCTTGGTCTGTTCTGTGTCTCTCATCCATTCCTCACTGCACCGCACTCCGCTCAGAAGTGGAGTGAACACCTCCATCCACCGCGCGGTATCCTACTTTGTCACCTTGGGCCCCACATTCCGGAGTTCTTGAAGATATTTCATGCACCCTCCACCCGCAGCCCCACTGGACTCAGCCCCAGGCATTGGTCTGGGTTGGGAAGACACAGGTCAATGCCTCTGGACCTTGTATATCATTGTCACTTTTCCTTCTTTCTCCCTCGACAGTTTATGCAAATAACCACCTGGAGATGGTCACCCCTCAACTCATAGGAGGCAACCAGGTACATCAGATTAGGCTTGGGTGTATCCAATACAGGTGACTATGAAAGTTTGGTACTTCAGGAGAAGAGTAAAGGAAGCTGGGTGCGGTGGCACTTGTCTGTAATCCTAGCATGTGGGAGGCTGAGACAGGAGGATCAGGATCATAGGCTCAAGGCCAGCCTTAGCACCTCAGTGAGGCCCTGTTTCAAAATAATACATAAAAAATGGTTGGAGGTGTAGTTCAGAGATAGAATGCTCCTGCCCTAGGTTCAATCCCCATGATCACAAAAAATAAGGAGGAAGAGGAGGAGACAGAGGAGGAGGAGGAGGACAGAGGAGGAGGAGGAGGAGGAGGAGGAGGAGGAGGAGGAAGAGGACACAGTGAAAGCGCTCAGGACACAGTTACCCCAAGAGCTTAAGATCCAGTCTAGTGAGAGTAAGAAGCCACAGGAAGCAACTGGAAAACACAGCATAGTCATGAATAAAAGGTAGGTTTGTTTGGTTTGAAGAGGTGATTTAGTTTCCTCATAATCTAGGGTATTTCTTTCCTGGTGCTGCAGTATCAAATTTCTTCTACAATCTTAGTGGCTTAAACAACACAAACTTATTCTCTTACATTTCTGGAGGCCAGAAGTCTAAAATCAAACTGATTTGGCTAAAGTCAAGGGTCAACAGGGTGGGTTCCTTCTGGAAACTTCAAGGGACAATTCATTCCTCACCTTCTCCGGCCTCGAGGCTGCCTGGGTCAGTGGCCGGCCACGTGGCTCTTCTGTCTTCAGTAGCCATGCTGTCTTTTCTTCTCTGTCTCCTCCTGTGTCTCTCTTATAAAAGCCCCTGTCACTACATGGGACCTATCAGTTAATCCAGTTAACTTTGGGTCCTTAATCACATATGTGAAGTCACTCTAGCTGTGTGAGATTGTGCATTCATACCTTTCAAGAGTTAGGACATGTTGCCGGGTGTGGTGGCGCACGTTTGTAATCCCTGCGCTTGGGAGGCTGAGACAGGAGGATCACACAGGTTCGAAGCCAGCCTCAGCTACTTAGTGAGGCTCTCAGCAACTTAGTGAGACCCTGTTTCCAAATAAAGTATAAAAATAGGTCTGGGAGTATAGCCCGGAGGTAGAAAGCCTCTGGGTTCTACCCCCAGTACCGCAAAAAAAAAAAAAAAAAAAGAGGACATGGACATCTTGAGGGGCCATCTTATAGTCTACCTATTATTGTAGGAGGAGTAGGAGGTCAGTAATGAAGTGTTTCAACCATATCCCATATTCTAACTGTTTCTTTAAATATTTTATACACTTTAGTAGAAATTACTATAATTAGTAGAAATTCAATTAGTAGAAATGGGACTTGGACAATTAATTTCTATTAATTCCCAGACTAGCTAACTAATTATTTCAGAACTTCTCATTCCCCACAATTTGCAGGATAGTTATAAATCTGACTTTGTTACAGAAAAAAATCAGGCAAAGAGGTTTTTGTTGTTTTATTCAGAGCCTGTTCTCCAGTAAAATTTGTTGGTACAAATGATACATTAAATGAACCAGTTACTTTAGATTCTTTGAAGTCACTTTTGGGGATACCCTCACAAGCCATGACAGTACAGTCCTCTTATCACTATAATTCTGACATTGCACAGTATCACAGTGATAAGTAGTACTATAGTATTATAGATATTCTAGTATACTTATAAGCAGTAGTGATTTTTATATATATTACATATATATAAATATATTTATTCTAGTGGATGATCACCATCTGCCACACTGAGAGAAAAAAGGCTCAGAGAGGCTCTTGGACTGGCCCAATCAATGTTAATAAAGTGAATTGGGCATGATGACAAAGATACTTAAAATTATGTCCTGCCAGGCATGGTGGTGCACACTTGTAATCCCCACGCTTGGGAGGCTGAGGCAGGAGGATCTCACAGGTTCGAAGCCAGCCTCAGCAACTTAGTGAGACCCTGTTTCCAAATAAAATATAAAAATAGGTCTGGGAGTATAGCCTGGAGGTAGAAAGCCTCTGGGTTCTACCCCCTAGTACCATCAAAATAAATAATAAATAAATAAATATTAAGTATAAATAAAATTATGTCCTCTTCAGACACAAATTACACACTTGAAGATAATATTACCTAATTCTAATTCATAGAGACATAATTTTTTTAACCTTTTTTGGAACCAGAAATTAAACCCAGGGGCATTCTACCCCTGAGCTATAATCCTCAGCCCTTTTGTTTGGAACAGCATCTTGCTAAGTTGTGGAGAGTCTCACTAAGTTGCTGAGGCTGGCCTCAAGCCTGTGATCCTCCTGCCTCGGCTTCCCAAGTCTTGGGATTACAGGAATGCACCTTCATGCCCAGCTTGTACATCCCTTTTTCGAAGTGAGCAAATATATCTGATAATAGCAAATTGTTCAGATTTTACTATATAAATCAAGTGAGATGCTGATTGCATCAGAATGACTGTAGACTCAATTCCTGCCTCTCTCAATGAACTTTGTAAGCCACAGTGAAAGGGAAATAAATGATCTTCACCAACAGAGCAGTGACTTCAGTGTCAGACACTTTTAAGGGCATGTGAAAATTCAGTGGCTTGTACCAGGCAGGGTGCACTGTTGTGGGATGTGAAGAAGAAAGAAAAGTCAACACTTACCACATTAAGAAAACATTCGGGAGAGACCCAAATTAACTTTCAACTTCATAAGCTTTGAAATATTAAGCAGCAAGGATATCATCCCCTCTTTTAAATATCATCTTACACAGTGTTTATCTCCACCCTGCCCCTGCAGTGCATTCATGGAATAAAGCCAAAGAAAAGAAAAAAAAATTCTAAAAGCCCTTTTCTCAACAGCTTTTCAAGGTCCTACACCTAAAGCCTTCAGACGGTGCCTCTGCGACCATCTCATCCACATTCCTCCTTGGCCTGGATGCAAAGCTCTTGAAAGCTGAGCCATGGCCAGGTGACCACTTATTTCTGGGGTTTAGGGAGGAGCCTCCACCTGGTACTCCTCTCTCTCATCTGCCCCATCTAATCCTTCTTATTCCTCTAACAAGGGACAAAATAGAGATAAAGCTTAAAGGGTAAATACCCTTGGGCGAGACTCATTGGCTTACGGTCCCTTTAAGGCTTAAGCAACTGATACCAGACCCTGTCTGAAAGTGGGTTTTAAGCACTGGGCACCTGGAAAGAATGGTTGGGAAGATGCTCCAGGAATGAAGAGGAAGGCTCAGCAAGGGGCAGCTGGGGATGGGAGGAACTCTCTACTTGCTTCGTAGCTTTCCTGTAGCTGGTCCTCACCAGCGCTGGGCTTGCCCTGATCTGCTGCTGCTGTGCAGAGCCTCCTGCCTCTGAGAAGGGAACCATGCCTTTTTCTTTTCTTTTTTTTAACTTTTGTTTTTTTGTGTGTGTGGTACCGGGGTTCCTGGAAGCCCTTCTACCTCTGGACTACACTCCCACACCTATTTTTACATTTTTATTTGGAAACAGGGTCTCCTAAGCCAGCGCCCGCGGCTGGCATCAAACCTGTGTGATCCTCCTGTCTCTGCCTCCCAAGCGCGGGGATTACAAGTGTGCGCCACCACGCCCGGCAAGGAACCGTGCCTTTCTGATAGCTGTCTGAGAGCAGAGCTCATGTTATGGTTTGAGTTTAAAGTGTCCTCTCAAACCTCAGGTGTTGTCCTCTCAATGCAGCCAGGTCCCGAGGCGGGGCCTGGGTGGAGGAGGTGGGCCCCTGGAGACGTGGCCTTGGGGACTGGCCGTGGCCCCCTTCTCTCTCTCTCCCTGATTCCTGGCACCCATGATACGAGCATGGCTTTTCTTCCGCCATGGCCTGAAGGCAGGGCCCATGGCTCCTACCTTGGAGCCCGCTGGTCATGGACTGACCTCTGAAACCATGAGTCTCAAATGAACCTTTCATCCTCTAAATTGTACTTGCCAGATATTTTGGTCTCAGAGACAAAATAACATAAAATAAAATAAATTACCTTGAGTAAGACAGTGCATGTCTCCGGGTAGAGTTCTCAAGCGAACTGTGTTGTGAGGCTAAGAACGAGATGAAACAAACGGCTCCCAACATTGCGCACTGGTCCGGACGCTCCTACTTTCAGCACCACCGGTTCCCTCTGGGGCTCAGGCAGGTGTCTCGAATGTATGCCCACAGGCACAGAGCCTCGCCCTTAGCCGCCCTCCCGCCCTCCTGAGCCTACTCTCTTCAGTCTCTCCACCCCCTCAATGATTCCAGAGACTAAAATAGGTTCATCTGGTGAGCCTGAAGTTAGGAGTCAGCAAATGAAGATGGAAACCTTCAAAGAAAACACATTCTTCTCTCTCTCACCTCTTCTCACAATTCAGTCACCCCGGCAGCCTGTTTTCCTCCTCCAACTCTGATCTAAACAGGTCTCCTTGATGTAAACCTTCTCTGCCCCATTTTCTGTCTCTGGCAGGGAGACCCAAAGGGGGTGCTGACATCAAACTGGGTGCACAGCCACACCTGTGAGGTAGAAAATAGTCACCCTTTCATTGTTGTTTTTCATCTCAAATTTTAAATTGTTTGTGTATCATTTAAATGTGACTAGTATGTAAGTATGTTAATATGCGTATGATCTTTGTAAATTAAAAACCAATATGTACTGGAGAGGGTTTTACATTTTTATTCCTGGGGTAAAGATGAGAGGAGTTTGGAGACTGATTTGCTGCCAACATAAAGTCCCCCAGCCTGGCCGTCAAGGTCTTACCTAATTCTGTACCGCTGTTCTGATTCGTGGGTCTCCAGACAACTGATATGGGCTCTGCACACACCAAATACTTTAGTCATTCTGAACTTTGCTCAAGTGACCCTTGCTTCTGCCCTGCCCACCTCCCCTAACCCCAGGCCCTTCTCTGCTAAGCTCAAAACAACAACACCCCCTCTAGGGCTCTTCCCCATTTCTTCCACCCAGCACTCCATCTGCATCGTTAATAAACACTATCAAAGACAGCATCTAATTAGTTGTCCAGTCATTTGTTCCTGAAGTACATTCTAAGTTCCTTGGGCAGACGTCACATCCCTAAAAGGAGTCATAAAGTCATTTTCCTTTTTTTATTTTCCATGACTTAGGTAGGATATTGCCTGGCAGTAAATAAATGTTTTCTAAATGTTGATTTCTTGTTTTCTTTTGAGAAAAGAGTTTGTAAAAAGCATGTGGGAAAACAACATGAGCACTGTATTAGGGTAAAATAAGGGGCATGATAAACCTATCAGTGCTCAGAATAAAAAGATCCATGTTTGCTCTTGTGTCATGGTCTTGAGCCATCAGGGACTTGAGCTATTGGCTATAAATTCTGCCATCCTTAGGGCCCTCAGGTCCACCAAAGAATCTTACAATATATTCCATTGGTCAAAATTCAGTCCCAAGGCATCACTTCACTACATGACGCTTAGAAATGAAGCCATCAGCGTGCCAGAGGAGAACATGGGTATTGGTAGACTGACAGACCCAGGTTGTAATCACAGTCAGTGACTGTGGAACCATGACGCAAACTCAGATAGTGTCAAGGCACCTAAGTTTTTCAAGCAAGATGCCAAAACTATATGTATTTATTAAATCTTTTGAGGCTTTCAATCACTGGACATGCTTAAAAGCCCAAACTACTCTTTAGGACCATTTTTAAATGTTATCTTTGTATTGCAGCTAACAAAATCTCAGTAGTGATTAATACTAACAACTGCTGCATAAAGGCAAAGAATTAAGCTGATATGGACATCAGTCATTTCAAAACAATTCCACACAGATTCCTTCTCAATCTAGGATTACACCCAACATCTCGATCATGTTTATATTTGGCTCCAAGAGGAATGTCTCAAACTGGACGAGTTCTGTTTATAAGAGTATTACTAGTCAGAAGATATTGTGTTAGTGGGAGGATAGCATTTGGACCATTTGCTCTCATCAGACTTAAAATGTCAAAAACCAGGATGTTTTTAATCCTATAAATTTAATACAAAAGACAAACGTATTATTATAATTATTGAAAATGGCATGTCATTCTCCAAATCTTTTTAGAAAGTAAAATCAAATGTGATTTAAAATTTTAGTTTAGAAGCAAGTTTAATTTGAAATAAGGAGTTTTTGTTTTAAAGGAGGAAAAGTAATTAGGGAAAAGACAGTGAAGAAACTGGGATGATAAAATTGATGGTCAATGGTAATCCAGTAGGAAATAGTCAAACATAAATCTGAGCTGTGGCATTGGACATCTGGGTAGAAGAAAGCCAGGGGCTGGGCACCCCAAAAAACACAATTTGAAGCCAGGATTTGGGGAGCTAGCAAGGCTTTTATAAATGCAGTCCCCAAAGTATATCCCTGCAAAGTTCCTTGAAGATTCTGAGATGAAAATGAGGGGCCTTCCAGTAAAGGAGACAATTTTGAATCCTGAGTATATCTCCCAAAGTGAGTATAACAGTCAGTCTGTTTTCTGTTACTATAACAAAACACCTGAAGCTGGGTACTTTACAAAGAAAAGAGGTTTATTTACCTCACAGTTTTGGAGGCGGAAAATCCAAACAGCATGCCTCCAGCTCTGGTGAGGGCCTTATGGCAAACAGCATCGTAGTGGGAGTACATGGAAAGAGAGATCACATGCTGAGACAGAGCGCCGGAGGTCGGGGAAAGGTCAAGCTCACTCATACAACAACCTTCAGAAAAGAATTAACCAGGATCCAAGGAAAACTGCAACGATTTCTTCTAAGGGCAGTATCCCTGGTGACCTAATTACTTCTCTCTTAAATGTCCCACCACCTTTGAACATTGCCACGCTGGGGACTAAACTTCCAACACACAAACCTGGTGTGGGAAGGGGTGGGGGACAAACCATATCTATAGCATAGCAGTGAGCACTAACCTGCAGCTTTGGGATGAACGGCACCAAAGCGGTGCCAGCGTTTGCCAAGACTAAGGGCGAGGTGGCCATGCTCACACACACTTCTGTGGGTGCCGTACACTCTGCCTGCCTTGCCCTTTCGTGGTGGTGCTCCCCGGTTTCCCTTGGTGTAACCAGCCTCTGGCCTCTCAGACCATTATTCCTGGTGTGGCCAATCCTGCTCATAGGCTCCAGGGCTGAGACTCTGACTTAGGCAGACTCTTTTTTTTTTTTTTTTTTTTTTGGTGCCTGGTACTACTGGGAGATGGAGACTTTATTCCTCTGGGGATTGCTCAGCTGAGAGAAGATAAACCTGGATTGATACGGGACCATTTTGCCCCCAAAGCAAAAACGTGAGCCTCTCTGAGAATAAAGCCCATCCTGGAGTAAGAACTAAGAAATGAAGAGTCGTTTCTCACAATCTCTTCTTTGAGTAGTTGGATCAATTATACTTGAAATCCTTTCTTGAGTTTTCAAATATGTGAGATATGTGTGTGTGTGTGTGTGTGTGTGTGTGTGTGTGTGTGTGTAAATATATATATATATATATAATCAAGATTGTTTGAACTGGATTTATATAACTGACAGTTAAAAAGAGTTTTAGCATACTGGCATTTGGTAAACTATGTTATTCTACTCAATAAAATGTGTTGAGTCTTTGCAAGGTGCAAAGCACTATATTGGAAACTGACCATATTAAAAAAAAAAAGCCAATAAAAAAAAGACTCTTGGGGAAGTTCCACCCACTGGAAGATACATTTAAACCAATAACTACAGTGTAGCATGATCATCTCTATAACAGCAATTTGTGTGAGTTATTGAGTCTGCATTAACTATGCCTGGGATTAGAAGATGCCATGCTAGCCGGGCGTGGCGGCGCACGCTTGTCATCCCAGCATTCGGGAGGCTGAGACCTGGAGGATCGCAGTTCGCGGACAGCCTCAGCTACTTAGTGAGGCCCTCTGCAACTCTGTGAGACCCGGTTTCAAAATAAAGAATAAAAAAGAGGGCAGGGGGTGTAGCTCAGAGGTCAAATGCCCCTGGGTTCCATCCCCAGACCTGCAAAAAAAAAAAAAAAAAAAAAAAATGCCATGCTAAACTTCAAGGCAGAGATAATAGCTGAATAGGAGAATATTTGCTGAGTGGGAAAAATAAATAAAAAATGAAAAATTACCTACATGATTAGCATAAAGTGACAAGACTTTGCATCTCCAAAAGTAGGACAGACAGATTGACCAGCTGAGGTTCGGCAGGGGTGGGAGCAGGAAGGCGGAGTGGAGGGGTCCTGCTGGGCCCCTTTGACGCACTTTGGCCTGACACATTTTCTCAACAGCCCGGCTTCCAGTGTGCTCCATCACACAGACTTTCCCCCTCTGCCGTGAGCCCCTCCCCAGCCTCACCACGGGAAGGCCACAGCAAGGGGCAGGATCCCTGCAATTTATTTGTGCCCATTGTGTTTATGCCTTGGTTGAATCCGTCCACACTCTAATACCTACGCGGTGAAACTAGGTTATTTACAATCTATGCACAACAAATCCAAAGAAGGAATACATGGCAGACAGGGAGCGACATGTCTAACTAGTGGATCTGTGGTTACTCCCATAAACTAGCCACTGGGGATGTCCTGGGGATATTGCCCAGCCTGTACACCCTTAGAGAGGCTTCCTACCTCTGGGCCCTTGTTCTGGCTCTTGGGCTTCCCAGTGTCCAGTAGGCAGGAACCGCCTGAGTCCAGCAGGGGCCTGGCTGTGGAAAGTGGCTTGCAAATCCCTTTGGAGATTCTAGTCTCACGTGTTCTAGTGAATCAAGATCCTAACCCCTTCTGATCCTTTTCCTCCTCCCTGCAAACAGTATTAGTGCCTCCAAAGAGTATCAGTGCTGAAAGGAGGAGACATTTTCTCAGGGGTGTGGGTTCATGCATAGAGACTCCTCCCTCCCTTCCTTTAGGTTGGGGTTCCAGAGGGACAATGGCATTGACGGTATTACTAGTCCTGGGAAGAGAAGCTCACCGGGACATGAAGTCCCAGAAACCTGTGATGGAATCTGGGACACCTGATCAGCTAAAATTATCTTATAATTAATAAATGGTTCCCTGTTCCTTGCTAAGGAGGGTAGTCACCAACACATTCTAACACTATTTAAAACCCGTAAGCCTCCTGATCAGGGAGAACTCTGGCTTCCCACATTTCTCAAAGCTATTTTTTTTTATTACAAAATGTACCTGTTAATAAATCCTTTAAGAAAATCTTGTGTCAACTTCAAAATAAACACAAAACACTATAAACCACATTATCCAGCCCCACAAATGGAATTTAACCTGTCTCTCCACTATGTTCGTATAACCATCTCTGAGTTCAGCCTTGTTGGTCTTCTTCCTTTGAGTATAATCCCTTGGAGGGCAGGATGCGGGTCTTGTTTTTAGCTTTGCCTCTCTTGGGTCTCACTGCTTTTTTGGGCCACTTTGTGCATTTCAGCGTTGCCTTGCACTGTAGTGCTGTCTGTCTGCCCAGTCCCTTTCCTGCTTCACCACCCTCTTGGGACACTATTCCAGCCTTTCATCTGTTGTGCCCCATTCCTTCCTGTAGGCTCTACTCTAGGCTCTCCTGGTCACAGTCTTGGCCCATGTATCCCACTACCTATGGTGTTCAGAAAACACAGATGAACTGAATTGTATTGTTTGGGCTCTGTCTTCAGTTGTCAGGAAACTCAGGAGAAATGCGATTCTTTGCCTGTCTTTTCCAATGACACCATAAGAGAGTCCACTCATCTATAACAGACCCGGCACTGTAGGACTTTCCTTCCAAAACTGGACATCAGAATGACTCTTTGAAATACAAATGCTTTTGTTGGGCGTGGTGGCTCATGCTTGTAATCCCAACACTTGGGAGGCTGTAGACAGGAGGACTGCAGGTTAGTGAGGCCCTCTGCAACTTAATGAGACCTTGTCTCAAAATAAAGAATAAAAATATGGCTGGGGTATAGCTCGGAGGTAGAATGTCCCTGGGTTCAATCCCCAGTACTGAAAAAAAAAATTACAAGTGCTTTCTTATCCTATTTAGTTCACTTATTAGTGCTCATAGATTGCTTAGTTTGGGGCCCCATGATAAATTATTTGATAAAAATCAATTCATAAAATTTGCTTTGGAAAAAAATTCTTTTGGGATAGGACTAGATAAATCAAAAGAACTGAGATTGATATTAGTGGGTGATTAATCTATTAATATTCATTGTCTATTAATGTAATCACAACTGACTGATACACAAGTACATTTGTAGAGGGCCAGGAAAAAGGCTGAATAGACCCGTAAATAGAATACGATGCTCAGGGCTGGGGTGCAAGGCACGTGTGTCTAGTAGAAAAAGAAGTTCACCATTAACTAAATGTTTCATTTATGACATTAACAACAAGCTGTCTTCTTTAATAGTCAGGGTGTGGGTAGCTGAACCTTACCAGGAACTGTTTGCCTCCTGAATTCCAGGAAGTCAACTATCGAGGGGGAGTAGGGCATGAGTATATTTAGGGCTAACAGGTACTAAATACTAATAATCGAGTGTTTGGAGGATGTGCCCATTCAAATAACTTCCAATCCCTGCCCACAGATAGAACGCAGTAGGTATATCTGCTTTCTCTTTGCAGGTTAATCTCGCTGTCAGCAGACTTCAGTGTCAGTTGAACAGAGTTAGAGATCAGACTTCTGCTTCTCATGAAGGTCTGAGATAGCATTATTGCCTGTGTTAATTAATTAAGAATGGCAAGAGAGGAAAATTTACCACTGGAAACTTCAGGGCTCCTTTTGGATAAACTGTCTCCCTCCCTCTGTCCCTCCCTTCCTTCTTTCTTTTTTGGAGGTACTTGAGGATGGAACCCAGGGGCATTCTACCTCAGAGCTACACCCCCAGCCCTATTTTTCATTCATTCTTTTGAAACAGAGTCTGAGTTGCAAAAGGCCTCAGTAAGTAGCTGAGGCCGGCCGCGAACCGAGATCCTTTTGTCTCAGCCTCCCGCAGGCTGGGATTACAAGTGTGCGCCACCATGCCCAGCTACACTGTGTGTTTCAGATGAGAGGCCCTGATGACAAAGCTGAGTATTTTCTTTCAGGTGAGTTCCAATGAATTGCCTCATGAAGGAGAAATGAAACACGCTAGCCACACCAGACAAGAATGGCACCCACTTCCCGACACTGCTTCCTTCTGATCGGTGTGCTGGGCATCTTTGCACTTGACCGCGTCACCAAAGGTCACAAGAATGGCACGCTGATTTTCACAAAGGACAACACCATCCGGAAGTGCAGTTGCTCTGCAGACATCAGGGACTGTGACTACAGTCTGGCCAACCTGCTGTGCAGCTGTAAAACTGTTCTGCATTTTGCCGCAGAGCCAGCCAGCTACAGCGGCCATCTGACCATCTGGTTCACGGACACAGCAGTGCTGGGTCGCCTGCTCAACTTCACGCGCGTCAGGGACCTGAAGCTTTCCCTGTGCAGCTCCAACGCTCTCCCCGCCCAGTACCTAGCTATCTGTGGGTTGAAGAGGCTTCGCATCAACGCAGAGGCCAAGCATCCCTTCCCAGAGCAGAGCTTACTCATCCAGAGCACTGGTGACAGAGACTCCAAAGAGAAGCCTGTGTCGTTACACAGAGACTGGCAAACATGTATGTACATCTCCTTCTTGGACATGGCTCTTTTCAACAGGGACTCATCCTTGAAAGCATATAGCGTCAAAAACATCACCAGCATTGCCAATGACTTTCCAGATTTTTCTTACTTTAAAACCTTCACAAGGCCAAGCAATGAGAGCTATGTTGTCACGGTCATTTACTAACCTTGTAACTGCGTCCCGCCTCTGGGAATGTTGACAACTGATGGATCTTTTCAACAAGGCATTGGGAATGAGGCCATCAGATAGGTATCCCTATTCACACAACTCCTCCTCCCAAACCCCATTGGCCACAGAGACACATGTAAATAACCAGCTCTCTCTGTTCTGCTCAAACTCAACAAGAAACGGATCTAGATTCAGCCAAGAGACCTGTCATGAGGGCCGGCTAGAGCCCCGTCACTGGAACTATGGAGTGATATCAGACCACAAGTGGAGAAAGCAGGACATGCCAGAGACTTTGTACTGGGGCTATGTACAAGGCATGACGCTAAGAAAGGTATCTTCTTTAGAATAGAGTAGTCCCCCCTTATCTGTGGGGGTTACATTCCAAGATCTTCAGTGGATGCCTGAAACAGCAGATAGTACTGTGTTTTCTCCTCTGCGTACATTCCCACAATAGTTGAATTTATAAATTGGGGGAACTATGAGATTAACAGCAATAACTAATAATAAGATAGAACAATTATAACAATATACTGTAATAAAAGTTATGTGCCGGGCATGGTGGCACACACTTGTAATCCCAGCATTCGGGAGGCTGAGACTGGAAGATTGCGGTTAGCGGACAGCCTCAGCTACTTAGTGAGGCCCTCTGCAACTCAGTGAGACCCGGTTTCAAAATAAAGAATTAAAAAAATAGGCAAGGGGTGTATCTCAGAGGTCAAATGCCCCTGGGTTCCATCCCCAGACCCTCAAAATAATAAAATAAAAATAAAAAATATAAATAAATAAAAGTTATGTGAGTACGTGTGCTCCTTGCCTCTCTCACAGTATCTGCTGTTCTGTGCTGACCCTCCTCCTTGTGATGATGTGAAGAGATACTCACAGGGAGCACTGACCAGAGGACAGTGTGAGGTTTCATTGTGCTACTTGGGACAGCTTGGAATTTAAAACTTCTGAATATTTTCTGAAAATTTCCATTTAATATTGTGAGACTGTGGTTCAGTGCCAGTAACTGAAACCATAGAAAACAAAACTCTGGATAAGGGAGGAATTGGATAGCCTTAAGTTCTTTTTTTCTTCTCCTCCTTCTCCTTCTCCTTCTCCTCCTTCTTCCTTCTTCCTTCCTCCTTCCTCCCTCCTCCTCCTCCTCCTCCTCCTCCTCCTCCTCCTCCTCCTCCTCCTCCTCCTCCTGCCTCTGCTAAGGGGAATAGGATAGCCTTAAGTCCTCCTCCTCCTCCTCCTCCTCCTCCTCCTCCTCCTGCCTCTGCTAAGAGGAATAGGATAGCCTTAAGTTCTCCTCCTCCTCCTCCTCCTCCTCCTGCCCCTGCTAAGGGGAATAGGATAGCTTTAAGTCGTCGTCGTCGTCCTCCTCCTCCCCTCCTCCTCCTCCTCCTCCTCCTCCTCCTCCTCCTCCTCCTCCTCCTCCTCCTCCTCCTCCTCTTCTTCTTCTTCTTCTTCTTCTTCTTCTTCTTCTTCTTCTTCTTCTTCTTCAGTTTTGTGACATTTCCTGGAATTCCCCTAAGTCAAGATGATAGATTTCAGGGGTTTCAAAACTGTGAATTCCGCAAAATGATTAGGTTCTCTAAGACTGATATTTCCCAAATACCTTGCTAAGAACAGATGCATTGAGAAGTGGGAGTTTTGAGAGTCTACTGATAGAGGGCAAGGATCAGAAGTAGATAGGAACAGGCAGGGCCTTGGCACCAAATGAGGACACCAGGGTTCTGAAGAGGGGATGCAGACGTGAAAATCTGAGTACAGAGAAGATTGCATATACTACATCTCAAAATGTTAGAGACACAGAGCACAGCCTAACCCCAGGGACCTTTTTGTCTAGCCCTTCTTTCTCATGTCCTCCTCTTTCTTTGCATCTTCTTTGTCCCCACTCTTCCAGTTCCTCTTTTTATCTTCTCATTTTCTTCTTCCTCTCTTTTTCTTTTGCTCCAGGAATCAGAAGTAGTAGATCAATCAGAATTAGATCAATAGCAGTAGAACTATTAAACTACATTAGGGGCTAGCCTGGGAATCTAATTATTACGTATAACATTATTCACATGGGTAAAGGTGCTGAAATCATTAATAGATCATCTTTTCCTTCTTTCTTTTTTTCTTCCTTCCTTTTTTATTTTGGTGCTGGGGATTGAGCCCAGAACATAAGGTTTACCACTGACCTACATCCCTAGCTCCTGGTAAAATTTAGTTTTTAGATAATTTACAGAACTTCTGGTGATCAGTCCATTTGGAAGTATAAGATTAGAAAGTTATGACACTTTATATGACATGGTTAACACCAAGTGGTATTGTGTGTGTTGATAAGAAACCAAAGTGATATATTATTATTATTATTTATTTATTTTTTGTGGTACTGGGGTTCCTGGAAGCCCTTCTACCTCCGGGCTACACTCCCAGACACCTATTTTGTATTTTTATTTGGAAACAGGGTCTCTTAAGCCAGCGCGCCTGGCTTCGAACCTGCGAGATCCTCCTGTCTCTGCCTCCCAAGCGCGGGGATTACAAGCGTGCGCCACCACGCCCGGCTAATATATTATTTTAAAAATTAAATTGGTTCACCATTGTACCAAGAAACTTCCCCTTCTGGAGACCTAATTTGCCATTAAAGTAGAATATGAAGAATCCATGACAGTTGTGGTACACCTCTAAATTTAGAATGCAACAAAGTCGAAACATTGTTGCCCTTGTGATACCACGTGACAAGACACTTAGTTTTACTATGAAATGACTGAAGTCTCTAAAGACCACATTCCTCACCTTGTTCCTCCTTTCAGGATAACAGAAATAGCCTGAAATTTCTACATTTGCTTAACTGGTGGGGGATTTGGCCCTTCAGGCTAATTAGTATGAGTCCAGAAAGTCAGTGTTTAAATTAGGCCTAGTATGTAAATTAGACCAGTATGAATTTTAATAGAAAAACTTAATGACCTCATTACTGACACTGTACTTCAGAGGTAACATGAAAAGTGACAGAAAAAGATGAGGGAGGAAGAGGATACAGAAGCAAGAAAGATGTAAGTGAAAAGAAATAAAATATATTTACTGTGATAAGTTACTGAAAATGGAACAAGTTGAATTTAATGGGTATTTCTTAATAATGTATAAAATTGTGATGATAACAATTATGGGTAACTTATAATGCTTTCCATTTAGCTTTTAATAGTTTCAAATCCTTTTCACTTACATTTTATCTGATTCTTATGAGAAATAATTGTGGATTAATGGGATTTAAACCAATAGAAAGTGAAAACTAATTGAGTTGTAAATCAAGCTTGAGGTTTTCCAATTTCTGTGTGTGTGTGTGTGTGTGTGTGTGTGTGTGTGTGTGTGTGTTACTTGAGATTGAACCCAGGGGCATTCTACCTCCAAGCTACACTCCAGCCCTATTTTTTGTTTTAACGCAGGGTCTCTCTATATTTCTGAGAGTCTCACTATGTTTCTGAGGCTGCCCTTGGACCTGTGATCCTGCTGTTTCAGCCTCTCAAGACCTGGGATTACAGGTATGTGCCACCACACCTATCTGGATTTCCAGATTTTTGAACTGAAAATGTGGTTTGAGTTGTGCTGTTGTGGGATAAATAAGGGAGAGAAAATCCAAAGCACAGACATGGGGATAAATGGCATTTGGCACTCTGTCCAAAGGTGGGGACAGCAGTGTTGTGGGTATGGTGGTACACTAACAGTGTACAGGTGTGTGGCACACACCTGTAATCTCAGTACTTGGGAGGCTGAGACACGAGGATTGCAGGTTCAAAACCAGCCTCAGCAATTTAGTGAGGCTCTCAGCAACCTAGTGAGACCTTGTTTCCGAAAAAGAAATAAATTGGGCTGAGGGTATAGCTTGGAGGTAGAAGGCCTCTGGGTTCAATCCCTAGTACCACAAACAAACAAAAAAAAAGAAGATAAAAGAAAAGAAAGTAGGCGTTGCTATTTTTTTTTTTTTTTTTGGTGGTACTGGGGTTCCTGGAAGCCCTTCTACCTCTGGGCTACACTCCCAGACCTATTTTTTACATTTTTATTTGGAAACAGGGTCTCCTAAGCCAGCGCGAGTGGCTGGCTTCGAACCTGCGTGATCCTCCTGTCTCCGCCTCCCAAGCGCGGGGATTACAAGCATGTGCCACCACGCCCGATGGCATTGCTATTTTTGTTTTTATCTTGGCCATACAGCTTTTAGGTATATTAACCATCCATTGTGAATGTAATATAAATATCATATTGGTAGTATGGTTCTGAATTAGTCTTTCAAATAGTAACACTAGAAGATGTAAGACTGGTAAAGATGTAAGAACTTGATAAAATAATATCAACTGCACATTTTACATGAGATGTCCTCAGACATCTTTATTAAAGATGTCTTTTTAAAAGACATCTCCATTAATAAACTATCTTTTATTAAAGACACCCTGAAATGATTAAAAATAAATAAATAAATAATTGCCACAAAAAAGACCCCCTGGAGCTGTTAATTGTTAATCATCTTGCAGGAAAATGTTCTGCCTCAGTCCTGGAAAACTTTGCACATTTCCTAATGATAAAGATACTTGAATAGCCATTGGTACACATTGCCAATTTTTTTCTCTAAATAGCAACTTAAACAACCTCTGGATCTTTTAAACCTGGATTGACTCATTATTAATGATAAGATAGGAAGGATGTCTCTTTGGGAGGATGAGATAGGATGATCACAGGTTTGCAGCCAGCCTCAGCTACTTAGTGAGGCCCTCTCAACTTACTGAGACCTTGTTTCAAAATAAAGAGTAAAGAATAGGGCTGGGGGTGTGGCTCAGAGGTACAATGCCTCTGGGTTCAATTCCCAGTACTGCGAAAAAGAAAAAGAAGAAGAAGAAAAAAAGATGGTCTCATGAATTAGAATCAATGGCTAACTTTTAATTGAATAGAGTTTGAAAAAATGATATATTGTTTCACAATGTGTGATATGTGAGGGCCTCACATAGTTTACCAATGAGCTATACCTCCACCCTAAAAACTTTTCTGACATTTTTTTCACCAAGGCCTGTCACATAGGCCCATCCCTCCACAGAGGGATGGAGGCATTTGTCTCTATTTGCAGGTTGCTTGCAATAACTACAACCTTGGCAGAAGAAGGCTGTTCTCACCTTCCTGCTGTTTTTTGTTTGTTTTTGTTTGTTTGTTTTTTGGTGGTACTGGGGATGGAATACAGGGGCCTTCTACCTCGGGGTTACACTCCCAGACCTTTTTTTTATATTTTTTATTTTGAAACAGGGTCTCTTAAGCCAGCAGAAGCTGGCTTTGAACCTGCATGATCCTCCTGTCTCAGCCTCCCAAGCGTGGGGATTACAAGCGTGCGCCACCATGCCTGGCTTCCTTCCTGTTGTTTAAATGTCTACTTCTGGGGATATCTGTGTGTGGATAGCTTTTTTTTTTTTTTTTTTTTTTTTTTTTTTTTTTTTGCAATTCTAGGAATTGAGTCCAGGGTCATTCCACCACCGAGCAACACGCCCCAGCCCTATTTATTCTTTATTTTGAAACAGGGTCTCACTGAGTTGCAGAGGGCCTCACTAGTTAGCTTGTGGATAGCTTTTAAGGGAAAATGCCCTCTTTGCTTAGTAAAAACTATAGCTGAAGAGTATTAAGCTGGTAAATTTTAAAATAAACTTGCATAATTTTCAGGAATAAAGTTAACAATAACATAAAGTTAAGATAGCTTAGTTGTTTTGTTAGAATTCTTTAGTCCTAAAGTTTTTGAGTTCTAGGGTTTTATTGGAAATAAAGTAAAAATAAAGTGTTCACCATTTTAAGTAAACACATTAAAATAAAATATCACTAATAATAGCGAAAAGTGTATGCAGTGGTACATACTTGTAATCTCAGTACTTTGGGGGATGAAACAGGAGGATCACCGATTAGAGGCTACCACATGACCTTGTTTCAAAATAAAAAATAAAATAGGGCTGGGGGTGTAGCTCTGAGGTAGAATGCATCCAGTACCCCCCTACACAATAACAAATCAAAAGGACATTTATTATAAGGATTTCAGGGGTATCTAAGGGACCTCACAGACAGGAATGCAGACCATCTTCAGGAATCGTGGCCAACAAGAATCTGGAAAGATACTAGAATCCCACATGGCATCCTCTGTCATCTGCTGTCTCCACACCTGCTTTCTTCTGTCCTGCCATGCGCACTAGTCTTTTTGGGTCCTCAAATGACACTGTAATATGTGGCTTTCCTATAGTTTTGGAGTTCATTATAAGTCTAGCCATTGTCTCTGTTTCCAGTGCAGCATCCTGGGAAAATCGGATTGGTCCACTTTGGGTCAGTCAGTACAGTAACCCAGCCTTGGCCCAGTCAGGACAGTGTAACCTGGCGTTCTGCCTCCTGGGGAGGAGAAGGTGCCCTTCTCCCTAGGGCAGGCAATTCCCAGTGATGGATAGTGAATAGGAGGTATCTATTGCTACTTTAAGAACTGACCTACTTCAATAATTTGTAACAAATAAACTGAGGTCATATTTTAGGAATAAAGGGATATAAGCTATAGAAAATATTTATACCAACATAGAATAAGACATTTATCACTAGATAAACACATAATGTCCATTAGTATTCAGTCAACAAGTCCCTACTGAGTACCAATTGTGTCCCAAATAGTATTTGAGGTACCATGAAGATTGCACTGAATGAAACATAAAAATCTCTTCCCCCATAACTTTCACCTTCTACTTTAGGTTAATGCAGACCTACCTTCATCGAGGCAAGGTCTAAAGGAGTTTAATTACATAATTAGCTGGGCATGGTAGCGCACACTTGTAATCCCTGTTCTTGGGAGGCTGAGACAGGAGGATCGCACAGGTTTGAAGCCAGCCTCAGCTACTTAGTGAGGCTCTCAGCAACTTAGTGAGAGCCTGTTTCCAAATAAAATATAAATAATTAAGTAACATTTTAAGACCTTTTACAGGATAGAGTTACTGAGGTGCACAGAATTATAGTTTTCAAAGAAAAACAAAGAAAAATTCTATCACGGATTTTGGATTCCAAGACTATTAAGTTTCATCTGACAAAAAATTAAAATACAGAAATAAAAAATGTGAAAGGACTCATATTTTTCACTAAATTTCGTGCTGCCAAGTAGGGGAAGGAAAACGAGAATATTATAAAATACTATCATCATTAGCCATAGAAGTAAAGAGATTTTTCTCATCTTAATATTAAAGAGCCAGACATCCTAAAGGGCCACATTTTCCCACAAACTGACTTTGAGCTGTTCTACATGAGCAGCTTGTCCTTGCTATTCTCATTTGGCAGCTTCCTGGCAGCAATTTATTAGAGGTTCACAGACTTTGTTTTGGTAATCACTGCTCTAAACTATAGAACCTAAGGTCGAGTCAGCAAACTAAACTGACTTGCTTATTCTGTTTGAATTTACAGGCCACTTAATCCATGTATAATTGCATTTGGGTGGGGGAAAATTAATTAAAAATTTTGCCTGGAAATAATGTCTTTTTAAAAAGAACTAGCTTATTGGTTCACAGAAAATGGCTGATGCATCCGTTCTATATAAGTAGTCTGTTCGCCTAGAATACTAAAGACACTCCAGTATTAAATGGTGATGATATACTATACTGGCAAACAAATTACCCAATTTAGTGCTGAAAGTACAGCAAAACTTTATCAGATATTTTAGCCTGATGTTGAATAGTATCCGCTCAGTTTCAGGAACTTAATTTCCATAGAGTCTTTAACGTCTTGTAAAGGGAACTTTGGGCTACTTGAGCAGTATGATATGTTTGGTGTTTAACTTTACCCTTTACCTGAATAGGTAGGCTGAAAAAATGAATACCATTGTTATTTTTGAATATTTTGGCTCACTATAATAGAACAAGTGTTTTTCTATTCCTATCCAATTAGCACTTTTACTGTGTGAGGCCTTTTTAAAGTTCCAGGCCAATATTTGAACATATTCTATTTCTGATCTTGCTACTTCTACTTTAATCATTTTGCTGCTAATCTCTCTTGGCCCAGGGGCCCATGTCTCTGTAGGCTGACCAGGCACAATTTGAATATTCTGCTATTGAAAATGGGAGTCCAATTTCGCCAATGAAACATTCTATTGGAATCAGAACTTAAACCAGTGCTGAACATCCAGAAAATAAGAACCGAGGGTAACGAGAGCAGAATGGAACCAGATGGCGTGAACTTTTCCTATTGACCGGAGGAAAACATTGGAGGACACTCTTAGCTCCCAGACTGGGTCCAAGGTGGGTAGACTTCAAATCCAGTCAAAAAGAGTCAGAGAAGAGAAGCAGATGTGTATGAAAAAGAAATTGCTGATGGACTTGGGACCTCTGCTTCAACTTGGAATTTAAATCTCAGTGAAATTTTGATGGGATAGAGTGGGCAAACAGGCATACTATGTTTCTGGTAAAAGTACACATTGCACAACTCTATAAAGAGCAATTTAGAATTAGCAAAATGAAAA
This sequence comes from Muscardinus avellanarius, assembly GCF_963383645.1. Lineage (NCBI taxonomy): Eukaryota > Metazoa > Chordata > Mammalia > Rodentia > Gliridae > Muscardinus > Muscardinus avellanarius. The sequence goes on from NC_137790.1 coordinate 12,500,540, forward strand.
TCTGCACATCTTGGGAACCAGTGATTCTAATTCTAGTACACCCTACAGCTGTGACAATTTTGTCAATCCTTTTCATTGTAGCATTGTTTATTTTTTATTTTTTTATGGTACTGGGGTTCCTGGAAGCCCTTCTACCTACGGGCTACACGCCCAGACCTATTTTTACATTTTTATTTGGAAACAGGGTCTCCTAAGCCAGCACGGGGCTGGCTTCAAACTTGCGCGATCCTCCTGTCTCTGCCTCCCAAGTGCGGGGATTACAAGCGTGCGCCATCACGCCCGGCATGTAGCATTGTTTATTATGGTGTAGGGAGGGAAAACTTCTTACCCTCTGAAGGTTCAATAATTGAGTCTGTGAGCTGGGTGTGGTGGCGCACGCTTGTAATCCCCCCTCCTCCCGCTTGGGAGGCTGAGACAGGAGGATCACGCAGGTTGGAAGCCAGCCTCAGCTGGCTTAAGAGACCCTGTTTCCAAATAAAATATAAAGTAGGTCTGGGAGTGTAGCCCGGAGGTAGAAGGCCCCTGGATTCCATCCCCAGTACCACCAAAAATAAATAAATAAATAAATAAATAAATAAATAAATAAATAATTGAGTCTGTGAAGTAAACTGATGGTAGACAGAACAAGAGGAGGAAAACCATTTTAATTATGTGCATATCATCCTGGTGTGGTGGCACATGCTTGCAATTCCAGTACTTTGGAAGCTGAGACATCACAGGTTTAAAGCCAGCCTCAGCAATTTAGTGAGGATCTCAGCAACCTAGTGAGACCCTGTTTCCAAATAATAAAATTGGGCTAGGGGTGTAGCCTGGAGGTACAATGTCTGTGGGTTCAATCCCCTGTACCCCCCAAAATTATGTGTATATACACAGAACATAACGGGATTTAAAGGACCAGATGATCAAATTTTCTCACACACTGAGCTACGGAATGGAATAGGAGTATGAGAGTTCTAGGTGGGATGTGGTGACAAGTTAAGGGAGGGTAATGGGAGGAGCAGTATGGCGAATAAAGGTCGTCTTATTCTGTGGATAAAGTCTATTTAGGCAATACATGTTGTCTTGGAGAAGCCTATCGGAAGAATAGGTGGCCATAACTGACTGAACATGGTTTGGCCTCTTCCTGAGATAGTTAATTTTTTCCTGGTCGATAAGATTCCCAGGGAGTAGACTCATGACAAATGAGTCTACTGGGGACTCTGTCTTTAGGTATACATGGGAGCTCTTGAGAAAGCCTCTCTCTGCACTTAGAGGGTGGGTCAGTGTGGGAAACAGGAAGGCAGGACACCAGAGAGACCTTAGTCCTCTCGTTCCATGTACTCAAAATGTCAAAGTCCCGTAGCACAGTTTCAGGTATCTTTTTTGACTCCCAAGAACAGCAAGACTAGAAATGACCTAGGTATCAAATTTTCTCAGACTGTTTAAGTAAATGATGCCTCTGGGTAATAAAAGAAGAATGATGCAGTGCTTTATGTACAGATATAGACTCATCCCCCATTTATATTAGGCTAAAAGCACACTCTTACACACTACGTGTGTAAAAATGGAAACCCACTTAAACTATGCATATTTATTTGCTTTTATGATCATAGGATACCTCTGGAGGAACATGAGAAACTGGTCACTGTGCTGCAGAAGTGCCGTACTTTCCCCACTATGCTGGGCACTTTTATTGAATTTTGCAAGACGAAAATGAATCCGCAAACACACACTTGTAAGCATGAGCTACACATCTGGATGAAAAGAGAAAAGATCGCGAGTTCAACCTCAGAGGCAGTCACCTTGTGAGGGCCTTGACAGTTAAAACTGCCCCTTTGTGACACAATTCTGAAGGCTGTCCCAACACCCCACTCCCTTGTCAATTTTTCCTTCCTTCTGTTTATGAAACTCAGGATCGTCAGAACACACTTTTACTTCCCTCCTAATGTCTAGGCGCGTGGGGTAACGTCAGCACAGGAAGGCTTTTGCCACGGATGAAATTCTATGTCTTTAAGAGTGGTCTGTGGCTAGAAAGATGTAGCAGTCCGAAGCCTAACTGAAGGCCCGGATGGTCACCGTAGTTGCACCTCAACTCAGTTTGGGGAGGTACATCCACTCGGGGTATGCACTTTTCCCTCCTCGATGCCGGCTCACCCGCTTCGGGCTCCTTCCCCTCCCGGCTTCCCTCTGCCCCGCCCAGCGCTCGGCGGGAGGTTTTCTTACGTGACGGATTCGCGTCACTGCGGAAGACGCATTGCAGCAACCCCGTCCTGGTCTCCTCTTTCCCCTCAGCTCTATGATCCCCTTTGTGACCCCCGTCGAACAATGCGGGAGTCCGAGAGTTCCGTGCCCTTCGTCCTCCCGGCCGACAGGGGGCGCGGCAGAGCCGCGACGTTCGCACGACGGGGGCGGGGCGCTCTTCCTGCCAGGGCCGCGAGCGCGTGGGGGCGCGGCGCATGCGCACTCGGCGGTGCGCGGTGCCCAGGAGGAAGACACGACCCGGCCCGAGCTCGGCGAGCGCGCGTGCGCCGTGGCCACCTCGGCGCTGCCCGGGCCGCCGAGTGCGAACGGGTGTGTGGTCGCCGGGCCGGCCGCGGGGATGTTCCGAAAGGCCCGGCGGGTGAACGTGCGCAAGCGGAACGACTCGGAGGAGGAGGATCGGGAGCGCGATGAGGAGCAGGAGCCGCCGCCGCTGCTGCCGCCGCCGCCGACCGCTGGCGAAGAGCCGGGCGCGGGCGGCGGCGACAGGGCCCCCGGGGGGGAGTCGCTGCTGGGCCCGGGGCCGCCGCCGCCGCCCGCGCCCACCCCGGGCCCCGGGGCCGAGGCCGGGGCCGGCTTTCCCGGCGGTGCGGAGCCTGGCAACGGGCTGAAGCCGCGCAAGAGGCCTCGCGAGAACAAAGAGGTGCCCCGGGCCAGCCTGCTCAGCTTCCAGGACGAGGAGGAAGGTAACCGCCGCGCCGCGGCCGGGCTCCAGCCCCGCGCACCCCGCACCCAGCCGGGGCCCCTTCCCGCCTCCCGCGTCTGCGCGGGCCGGGGTCGCGTTCCCGCGCCGACGCCAGCCTTTTCTCCCAGCCTCTTCCTCCTTCCTCGGGCAGGGACTCTCATCCGTCGCTCGGAGTTTTTTTTTTTTTAAGTGGCAATTCATTGCTCTCTTTCTTGCCTCTTAACTCCTCAGTGTGTTTCGGAGAGAACTTGATTTGCTCTCCCCGCCTCCATTGACTTGCTCTTGCAGCCCACTGAGCCCATGCAGGCCCTGGTCCCCGCGCCCCGGGTGGGCTGGCCCGGCATCCTTGACCAGGAAGGCATCCTTGACCAGGAAGGCATCCTTGACCAGGAAGGCATCCTTGACCAGGAAGGCATCCTTGACCAGGAAGGCTGTTATTTGAAACGGATTCTAGGTCAGGGAACCGAAGGTGCACTAGATCTGGGAGTCAGGTCTGGAGTTGTGCCTCTGCTTCTGAGTGACCTTGGGCCAGCCCCTTGCAGTCGCCTAGCCTCAGTTTCTCCAAATGGGAGCAGCAGATGCCTGCTTTTGCGTTAGCTTTGTGGCCAGGGGAGAGACCGTGTTAGTAGTAAAAAGCAAGTTTCTTCACTCACCAGTGAGGCCAAGCTGCAGTAAATTTAGATTTCTGATCCTAAATGAGCCATTCTACTTCCCGACCAGTTGAGTGTGTGTAACCCAGTTCGTTATGAAAAGTGAAATTAAAGAGTTTTGGCATTCTTGCATCTTGAGTCAAAATGCTTTTATGTTTTTTAGTAAGCTAAGTCGGCTATCTTTGATCCCACCCACCTTTTAAAAATTTTGTGTTTGACAGGTTCGAAGCCAGCCTCAGCTATTTAGTGAGGCTCTCAGCAACTCAATGAGACTCTGTTTCCAAATAAAATAGGTCTGGGAGTGTAGCCCAGAGGTAGAAAGTCCCTGGGTTCCATTCCTGGTAACACACACACACACACACACACACACACACACACACACACATTGTGTTTGAGGAGTAAAGGTTAATTTTTGTCTTCAATGACACAGGGGGTATGTTAAAGTGTTTTGTGCTTGATTTTTAAAATTTTAAACCAAAATGATAGGTGTGTCACTAATCTTATTTTTTACAGTTATTTGCTCTCAGCTGAGTCTTGAAATAACTATGTCAGTTTGTGAATGGTCTTGAAATTAGGCAGAATTGACAGCACCGTTTGACTTTGTATTTAGTTTCAGATTGCTTAATAATTTGAAGGTTTTTTTAAAGAAACATTTTGAGTTTTCTTCTGAAGTAGATGACTTAAGGAAAACTAGTACATTTTTGTGGGGTTACATGTGTTATGCCTTGAGTCTTGAGATTTTGTTACCCCATTTTTAAGAGTATGTGATAGATTTTAATTTCAAATTATGTAATAATTTCAGTGAATAAATATATATTTGGAATAATTTGAACAAGATAAAGGGAAATACTTTTTTCTGAAAATGGTTGCTATAGACTTTATTTAATTCCTTTTTTTTAAGAAAATGAAGAAGTTTTTAAAGTGAAGAAATCAAGTTACAGCAAAAAGATAGTAAAATTGCTCAAGAAAGAATATAAAGAAGATCTTGAAAAATCGAAGATTAAGACCGAACTCAACTCATCAGCGGACAGTAAGTGTCAAACTAATAGTATTCTTTTGAAATGACAGCTCTGCCTCTTCCTGCATATTGCACATTAGTGCCTTTCTGTGAATTAAAGCTCGTACAGTTGCTTCGTTCATGTGTTCTTTTAAAAAGATGGAGGTAGTGGGGTGTCTCTGCTGCGGCGATTGAGTCCTCTTCCAGTTTTCCTACTAGCGTGTATAAACTGTTGTAGTATCAATAAAGGACGTTTCATGTTTCAGCCTAAGGTACAGGTTTATTCCTGTTTGAAGGATTATGCAGATTCTTGACTAGTAGTTTATGGAGACAGTTTCTTGGGTGGCTTTTCCGCAGTGGTTTTAATTTTTAGAGCACTTTGAGGGACGCATTGTGAATGTTGATTAATACTCTCAGCAGCCTTATCTGAAACATGGGTGAAGAGCCCTTCCATGTATGAGGCAGGTACATTTTACAGACGATCTCTTGTGTCCTCTGAAGTCCTACATTGTGTTGTTGCTGCTGTGGTGGTGCTGAGGCTCAAAGCCAGGACTTCACTCTACCACTGAGCTAACTCCTAGCCCCTGTTTTTATTTTTGTTTGTTTGGTTTTGGTTTTTGGTTTTCTTTTTTGTTTTGTTTTGTTTTTTGGTGGCACTGGGGTTCCTGGAAATCCTTCTACCTCCGGGCTACATTCTCAGACCTATTTTATATGTATTTTTATTTTGAAACAGGGTCTCTTAAAGCCAGTGAGGCTGGCTTCGAACCAGTGTGATCCTCCTGTCTCCGCCTCCCAAGCACAGGGATTACAAGCCCGGCCCTAGCCCCTGTTTTTAAGTAATTATTATTTTTTTCTTAGGAAAACAAACTCTCAGCAACTTAGCAAGACTGTGCTTCAAAACAAAATATTGAAAAGGGCTGGGGGTGTAGCACAGCAGAATGACCCTGAGTTTAATCCCTAGTACAAAAAAAAAAAAAGTATGAAACAAGATTTAGTGTTCAGCAAAATGTCCAATGAGTGGTTCAAGGGATAACTACTTTTTTCTTCTTCAGAAGAGGGAGGGCTGCTTCACAGAAAAGTGGGGCATGAAGCTGGACCTTTGATAATTAGAAGTCTAAAAAAATAGAGAGAAAGATTATGGAGTTATCCAAAATTAATGTGGCTAGAGCTATTTTGGGAAAGGGCAAGAATACCTGAGAGACAGAAGTAGAGTATTAGTGAAGGAAGTAGTTAGAGGCTTAGTGTGAAAGATACATTGTTGACAGATTACTAAGGATGTGGAGTTTTAAGTTGCTACTTTCAGAGGCTTGGCAAGATGGTGACATGATAAATGCCTTTTGAAACCTTAACCTGGTGGTAACATGCACCTGGGATTGGCAACAGAAGAGATTGGAGGCCTAAATTTATTTAAGCTCAGGGTGCAGCTTTGATCCAGTAAGAGTGGGTTTAAGCCCGGCATGATGGCACATGCCTATAATCTCAGTATTTAGGAGACTGAGAGGGTAGAATTGCAGGTTCGAGGACAGCCTCAGCAATGTAGCAAGATTCTGTTTCAAAACAAAAAATGAAATAGGGCTGGGGCTGTAGCTTGGATGCGAATGCCCCTGGGTTGCATCCCTAGTTTGCTCGCTCTCTCTCTCTCTCTCTCTCTCACACACACACACACACACACACACACACACACACGAATGGGTGTAAGAAGGTCTCAGTTGAGCAAGACTGAGGCTTTTTCTGATTCCGTGGGAAACTGAATGAATTAAATGTATGTACTCTGAATGTGAGGGAAGAAATGGAAAGAAAGAAACATCCCAGGGGAGAGTTGATAGATTTGATATGTGATTTTATTGCCAGACTTAAATAGTCAAAATTGAGCTTTTCTGCCAGGGTGACTGAGAATAATTATGTATTATGGACAGAAATAGGAAAGGCAGGTGAGAGGAAGAAGATTTTAGGGGAATCGATTATTTTGGAGTCTAGGAAGTGGCCTCATTTCCGCCAGCGCTCTTGGAAACCGACTCTGTGTGTGATGGAATACTATAAGAAGGGTCATGGCAAGTGGGACTGAGAAAGACCTGTTGCTGAATTTGCCATTTGTGCATGGGTTTAGAAATTGAGGTGAGTGTGGGGTTTATGAGACCATCTCCTCTGAGTTCTTCCTGCCTTCCACCCTCACAGTCCAACATTCCACCAGGTAACCCAATGAATGTCCCCAAAGGTGGAGCCTGGGTTTATATTATATATTGTCATTATTACTGCAAAAACCATGCTCCTGTTCATCAACACACAATCCAGAACTTTCTACTTTAAGCTCTCCTTCAGTTGGAAAAGATGAATTAACTCATAACAAGAGCAGAATTGACTTGAAAATCCCAATTTTGTGATATTCCTAAAATAATGTATTTATTTTGTTAATTTGAATTTGAGTGGAAATGGCTAGTGAACAGTTGAAGATATAGATTCAGATATGGTGCTTTTTGAGCTGATAATGAAAAGTGAACAGAATTGGTTAGAAAGCAGGATAAAGGAAACTTTCTGAGGACCAAAGACTATTGCCCTGTTAATAAAGGCTGCATATCACAGGGAAAAAGATTTACCAAAGATACAAAACAATCAACATGGAGAAAAGCTTCAAGAAGATTCAGTTACATTAAATAGTACAAGAAAGGGCAGGAAGGTGAGGATTGAGTACAGGTAGTTGGCAACATTGCTAGTTTTTTCTCTGGAATAGGGTATTGGAAGGTATTTGGTAAATAGCTAGATTTTGTGCCTCTTGGGAGAAAAACCTTTTGCTAAAGTATTCAGCCATGCCATCTGAATTACCTCTGGCTGCAACCATTGGATTGAGCGAGAATGGAAGGAATCATGGGGCATTTGTTAGGGTGGAGACATAAAATTTAGTGGGGAAGTAGAAGACAGTAGAGGACAACATGGAGAGCCCAGTGAGGTGAAGTAGATGTTCTTTTGATAAAGAAAAGACAGAAGAGGAAAGAACCTGACCAAATTCAAGGTGAAAGAGTTAATTGCGAGAACTGGTTTCCCGATAAAATACTAAGTGAAATGCAGGGCACTGGTGGGATCTGGACAAGGTGTCTGGGCGGTCGCATGGACAGCTGACCACAACATGGAGCTGTCACCGGGCCTTGGATGTGCTTGGTCCCAGCCGGTAGCTGTGCCCTTGGTGAAACGGGTTCTCTTACCTTCTGCAGCAGTCTTTTCACTATCTGAGCAGATCTGGGCAAGTGGACTTTGGGCAGTTCTGTTTCACTCTGAAAAGCCATTGATTCCGTGTGGATTTAGAGCAGAGGGAGATTTTTTTTTTTACTTCATATAACCATGCACGATAAAGTCAGTTTTGAAGTCTTATAGCTTCAGAATGCATTAACAAGGAAGTCTGGCTAACAAGATATGGTGATGGGAAAAAAACTGAAAGAACCTAAAGCAATTTAAGAATCTAAAAGTTTCTTGGTAGAATTAAGAGGGAGGGATGGAGGGATATTATCTCTGGGACTCTTGGGGAGTCAAATATGGTTTGAAGAAACGGAAAACTTCTGAGGTAGTGTTGGGAAGGGAACATGCTAAGAAAAAGAATCCTTATTAGAATAACCTTCTGCTTTAATTATAAGTTGTGAACATGATCAAGTTTAGTAAAGTAAAAATGCTTTGATTTTTCTCGCTTTTGCCTGGGACAGAGGTATGATAGGATGCGTTATTTACAGGTAATGTAAACCAGTGGCAGAGTTTCATAAAGATGTAATGGTGCCTGCTAGAGCCCAGTGACAAGAAAGCACCTGGAACTGGGAATTAAGGCACCTTTTCCCTGTCCACAAGGTGGAAGATAGCCATGGCACAGCTCCCTTCCTGGTTTACCTGTGGCCGTGGTTCCTAATGCCACGCTGAGCCGGGTGTGGTGGCGCACACTTGTAATCCCAGTACTTGGGAGGCTGAGACAGGAGGATTGTGTAAGTTCGAAGCCAGTGTCAGCTACTTACTGAGGCTCTCAGCAACTCAGCGAGACCCTGTTTCCAAATAAAGAATAAAAAATAGGGCTAGGGTTGTAGCTCAGAGGTAGAATGCCCCTGGGTTCCACCCCCCAGCACCATAAATAAATAAATAAATAAATAAATAAATAAATAAATAAATGGCCTTGGTGCCGTGCTGTCTCTAACTTGTCCCTGTCCTAATTCCAGATTCTCTGAAAGAGAATCAGCTTGTCCCTGATTTAGAGTTCACTCTTAAACCTTGAGGCATTGCAGTGGCGTCAGGTTAACACAGTGTAAATGTGACCTTGGGAGGTCTTCCCTCACTGATAGGTGATTTAGTTATAGGTGATGATAGTTATACAGAGACCTATCTGGCCTGGAAAAAAAAAGTTCTTTGTAGAAAATTGTCTTGAATGAGTAGTATTTAGTCAAATATGAACATAAAATGAAATAATGCTTAAAAGAAGTATGAGTGGTTACCTATGGGAGTTTAGAAGAAGAGGCAATTTTGATAAATTGTTAATTTTTTTAGGGGTGTGTGTGTGTGTGTGTGTGTGTGTGTGTGTGTGTATGTGTATACCTAAGGATTGAACCAGGGGTGTTGTACTAAGGCTACACTCCCAGCCCTTTTATTTTTTAAATTTTGAAATAAAGTCTTGCTAAGATACCACATGCTGGCGTGGAACCTGGGATCCTCCTTTCTCCACCTCCCAATTACTAAGATTGCAGGCATGTGCCACTGTTTCTAGCTAAATTGTTCAAATTTTGACTGAAATGAACTGAAGTCACAAAGCATCCCTGTGTTCTTTATTATTTTTATCTAAGTATGTCTGTTGTGTCATTTCATATTCTTGTATCAGTATTGAGTTTTTTTCTTTTTTCTTTTTTTTTTGGTGGTGCTGTGGTTCCTGGAAGCCCTTCTATCTCCGGGCTACACTACTCCCAGACCTATTTTTACATTTTTATTTGGAAATAGGGTCTCCTAAGCCAGCGCGCGCGGCTGGCTTTGAACCTGCGCGATCCTTCTGTCTCTGCCTCCCAAGTGCGGGGATTACAAGCGTGCACCACCACACCTTGGCAGTATTGAGTTTTTAATAAACAGTTGATATCAAGCTTTAATGGATTGAGATCATAACTCAATAAAAAGTACCATCTTAATTTGTGGATTTTTATTTTAAGTCCGTTTCAATGACTCTTCAAAACTTTAGGTGAACAACCTGTGGACAGAGCAGGGCATGTGAAGGACACGAATCCGGAAGATGGCGTCGTCATCAGTGAGCACGGTGAGGATGAGATGGACATGGAGAGCGAGAAGGAGGAGGAGAAGCCGAAGGCGGGCGGGACCTTCTCCAACACCTTGTCTTCTCTGAACGTCCTCCGTCCAGGTGCGTACTTCACACGGTTCTCGGAACTGCACCAGATCCTCCAGGATGGGTCTCTTTAAATGTGGTTACTAAGGAAGGAAATTAACCAAGTTGTGTTTCTTACTGCTGACATCTCTGAGGCCAGAGTGTTTACATTTGCAGATATAGAAAACAAGAGAACCCCAAGTTCTCCATCTTGCCCAAATTTATTCTGACAGACAGTCTTGTTATTAAAACAAATGGGCTTCAAGGAAATGGAAAATTGGTCCTAAAGTCTTTTTGTCTGTATTTTAGATTAACTTTCTTTTCAGAACTGCTACAAAAAACAAGATGAATCACTGTTAGTTTTATGTCCATATTTCCTCCCTTTTTGTTTTTTTTGTAGAAAATATTTTGTAAATCTATACCCTATCTAATAAGCTTTGGAATAAATGAGTGCTTTGTAGCCACATTTAAATTATAGAGGTATCAACATAGATCCTATTAATGTTTATAAAATTAAAAATGACTATGGATTGTGAAAGTTGTAATAAATTGTATACATAAGTCTCTAGTGACAATCTAATTGCTGTAATTATTGGAGCTATTTGGCAGAATAGATTTCATAATGTCCTTACCCTTGAATCTGTAATTCTCTCTCTAGAAATTTATCCTGAGGAAATGTTTTTATTGCAACATTATTTACAAAGAGCAAAATTTAAAAAGAAAAAAAACAATTAGACCAGTAGCCAGCCATTCTTACAGTAAGCAAAAGGTCAGTTAGTTTCATTGTGTAGCTGATTATGCTTTATCTGTTCAGAAAATATTGTTAAGCTGTTACAAATTGTGTTTATGTAGAACAACAACATGGAGAAAAGTTGTGGTTTAATTTGAAGAATAGGTAGAGCTTTGTGTATAATTTGCTCACGTGTGAGCTACAAATATAAGAGAAATGTACTATAAATTGAGTAGTACTTTTTAAGGATAATGAGGTTGTGGGTGCCATTTTTATTGGTTTTCCAGTTGGATAATAATGATTTTACAGATGAAAATACTTTGGTGGTTTGTTCCACTCTTTCCTACGTATATTGCCTTTTAAGTTTCCTTGGTGACTTATAGTTTCTATTTAAACTGAAATAAAAAGAAACCAGTTGGATTTTAGGCACAGTTTGGGAAAGAGATTACAGCTGCTAACATTAAAACATTGTTGTGACAGGGCTATCTTGGGTTACTTTTCAAATGTTCAAGAAAATAGAAACCTCATACCCTTGGTGCTGCTATATATTATAATTCTTACCATTTGTTTCCAGGAGAAATTCCAGATGCAGCTTTTATACACGCTGCAAGGAAAAAGCGCCAAATGGCCCGGGAATTGGGAGATTTCACCCCTCATGATAATGAGCCTGGTAAAGGCCGCCTTGTTAGAGAAGATGAGAACGACGCCAGTGACGACGAAGATGATGATGAGAAACGTCGCATAGTTTTTTCCGTGAAAGAAAAGTCACAGAGACAGAAAATCGCTGAGGAAATAGGTAAATTGACTTAATTGGATAGTAAGTCCATTGCATTACTATTAAATGTGATTTGATATAAAGAAATAAAAGCTATATATTTATTTAATTGCTTTATGTTACAGGATTGCCCTTGGTTGGGTAAAAGCAGCTTACTGGAATATTTTGAAAACCATAGCATGATTGTAATTGATATTTATTGCATACTTCTTGTGTGACTGATCTGACACGGATATGGCTGATATACCACTAAGAGCTTTCTATACATAGACTTCTGTAATATTTTTGGTATTAAGAGACAGTCTCCCCTCTGTCCTGGGCGTTGCTGAGTTTCCTTTGTTGCTCATGGTGCAGGTATTGAGGGGAGTGATGATGATGCTTTGGTAACTGGAGAGCAAGATGAAGAGCTCAGCCGATGGGAACAGGAGCAGATAAGAAAAGGAATTAATATCCCTCAGGTACGAGAAACTAAAATGAAAAAATAGGTAGGAAGGCTTTTGTCTCTTGCTAAACTAAAGACGTGGTTTGTATTCAGTGTTTGTCTTTGATTCACATAGCATAAACAAGTAAACCAAATGAAGCTGGACATGGTGGCACATGCTTGTAATCCCAGCATTTGAGAGTCTGAGACGGGAGGATCGCAGTTTGCGGACAGCTTCACTAAAGAATCGTTAGTGAGGTTCTTTTCAACTCAGTGAGACCCTATTTCAAAATAAAGAATAAAAAAATAGGGCTGGGTGTGTAGCTCAGAGGTAGAATGCCCCTGGGTTCCAACCCCAGTAAAATACACAACACACACAAACACACAGATGACTACATGAGATTATATATCCAACAGGCTGTTAGAATAAACTATAAAATTATGTCTTGCTTTTTTTTAAAATTATTTTTATTTTTGGTGGTACTGGGGTATCTGGAAACCCTTCTACCTCTGGGCTACACTCCCAGACCTATTTTATGTATGTATATATTTTTATTTGGAAACAGGGTCTCTTAAGCCAGCGAGGCTGGCTTCAAACCTGCGCGATCCTCCTGTCTCTGCCTCCCAAGCGCGGGGATTACAAGCATGCGCCACCATGCCCTGATTGTCTTGTTTTTTATACTCAAATGATGAGAAAATTTCTAGTGTCTTAGGTCAGTTTTTTTCTTTTCTTTTTTTTTTCTTTTTGGTGGTACTGGGGTTCTTGGAAACCCTTCTACCTCCAGGCTATACTCCAAGACCTATTTTATATTTTTATTTGGAAACAGGGTCTCTTAAGCCAGAGAGGCTGGCTTCGAACCAGTGCGATCCTTCTGTCTCTACCTCCCAAGCGCTGGGATTACAAGCATGTGACACCATGCCCGGCTTAGGTCAGTTTTTCAAAGTGGTCCTGTAAGCGGCGATATCAGCATCACCTAGGAGCCTTCTAGAGTTAGAAACCAGGTGTTCAACACCCATCTGTGTTTCACAAAACTTTCAAGTGATTTCAAGTGATTCTGATGCATGCTAAAGTTGGGGGGCCACTGCTTTAGATGAGATCTTTCTTTCCCTTATACCTGATTTTTTTCTGACATTAAAAAATTACTTTGAAGAAGATGAGTTTCTCATGAATGCAAAAACTTACCGAGATAGATGAATAAATTTTTTCTAAATATTTATAATAATGTTTTACAGATGTTATGGTGGGTAAACTTGCATAAATGTAAAATCTTGAGCTAGATGTTAGGAATCTTAGTAATCTCTGGTTGCCTATTCTCTGAGAGTACAGGCAAACCACTTAGCCTCTTCCATTTAAACCATTATGATTCTGGATTTTTTTTTTTTTTTTTATGGTGGTACTGGGGATGGAACCCAAGGGCATTCTATCTCTGAGCTATACCTTCTGCCCTGTATTTTATTCTTTTAGTTTGAAACAGGGTCTCACTAAGTTGCCAAGGGCCTCACTAAGTAGCTGAGGCTGTCTGCAAACCACAATCCTCCTGTCTCCGCCTCCCAGATGCTGGGATTATAAGTGTGTGCCACTACGCCTGACTAGGATCATTTTTTAATGTTGCTGCCAACTTTAAACAATTCTGATAATTTATTTTTCTGAAAATTAATAATAAATTCTGTAATTCTATTGAAACAGACATTTATCCAATCCCACTTTTATTTGACTTTGAAGAATTCTGTAATTATTTTAATTGTATAATATTTGGGAAATGGGTATAATTTCATTTCCTTTTTATACCCTAAAGACATTTTATTCTTTTCAAAAAGTTTAGCTACTGGTTTTCATAGGTACCATTTTTTCCCCCTAGGTTCAAGCAAGTCAACCCACTGAAGTGAATATGTACTACCAGAACACTTACCAGACAATGCCTTATGGTTCCTCCTACGGCATTCCTTATAGTTACACAGCCTATGGATCATCAGATGGCAAATCTCAAAAAACAGATAATACAGTCCCTTTCAAAACTCCCAGTAATGAGATGACTCCCGTTACTATTGATTTGGTAAAGAAACAGCTTAAAGACAGGTAGGGCAGATCAATTTCTTAAAGACCTGTCCTCTAGCTTACTGTTCCCTCAGACAACATGTAGTCTGGTATAGCAGATGCAGAATCAGCAGAGAAGATTCACTGGCCCATCTTCAAACGCTAAACAGAAGATGACTTCATGATTTGTTCTGCTACCTTCTTGGATTACTTCCGTGGAAGCCTCGAAAAGTTATAAAAATGCCACTTCATGAGCTTGTTGAAGACAGTTCTGAGTTTGCACCTCTTGGACTCTGAAAAAGTGTAGTCAAGATATGGGGGGAAATCAATACAGTGAAATTGTGGTTAGCCCACCGAATAACTATATGAAGTCTGTAAACTGCCATTTTTGAGAAAAAGAGCAGTACAGATGAAAAGATTCCATTCCAAGTATTTTTATGTTCTAATAATGGAACTAAATGCATTATAATATATTGCAAGAGTCCTGACAGCATAGGCTTTTGGATGTAAATGTGTTATATTTATCCTTTTGTGTTCTTAAGGTTGGACTCCATGAAAGAATTGCACGAAACAAATCGACAGCAGCATGAGAAATACCTGCAAAGCCGAGTGGCCTCTACCAGGGCTATTGAAAGATTAGAAGGGTCTTCTGGGGGTATTGGTGAACGGTATAAATTTTTGCAAGAAATGCGAGGGTATGTCCAAGACTTGCTTGAGTGTTTCAGTGAAAAGGTAAGAATGCAAAAATATTAATCTCTTTGAATAAGGCAAAAGTAGGGAGGCCTAGACTGCCTTGTGTAGAACATTCTGTAGTTCTCAAAAAATATCCACTGAATTCAACCTTGGAAGTCATACTTCATTTTCTTCACTCCATTATGGCTTTATCTCTTGGGGGCAATAGAGTGCCTTTGGTAAAAACCAGGAAAAAAGAATACCTGAGAGCACACTTAAGACTTTGGCAAGTCTTATCTCAGTATAATGGGAGATGATTGGCCTGCGCTGAATTAATAGAATATGAGGGATTCATCTGATTAAATTTTCATCTTTATGGTTCAGGTCTAAACTTTTAAACCACTGTTGCAAGTAATTTGTTAGTTCTAATTTTTCACCCTAGGTAGTTGGTTGCCATTGTTGTTAAAGACCTATGTGTCATTCATTTCAGAAACTTCATCAGGAATAATTTCTTATAAGATATAATTTGTTTCAAGTTTTTAATATGCTTGTTAACACAATTTTTTGCATTTTTTTTTTTTGTGTGTGTGTGTGTGTGTGTGTGTGTGTGTGTGTGTGTGGTACTAGAGATTGAGCCCAGGGACATTCTACCTTTGAGCTGTACCCCTAGCTCTATTTTTATTCTTTATTTTGAAGCAGGGTTTCATTAAGTTGTGGAGGGCCTCTTTAAGTAGCTGAAGTTGGCCGTGAACCTGCGATTCTCCTGTCTCCTTTTCCCAAGTCCTGGGATTACAAGTGTGCACCACCATGCCTGGCCAACTGTTTGCATTCTCTTGTACCATTTGTTGTTTAAAATTTTTGTGGGTGTGGGTATTGGAGATGGAATCCAGTGGCATTCAACCTCCAAGCTACACCTACAGCCCTAGTTTTTATTCTTTATTTTGAAACAGGGTCTCACAAAATTGTGGAGAGCCTCACTAAGTAGCTGAGGCTTTCCATGAACCTGCAATCCTCCTGTCTCAGCCTCCCAAGTACTGGGATTATACGCATGTGCCACCATGCCTGGCTGTTGTTTACATTTTTTAAAATTAGTCATACACAGTTAATTTATCAAGTAATCTCTTAATTGACTTCTTTTCTTTAAGATAATGTCTTTGATAAGTGTATCAAAGAGTACAAGCATTCATGGACTTCACCGCCTTATCTTTAAAAAACAACAGCAACTTAAAATCATGGCCCTTAATAGCCTGTCTCTCAACTTTAGATTGTAAGGTACTTTTCCTTTCATCATTAGCTAGATCAGCATAGAATCTAAGTATATAGTATGGTTAAATGAATATTTTAACTTGTGATAGTCTCTGTTGTTTGCTTCACTACCATAAAATCAAAGGCTAATGAAAGAACACCGTGAGTCTTGTCTTCTTGGATCTTAATGGTTCTAGTCTTCCCCTGGTCAGATCCAGCATGACACCGTTTACCATGTCCTCTATAGGAGTTACCATGTTCTGTCCATATCACCAGGTTTCTGGAGAAGCAGTTGCAGTCAGAGTTAGTATATTTCTTGTGGTAGATCAGTCGCTTGGGATGGGAGGAAGTGTGATTGCCACTGCATTTCTCTTAAGAAGGGACTGGAATCAAGATCGGAAGTGGTACCTCCGTATCAGATAGAGAAAGGTTCTTTGTCTTAACACCATTTCTTCCTGGAGAGTTGCGTCTTGAAGGATCTTGACCTTTGCTTTGGAACTTACTTGAGTAAACTTAGATACCCAACTGCAAACATAAATAATGTTAAAAAAAATTGACATTGATATGCTCCGCTAAAAAGCATATCATTCCTGAAGTAAAAAGAATAATAGGACACCTTTTTCATATAATTTTCAGTTGCTGAATTATTAAGTGTCCTTCATCTCTCTTGCTTTGTCCCTGAAGAAGTCTATGTCAGATTGTGCTTATATGTTTATACAGAATCACTTAGGTGTTTTAAGAGAACTTAAACCTTGTGTCTTACACAGTGACTACATTCTAATTAAAGGGGATAGATATGCCTTATTTTCAAGTATTTTGACATTTAAATGCATTCAGTTGTTATAAGAATGTACTATGGCCGGGTGTGGTGGCGCACACTTGTAATCCCAGCTTTTGGGAGGCTGAGACAGGAGGATTGCAGTTTGCAGACAGCCTCAGCTACTTAGTGAGGCCCTTTGCAACTCAGTGAGATCCTGTTTCAAACTAAAGAATTAAAAAAAAAAATAGGGCTGGGGGTGTAGCTCGAAGGTAGAATGCCCCTGGGTTCAATCCTCAGTAAACCCCCCCCCCAACACACAATGTACTATGGAGTTTTTGATCATATAAATTGCCATCTTAAAATGATTTGGGGTTAAAAGTTTTAAAAAGCAAGTATTGGGGCAATTGGATAGATTTGAATATTTGACTTAGTTATCATACTGTAGAAATATTCTTTCAGGGTAGGTAAGACTATAAAAGAAACATTTTTTCTTCATATAAAAGTTTAAGTTCTGAACTTAGATTTTAAATTATTTAAAAATCATCCTAACATCTCACTGTTTTGTTTTCCTCCTATGGTCATTTTTCTTCTTTTGTTCTTTGTCTTAAACTTGGTCTTAAAATAGTGATGATAGTGTTGAATTTGGAGAGGGTAAAGAAGTTGTGTTGTGTAGCAGACTCTTGGTATAAGATAGTGTTAAAAAAAAAACCTGGATGAGAGCTAAAATGAGTTTTTAAATTTTAATTCTCAGAGTTCTCTAGATTTTGTTAAAAAAAAAAAAAACATTTCGTCGGGCGTGGTGGCACATGCTTGTAATCCCTGCGCTTGGGAGGCAGAGACAGGAGGATCACGAAGGTTCGAAGCCAGCTATGCTGGCTTAAGAGACCCTGTTTCCAAATAAAAATATAAAAAAATAGGTCTGGGAGCGTAGCCTGGAAGTAGAAGGGCTTCCAGGAACCCCAGTACCCCCCCAAAAAAATTCCAAGTACCTAAACTGAAAAATTTTACATAATCAGAATCTTAACTATAAGTCAGATAATTAAATTCTTTATGATGCCTATAGGTTGTGTATCTCTTAAAGGAATTTTAATGCGTGGTGCTGAAAGAATGTATCTTAGGTACTTCTTTTTTTAGTCTTTGATTTTAAAACAAGTGGTATGTGGAAGGTGAAAAGTATAAGACAGTTATGGCAGTAGTTTCTAAAAAAGAAAAAAGGAACAGTATTGTATATTTTAATAAGAGTCTCTGGAATCAGCTGTCAAGAATAATCATTGTAGATTTGGGGACATTGTTGACCATGGTGTGACATATTAAAGAACAAAATAACTCCATTAGTTTGACCTTTCTGTAAACATGTACCACTTTTGCAGTGGAATTATGAAAGTATATAAAATTGCTCTTGTTACAGACATCTTTGAATTCCACCTTCCTTTTTGTATTTTCCGTTGCAGTCTGTTCAGTTCAGGAAGCTGTTATAACACTTGGTGCCAGTGTTCCCAAACTCTAAATAATGTGTTTTCCATTTGCACTAACCATCAGGAAACTAGAATTTCTGGTTTCCTCAGGTATGTGTAGTGCTCATTAGTGTTTTGTGGAAGTTTAATAGCATTTGGTTATAATATAGCGAAAGCTCTTTTTTTGAGTCTCATGTTTTATAAGCTTTTGTACTCTGTATGAACAAGAAAATGAATTAACTACAAGTATTATCCTGGAAAAATGGTTTAATTTTTTTTAAAGCTGGCAATTTATGTGAAGAATTTTATTATAAAATGTGGAAAGATTTAACATTTGATGGGAAGAGAAGAACTTTCTAAGTTTGATTTCAGTCAGGTTAGAGATAGCTAGGAATTTTGCCCCATGAATACATTGGTTTATGTATACAATGTATAATAAAGCTATAATGTAGTGTAACATTACTGCAAGGTACTTAGCACATATGAGTGACACAGCAATTTAAAAGTCCCATATTAAGTAGTTAGCAGACTCTTGTTCTTACCTATTCACATAGCCATTGTAGATATTTTTGGCACTGCACAGATTTTACATCAAATTACAAAAATTGGGATGCAGATCATGCTGCTATATAATTAAAAATGAACATTAACAAGACTTTATTCTCTAAAGACAAAGCACTAAAAATGTGGACATTTCTTTACTTGCTCTATTAACATTGTAGTGTTAATTTTCTTAACCAAACTTTTGCTCCAATAACTAGGCACTGGATATTATAGCTGTATACATGGATTTAAAGAAGAAGTGATGTTTCCTAAGCATGGCAAACTGGCTTGTAGGTTCATGATTATTTTGTCCATAGAGAGGGTACTTTTTCAGAAACCCGGAAATAGTGTGGAACCCTCAAATAAGTAAGCAGCTGAGGAGTTTGGTGTTACGGAGTGTGTTGTATTTTTACAGGTGCCACTGATTAATGAACTTGAATCAGCAATACATCAGCTGTACAAACAGCGAGCTTCCCGCCTTGTCCAAAGACGACAAGATGATATTAAAGATGAATCTTCGGAGTTTTCAAGCCATTCAAGTCAGTCCATCTTGAAGGTTTTTATTTTTCATTAAACAACCTTGTTTACTTAGTGCAGCCTAATTAAAAAGTAGAGATCTCAGAGCTTCCCCCCTCCCCCTTTAAAGAAACAGATCTCCTTATTTTTGTGTCAGGTAGATATAAAAATTGTGTCTTATTTGAGTGATTTAAGAATATGACCTTGCAAAGAAGGTCAAGAACGTGCACTGTGACGTCTTACTCTTCCTTGGATGTGTGTTCTTGCTCTCTTTTGAGAGTAAGAAATACATTAGTAGCATTTTATCTTAAAGCCACTGTCTGTTTAGCCCTTTAGTTTTTTCCATTTTCATCCTGCTCATTAACACTGATACAAATGCAGTTCTTGATCACAGTAAGACTTTAGAGTTTAGGGACAGGGAAGTTTTGAGGAGGGAGGGAAGGGAACTGTATGGCACAATCCTAAGATTAGGGGAGTTTTGAGTTTCACCAGCCTTTTAAGGAAAGGAAAAATTTCATATTTTCATTTTAAATTTCTATATTTTTAATTTGCTTTATATACTGGGTTTTCATTACATCAGTTGATAGCTACATTCTTGAAATTTTATGTAAGTGTAGAAATTGAATTTACATTTCTTATGATGTGTACTATGGAAAACCAAAATTAATTGGAAATCTCTTTTTAAACAGTTTAGCTGAGACTTTTTAACCAGATGTTTAGTAAAAACATTTTTTAATTCCATTTTTCCTTTTGCCTTCCATTCTTGGGTGTTCTAATGGGCACTTTCCCAGTGAGGGCTCTTCTTGGCTTCTTGTCACCTCTTTAGTCCCCTGTGTCAGCAGTCTCAGTGGAAGTGTGCAGCAGTTACTGAGAATTGTCATTTAAAATGCAAATTTCCTGGTTCTGTACCTGGAGATTCTTTCTAGGCCTTCAGGCCCAGGAATCTGCATGTTAAACAAGCAATCCCGGTGCCTCAGATGCAGAGGGTTCTGATGCTATTCTTGGAGCAGGGCTTTGCTATGTAGGCTGTTCTGAGAACACATCCTTCTGTGGGTCAGATGGGTGTTGCAGAGGCACAAAGAAATGGTGAAATGGCCATCAGAGCTGAGGCAGATTCAGCTGTGAGCCATATAAATGGCTCTGATGTGATTTGACCACACAAGCTTAAACTTAATCAACATCGGGTACCTAAAAAACTAATGCATACCTCCCAGATCACTTTTGATCCAGACAAGACCAGATTTCTGGGGCAGATTGCAGGTAATCATTATTCAATGAAAGAAAATTCTTTTCTTTCAGATTAAATGGTTTGTGTGAATTCTTTATATCTCATTAAATACCTTCTCCCGTCTGTAGTCTGTTTTTCCTAATGTGGAACTCTTAACTTACATGGAATTTGAAGTAAGAGTTGAATGATGCATGCTAATTAGATGGAAGGTTGGGAAGAACGGGGAAGTGAATAATTCTGTCCTAGTGGGAGTATACATTAATTGTCAAAGACGTAAAGAATATTACGTAGGACACTGAAGGATCGATTCATATTCTGAGTTTTTAAAAAGAAGCAAAGAATAGCCTGAAATTCATTTGTTTAAACAGTTACTTTTATGTCCTTTGTGTACTTATCTGTAATTGATGTATATATTTCCTACAGAAATGATGGTCAACTCTTGAGTCATCCATACTTAACATTATTCTCCCCTAACTAGTGAACTCTGGAACATGTCTTCTTCCTAATATCACCTATTTTGAAATATAAATGAAAAATTCAGTTTAAAAAAGAAAAAGTCAGCCGGGCATAGTGGCGCATGCTTGTAATCCCAGCGCTTGGGAGGCTGAGAAAGGAGGATCGCACAGGTTCAAAGCCAGCCTCAGCTACTAAGTGAGGCCCTTAGTAACTTAGTGAGACCCTGTTTCCAAATAAAATAGAAAATAGGTCTGGGAGTAGAAAAGTCCGTGGGTTCATCCCCAGTACCACAAAAAGAAAAAAAAAAAAAAAAAAAGAAAAGGGAAAAAAAGAAAGTCAACTTTATAAAAATAGGATACATTGAAGTGGAGAGGTAATTTTCAGTTTTTCCTATTGCCAGTTGTAGTGAGATGTCTCGTGTGTGGTAGAAAATAGGCATAAGCTTTAGTTGTTTCTTTCATCTACATGTGCCCATCCTCTTATCCCCTAGGCTCTGAGTTGTTTGTTTCCAGATGTTCTCCAGAATATCTTCATAGTATAGGACTAAAATGTAGAAATGACAAAGTATAGCAGGCAGATGTTTTCTCCACCTTTTGTACCTTCGGCAAGAGAGTAGAGGAGTCTTTTTTTTTTTTTACCCTAGTAGACTGAGTCCAGAGGAAAGACCCTGAGGAGCCGCAGACCTCTGGGGGTCTCCAGCAGGTGATCTGATGGAAATGTCTCTCTTGGACAGTTCCCCCTGTGCACACAGAGCTCCCATTCCTGCTCATGTGCACAGGCGGCTGACCGTCTTCAGAAAGGCCAACACCAGCAATGGGACCAGAGGGGCTGAGGAAACAATGTTGATGTTAAGAAAACTGTTAACACTTAATGATAGCCTCAGGGAGATAATAGAAGGTATCTTACCACAAATACAGGATTCTGTCAAAGGGGAATATTATAAGAACAATAACCACTTCTTAGAAACTAAAAATATATAAATTTAATAGTAGAGTTGGAAACTAAAGTTAGAAATTACGCTAGAAAGTTTTCAAAGAGAGATAGAAAATAGGAAGTAAAAAGAAGGGTATGTGCTGTGAAAGAGTGGTATGTGAGACCATATAATGTGGTCCTGCTCTGATAGGATTTTCAGTGCGTGGTATTGCCTTGGTCTAAGCAAGTGATACTGAATAAATTTCTGCAAAGCAAGATTAGAGTAAGATAGGATAAACTTTTAAACTCTTGGCAACAAAACTTATGTCTTTCTGCCTACATTTCCTTGCTGTCATTTCATATCATTCAACATGTGATGCCTGAATTCTTCTTTCTTAAAAATGTAATCTATTTTCCCTTTATACAGGTAGTATAGATTTTTTAATTTGTCTGATCATTGTAATTTGAAACTAGTCCTGATTAGACATAAAATAGTGACTAAGCCCAACTGCATTTTGAAGGGTTGTTGAACTCTTCAAAAGAAATTCTTTAATTTTTTTTACTTTTTTCATGGGAACCCAGAATACTGCTTGAGGTTTGTTCTAAACTGGAAACCTCTTTGCAATCAGTTATTACAGAATCTTTTTGAGAGTAGCAAGCAGTCTATCATAATGGCTTATTCTGTACAAACTCTTTCCTCAGGATTGTCGAAGGGAGGCTTTTAATTTTAACTATTGTTGTTTTACAGATAAAGCTCTGATGGCACCAAATCTTGATTCCTTTGGGCGTGATCGGGCACTGTATCAAGAGCATGCAAAACGTCGGATTGCAGAGCGGGAGGCCAGGAGGTAGTTCTATAAAGCTTACTGTGGCTCTGTTTGGGAAAGAGGAGTCTCTTATCTAATTTGGGAATTTGATGTTATTTAGGACACGTCGTAGACAAGCCAGAGAACAAACCGGGAAGATGGCAGATCACCTTGAAGGCCTTTCCAGTGATGATGAAGAGACTTCTACAGATATTACTAATTTCAATCTGGAAAAAGGTTAGTCTTGTATTTGGAAATGGGACGTGTCAGTTTGATTTCTCCATGGCTGTGGATTTTGATCATGAAATGGTTTGGATTTTTTGTGGCCTCTGCATTAAAAGCAGATTTTTTAATATCCATTTCAGTAATCAGTATCATGCTGAATTCTTGACAAAAAATAAAAGAATTTAGGGTTTACTTAGGACTTTCATAGCAAAATGTTACTCTTCAGAATTTTAAGTGACCATAAATGTGTATAACCATCAGGACAGGTCTGTTGCAGCCTCTCTGGCCTGGTCTGGAAAGGTGAAGCTGGACATTGGCCACATGACTCTGAAGACACTTCCTGATTGGGGGAGTCATGAATATTTTCAACCCAGAAGAATAGTTAGTACTGTTAGGTACAAGACATTCACAGAAGGATCCCCAAATAAATATCTTTCCTACCATTGGCTATACTTTTTGGAATTATATTGGATGCAGGCCTTTGGAGAAAAGCTTTTCTCCCACTTTTTATGTATTGAACATTTCTGAACACAAAAAAAATGTAAAAGAACAGCACGGCAGTCACTTGTTGCCCAGATTGAACGGTGCTCACCGTTTGATCATATTTGCTCTGTGTGTTAGTGTGTGTTACTAAACTGTTTGAAAGTAATTACAGTAGATCATGGCATGTCACTCCTAAAATGTCAGCATGTGTTTTGTAAAAACATTATTTCTGTATAATCTACAGTTCCATTATCACACCTAAGAAAATTTACTCATACTTTTTTCTTTTTGGTGGTACTGGGGTTCCTGGAAACCCTTCTACCTCCGAGCTACACTCCCAGACCTATTTTTTTTTTTATATATTTTTAATTGGAAAAAGGGCCTCTCAAGCCAGCGCAGCTGGCTTCGAACCTGCGCGATCCTCCTGTCTCCACCTCCCAAGCGTAGGGATTACAAGCGTGCGCCACCATGCCCGGCCACTGATACTTTTTAATATCATGTCCATGTACACTTTTTTTCAGTGGCATCTTAAAAAAAAAAAAAAGCACAAAAACTCTTGGAACTGTGTTTGTTGGTTATTTTATGTATATTTTTGCTTAGGTTTTCCAAGCTGCAATACACCTTAGGTTCCTGCTCTGCATTTGATTGTAACGGCTTTTTTTTTTTTTTTTTTTTTTTTTTTTTGGTTCTTAAGATTGAATCCAGGGGCATTCTACTTCTGAGCTATACTCCCAGCCCTATTTTATTTTTTATTTTGAAACAGGGTCTCACTAGATTGATAAGAATCTTAGTACTACAGTTTTCTTGTCTCAGCCTCCCAAATAGTGAAATTACAGGTGTGGGCCACCATGCCAACTTAAGAGTCATTTTTTAAAGAGATCAGGCCACTTGTCTTGTAGGAACCTCCTCCTTTCTGGTTTGTTTCATGTGCTCTCTCAAGGTATTTAGCTTGTTCTTTCATCCATTGCATTTCTTGTAAACTGGAATATAGGTCTGAGGTGTGATTAGATTCTGGTTAAACTTTTTTTGATGAAAAGTACTTTGTAGAGGTTGCTGTTTCTTATTAATTTCACATGACTGATGGTAGGTTGCCCCACAGTAAGTGTGTTAAGATTGATCCGACAGTGAAGGTTGTCAGTACTTATCTCTTCAGGAAAAGATTTCCTTTTCTCAAGTCATCTGAGACATCACAAGACGTAAGTAACCTTTCACTAAAAATTCTAGCATCCACGGCCGGGCGTGGTGGCGTGCGCCCGCGCTTGGGAGGCAGAGACAGGAGGATCGCGCAGGTTCGAAGCCAGTCTCTCTGGCTTAAGAGACCCTGTTTCCAAATAAAAAATATAAAAAATAGGTCTGGGAGTGTAGCCCGAAGTAGAAGGCCTTCCAGGAACCCCAGTACCACCAAAAAAAAAAAAAAAAAAAAAATTTTCTAGCATCCATTCAGGTGCTACTTGACTGTGTCAGTTATTGTAAATACCAGGAGACGTTTAAAGAGGTGATGTGATTACTGATCAAGATGCATAGATGTTGTTTACATAGTGATTTATGGACTGAAAAATTTGTACTTAATGCAGTTACAGTTAATATATTATAGTTACTGAAATTTGTGCAGTGTTGGAGAACAGCTGGTTACTTAACTAAGCATGTTTACAGAAAATTATTTATTGAAGAGAAGTTGTATATATTGGAACCTTCAAAGCAAGGACAGGCTGCATGTTAGTTTGCATAATAGACAAAATCTAAACTTGTTTATCCCTTATTCTAAACTGCAGTTAAGAAATTAGTTTTTGTTAATGAGCCTTATTTTATTGATGCTCAAACTTCAAAGAAAACAATGAAAATACTTAACTTTTTTTTTTACTTTATGCTAAATTATGGTTCCCTGTTGGATTTTGTTTTCATTGTTTTAGATCGAATTTCAAAAGAGTCCAGCAAGGTTTTTGAAGATGTGCTTGAAAGTTTCTATTCAATTGACTGTATTAAATCACAATTTGAAGCATGGCGGTCAAAATACTACATGTCCTACAAGGATGCTTACATTGGCCTTTGCTTGCCAAAGTTGTTCAACCCCCTCATCAGACTGCAGCTCCTCACTTGGACTCCTCTTGAGGTAGGTGGCTTCCATCACTGCTAGAAAGCAATGTAAAATGATTTGTGGGTAATCTTAGTCTCAAATCTAGAGGTACAATCCTAAGAAAATTATTTTGCAGGGGAGCTAGGGCATAAGCAGTAGTTAATACAGTCTATGCCTGGGAATAATTTTATGATCTTTTTAAGTTTGATTTTTTTCCCAAGAAAAAAATTGTTTTTAAATTTATATATAATTTCTCAGCTAAAATTATATGTAGTGACTGAGATATGAATATGAGTAGTGAGAACTTGGTCCTTTGATCATAAAGGACCATAGAACCTAGTGTGAAAGTATAATGGTATGGGTATGAAGAGGGAACTTAAACTAAGTCATTGGTAATGGAAATTGATAGGGTGAGACAGATGAAGGAGATGGGATCAATAGGGCCTTTCGGCTTGGCATATAAGGGAAGAGTGAGATTGACTGGGATTAGTGGCGATGCCTACCATAGGGTTCTGGACATTACCAGCCTATGGGTGGATCTCTGCACATGACTGATGTTGACTGGGTTGCATATGTAAACTGTTAAGAAAAGATGGCTGAGAGCGAACCACTGGAAACACAATTGGAATAACTGATCTCTGAGAACCATTCAGCTCACAGCTCCGGATACTCTTTGCTCTTTGCCAGGCCTGTTGAATTACATCTTGTGCACATATATTTTGGTAAACAGCAGAGGCTCAAGGCTCTGTGTATTGAGAGGTGTGTAGGGGTGTGTGTGGTGTGTCAGGGATTTAACCCAGGGATATTCTACCTCAGAGCTACACCCCCAGTCCTATTTTAGTTTTTATTTGGAAAGAGGCTCTTGCTAAGATATTTTATTCATTTTGTCTAGTTTTTACTTTTTTACAAACAGATGCTAAATCTAGTTTCTATTACTCTTAACCTGGCTGAAAGCAAAAATAGCTACTGTTTTAAATATTTAGTAAACTGGGCATGGTGGCCCACTTCTGTTAGTCTCAGTACTTGGGAGGCTGAGACAGGGGGATTAAAGGTTCAAGGACAGCCTCATCAACATGGCAAGACTCTCAACAACATAGTGAGACCCTGTTTCAAAACAAAAAATAAAAAGGGATGGGAGTGTAGCATGGAAGTAGAATGCCCCCGAGTTCCAATCTCTAGTACTCTCCCGCTCCCCCTGCCAAATATTTGGGTGACCATTTTACTATGTTTTAGGCAAAGTGTCGTGACTTTGAGAACATGCTGTGGTTTGAGTCTTTGCTGTTCTATGGCTGTGAAGAACGAGAACAAGAAAAGGATGATGTAGATGTCGCCCTACTACCTACAATTGTGGAAAAGGTGATTCTTCCTAAACTAACAGGTAAATTTCCTGTCGCTCCTGCGTTAAACATTTTAACTCCATTGGGTTTCTCAAATCTATTTATGAGAGTTTTTAAATCCAGGGCCTATTTACTCAGAGATATTACATGACAAAAAATTGTTGCACCTGGTCCAGAGATGGTTAAAGGATAGGGAACTATTTGAAGACCACTTTGGTGTGTCCCAAAGTTCAGGACAGTAATTGAGTTATAGATGAGTTTTAGAGACTGCAAGACTGCCTAAAGCTAAATTGAATACATAGTTTGAGGTGTAGGGGTGTGTGTACTTGTATGGGGAGCAATTTCAGTGCTTTCATCATTGTCTCAAAAAGATTAGGAGTCATTTTGGTATAGGAACCCATTTAAAAAGTTAGAAAGATTTTGAGTTTAGTTAGAAATTCTTGATGCTGAGACATCTTTTGGGATACAAATTCGTTTTTCCCCCTCCAATTTTTATATTTGTTGAGTAGCATAAATAAGAGGAATCTAGTGCCTCTCTATATCCTCTCTCTCAGAATTCCCAATTAGGGAATAGTTAATAGGACAAAGAAGATTGAAACTTGTGTTAGAGAGAGAGAAGAATAATAAATCAGGATTGATGTTTATAACTGGAGGACTGCTCGAGATCAGATTTAAGGGAGCTACAGTTTTCTTTTCTTTTCTTTTTTTTTTTTTTTGCAGGTCTGGGAATGGAACCCAGGGGTATTCAACCTCTGAGGTATACCCCCTGCCCTATTTTTTTTTTATTCTTTATTTTGAAACAGGGTCTCACTAAGTTATGGAGGACCTCACTAAGTAGCTGAGGCTATCCACAATCCGCGATCCTTCGGTCTCAGCCTCCCAAATGCTGGGATTGCAAGGGTGCGCAGCCACGCCCGGCAATTCTATATTTTAACACATCCTATTTTTTTCTTAATAGTGATAGCTGAAAATATGTGGGACCCTTTTTCTACAACACAGACTTCAAGAATGGTTGGAATTACACTAAAATTAATAAACGGATACCCCTCTGTAGTGAATGCAGAAAATAAAAATACACAGGTAATTTGTTCATTTATTTTTAGGGTAATTTAATTACTATCTTTAGGAGGGTTTTTTATTCTTCCTTTTGGGAATGAACAAGAGTTGAAAAAATGGTTATTTTAAACCAATTGGAAATCTAGTTTTCCCACTGGGGGCAATCTGGGTCTTTAAAACATGAAGTATACAAAACTGGAGATACTGGTTCTCAGTTTAAAAATTCAGTATCAGGAAGCCGGGCGTGGTGGCGTTCGCTTGTAATCCCAGCATTCAGAAGGCGGAGACTGGAGGATCGCGCTTCTTGGACAGCCTCAGCTACTTAACAAGGCCCTTTGCAACTCAGTGAGACCCTATTTAAAAAAAAAGAAGACTAAAAAATAGGGCTGGAGATGTAGCTCGGAGGTACAATGCTCCTGGGTTCCATCCCCAGTACTGCAAAAAAAAAAAAAAAAAAAAAATTAAAAAGAATTCAGTATTGGAAAAAGATGTTGTTAGTCAACTAAACTTATTTTTACTATCCCTCACCATCACACCTCCACTCCCAATCCGACTAATCTCTCCTTTTAAAAACTGTTTTGGGGAAGAAAGGAAAATCTAAAACTACTAAAATTGTTAATTCATAAATTTAAGTGTTGGAACATTTAAGCAACATATAAAACAACTAGATACTGTTTTATAACTAACTTCCAAACTTAAAATTGCCACCCTCCCTCAGTGGACATTCATATGAGCTAAATGTGAAAAAGGTGCTTTTAATTGTTGAATTTTCACTGCCTTAATTTCAAGAAGAAGCATGTCTTGTTATTTAAGCATGTCTATATTAAGCATGTCTGATATTAAATCTTCATACATTAGACTAGGGGTTTGAAAGATTTCTAAATGGCTTTGTTGCTTTAATTTCATTGTTGACTCACCTGATAGTTGTAACTATTAATGAGTTTAGGGTCATCAGTGAAGAAAATAAAAAATTTGAGGAAATAGTTCTCTCAAATCCAGTACTCAATCATATGGTTTGAAATTTGGCTTTTTTTTTTTTTATTATCACAGCCCTTATTTAACATGTGATCTATTTTTAACTCTTTAGGTTTATCTAAAGGCACTTTTATTGAGAATGCGAAGAACATTAGATGATGATGTATTCATGCCCTTATATCCCAAAAAGTAAGTAACTCTTAAGCACATTAAACATAGTATCCCAAAGGGACAAGCTCATTGGAAGCTGTTCTTTAGGAGAGTAAAGCAGTTAATGCTCTTTTGTTCTCCCTTCAGTATCACAAAATAAATTTCTATAGGTTCTTTTTTTTCTGTATGCGAGAGAGAGAGTGAGTGAGTGAGTGTGTGTGTGTGTGTGTGTGTGTGTGTGAGAGAGAGAGAGAGAGAGAGAGAGAGAGAGAGAGAGACAGACAGACAGACAGACAGACAGACAGACAGACAGACACAGACTGGGGATTGAACCCAAGGGCATTCTACCTCCAAGCTATACCCCTGGTCCTGTTTTATTTTTAGCAGGATCTTAATAAGTTGCTGTGGAGCTCCCTAAATTGCTGAGGCTGGCCTCAAACCTCTTGTCTCAGCTTTCAAGTATGGGGATTACAGGCGTATACTACCATGGACAGCTCCATTGGTCATAAATGTATTATTTTCTACAATATAATTGAAAATTTATCCTCCCACCCCCCTTTCCTTTGGTGCTGGGAATTGAACCCAGGGTCTCACACGTGCTAGGCCAATACTCTACTACTGAACTACATCCCTAGCTCCCTAGTTAATTCTGTTGTTAACATATTTTACTTGTAGAAATCTTTGTTTTTAGGACTTATGACTCAAAAAATATTTTATAATGGTATGTTTCTTTTCTTATTTAGTGTCTTAGAAAATAAAAATTCTGGGCCTTATTTGTTTTTTCAACGACAATTTTGGTCTTCAGTTAAGGTATGTATCCATAAGCTATCTTAAAAGACTTCAGATTTTGTTTGACTAAATCTATTCTATTTAGGAAGTATTTTTATTTTGATTAAATCTTTAGGATTAGATATACTTGTATATACGAAAGCTCAATTTTACGAACTAATTTTACTATAAGCATTTATTCAAGTTCAATATTTCCATAGAAGAAAATGAATTCTGAGTTTCAAAAGTGAAGCCCTTAACAAGTTGCCAGATTAAACAAGCCATAACTAACTTCTTGAGGAGGTAGAGTACAGGGTGTCAGGATATAGCACTGAATGAGAGCTGTGGACCTTTCGTGGTTACTGTCCAGCATAGTTGACAGATAGGTCATCACAGGAATGATTTGTTACGAAGAACTGGATTTCGAGGTAGTAATGGGACTTATAAGATGCACACCACCTTGACTAGTGATGGAGATCAGCCTGGGGAAAACTTAGGTTATCAGACCAGAGGACTAAAGGAACTTGATCATGAGGTGAGGAGATGAGGCTGAAAAAGGTATCTGTGGCTAGAGGTGGGGAAGTGGTAAGGAGCCCAGATGACATGGGCTCATGTGAAGGTTATAGGAAGACACAAGATTCTTTCCGTTTTTAAGATATAATTTAGATATATTCACTCTTTAGTGTATAGTTTTTTGAGTGAACATAACCATGTCTCTACCAAAGTGGAAGATCTGTAGCAGTCTGGGCATCTTCCCCAGTTCCAGGGTCAAGCCTGTCCCTGACCCCTCACCACTTCCCAGTCTGTTTAGGCCCTGTAGTTTCTTAGCAAGAATGGCTTAGTAATCGAATTAGGTTACGGAACTTTTTGAGTCTGACTGCCTTTAGAGAATGTGTTTGAGGTTTATCGGCATCCTGTAAAAAGCGCACTTCTTTTTGTTACAAATAATATTCTAAGGTAGATGTGCCAGAGTTGTTTTCTTGTTTTTTATGAAGCTGCCCTGGGGTTTTCTGATAACATGTTTCCGTTGCACTTGGGTGAACCAGCCAGGCACACGGGGGTGTGCCAGAGCGCTGCCGTTTCACTCTCCCCCTCCTCAGCAGCATGCACACTTGCTATTGTCGGTGGGGTGTAAGTGTGCTTTTGTGTGCTTATTGGCCACCTGTGTATGTTCCTTGAGGAAGTGTCTTTTGATAGCTTGTGCTTGGGTTGTAAATTGGGCTGTTTTTTTCCCCTCACTAAGCATAGAGTTCTATGTATGTTCTGGAGAGAAGTCCTCTGTCAGGAAATGATGTGCAAAGAGTTTTTCGTCTATAGCTCATCTTTTCATTCTTTTAATAGTATTCCCTGTGTAGATATTCTGAAGTCCAGCTTAGCATTTTTTCCTATTTCAGACTATACCTTAGTGTCATACTTAAATCTCCCCCTCAATGTAAAGTCACAAAATTTTTTCCTATCCCTTCCAGGAGTTTCATAGTTTTAGGATTTACATTTGGTTCTATAATCCATTTTTATTTTATTTTATTTTATTTTATTTTATTTTATTTTATTTTATTTTATTTTATTTTTTTGCAGGTCTGGGAATGGAACCCAGGGGCATTCGACCTCTGAGCTACACACCCTGCCCTATTTTTTATTCTTTATGTTGAAACTGGGTCTCACTGAGTTGCAGAGGGCCGCACTAAGTAGCTGAGGCTGTCTGCGAACCATGATCCTCCAGGTCTCAGCCTCCCGAATGCTGGGATTACAAGCGTGCACCACCACGCCTGGCCATTTTCAGTTATTTTTATTACAGCTATGAGGCCTGGATTAAGGTTCTTTTGTTCCAGTACCATTTGTTTAAAAGATAGCCGTTTTTCACCGAATTGCTTTTGTACCTTTTTCCAAAATTGGGTGACCATATATATGGGTCATGGAAGAGTTAGTAAAGCAGGCAAGGGTCATGAATAAATTGTCATTTTAAAAATTAAGTTTTTCGGCTGTGTGGAGCTAACACGTTAAAGTAGGAAGTATAGTAATAATGAAAGTAAGAACTAGTATTTATTGTATATTTACTATATACTAAGCACTGTGCTGTATGCCATACCTTTTTTTTTTTTTTCTCTCTCTCTCTTTTTGGTGGCACTGGGGTTCCTGGAAACCCTTCTACCTCTGGGCTACACTCCCAGACCTATTTTATATATTTTTTGGAAATAGGGTCTCTTAAGCCAGCAGGGCTGGCTTCGAACCAGCGCGATCCCCCTGTCTCCGCCTCCAAGTGCGGGGATTACAAGCGTGCACCACCACACCCGGCTTGTGCCATACCTTTTATACAGATTATGTAGTTGACACCTCAGGACATCCCTGTGAGGCTGACACTAGTAGTCTCCCTCTGTAAACAGGACAGACGTGGAGTGACCTGCACAGGGTTCTCCACTGGTAGGAGTAGAGGGGAATCTAGCTCTGGCCAGTCTGCTTCTTGAGTAGCCATTCTCAGCGGGGCTCTGAGCATTAATGCCTAATATCCTAAGGCCTCCACTGCGTCTAATGAATTACCTTTCTTCCTATTATCTATCATCTTGGGAAAAGTTGAGTTGACTTACTCAGATCACTTCCTGAAGGTTTACTTCCCTCCTAGAATCCTGCTTGAAAAGGGATACTCTAGAGCTCATGCTCCTAACCACCGCGGCAGCCACCAGGTGCAGGACTAGGTGAGGGTGGTATTGATCATGGAGGTGGCAGCTGGAACTGGAGGAGAAGCCAGATCAGTGGGAGGCTGAGTCAGATAAACTGAGGGGGAGGCAAGAACAGCTCCAGGCTTCTGGCCTGAACAGTTGGTTGGGTAGTGTTAGCAGTTACTGAGTTGAGAAATAAGTGGGAAACTAGAAAGTTTTGTGGTGGGACAGGGTGGGGAAGCCATTTTATGATAATGGTTTTCTTTTTAGAAGTGATGAACTGGAGTAGCTTGAGATGTCCAGGTGATATAACTACACTCTGATTTTTGAGATCTGGTGGCCATGCAGTGTTCTAGAAGTAACTTTAGGAAAATAATTTTATTGTTATATTATTTTCTATATATTTGTGGAAATATATATATACAT
The DNA here is from genome assembly GCF_963383645.1 of Muscardinus avellanarius. NCBI lineage: Eukaryota > Metazoa > Chordata > Mammalia > Rodentia > Gliridae > Muscardinus > Muscardinus avellanarius. The sequence goes on from NC_137790.1 coordinate 12,533,140, forward strand.
ATATATATTTCCATACATATGTATACACACACATACACACAAGTTAGAGCAAAAGGATCTCCTCTTTTCTAAGGAGGTCATGGATCTAGATTGAATGGAAGACCCTTTTTTAAACATCAGCGTTGCCCATAGTGCTTTCTACAATGATGACAAACGTTTTGTGTGCACTAACCAATACGGTAGCCATTAACCATGTGGCTGTTTAAATTTCAGTGGATTAAAATTTAAAATTCAGATTTTCTACCATCACAGGAAGCATTTGGACACTTTAAAATGCCTTATTAATACTTTGGCAAGGCATTCTCCTTGATATTTCATATGAGGTTTTATTGTATAACTGATTTACTTTGTACCTAATTTAATTGCTTAAAGGCTTATTGGTAACATTTCTTTTTCCTTCTAGCTATTAGGAAATTTTCTTCAGTGGTACGGCATTTTCTCAAATAAAACTCTCCAGGAGTTATCAATAGATGGCTTATTAAATAGATACATCCTCATGGCTTTCCAGAACGCAGAGTATGGAGATGACAGCATAAAAAAAGCCCAGAATGTGAGTTGGATGGCATTTACTGTACCTTTGAAGCATGTACTTAAATGAATCAAGTTTTTGTTGTTGTTGTTGTTTATTCAAAGGGAGATAGAATTTTTATGAAACTCTTTTTGATTATTGTACTTGGAGAAGGTTGACAATTTATCTACTCAGATAGTTTCAAACCCCCACAGCACTTTCAAGTACATGTTATTGTATGTATCTCTATTTACATCTTTGTATATCAATATTTTTATTGGTTTAAGTGTTAATTTTGGGGTAACTGAGTATTACTAAATAACTGCTATTTTACTCATTTGAAAATAATTTTAATACTGTCTTATTTTCTGTTTATAAGTTTACAAGGTACAGAGTTTACTACCTTAAAAATATATCTTTGAAACAATCACAAATTATTTAATAAAAATTTGCAAGTAGCAGATGTCCCCCCTCCCAGTCACATCAGAATACATCTCCACCAAGATGCCCCACACCCTCAAATATGTATGTGTACATTTCTTACCAGCATTGTTATTAGCTACGTGATTACAGTGTAGCCAGTAGCATCAGGAAATGAACATTGATATAATGCTATTGCATAATTCTTAGGAACCCCTCTGAGTGTACTTTTTGTCAGTAATATCATTAATATTCTTCACTGGCAAGTGAAATACCCAGAAATTGGGCTTGATGCTACACACCTATAATCTCAGCTCCTTGGGAGGCTGAGGCAGGAGGGTTGAATGTTCCAGATCAGACTGCAATTTAGGAAGAACTGTCTCAAAATGAAGTAAAAATTAGGGTTGGGGATGTAGAATGCTTGCCTAAGATGTGTAAGGCTCAGGGTTTATCGTCATGTGTTGCATTTAATTATTAAGCTGCTTTTCTCTTGGATCTAGATGAGTCCTTTAGTTTTAACTTAGCTTTTATAAAATGTTGACACTGTTTGACTTTTATAGATGATAGGACAGTTAATTTTTAGACTGGTCCTCAATTTTGGTTTCCCTGATATATTTTCATGATAAGATTCGGGTCCAGCATCTTTGACAGAAAGTACCCCAGATTTCCCAAGTGATCGTCATTTAAAGCCAACTTCAGTTACCTTATGACGTAATCCCTCATGTTTTGAGGAAGGGCTTTCTTTCTGACGTGAGATGATTTGCTTTGTCTTGTTCTGTATTTGCTGTGCCCTCAGCCCGGGAATTGCTCAGCACAGCAACAATCCTGGGTTCTTGTAGTTGTGAGCCTCCTTTACCCCTGTGGACTCTTGACTGCCCATGTTAGGCTGCCCTGTCCTAAGAAGGCAGGAGCTTCGCCCTTCTCGAGTTTCGACTCCTTGCAGGCTTCGGAGATACCCTGCTCAGCCTGCTGCGGCTCTTGCCCAAAGCTGCTGTATGCTTTCTTAATCTCACTCTCAGGCAACATGGCTTCCACTGCCAGCTGTGTGCTACTCAATGGCTTGTTCAGGAGGGTGAGGGACTATAGTTTGTTACTTAAACACACGTTTTTACCAAAAGCTGCTCATAAAGGAGAACTCAGTTCATTTATGGAATCTTGGAAGACTGGAAAATGATGCAGTTGGTTATGAGTTTATAACCTTAATTATTAATAATTGTAAAAGTTTTCTTTTGCTTTGAGTATATGTCCAAGCATAGTTAACATGGAAGGTTTAAAAAAATCCCTTCTGAGTAATTGCTAGAGTCTAATAGCAAGTCTAATAATTATATCCATTGTCTACACTCAACTTTTAGATATTTTCATTTATTCTGTTTTAACTATTCTATTTTACATCTCTCTTCTACATAGGTAATCAATTGTTTTCCCAAACAGTGGTTCATGAATCTGAAAGGAGAAAGAACTATTTCTCAGTTAGAAAACTTTTGCCGATACCTTGTACACTTAGCAGATACAATTTATAGGAATAGTATTGGGTGCTCTGATGTGGAAAAAAGAAATGCAAGGTAAAGTAATTTTTGTAATTACTTACTGAAAGGATCATATACAGTGTTGTCAGATTTAGTATTAAAATATTTTAAGTAGTCATGCTGTACATTTATTTAGTGTTGTAAACCTACCAAAACTATACATAACTGTACACAATTTTTTTTGTTTTCAGTTTTTATCATTCTTCAGTATGTTAAATTTGTAAAAGTTATTGGTGAAAAACATAAAGACCAGCCCTCAAGGGAATGTGTAAATCTGCTTCTTTGTGTGTTTGCTCAGTGAAGAATTGGAGAAATCAGAAGTTTTAGAATATCTTTTAGGATATCATGAACCTTTGTCCTTAAAGGTTCATTAAATACATGTAAACCTTATAAAAAGATGGTTACTTAAACCCAGAGTATATTGAAGTAATACCTCAGTTTTAGAGCTTTTCTGGTTCGTATTATTATTTATACCATAGACTAAAGGGTTTTTAGGGAATGATGTTTTAGGGATAAATTTTTATAAGAATTATGCCTAACTTTTATCAAGAATTTATAGGAAAGAATGAGTAAATGAATTTATACTCTTTCTGTGGACATTAATGCTGTGATTGTTCATGTAATTTGAGGATAAACATCTAGCATTAAAATATATAATAATGAGTAGTTTGAATTTTCTTTTCAGAATTTTGTGATGTCATATCCTTCTGTCAGTTTCAGTTTTATTTAGATCATACCATAAGTATACGCCTATAAGAAAACTCTTTTTGGTTGGATGTGGTGGAAACTTATAATCCTAGTACTTGGGAGGCTGAGACAGGAAGATGTCAGGTTCTCTGCCAGCCTCAGCTGCCCTCTGCAACTCAGTAAGACCCTATTTCAAAATAAGGCTGGGGGTATAGATCAGAGGTAGAATGCCCCTGAGTTCAATCCTCAGTACTAAGAAAAAAAAAAAAAAAAAACATTTTTTGTGTCCTCATTCCTCAAAAAAAAAAAGAACATTGTTTTCTTATAAGAAAATTTATTTTTCAAGATAAAATTTAGAGTAGATAGACATTTATTTATTTATTTATTTATTTATTTATTTATTTATTGCGGTACTGGGGGTGGAACCCAGGGGCTTTCTACCTCCGGGCTATAATCCCAGACCTATTTTATATTTTATTTAGAAACAGGCTCTCACTAAGTTGCCTAGAGCCTCACTAAGTAACTGAGGCTGGCTTTGAACCTGTGAGATCCTCCTGTATCAGCTTCCCACGTGCTGGGATTACAAGCGTGCGCCACCACGCCCAGCCATTTATTTATTTTTTGTGGTAGTAGGGGTGGAACTCAGGGGCATTCTACCTCTGAGCTATACCCCCAGGCCCTATTTTTTTGTTTTGTTTTGTTTTTATTTTTTTTATATGTTTACTATTTTATTTATTTTTAAAATTTTTTATTGGTGCATTATATTCATACATCATATTGGGGTAAAACCTTTTGTGTACATACATGTACACATCACTGATTTAACCCCTACCCAATTCCCACCCCATTCCCTCCCCATCCCTCCTTCCCTTGCTTGGCTTAGTGGTTGACTTCGATATGTTTAAGTACATTGTGTGTTTTAGAGATTTTGCTCTTTCTCCTCCTATAGGTTGCCTTGTTTGCTCCTCTATAGGATTTCCTTTTTCATCTAGAGTTACTCCTATGACCCATTTCTCCCTAACTCTCACATATTAGGGAAAGCATCTGATTTCTTATTTTTTGTGACTGACTAATCTCACTTAGCATAATGTCCTCCAGTTCCATCCATTTCCCTGAAAATGATGTAATTGAGTTTTTTTTAACGGCTGAGTAAAGTTCCATTGTGTACATATCCCACAGTTTTGTAATCCATTCATCTGTTGATGGACATCTTGGCTGGTTCCATAGTTTGGCTGTGGTGAATTGTGCAGCTATGAACATAGATACACATGCATTAGTTTGGTAGTTTGGTTTCTTTTCTTTTGGGTAGATACCCAGAAGTGGTATTGCTGGATCAAATGGTAGATTTGTTCCCATTCTTCTGAGGATTCTCCATACTGTTTTCCAAAGTGGTTGCACTAATTTTCAATCTCACCAACAATGTCTTAGAGTTCCCACTTCTCCACATCCTCACCAGCATCTGTTGTTGTTTGTGTTTTGAATGATTGCCATTCTAGTTGGAGTTAGGTGAAATCTCAGGGTAGTTTTGATTTGCATGTCTCTGATTGCCAGTAATGTTGAGCATTTTTTCATGCATTTATTAAATGGCCATTTGAATTTTTTTCTGAAGTGTCTATTTAGTTCGTTTGCCAATTTTGTTATAGGATGCTTTGTTTTCTTAGTGTTGAGTTTTGAGTTCTCTGTATATTCTAGATATCAGTCCTCTATCGGTGGTGTAGGTGGCAAAAATCTTCTCTCATTCTGTTGGCTTTTGATTGAGGTTCTTGACAGTTTCCTTTGCTGAACAGAAGCTCTTCAGTTTCATGGCAATCCTATGTACTGATTCGCCTTTTAATTTGTTGTGCCTTTGGGGTCTTGTTGAGAAAGTGTTTATCTGTGCCTATGTGTCACAGTGTTGGACCTATGCCCTCTTCAAGGAGCTTCAGGGTCTCTGATTTGATTTCCAAGTCTTTGATCCATCTTGAATTGACTTTTGTACAGGGTGAGAAAGTGGGATTAATTTTCTGTATATGGATAACCAGTTTTGCCAACAACATTTGTTGAAGAGGCTATCATTTTTCCAGTGTATGTTTGTGGCCCCTTTGTCAAAAATCAATTGGCTGAAAGTGTGTGGACTTGTTTCTGGGTCTTCTATTCTGCTCCATTGGTCTATGTATCTGTTTTTTTGCCAGTACCATGCTGTTTTATTACAATGGCTTTGTAGTATAATTTAAAGTCAGGTATTGTGATTCCTCCAGCATGGTTTTTGTTGCTGAGAATTACCTTGGCTATTCTGGGCCAAGGTAATTTTTGTTATTCCAGATAAATTTAAGGGCTGATTTTTCTATGTCTGTGAGGAATGTTCTTGGTAGTTTAATGGGCATTGCATTAAATCTGTAGATCACTTTTGGAAGGATGGCCATTTTAATGATATTTATTCTGCCAATCCATGAACATGGAAGATCCTTCCATTTTCTAAGATCTTCTTCGATTTCTTTTTTCAGTGTTTTATAATTTTCTTTGTAGAGATCTTTTACCTCCTTGGTCAAATTTATTCCTAGGTCTTTTATTTTTTTGTGGGAGATCCTGAGTGGAAGTGTTTTCTGAATTTCTTTTTCAGTGGATTTATGGTTGGTGTACAGGAAAGCTTCTGATTTTTTAAGATTGATTTTGTATCCAGATACCTTGCTGAATTTGTTGATCAGTTCTATAAGCCTTTTGGTTGAGTTTGTTGGGTTTTCTAAATATAGTATCATGTCATCTGCAAATAGTGAAAGCTTAAGTTCTTCTTTTCCTATTTGTACTCCTTTGATTTCCTTTTCTTGCCTTATTGCTCTGGCTAGAGTCTCTAGTACTATATTGAAGAGAAGTGGTGATAGTGGACATCCTTGTCTCGTTCCAGTTTTTAGGGGGAATTCTTGAAGTTTTTCCCCATTTAATATGATGTTGGCAGTGGGTTTATTGTAGATTGCCTTAATAATGTTGAGATACGTTCCTTCTATTCCAATTCTCTGCAGTGTTTTTATCATAAATGGATGTTGAATTTTATCAAATGGTTTTTCAGCATCTATTGAGATGATCATGTGGTTTTTGTCTTTGATTCTGTTTATATGATGAATTACATGGATTGATTTTCGTATATTGAACCAGCCTTGCATCCCTGGGATGAACCCTACCTGGTCATGGTGAATGATTTTCTTGATGTGGTTTTGAATGCGTGTTGCTAGTATTTTGTTTAATAGTTTTGCATCCAAGTTCATCAGAGATATAAGCCTGTAGTTTTCCTTCCTTGAACTGTCTTTATTCGGTTTGGGTATTAGCGTGATGTTGGCTTCATAGAATGTATTTGGGAGAGTCCCATTTTTTTGTATTTCGTGAAATATTTTGAGGAGCATTGGGGTTAGCTCTTCTATAAAGGTTTTATAGAATTCACTTGGGAAACCATCTGGTCCAGGGCTTTTCTTTGTTGGTAAGCTCTTTATTGCTGTTTCAATCTCTTTGATTGTTATTGGTTGGTTTAAGTGTTCTATATCTTCTTGACTCCGTTTAGGAAGGTTGTATTTATCTAGGAAGTTGTCAATTTCCTCCAGATTTTCCATTTTGTTGGAGTATAGTTTTTCAAAGTAGTTTCTGATAATCCTCTGGATTTCTACACTGTCAGTAGTAATTTCTCCTTTTTCATCTCTTATCTTCATAATTTGGGTTGATTCTCTCTTTATTTTAGTTAGGTTGGCTAGTGGTTTATCTATCTTGTTAATTTTTTTAAGAACCAGCTTTTGGTTTTGTTGATTTTCTGTATTTTTTTATTCTCTATTTTGGTAATTTCTGCTCTAATTTTAATAATTTCCTGTCTTCTACTGACTTTGGGGTTCAATTGTTCTTGCTTTTCAAGGGCTTTGAGGTGTGTCATTAGGTTATTTATTTGAAGGCTTTCTGTTTTTCTTATGTGAGCACACAGAGCTATAAATTTTCCTCTTAATACTGCCTTCAAAGTGTCCCAGAGGTTTTCATATGTTGTATCTTTATTTTCATTTGTTTCTAGAAATTTCTTGATTTCACCTCTTACATCTTCTATGACCCATTCTTCATTCAGAAGTGTGGTGTTCAGTCTCCACATGTTTATGTTGTTTCTTTGGGTCTTCTTATGGTTGATTTCTAGTTTCATTCCATTATGGTCTGAAATGACACAGGGAAGTTATGTAACATTTTAAAAATTTGCTAGTGCTCATTTTGTGTCCCAGGATGTGATCTATTTTGGAGAAGGTTCCGTGAGCAGCTGAGAAAAATGTAAACTCCGCTGTAGTTGGGTGAAATATTCCATCTGTGTCCAACAGGTCCATTTGGTTAATGGTGTTCTTAAGTTCTGAGGCATCTTTACTGATCCTTTCTCTGGAAGATCGGTCTAGTGTTGTGAAAGGTGTGTTGAAGTCTCCCAGTGTTATTGTATTGGGATTTACGTGTGACTTCATGTCATAAAGAGTTTGATTTATGAAAGTAGCTGCACCTATGTTTGGGGCATAGATGTTGATTATTGTTATTTCCTCTTGCTGGATTATTCCTTTTACCAGTAAAATATGACCTTCTTTGTCTCTTCTAATAAGTTTGGGTTTGAAGTCTAACTTGTCTGATATCATAGTTTCTACTCCTGCTTGTCTTTGAGTTCCATTAGCATGGATTACCTTGCTCCAGCCCTTTATCTTGAGTTTGTACCTATCTTTACTTGTAAGGTGTGTTTCTTGTAAGCAGCAGATGGATGGATTCTGGTTTTTAATCCATTTTGCCACTTTATGTCTTTTTATTAGGGAGTGGAGGCCGTTTACATTCAGTGTGATTATAGAGAGATAATTTTTAATTCCTAACATGTTAAGATATTATTTCTGTTTGAGATATTATTTATTCTTCTTTGCTTAGTTTTTTGCTGGAAGGGAAATCTTGTTTCTTTGGTTCTGGTGTGTATTACCTATTTCTTCTTTGAAGTTAATCTCCTTGAGTATTTTCTTTAGCGCTGGTTTTGAAGACATAAATTCCTTCAGTTTCTGTTTGTCATGGAAGCTTCTTATTTCCCCATCTAATTTGATAGATAGTTTTGCTGGGTAGGAAAATTTTGGCTGGAAGTTGTTTTCTTTTAGAGTTTGGAATATGTTACTCCATGCCCTTCTGGCTTTCATGACTTGGTTTGGGAAGTCTGGAGTGATTCTAATTGGTTTGCCTCTGAATGTCACGTGGCCTTTTGTTTTTGTTGCCTTTAAGATTCTCTCCTTGTCTTCCACATGAGTCATTTTGACAATTATGTGGTGTGGGGATCCTCTTCTCCGATCCTGTCTAAAGGGAGTTCTATAAGTTTCCTGGACATGTGTATTGACCTCTTTCTCTATGTTTGGAAAATTTTCTGCTATTACTTCCTTGAAGAGATTATTGATCCCTTTGGTTTCACCTTCTTTTCCCTCCTCTATTCCAATTATTCTTAGGTTAGCTCTCTTAAATGGGCCCATATTTCTTCAATGTCAAATTCCTGCTGTCGGATATTTTTTTCTAAATTAGAAACTATGCGTTCATTTTTGGAGTGATCATCTTCTAGGAGCAAGATTCTATTCTCCATGTGGTCTAATCTGTTGTTTATACTTTGAATTGAGGCCTTTACTTCAATGATTGCATCCTTTATCTCTTTTAGACTCTCTCTGAATTCTTTTCGAAATCCTGTTTTATTTCTAAAGTTATTTTCCTGATTTGATCTTCTAGAGATCTCTGAATTTCTGTTTTATCAGGTTCTGATGTTGTGGGGTTGTGGGCATTCATTGTTCCATTGTTATTCCTCTTTCCCATGATTTCGGAAGTTTGTGCCTTCTCTGGGTTTTTCCCTGGGTCACTACGACTTCACTTACGTTGCTCCGGATCTCGAGTCTGTGGTATCTCAGTCACCACTACTCCTTTACTGGGTTGTATTGCAAAGTCTCAGACCCAGGGAGTCAATCGAGGCTGCTTTAGACCATGGGGGTGCCAGGCTGGGCGTTCTCCCACAGGGAGCTGCAACTATGGTGTGATATCTCTGCTGTCGCCACTTCCCCACTGGGTTGGACTCCAAAAATCTCCGACCCAGGGAGACTATCTGCACAAGTCCCTGGGAGTGCAGTACTGGGATTTCTCCTCTAGGGGTCAAACTTTGACTCATGGTTGTTGAGTGCACTGATGGAACTATATTGGACTTGGTGAACTCGCTGCTGCTGCTGCTGCTGCTGGCAGTATGACACCGTTGTTATACCTTCGGCCGTGAGGCTGGTGTATTTCTTCTTTGGTTTTGATATCCTCTCTTGAGTCCCTGCAGGGTGTGCTGAGCCCGTCACCTGGGAGCTTTAGATGCTTCTTTCGCCAAAAAAAACTGCTGAATACCGCCCGGCTGTTTCGCAGCCGCTCACCTCGGCTCTCTGTTCACCCTTCCTTTTTGGAGCCTGATGGCTTGTTGAGTGTGCTGATTTGGAGCCGTCCGGTGTATTCGCTGCTGCCACCTGCAATTTAGCACTGCTGCTGCATCCTCGGCCATGTGGCCGGCGTATCACCTCTCTGGTTTTGAGCTCTGTTCTGAGTCCCCTCCCACCTCTCTGGAGCCTGGTGCTGCGAGGGAAGATAGCGCTGGCATGGCTCAGTGTCGCGGCTCTGGCTGTGGCACCACAGTCTGGTTTCCTTTCTGGTGTCTGGTTGTTTTTCCAGCCCTCTTTTTCTCTGTCCCTTGTATTTACAGTTTTTATTTCTCTGCTGATGGTGTTTTCTGCCTATGAAAGGTGCTGATTTTGTGGTAATAGAGATTGATTGTTAGTGGGACTCGAAAACGCCGCTTTTCTCTGTCACCATCTTCCTTGAAGTCTCTTATTTTTTATTTTTTTATTTTGTGGTGCTGGGGATGGAACCCCAGGTGCATTCTACCTCTGAGCAACACCCCCCACCCTGTGTGTTTTTTTCCCCCGTGGGTCTGGGGGTGGAACCCAGGGAAGTTTGACCTTCGAGCTACATCCCCTGCCCTATTTTTTATTCTTTATTTTTTTGAAACTGCGTCTCACTGAGTTGCAGAGGTCCTCACTAGGTAGCTGAGGCTGTCCGTGAACTACGATCCTCCGGTCTCAGCCTCCTGAATGTTGGGATTACAAGCATACGCCACCAAGCCCAGCTCTCTGTTTTATTCTTTAATTTGAAATAAGGTCTTACTAAGTTGTGGAGGGCCTCACTAGGTAGCTGAGGCTGGCCGCGAACTAGGATCCTTCTGTCTCAGCTTCCCAGGTACTGGGATTACAAGTGTAGCCGGGCGTGGTGGCGCAGCACGCTTGTAATCCCCGCGCTTGGGAGGCAGAGACAGGAGGATTGCGCAGGTTCGAAGCCAGCTGTGTGAGCTGGCTTAGGAGACCCTGTTTCTAAAATGAAAATGTAAAAAATAGGTCTGGGAGTGTAGCCCGGAGGTAGAAGGGCTTCCAGGAACCCCCAGTACCATAAAAAAAAAAAAACAAAAAAAAAAAACAAAACAAGTGTATGGCACCACACCCACCTTTTGTTATTTTTTTGTGGTGTTAGGCATTAAACCCAGGATACTGTACCTCCAAGCTACATCCCCAGCCCTTTTTAGTTTTGTTTTAAAACAGTCTTGCTAGGTTGCTGAGAGTTTCACTACATTGCTGAGGCTGTCTTTGGTTGGAGAGCCTCTTTCTCACCCTCCTAAGTAACTGAATTACAGGAATGTACCATGGGGAGTGGAACCGAGGGGCTTTCTACCTCCAGGTTATTCTCCAGCCCTATTTTATAATTTATTTGGAAACAGGGTGTCACTAAGTTGCTGAGAGAGCTGAGACTGGCTTCGAACCTGTTCGATCCTCTTGTCTCAGCCTCCCAAGCGCTGGGATAACAAGCGTGCACCACCTGAGAGAGCTGAGACTGGCTTCGAACCTGTTCGATCCTCTTGTCTCAGCCTCCCAAGCGCTGGGATAACAAGCGTGCACCACCACGCCCGGCTACCTTATACATTTTTATTTACATTACTTAATGGTGTTTGGGGAATTTATTATCAACAAATAGTATTTGCTTTTCTACAGAAAAGAATTTCAGCAGCTATTTAAGTTCTTTGTCTATACAGTGCACATAAAGTAGGTTCCATGTCGGTTGCAAAATTTAATAAATTAGCTTGGTGTGGTGGTGCACACTTGTAATAATAGCATTTGGGAGGTTGAGACAGGTAGATCGTGGTTCATGGCCAGCATCAGCTACTTACTGCGGCCCTTTGCAACTCAGTGAGACCCTGTTTCCAAATAAAGAATAAAAAATAGTGCTGGGTATATTTCAGAAGTTAGATACCCTTGGGGTCAACTCTTAGTGCCACACACAAAAAAGGGGTCTTTATTACTTACTTAATAGTATAATTTCATGGAGGAGATGAGATAGTAATATCAGACTGTGCGCTGTTTCTCATGAGCAGTTCATAGTCACTGTTGAAACAGTGATTCTTTAGTGTCTGCTGTAGCCCTGCCCTAGTGTCTGTACCACCTGGGAGCTTGTTAGGAAGGCAGATTCTCACACTCCATTTAATGAATCAGACCTCTGGTGTGGGGCTGGCTCATCTGTGTTTTAATGACCTAGGTAATTCTCATGTTGATAAAATATGAGGGTTACTTAATAACAAGAGTGACTTATATGACAAGGAAAGCCACATTATGCTTTATTTAGTAAATTTTAGAGGCATGAAACTTAGGATCTTGATGAATTGGTAATGAAGGCAAACAAATGATTTTGTGTTCCAGGTGTACTATCTTTATTTCATTATATAACAATATGTCTGTGGCTGGGCGTGGTAGCACAAAATTGTAATCCCTGTACTTGGGAGGTGAACAGGAGGACCTCAGATTCAAGGCTAGTCTCTGCAATTTAGTGAGGCCCTCCACCACTTAATCAGACCGTTTCAAAATAAAATAAAATAGGAGGTGTAGCACAGAGGTAGAATACCCCCTGAGTTCCATCCCTAGTATCACCAATAAAAAGTACTTGGAAATATTGTCAAATCTATAAAATGGTCATAAAGTCAAGAACAAACTTTCCCTTAAATGTGCTAATGAAATACTGCTACTGTTTTTCTCTTTTAGGGAAAACATAAAGCAGATAGTAAAACTTCTTGCAAGTGTTCGAGCTTTGGATCATGCTACGTCTGTTGCAAGTGACCACAATGTGAAAGAATTTAAGTCATTAATTGAAGGAAAATAGATCTATGAGACTGAAAGCTTTTTTTGTTTTAATACCATTCCCAATGTATAAATTTTGTATATATGTAAAGTTTCTTAAACTGTAAAATACTGATTCTCATTTTCATACCAAAAAACATTATATTCAGTACTTTGTCCTTAAATGCAATTTCTTCAGAATGAAATTCAGATTATTTCTAGGAGTTGATGAATGTTTTCCGTACTGCCTGTCATCTTTGTTTACAGAAGTATTTTGTATGGTCACTCAGATTTAACCCTCTCAGTTAACTGTCCTCTCTAAACGGTGTGTGCAGTGTAAATGGTGTAATTATGCATATATCTATTATATATTTATACCACCATGGACTTTCACACTGGAAATATGTGGTGTTTTTCTACAGAGAAAGCCTTTCAACAGCAGAAAATTACCCAGTAACAAATTGTCTTAGGGAAGCGATTCCACTGTTGTAACGAAGGGCTGGAAGTGACTAAGTGCTCCTCCTCCTGGTCAGCGTGGCTGTCGCTGCCGCTGTGCGGCCTTAGAATTGAGAGTTGAGTCACGGGCGTAGTCATTGAGTGAATGTTGAACTTCTTCCTGGAATCAGCATTACAGGCGAGTGTAGGTTGAATGGGAACTCTAATTAATATATGCAATATAGTTTCAAATGGAACATACAGGTTTAATTTTGAAAATATTAAGCCCACGACCTACTGCATGGTTTAGGCTAACTGTCCTCTCTCATTCATGATTTTATTCCCTGCACAACTTAGAGATACATGCATTTGAATTTTAATAGTCTTATCATTATATTTACAATCCCACATATGTGAGTTATATATGCAATAAAGAATGCGCCTTGCTGATTAGCCATTCCCAGGCAGTTTACTATCCATGGTCTTCTATAATGTTTGTACCACATTGTAAATATTCAGAGAACTTGTTTTAAAGTTTATGCTTTCTGAAGAAATTCTGTGGTTTTCAAAAGAGGAACTTTTTGGAAATTAAGGACTATTGTTTGATAATTATATATGTAATTACGCTTTAGCCAAGCATTAAATTAATTTTTAAATACATTCTTCGTTGTCTTTTGCTGGTGACTACTTTTAGACTATTTTAAATAATTCTGATGTAGGGAGGATATAAATAGGTCCCAGGTCCCTGTGTATGTATCCTGGATCAAGTCAATTAATAGTTAATACAGTACCATGTACATACTTGCTCTGTCAGTTTTATCTTTATTATAGGAACATTGCTTTTCCCTGCATATTCATTTTGGGTGAATTTTTTTCTATACCTTATTTAAATAGAATTAAGATCAGAACACTCATTCTCGATTTCAGTGGAATAAAAAAATAAAGACATATGTATACTTAGACCTTAAACTATGTTCTTCAAAACCCATTAGACTGATTACCCTTCCCATACCTATTTTTAAGAACTCTTTACAGTAGACTCTTGAGACCTTTATCCTAAGAATCTATCAGACTACTTGGGTTTCAGTCATCAGTTTGAATACTACACTAGGACTTTGATACAAGGTAAATTTAGTATAGAACTTTGCATAAAACAAATGGTCTTATTAACTAGAATATTTTCATTCCTAAAATGAGCAAGACATTATTTCTTAAAAAGAAAATTCTTTTTCTTTTTTTCTTTTTTTTTTTTTAGTGGTACTGGGGTTCCTGGAAACCCTTCTACCTCCGGACTACACTCCCAGACCTATTTTTATACTTTTTTATTTGGAAACAGGTCTCTTAAGCCAGCACGGCTGGCTTCGAACCTGCGCGATCCTCCTGTCTCCGCCTCCCAAGCGCGGGGATTACAAGCGTGCGCCACCACGCCCGGCCAAGAAAATACTTAATTGCTATAACAAATTACCATAAACTGGGTAGGTGATTTTAAACAATAGAAATTTATTCTCAGAGTACTACTGGGGGCCAGAAGTTGGAAATCAAGTGTCTGCAGGACCATGTTCCCTCCAGCGACCCTAGGGTCAAATCCTTTCCTGCCTCTTCCAGCCTCCGGTGGCTGCTGGTGGTCAGATCACTCCACTTTGTTTTCATAATGCCCTTTCTGAGTGAAAGCTTAGTTTATCTCTGCTTCCCTTTCTTTTTGGTGGTACCGGGGTTCCTGGAAGCCCTTCTTCCTCCGGGCCACACTCCCAGACCTATTTTATATTTTTTTTAAACAGGGTCTCTTACGCCAGCGCGGCTGGCTACGAACCTGCGCGATCCTCCTGTCTCCGCCTCCCAAGCGCGGGGATGACAAGCGTGCGCCACCACGCCCGGCTCTGCTTCCCTTTTATAAAGCAACAGTACATTTAGGGCTACCCTGGATAATCTCAAACAATCTCAAAATCTTAGCTCAATCATATGTGCCAAGACTTTTTCTACCTAAATTACTGCCATTCATAAGTTTGAGGGGTTGGAATGTTTTGGGGAGATGGTTAGTTTTTTTAGCCAATCATGGGCCTGTCATTGCTGTTTTAAGGAAGTGTTGGCTCGTCTCTTTAAGGGCCACGGGGTCTCCCTACACTAGGAAGTTTGTGTGTGCCACTTAACCAATTTTAAATTAGCCCACCCTAAAGACAAGTTTGGTGAAAATTTGGGTATCCATTTTCAAATGCTGTGACAGTATAAATAGGAAAGGCCTAAGAATCAGAAGAAATACCAAGTTTAATAAGTTAGTAAAAAACCACTTATGTTTTTCAAACCCTGGGCATGCATGTGCTTATTTCATGACTAAAATGATCTGTTTTGAAAGCATTTAGCAAAGCTGTGGCCTTCTAGGAAAAAGAGTTGTGCTACCCTTCAGTTTAATATGAAGAAAGAAGAAGAAATTCCAACTTGGGTGTTTCTACTTCAACATCCTTAATCCAAAATCAAAAGGAACCATAACTAGGCAGGACATTTCAGAAAGAGCCTACTGCCCATGAATCCCACCTCAAGTCCCACCTTGAGAGAGGGGTTTTTAACCACAGAGACAGGTATAGTGGGAAAAATCATGCATTTGGGTAAGTTTGGTTTCAGGTCCCAGCTACACTTGAAACACTGATTTCGTTGGAAAAAAAAAAAAAAAGGTGCCTCCTAAGCAGTGCGGTTAAATAACATCTCTGCCCTGAAGCTATTACTTTTTTTTTTTTTTTTCCTTTTTTGGTGCATTTGGGCTATAGAAGCATAGCACTTTAAAAAAGCAAATAAGTTTTTCTCATCCACTCTCATTTAATTTTCTCTGTCAAGTTCTTCCCCAATTGAATGGACTCTTTGGGGAAGGAAAATGAGTACCCGAAAACCAATAGGTTGTTTTAGTATTAGTTTAATTTTGAGGACACTGTTAAGTACTAAATAGTAAGTTTTTCTAAGGAGATAGTGCTGAGAGGAATCTCTAGTTCTCAGAACAAAATATCAGTGCCTGCATTTTTTTTCTTGGAAGTGGTTGCTTTTCTAATGAATTTTAGCTGCTTTAGAGTCCTGAAACCAGGGTGGCTCCAGCTTCTCTAAAATGGATGAAGATGTCAAATCACATAATAGGGCCTGGGGCAGGAAATGATTGTTTGCAACATACCAAACTTAGTTCTGCTTTTGCTGGCAAATTTAAGAAGGGGAAGAAGTAATGGAAAAGCCGAGGCAAGTGGAAAGTTTCTCAGAGGGCCGGGTTCTTCAGATTTTCCAATTCCTTTTTGCTCGACTGGCTTCGACTTCATTGTCCTCTTTTAAGTATTATAATGAAACACAGGCCTTACCCCGGCATTATTTGTTAAAATATGAAGATGAGATGAAAAAGGTTGGTGCCCTTAGTTGTTGAATGACATGGCTGCCAATTCAGGGACAGCCCAAATCGCTTGGTGCTTAACACAGCCATATTTTGCTGCCTTGAGCTCCTGGTTGGCAACACTGCACTCTCCATAGTACATACAGCTGTGCCCTCTGTTCTGTATTTCTGAGAGCTCCAGAACACATAGGAAGAGAAGGCAGCGAACAGAATAGTTCCCAGGCAGGCCTTACTTCCTGCTACCTACCTAGGGGCTTAGGAAAAGAACTCTGCGGTGCTTGCTGGAGACACCATGGACAGCTCTTCAGGCGCCACCTGGTTGGCCCGGCCAGCTGGCAGTTCCCACCCACCCCTCGCCGGTCTGGCTGGGGGAGGCGGCAGGGGGTGGTCCCGACACCCAGCTTGGGCACGAATCAACACCCAGCCCCCAGAACTCTTCCCAGGAGTCCCTCCCAGGCGCCCACGGGGAGGGCTGGGCAGCGCTGACGAGCCTCGCGGGGGAGCCGCGGAGGCCGGATCCTCCCTCCGAGCATCCCGGGCCGCAGGACCGCCGGCTGCAGCCTGGGGGACGCGTGGCCTGAGCGAGCGAAGGTCGCGGCAGGTGGAGGCGGCGGGGGCGGGGCCTGGGGCGCGGTGGGCGTGGTTCCGCCCACACCCCGCCCTTTCCCCCGCAAGGGGCGGTCCTTCCGCCCCCGGCCGCGGCGCAATGCGGAAGAGATGGGCCTGCTGGAGCGGAAGTGACGCAGCCGGCGGCTGTGGCGGCTGCGGGAGGAGGAGGAGGAGGAGCCGGAGGAAGAGGTGAGCCGGCCGGCGGGGGCGGGGAGCGGCCGCGGCCAGACCCACCGGCTGCGGGGCGGCGGGCGGGCGCTTCCAGGGCGGCCTCCGCCGCCGCAGCCTCCGCCGAGCGGTGAGGGCGGCCGCGGGCAGCGGGGCGCCGCGGCGGGCTGGGGCTGTGGTGACAGCGGCTGTCAGCCCGCGGGCGGGAAGGGAACCGCGTCCGTCCGAGCGCCCCGGCATCTCCTCGGGCGCGTAATGGAGGCGTGGGGCTGCCCCGGTCCCGCGGGGAAGGAGCCGCTTTCTCGGTGGTAGACTGCGCGACCCCGGGAGTCCCGGGCGGTCGGTGCCCGGGACGCGCGGCTCTCCGGGGGCAGCGCACCCTCCGGCTCCGCCCGCGGCCGCGGGGGCCTGCGTGCCGCCCTGCCCGGCGCCGCCGCCCCGGAGGGTAATCCTCGCCCTCTTCTGGCCCCTAAGGAGCTTTGAGCCGCCCTGGTTAACCTCCCTTCCACCTTCTCTCCTCTGCCCCCCAAGGATCGGCTTGAAGTTTCCCGTTTCCTTTCCAACGCAGTGACAAATCTTGAAGCAGGAAGCCGATAAACAACCCCAAGCGAAAATAGGCTCAGAATTTTCCCTTTCGGTAAACCTAAATGAAACGGGAAACTCGTCTTAACCAACCCCTTTTGGGACTTAACAGTGCTAAAAGCCTGTCTTGCCTTGCGGTGAGAATCGGGAGCTTTTCCTTTTGCTTTTGGGTAAAATGTAGTGACGACTTAGATTTTGGAATGAACCATTCACCCTTTGAGCTCCTTTTTTTCCATTCCTCCCCCCAGCGAAACCTGGCAGGGAGGGACTTCTGGATGGCTTGCCGTCTTTGCAGCAGAAGGAAGCCTCAGCTTCATTTGCTTTGCTCTGCTTGGTTTTCACAGAGCTGCCTCTGAAGAAAGGAGAATGGCGTTCAGCAAAGGATTTCGGGTCTATCACAAATTGGATCCCCCACCTTTCAGTGTCATAGTGGAAACCAGGCATAAGGAAGAATGTCTCATGTTCGAGTCTGGGGCTGTGGCCGTTCTCTGTAAGTCATCTGTTATGGTCATGGTCTGTGTTTTGATTTGAAATTCTCAGATTCAACAATTAAAAAAAAAAGACAACTCTGTCCTTGTCTGGCATCTAGCAGGATATGCTTTTATTTGCTCTTAATCAAACCATATTCCTGTAAACTTTTTGTAAGCAGGTTTTTGATGGAGGGGTGCAGAGTGGTATAGGTTTTGGTTACAGGATTTTGTTTTCTTGGGCTCTTTTGCTTCTAAAAGTATCCCCTTTTCAAAAGAAATATTTTTGTGGTTGATGTCATATATAAACCCATAATGTCGGCTTGCTTGACATTTTTATTGTAATGAACAAAATTTTTTGTAGATGAGTTTTTTATATTTTCTTTTTTTAAAATTTTCTTGTTTGTTTTGCAATGCGGGGGATTCAACCCAGACCCTGCAAGTGCTTTACCCCAGCTGGAGTCCTATATTTTTCATTAAAAGAATTGTAAACAACTTCTAGAATTTCCTTGAGAATGTCGTGATTGATTTTCTAAAAATTGTTTTGTAAAAATTGTTATAATCTTTTTTAAAGATAATACTCCCTATTATACTACAAGAGCAATATATTAGTAAGGGTTGAGTTCTTTCACGGCAGATGGATGAAATTTAAAATGATTATTCTGTTGTTAATATAAGCTTGAGACAGACAACACCAGTTTGGAGTTCCAAATATGATAGCGATTTTCAGGGAATTTTTGGTGATAACTGTTATGTTTTTGCTCAGTCTAGCTACTGGTCCTATTTGTATACATTAAACATAGTGTTTGAAAGGCATACTTACAAATATATACCCTTAAATATTTTGAATATTAAACTTCTCCAGAGTCAGTAAATGAGGAGCATAAGACCCTAATCTTTGCATATAGATATTAATGTTGGTTAAAGTGTTAGCCTGAATGGGGGAAAGGGTAGTGACAAAATAAAAAATCCTAAGCAAAAAGCAAACATAAATGAGTATATTTTTGGTACATATGGTAATATGGTTTGAATAAGGGACAGGGTGCTATACATCAGAAAGAAACAAGTATAAATAAAATAACGTTGGTTAAACTCACTCAGTGTTTACTTAATTGCTCCAAATTGTTTTTATATTTAAGCAAATCTAAAAATACATACTACAGTATTAACCTGCATAGCATATGTTTTCATGCTACATATATAATTCTTATACTAATGAATTCTTAAGGTTATTATGGGTTGAGAGGTTTGGTTTAATATGTGAAACATTTTTCAGGTGCTTTTTGTGACATTATCAATCTTGTCTAAATACTAACATCTCTTTAATTGTGGGTGCTCATAATTGTAATGGGAAATCATAGTTTCAGTTACAAAGTGTGTATTATCTATAGTTTTTAGGATTATTTCTATACTTCAAGGTCAGGACCCCTAAGAATAATCATACTTCTGAAACCTTAAGCATTCATTTGTGTGTGTGTGTGTGTGTGTGTGTGTGTGTGTGTGTGTGTATGTGAGTGTATGTGTGTTACTGGGAATTGACCCCAGGGGCTTTCTACCTCTAAGTTTTATCCCTGAGCCGGCCCTATTTAATTTTCTATTTTGAGATGGAATCTCACTACATTACTGAGGCTGACCTCTAACCTGTGATTCTCCTGTGTGAGCCTCCCAAATACTGGGATTATAGGTATGTGCCACTACGCCTAGAAAGCAGTCATCTTTTATGCCAAGAAATGATTTTTTAAAGTCTCAAAAACCCATTTTTGTCATTAATATTTATTTCAGGGGAATTTTACTTTTGTGGTGCTGGGGATTGAACTCAGGATCTCAAGCATTCCAGGCCATTACTCTACCACTGAGTTACATCCCCAGCTTTTGTCTTAACTATTTATTAATTCTCTTCATCATCATTAGATTTAGGTTATGTAAGTAATTCTCTCAGGGCAATAGGAAATTTGAATATTGCCTCTTTCTATAATGCTAGAATATTTGGATTAATGCTTTCTTTTCTATGTTATCTTTCCCATTATAAACTTTACAGCAATACTTAAAAATATGTTTTTAATTAGAATTTAATTTTAACTGATAGATAAAATAAAAAATATACATATTTATGGGATACCATGTGAAATGTTCATGCATGTATATTGTATAATGTTTAAATCAGGTAAATGTTTATCTCCTCACACTTTTATCATTTTCTTTATGATATACATGCAAAATTCTTTTTCGTAGCTTTCTGAAATTTATAGAGCACTATTATTATCTATAGGTACTGTATTGTGTAGGAGTAAAATACTGATGGTTAAGAGTTAACAGATATTTTCTATAAAATTAATTTGGCCTTTATTTTGGAATTTTACCATGGTATATATTGTTTACATGTAAAATGTTTATTTAAAAAACCAAAAACCCAGCTGGGCATGGTGGTGCAGGCTTGTAATTACAGCATTCCGGAGTCTAAGACCGGAGGATCATGGTTCGCAGACAGCCCCAGCTACTTAGTGAGGCCCTCTGCAACTTAGTGAGACCCAGTTTCAAAATAAAGAATAAAAAATAGGGCAGGGGATGTAGCTTGGTGGTTGAATACCCCAGGGTTCCATCCTCAGACCTGCAAAAAAAAGAGAGAGAGAGTAGAAAACCAAAAACCCATCATAATTTTAAATGCCTGCTGTATTCAAGAAACTGTGCTTGGAAGATCCTGACATGTTCTCCCTCTCTTTAAAAGTCTCAGTGCCCTGAATGTCAGTGTATCCTGCTTATTAGTCTACCAGAAGACTCTTCTTCTAAAATCATTTTTTATATTAAACTAAAGCACAGCTCTTTCTTTCTTTTTTTTTTTTTTTTTGGTGGTGGTACTGGGATTCCTGGAAACCCTTCTGCCTCCGGGCTACGCTCACAGACCTATTTTTATATTTTTATTTGGAAACAGGGTCTCTTAAGCCAGCGCAGCTGGCTTGGAAACTGCGCGATCCTCCTGTCTCCGCCTCCCAAGCGCGGGGATTACAAGCGTGCGCCACCACGCCCGGTTCATTTTTTCTTTTTTTAACTAAGATTAAGTTCAAAGTCCTTAGCCTGTCAAGGTGTTCCATAATTTGGCTCCACTCTTTCTACCTAGTTTCGTGAGTACTTTTTTTTCCAAAATACCATGAATTCTCCAGCTTTCCTGTGTTGCTCCTTCTTACACTTTCTTCCTTCAAGATCGCTAGAGCGCTTTCTCTGCCCTTCCCCTCTGTGCCTGGCAGTAGCAGGCACGTCTTCCTTTATGAGAGTCTGTCACACCCACTCACCACAGCGCACTTCTTTCTCTGCATCCCCTTCATTTCCGTAAAACCTTGTCTGAATCCCTGAATGAACATTTACGTGTAGTTTTTGTTGTTCTCTGAATGCTTACATGCAGGTGATTTTCTTCAAAATAGATGGTCAAAGTGATTCTAGCCGAATTTTGTTTTCGTGTACCAAAAGTTTATCATTTCAATGTCTCTAGTGGCCTTAGTTTTAAAGATGAAAGTTTTTTAAAATTAGATGTTTTTTAAGGCATTTTAATCAACACATAATGTGGAGGGTTGGCAGTTACTTTATTGTTTTGGCTTATGCCAGAAGTGCTATGAGATTTCAGGCACAAAATTTTATTTTTCATATTATTAGCACATGCAAAAAGTAGGTTGCAAATGAAAATACAATAAAAATAATTTAAGGCTGAGTGTGGTGGCACACTTTTGTAATCCCAGCAATCGTGGAGGGTTCAAGGACAGCCTCAGCTACTTAGTGAGGCCTTTGCAACTCAGTGAGACCCTGTTTCAAAATAAAGAATAAGAAACAGGGAGCTGAGCGTGGTGGTGCACGCTTGTCATCCTAGCACTTGGGAGGCTGATGGAGGTTAGTGGACAGCCTCAGCTACTTAGTGAGGCCCTTCGCAACATAGTGAAACCCTGTTTCAAAATAAAGAATAAAAAATAGACCAGGGGGTGTAGCTTGGAAGTCAGATGCCTCTGGGATCCATCTCCAGACCCACAAAATAAATAAATAAATAAATAAATAAATAAATATAAAATAAAATAGGGATGGAGGTGTAACTCGGAGGTAGAATGCCTGTGGGTTCCATCAGCCAGTACCACAAAAACATTATATATATATTATACATGTAATAGCATATGCATAATATATATATATATATATATAATTTGAGAACGTAGATTCCCTTAGAGACCAAATGCCCACTAATCCAGCCTTAGGACTCTGACTTTAAATTTTTGCTGATAGGCGTTCAAGCTTAAATCAGTCATGATGCTCTGACTTAGTGATCCAGTGGCTCTCAGTCTCAGTCGTGGCTGCATATTATAATCGGTTTGGGAACTTTTACAGATACTGGTTGGTACCTAGGCTTCAGCCCCCAGAGATTCTGATATAATTAAACTGGGGTGATGATTTCTGAGCAAAATTTAGATAGGCCTTACAGTGATAGGCTCAGAGGTTTTTACTTGTGGCTTGCAGATTTTATCCATAATAACCATGTTTGCCTATATTGATGCCATTATTGTCTATAGTGAAACTAATAGTTTTCTTGAAGCCTTCAGGCAGAATCAAGTGGTAATGCTTCCTTAGTGTATTGTTTTCATATTACATGGGATTGTGTTTAGGTTTCTGTAATTTTCTTTTTTCCGGGTCTGGGGGTAGAACCCAGGGGCATTCGACCTCTGAGCTACACCCCCAGCTCTATTTTTTTTTTTTAATTCTTTATTTTGAAACCGGGTCTCACTGAGTTGCGGAGGGCCTCACTTAGTAGTTGAGGCTGTCTGCAAACTGTGATCCTCCTGTCTCAGCCTCCCAAATGCTGGGATGACAAGCGTGCGCCACCACGCCCGGCTAGGTGTCTGTATTTGGATGTTGGGTTACTTGAGAAGTCCTGTGTCTTAAAAAGGTTTGTGCTCTTAGTGCTTATTACAGTGTTTTTTCATCTTTGAAGAATAGTTATTAAATGAATGACATTAGGGGTAAAGGCTAATCTAGATTACAAAGTTGACAAACACGTAGTTATACTATGCTTGAAAATAAGGCACCTTTTTTTCTTTTAGTGTAATTTATTTATGCTGGAAATTGAACCCAGAGAGTCATACATGCTATGCAAGCATTCTACTACTGAGCTACAATCCCAACCTGTTATTTTAAATTAACACATAACAACTGTATCAAATTGAGCTACAATTTAACATTCTAAGACTTGTCTTATGATTGAATCAAGGTAGTTAACATATCCATCACTTCAGACATCTATTGTTTCTTTGTGGTGAGACATTCAAAATCACCTCTTTTAGCCATTTTGAGATACATAATACATCCTAATTATTATTGCTGTACTCACTCTGTAGCAGAGCACCAAAACTTACTCCTTCTATCAGACTCTAACTTTAGTACCCCTTGACCAGCCTCTCTCCAAACCCCGGTACCTCCACTCTCTCCAGCCTCTCTGGTAACCTTTATTCTGCTCTAAGCTTCTATGGGATTGACTTTTAGGTTCCATTTCATAAGTGAGATCATGGAGCACTTGCCTTTCTGTGTGTGATTTCACTTAACATGTCCTCTGGGCCCATCTATATTGTTGCAAATGACAAGATTTTATCTTTTTTTGGTGGAATAGTTTTTCCTTGTGTGTATATGCCAGAAAATACAGCATCTTTCTTATAAAATTTATTCTGTGGATTTTAAACAATTGCATTGCATATAATGGTGCATGCCTGTAGTCCCAGCCACTTGAGACGTTAAGGTAGGACCTCCATTTGAGCGCAAGAGTTTGGAAAACATAGCAAGAATCTCTCAAGAGAATTTTTAAAAATTGCTATTTGATTAAACTGCTGACATAAAAGATATATATTACACATTATTTAGATTTGTTTCTGAAAAATCCTATGAGAAATAACTATTAACCATATTAGAAGATGAAGGAAAAAGAAAGTCAACAAATGGAAATTGAAGATGACCCTAAAAATAGGATATATATTTTCCTTATTTATTTATTTATTTATTTATTTATTTTTGGTGGTATTGGGGTTCCTGGAAGCCCTTCTACCTCCGGGCTACACTCCCAGACCTATTTTTACATTTTTATTTGGAAACAGGATCTCCTAAGCCAGTGCGTGCGGCTGGCTTTGAACCTGCGCAACGTGTGCCACCACGCCCGGCTATTTTCCCTATTTAAAAGATGGGGCTGAGGCCCGGCGTGGTGGCACACGCTTATAATCCCCATGCTTGGGAGGCGGAGACAGGAGGATCGCACAGGTTCGAAGCCAGCCGCGCTGGTTTAAGAGACCCTGTTTCCAAATTAAAATATAAAATAAGTCTGGGAGTGTAACCGGAGGTAGAAGGGCCTGAGCTGGGTGTGGTGGTGCATGCCTGTAATCCCAGCACCTGGGAGGGTGAGACAGGAGGATCACAGGCCGCGGACAGCCTCAGCAATGTAGTAAGACTCTCAGCAACCTTGTGAGATCCTGTTTCAAAACAAAAAATAAAAAGGGCTGAAGTGTATCTCAAGTAGAATGCTTCTGGGTTTAATCCCCAGTACCCAAAATAAAAAATAAAAAAAAAAAAAGCTGTGGCAGGCTGGAAGCTGCAGATGAGGCTCACTAGTAGAGTGCTTGCCTAGCATGTGCAAGTCCCATGTTTAATTCCCAGCACCACAAAAAACATGACAAAGCAAAGGGATTGAAGTAAATTGCTAACTTAAGCTCTGGTCCGTTTTGATACCACCTGCTCATATCGAGGTAAGGATGAATTGCTTTCCGGCTTTCTAGTGTTACTGTCCCCTTGGGCTTTTCAAGGAGCATGATTTGAGTTAATTCAACACTCATTCCACGCAAGGCCCTGCCACTTACTTTGGACCTGGTTTTATTTCACATTGTTCATCTGAGTCTGTCTAAATGTTTTTGTATTGTGTAAATATGAGTCATTAATTAATGAAACCGCACAATGTAAAGGAGCAATAATAATGAAAAAATAGTTGTCACTTACTGGAAGCTTACCCTGCTAGTCACAACATTAAGCCAGAGGTTTCCGAATGTTATTGCTTCATGGTGCCCTTAGTCTTTCATTAAGTTTCTCACAGCACTATTAGGCCACGTGCAGTATCTTAGAGTTCTGTTTCTTAGTTAGGTCCAAACAATGAATTTTTAAGTCCCAACGACTTTAGTAGCTGTTTGAAGGAAATAGTGCAAATAAATTGAAAATAATTGATTTCCCTCATAAGTAACCACAATTATTTCCTAAGGAGATGGTGTGCCCGTTGAGTACTGAAGAGCTTTCAAACCTTGGAATCGGATGGAACACTGCCGCCCTCTTTTCTGGTCCACATTGACCTTTGAGTGGTCTTTGGTTTTTATCACAGCAGGCACCCAAATCTAGCTTCACAAAGATAAGTCATCAGAGGAATATTCTACAATTTAATGTTAAAACTCCAAACCATGTCAGGCTTATGGTTTGACTGGTATCCAGGTTATGTTGAAGATCCTGTTTCCTTCCACTTAGAAAATCTTGTCACTCCCCTGAGAGTTTGCTGCAGGGTTCTGGGGCATCTTAGTGTATAGTTTTTGAAATGTGGCATTTGACATGCTTTATTTCATTCAGTTGTGTGGATTATGCTTTTATCCATATTTTGGCTTGGAAAGATTAAGTAACTGGTCCAACTGTATAGTCCTTTTACTTGCCGTTTTCACTGTAATTATTGTCTGTGTTGTTCTGAGGGTGATGGATATTATTTTTGTGGGGAGTGAGGAGCAAAATAGAAAGCCAATAGAAGACTTTAACATGAAAGTGCAAAGCCGGGCGTGGTGGCGCACACTTGTAATCCCCGCGCGGGAGGCGGAGACAGGAGGATCCCGCAGGTTCAAAGCCAGCCTTGCTGGCTTAAGAGACCCTGTTTCCAAATAAAAATATTAAAAACATAGGTCTGGGAGTGTAGCCTGGAGGTAGAAGGGTTTCCAGGAACCCCAGTACCACCAAAAAAAAAAAAAAGTTGAAAGTGCAATTTTCTTTTTTTTTTTTTTTTTTTTTGTGGTACTGGGGTTCCTGGAAGCCCTTCTACCTCCGGGCTACACTCCCAGACCTATTTTTGCATTTTTATTTGGAAACAGGGTCTCCTAAGCCAGCGTGCGCGGCTGGCTTCGAACCTGCACGATCCTCCTGTCTCTGCCTCCCAAGCGCGGGGATTACAAGCGTGCACCACCACGCCCGGCTGAAAGTGCAATTTTCTAATGAGGAAATTGTTAAACTTGTGGTTTTGCCCATAAACTATTAGTGTGTTAATATATCAGAGTGGAAATAGGTTTAATTTAAAGTGAGATCATTAAAAACACAAAGTTTCTCTGCTGGGCCAAGTTCTATGTCAGGTTCTGGAATTTCATACATCCAG
The DNA here is from genome assembly GCF_963383645.1 of Muscardinus avellanarius. Taxonomy (NCBI): domain Eukaryota; kingdom Metazoa; phylum Chordata; class Mammalia; order Rodentia; family Gliridae; genus Muscardinus; species Muscardinus avellanarius. The sequence goes on from NC_137790.1 coordinate 12,559,465, forward strand.
GGTAGTAGATCGTAATGACAAGCAGTGTACATAGATTTTTTTGTCGTCATTGTCTTGTTTTAATTGCCAAATGCTCTAAGTCAGCACAGTTGCTCTTTAGATAAATTGCAGTATCCTGTCTCTTTGTAAGTTAAGGAAGAAGTGACTTTTTATAGTTTTGTTTTTAGCACAGAAATGGTGAAATTTAGACTTGTTATATGTCACTTCATGTTAAGGTTACAAAAATTCACTTTTTAGAAATAACTTTTGGAATATACAGATATACTAGAAAGTAAACAGCAGCTTAAATATCAACTCTTTGTTTTTGTTTTTGTTTATTTTTGGTGGTACTGGCAATGGAACCCAGGGGCCTTCTACCTCTGGGCTACTACACTCCCAGACCTGTTTTGCATTTTTATTTGGAAACAGGGTCTCTTAAGCCAGCTGAGACTGGCTTCGAACCTGGCAGATCCTCCTGTCTCAGCCTCCCAAGTGCAGGGATTAAGGGGATTACAAGTGTGCGCCACCACGCTCAAATATCAACTCTTTAACACACACACACACACACACACACACACACACACACACACACACACACACCAAACAAACAAAAAACACCCCCATCAACCCCGCTCTCCCAACCTGAGCCAGAGGCAAGATTAGCCAGACAGGTAGTTCCTAAGTAATTTCGCTTCTTTATCACTTAATTTTGCTACAAGGAAATAAGGATGGGTGAACTTTGCTCTAACTGAACACTTAAACTCCAACTTTTCTTTTATTACATAATTTGGGGTCAATGAGGTATTCTAACTTGTCATATAAAAATAACTAGCCCAGAATTATAACTGGAGTTTTGCTTCTGTCCATGAGGAAGTAGCAGGAACTGAATGTATCCTCCCTCTTTAAATAACAGTAACAAATTGAATAAAATGTATGAAGTGGTTTTCAGATATTGACCATTAGGCAGCACAAAATGCTGACCCCCAAAGAAGAAGGGGTATGCGTTGGCGCTGCTCTCCTTCTGCCTGGAGAGCTTCCAGGGCACAGCAGAAGAGTGTGTGCTCCAGCAAAGCCTGGCAGGCTCCCTGAGTTGAGAAGAGAGTAGGGATATGGGAGGCCAAGGCAGTCAAGATCCCCAAGGCTGAATACCTGGAAGGAGTTAGCTCTAGGGAGAGCGCTGGAGATCTGTGAGGGTGCTGCTTGACAGCTGAGTATGACCAGTGCCTTGGGGAACAACCCAAGGAAAAGAGAGAATCCCCACAACGGAGCAGGCAGTGAAGTTTCTGGAGCTCGTAGGGCTGGGAATAGTTCATTCTGAATAGCTACTGTAGAGAAATCTTGTTTATACATAAGGGAATTGGGCTGGGTACTTAAAAAGGTAATTGATTCAGTAATGGGGCAGAGTAGTCCTAGACTAAATTCCACTCTTGATTCTGCCCACAAAGTTTAAAAGACCCAGATCATCACACTGTTTCCAAATAAATTTCCAAATAACTGTATTATAGAACAGAGTTTCAGAATATCTATTGGAATACAAGTATGCATAGAATATACAGGTATACACAGAATATACCTTCAATATATATTGTATATATTATATATATCCTTCAACCTCAAAAAATTTACAATTAACAGCATACAGAGAAGCAAAAAATATGCTTCATAATGAGAAGAAAAGTCATTCTGTAGAAACAGATGCTAAAATTTTAAAGGACATAAAACAGCTATCATAAAAAGGCTCCATATGTTCAAGAAGTAGAGGAAGGAATGAACATAAGGAGAGACATGAAAAATATGACTCAGATTTCTAGAAATGAAAATAAAAATATCTAATGAAAAGTACACTGAGAAAGATCAGGAGAGTTGATGCTGCAGGAGAAATGGTTGGCGAATTTGAAGACATTGTAATAGAAACTATCCAAAATGAAATTCAGAGAAAAAAGACCAAAAAATAAACAGCACCAGTGAACCATGGGACAACTTCAAGTGGCCTAATATACCCCTGTACTTACAGTCCCAGAAAGAAGGGGATGAGGAAGGAAAATGTCTGAGGAAATAAGACCTGGCATTTTTCCAAACTTGATGAGAAATCTAAATCCACAGACCCAAGAAGTTAAATGAACCCCAAGCAGAAGACAATTCCACCCCAGTATGTCATCAAATGACCATTCATGATTTTGAGTGATATGGAGAAAGCTATGAAAAGCAATCCAAGGTAGAAGAGCATGTGTGTTCGGATGAGTGAAGATAAAAATGATCTTGGATTTTTTGTGGAAGCAGTGCAAGCCAGAGGGCATAGAGTATCACATCTAAAGTACTGAAAGGAAAGCCGGGTGTGGTGGCCATGCTGGTCATCCCAGCATTCGGGAGGCTGAGACCAGAGGATCGCGGTTCGCGGACAGCCTCAGCTACTTAGTGAGGCCCTCTGCAACTCAGTGAGACCCGGTTTCAAAATAAAGTATAAAAAAGAGGGCAGGGTGTGTAGCTCGGAGGTTGAATATCCCTGGGTTCCATCCCCAGACCCGCCAAAAAAAAAAAAAAAAGCACTGAAAGGAAAGAACCAAAACTATCCTCCTAGGATTCTATACCTAACCACACATGAAGTTGGAGACACATTTTCAGACATTCAAAACCTGAAATAAGGCCGGGCGTGGTGGCCCACGGTTGTAATCTCCACGCTTGGGAGGCTGAGACAGGAGGATCGCACAGGTTCGAAGCCAGCCTCAGCTACTTAGGCTCTCAGCAACTTAGTGAGACCCTGTTTCCAAATAAAATATAAAAAAAGGTCTGGGAGTATAACCCGGAGGTAGAAAGCCTCTGGGTTCCACCCCCAGTACCATAAAAAAAAAAAAACCTGAAAAAAAATATGAGCTAAACATAATGATTACCTTTTTTTTTTCTTTTTGTAATACTGGGGATTTAACTCAGGAGCATTCCAAGCTATGCTTCTAGCCCTTTTTATTTTTTGTTTTGAAATAGAGTCTGGCTGAGTTGCTGAATCTTGCTACATTGCTGAGGCTATCCTTGAACCTGCGAACCTCCTGTCTCAGCCTCCCAAGTACTGGAATTATAGGTGTGCACCACTATGTCTGGGCCACACTAACCTTTTAAAAATACAATTTAGCTGGGCATGGTGGCGCACGCTTATAATCCCCGTGCTTAGGAGGCTGAGACAGGAGGATCGCGCAGGTTCGAAGCCAGCCTCAGCTATTTATTTATTTATTTTTTAGTTCTTGGTGGTACTGGGGTTCCTGGGAGCCCTTCTATGTCTGGGCTACACTCCCAGACCTATTTTATACTCTTTTACTTTTGGAAACAGGGTCTCTTAAGCCAGCGGGGCTGGATTTGAACCAGCACAGCCCTCCTGTCTCTGCCTCCCAAGCCCAAGGATTACAATTGTGCGCCACCACACCCGGCCAGCCTCAGCTATTTAGTGAGGCTCTCAGCAACTTAGTGAGACCCTGTTTCCAAATTAAATATAAAAAATAAGTCTGGGAGTATAGCCCGGAGGTAGAAAGCCTCTGGGTTCCATTCCCAGTACCACCACCAAAAAAAAAAAAAATACAGTTTATATCATTATCGTCCTACCTATCCTTCAGTGGTTGGCCACTACACTGACAGTCCAAACAGTGGTTGACCATAATAAAGTTATGAGATCCAGGTCTCTCTTCAGCCTTATATTACTTGATGACTTGGTTTCTGTGTGCCCGCCACTTTGGCCATCTTTTAGTTTTGTGTGTGCCAAATTATTGTCTCAGGGATTTCACATGTGCTCTTCCTTCTGCTCAAATTTTTAAAATGATAAGCTTATTATAGCACATGTAGAAAAGTATAAATTGTAGAAAAGTATAAATTATCACTGTACAGCCTAATGAACTATTAGAATGAACATGCCGTGTTACCACCAGCCACCAGGCTGAGAAGTAGAATATCATTACTGGTGCTCCGGGAGATCCTCTCAGGCTCCTCCCACTCACCTGCCCCACGGCCTGCAAAGGTGGTCACTGTCCTGGCGTCTTAAATCAGAAATAAGCTCTACGTGTTTTTCAGCTTAGTAAATGGAATCATTCAACCTGTGTCCTTTTGTGCGCAGCTTCTTTCAGTCCCTGCCCTATTTGGGGGATCTTCAACACGAGTTGGCGTGAGTTTATTGTTTTCATTGCTGCTGTAGTATTGTGTTGTATGAATATCTACTATTTAGCTACTCTGTTGACATGTACTTTATTTTCAGTTTTTGTTATTATGAATGATACTATGTGAACATTCTTGTGCATGTCTTGTGGTGCGCATATATCAGCATTTCTGTTTGTTATATTGTTAGGAATGGAATTGCTGAGTCCAGCTCTGTATATGTTGCTTGGAACATTTTTATTTTGCTCTTCATTTGGCTAGTTTTCCTGCTTATTATTCAGGTTTAGTTGGAAAAGATACTTCCGCAGTCAGTTTTATTCTAACCTCTGCCCTCCCCCAACAAAAATTTTAAATTAGGTCCTACTATTGCAGTCCACTGAACTCCATCATAGTATTTACTATAATTAATTAATTAATTATTTTTTGTGGTCCTGGGAATGGAACCCAGAGGCATTCTACCTCCGAGCTGCACCCCCAGCCCTATTTTTTATTATTCTTTCTTTTATGTTTATTTTGTTATTCTTTGTTTTGAAACCGGGTCTCACTGAGTGGCAAAGGCCTCACTAAGTAGCTGAGTTGCGCCTTTGTGTCCTTGTCTTCCTAGTACAAGGTGTCAGGATACTCTCTTTTCTCATTCCTAAAATCTTGCCAGGGCCCTGATGCATGGTAAGCATTCAGTAAATACTTATCGTATAAATGAGTGAAAGGTTATTTTTTCTGAATGTCACCAGTATTGGGATGTGCAGTTAATATAGAACATTTGATTTGAATAGTTTATTGTCTTTTAGCTGGAAAGACACTCTCCTTCTTTTAAAGTGAGTTTGCTTTGTAAATGTGCTGAAATGAAGAGGCTCTGCCTTCAGCCAGTTCTATGATCTTGCTCAATCACCTAACCTCCAGTCCGCTCTTCTCAGAGTGAGAAGCTTGGACCACGTGGTCCCCAGCACCCGCTCTGGAGGTTCATGCAAATAGGCTGACCACAAATTGCCATGCATGCAACCACAAGCAAATTGTGATTCTGGGAAGAGGGCTCTAATTTGCCATCTTTTCTTCAAGTTCTCATGGGCATTTTTAGCTTGATCTTCTGCATCAGCTGGGGAAGCACAGTCACATTGGATGTAGGACCTTCTTTAGGTGTATTTATTTATTTATTTATATTTTGAGGTTCTGGGTTTTTTTTTTATTTTTTTGTTTTTTTGGTGGTACTGGGGTTCCTGAAAGCCCTTCTACCTCCGGGCTACACTCCCAGACCTATTTTTACGTTTTTTTCTTTGGAAACAGGGTCTCCTAAGCCAGCATGCGCGGCTGGCTTCGAACCTGCATGATCCTCCTGTCTCTGCCTCCCAAGCGCGGGGATTACAAACGTGCGCCACCACGCCCAGCGGTTCTGGGGTTTTAAACCCAGGGCAGTTCTAACTCTGAGCTACACTTCCAGCCCTATTTTGTTTTTATTTTGAAACGGGGTCTCAAGAAATTGCTGCAGATCTTTCTAAGTTGTTGAGGCTAGCTTCAAACCTATGATACTCCTGTCTCAGACTCCCAGGTACTAGGATTACAAGCATGTGTCATCATACCCAGCTTGGGTGGCTTTATTATTTAGTTTGAATTATTATAATTTATCAGAAGTTGGAGAAATTTACATTTAATTTTAATCCTCAAAATGCTTTTTATAAATGTTTTGTGTTTAAGTACAAGTAACTTTAAGTAATCTGTTGAGTTTGGGTATTACATTAACTTTATTTTCTATTCAGATGGCAGAGTTTAAAATGCAGATGTGATCTTCATGTGACAACTATTTTATGTTGTATAAGCCTTTTTTTAGATCTCTACTTGTGAAATCAAGAGATAGGCATATGATTATGTTTTCTGAATTTCTTTAGACTGATTTTAACACTTCTTTTCTGCCTTGAATTCTCATTTGAGAAGGAAGGATATAATTCACGATAGTGCTGAACAATGCCAGTCGTGCTGTGTGAGTAACTACAGCACACAAAATGGGTGAGGAGGGAGTAATCTGATAGAGGACTATGATATGTTAATGAAGTGCATCGGCAGAGCTATCGAGATACATGTCCACACTCGAAGAGTTTTTATGTCTTTAAGCAGACGAGCTCTGCACCTTCTATTCTTATGACCTGCTGTAGCTTAAATAAGAGTTGTAGGTTAGGCCTACCTTCAGTCACCAGTTTGTTCAGGTAAAGGAAGTTGGAGAACATGTACAGACCTAAACTAATGAGTGAGTTAAGTCATCTGAATTAAGTTGTGAATGTTACTACCACGTGGTTTTATATAGTTTTAAATTTTTCTTGGCCTCTTCTGTGATGATGAACAGTGGCAAACTTACTATGTTCTAAGGCTAGTTTTAAACAGTTTCAACCTGATAGAATATTAAAGCTAAGTTATTCAGAGGGAATGTAGAGAAAATTTTTATGGCAGAATATAGTAATATTTTACCCTTTTTTGGATCTCTACTTTGGATTTAGCAAATTTTCTTCTTTCCTAATTTATTCCATATTTATTATTTGATGACTTTTTGATAGCCTTGGGAAGAGCAGGATGTAGGGCCATTCCAAAGGTTGTAGGACTTACTGCTCCCTTTCAAGTTTATAAAACTACAAATGCTTTGAACATTTGGCTAATACCCCTGGTTCAGGATAATTGAAGGAAAAGTACTTCTCTGATCACTTAGAATAATTTCTCCCTGTCCCTCCTACTGACCAGAGTGATCTTTAAAAGGTTTTGGCGAGTCCCCTTGGTGCATAGATACACGCGGAGATCCATAATCGGTATTACGGATGTCTTTATTCGTGGGAGATCGGCCTCCAGCCCCCGCGTGGCCGCGGGGGCTGGTGGCGGAGTGGGGGGGCTCCCTCTCAGGCTCCTCTCCCAACTCCGAACTCTCTTCTTCCTGACCCGGAGGCCTGGTCCCCCTCCCGGAATCGCAGAGCTCCACCTCCTAGCTTCCGGCCCCGCCCCCTGTGGGGCAGGGGCTACTTGAACCTTTCAATCTTGTCTTTTCTCATTTCTGAATTTATTTACTATGTCAAATAATTTTTTCACAATATTTTTTTTAACAGTTTTATCTTGGGAAGTACCAAGCACAGAGAAAAGTCATGGAAAGTAATGTGAGTGACTGCCAGGAATTTGTCACCTGACCTCTAACTAGGAATTCATGACTGCTTTTGTTTATCTTATCTCTGTCCACTATCTCCCTCATCTCTATTTATTCTGAAGCAAACCCAAGACATCACAAATATTTCAGCATGTATTTCTAAAAGATGAGACTCTTAAAAAAAAAACATAGCTACACTATCACCACCTCTGAAATTTTAGTAATCTTTTTAAAGTACTACAGATTGAACCTAGGAATATTCTACCTCTGCGATATGTATATCTGGTGTGTGTGTGTTGTAAAGCTAGGGGTTTAACACAAGAGCATTCTACCTGTGAGCTATATTTATAGCCTGATTTTATTTTTATTTTGAAACAGGTCTCAGTAAGTTGCTGGGGCTTTGAACCTGCAATTTTTCTTTCTCAGCTTCTCAAGTACTGGGATTACAACTGTGTATCACCATGCCCAGACAATAGTGCTTTGTTTTAACATCAAATACCCAATCACTGTTCAAATCTTCTGATATTTCATAAATATCTTTGTGAGAAAAATATTTTTGGCACATATTATTTTGCCTTAAATTCTATTTGTTAGATGAATTTGGTTCTTATTTCAGATCCCCCCCCCCATAAGCTAAGTGTCCTGAAAGGCCCTGGTCTGACCAATTAAGCTACCATCCCCCTCTGACCGAACCTGGTCACTTACCTGGGAGACCTGCCCTCTCCTGGTGCCCTTGGCCAATCAGTGAAAGGGACATTCCCCGCTGACCCCAAGCCAATTACCTGGCCGCACAACCCCCTCCCATGGGACTCTAGCCAATTAGTTCAAAGAGCATTTCTCCTATCCTGTTGGTCCCCAATCTGTAACCCCAAGCCCCTATATAACCCTGATCCCAGCACATGTTCTCTCTCTTCCCGGATTCTTCTTTCTCTCTCCCCCTCTGTCTGTCTGTCTGTCTGTCTGTCTGTCTCTCTCTCTCTCTTCCTTTCATACCGGCCCCTCCAATAAATCTCTTGGCTACAAGGTGGTCTCTGGTGTGATCAAACTTTGTCCTTTCACTATTCATTTTCACTGCTTCTTTTTACATGTTCACTAGTGAAACAGGGTTTCTTGAGAAGAAACACGGTGTTTCCTTAGGATGAAATGGAGTTTCTTGAGAAACTCGGCGTTTCCTTACCGGATTCTTGTCTGCGGTGAGCGAAGAATGACACCTGCAGAACGCAGGACGGGGAGTAAAAGGTTTCTTGGAAGCAACAGGGAATAGGAAAAAGTGGCCGAACACCCCTATGGGCTATCGGGGCTCTGGTGTCCAGTAGCTGCCTTCAGGTCACTACCCCAGTGTAGCCCAGCCCAAGTGCTTTCAATTGCACTCCACCTTCTCTCAAAGCTTATGTGACCTGCAAGAGAGAGAGAGAAGCTCCCCAATGGAGAGGGGTTCCCAGTGTGGGTAACCGTCCTGGTGACTGGTCTAGGGGTTTATATTATCTCTGCATGTCTTCTATTGCTTGGAGTTTGGGAGGCAGTTCTTAAAATTTGCATAGGGTATTTGCATGTCCTTTGAGGGGTCTCCTTTCAGTAGGGGTGTCAGACTTGCTCCAGTGATGTCTCCTGGGTTTGTTGATTAGTAAACAGATGGTTTTGTGAAGCTTTGGTCATTCTTAGCTCTGAACCTTGGAAGAGCTGGTCTCTTTTAGGAGCCTTGGAAGTTAATTAGTATTCATCGCCCCTCAGGAAATTAAGTTTTTCTGCCGAGGCCTCTTCCCTATCTTCCTGTTTCCTTTCTACCTCCTCACTAGTAATAGAATCAGAAGGCCTTCAGATGATCGATGCTAATGATGTGAGGATATGTTTAAAATATAGCTATAATTGTAGGTTTATGTTAAGATGGCTCTATTCTTAGGAAATACATATTTTTATTAGTTTGAAGACTAAGACAATATAGGACATGAGTGAACGGGATTGTGAAATGTGTCAGAAGAAGAAGAGTTTTTCCCTTTAAAATAACTCAGGGGGAGTATTAACTTCACAAGCCTGGATTTGCCTTAGTTTCTATGTGGTAGCAGTGAATTAGAGAGGCATGATCTAGAGCCACAGGCCTCTTTACCTTAGCTGAACTGCTGAAAGATCTTGATCGGCTCAGTTACTCCCAAAACAATGGGCTTCTGGGACATTCATACCTACCGTGTTTAGAAATCAGAAACTTATAAAAAGAAAGGTTTGTTTTTTCCCTAGCATATTGTTTGTTTTAGAACCACCATGAATAGAATTAAAAAAAAACTACAAAGCTCTCCACAAAGGCGTTTATTCTTCTCATTGACAGCACAGTGGATACCTTGAGTGGCTGCTGCAGCAGGACAGCCATCTGGACGTCTATCACCACATCTCCCGACTTTCACTTCCCCGCATTCTTTCAGCTTGTTTCCTCTGAGCCCTCCACACGCCCTGCTGCTTTATAAACTCTGTTAGCCAAGCCCTGGCTGACAATCAGTTAAAAAGCTGCTTTCTTCACTCCACCTTCTACTCACTCCCACCCTCGCTCCCTGCCACAGACAAGCACTTGTGAAAATTTCCAGACCTCACTATGAGGAGTCATTAAATATGAACTTTAATAATGGGGGCAATGAAATGCTGTCATTGGCAAAGTGATTATTTTTTATGTATATTTTAAAATTAGCAACCACATTTCCTTTTTGTGCCAACCTCTTAGTGTACCTATTAGATGATTAGTATGCAAGTGACTAGTATAAAATATAGACTCTAATTAGTGGAAACTTCAAAAAGTAGCATTCTGGGCCGGGCGTGGTGGCACACACTTGTAATCCCAGTACTTGGCAGGCTGAGGCAGGAGGATCGCAGGTTTGCGGCCAGCCTCAGCTACTTAGTGAGGCCCTCCCCACTTAGTGTTTCAAAATAAAGAATAAAAAATAAGGCTGGGGGTGTAGCTTGGAGGTAGAAGGCTCCTGGGTTCCATCCCCAGTACCCCCACCAAAAAAGTGGCATTTTGTGGTTAAGGATTAAAGGATGGGTAATATTTGAAGATACAAGATGATAAAGATGACTCCAGATGGAAAGAACACTGTGAACAGAGGAAGAGAAGGAGAGCGTGCAGAAGGGACAGCAAATTACACCTTTTGGCTGAAGCGTGGAGCGCAAGGGGTAGTTCTAAGGGAAAAAGGAAGGTGGTGATGAGTATTGTGTTTCCAAGTGCCTTGTATTACCTAGTGTATACACATTGCAGTTCCGGTCTAGTTTTCTTTCTTTCCACACCTACAATTCCCTTCTCTGACATTGAGAAACATGGCTCCATTATCCTTGGTCATTTCCCTGTTTATAACCATTCTCCTGTTGGCCACTAACACCTCCTTCACCCTGCCTCACACTTTCATCCTATACCCTTGCCTCCCCACCCTCTCAAACTCCTGAGTGTCGTGGCAGGACACCGCAGCATTCTTCTGTGATACCCCCTCCTCCTCCCAGTAGGCCTTCCTTACTCTTGGCAGGCTGCGTCTTCCCCAGGAGGATGCCATTTTAACACCTCTGCCTTCAGCTCCATGGCCATCCACACAGCCCCTGGGCTCTGGGCCTGCATTGGACCTCCCTCCACCCAGTCCAAACCTTTGAAGTGTATGTAGAAGAGGAAAACATCGACAGCTCTTTAGATGAAAAAAATTGGCGTGAAATTGGAAGTGTCTGGAGTTAAAGTACACACACAGCTTCTAAACTTAGCTCACCAATTCCTTGTACACAGTTATGGACCCCCCCCCATCCCCCCACGCCTGCTCAGGGCTAGGCTGCTGGGATAAGGAAGAAACCAGACAAATCCCCTGCTCTCGTGAGGCTTCTAGGCTTAGGCGAATTCTAACCTCTCCAAGTCGGTTTCTTCATGTGCCCAGTGGAAATGGTCATTTTGTTCCTGGGGTGTTTGTAAAAATGAAAGAATGCATGGAAACACCTAGCACATTGGTAGTTACTGCCATAATAACCACAGCAATAACGTACAAGCACTCCAACTGAAATAATGTTTTAAATTTCTTTTACTGTTTTGAGAGGAAACAAAAAATTCCTGGCAGGGACTATGACATTTACTCTTTGAATTTTTTTCTTTTCCCTTAGTCTATTTTTATATAAGAATATGCACATTAAAGTGTGTGTGTATCTTCTTTCCCGAGTCACGTAATATAAAACAAAAGTGCAAATAACTCACAGCATGGCATTTATTTGAGCATTTGAATTGGCTGACAGTTTAGTAGATAGACCTTCATTTGATAATTATATATTTGGAGCACAGTTAATTAGGAGGTAATTATTGTGCATTATTGGAAGAGAGAATATTTTGTTGCATGGTAATTTAAGTTAGAGAGTAACTTTTTCTGTTTTCTAAGATAGGGTGATAACATTAAATTTTTATTTTAACTTACTAGTTACTGATATTTGAATCCACGTGATGATTGGTGCTGAAACTGATATAACCAGTAATTTCTACATTACCAAATCAGTAGTAACATTGTAATTTTTTATTATTATTTATTTTGTGGTACAAGGAATTGAACTCAGGGGCATTCTACTTCTGAGCTTCACTCCCAGACCTTTTATTTGTTGTATTTTGAAATAAGATCTCTCTAGGTTGCTGAGTCTCACTACATTGCTGAGGCTATCTTTGAACTTGTGGTCCTCCTTTCTGAGTCTCACAAATACTGAAATTACAAGCATGCGCACCCCCCCCCCCCCGGTCCTTCCGCAGTGGTAACATTTAAAATGCATATAGCACATAGCCTGTAAAAACTCTAATATTTGTCCTGGGATCTGTATCTTCTACATGAGAAAGATAACAAATCTGTGGAATGTTTGCTTTTGTTGTGGTTCTTTTTTGTACATGGGACGGGTGCTCTGGATGGAACCCAGGGGTGCTGTGCCACTGAGCTTTAGCCTCAGCTGCTGCCACCGCTGCCATCATCATCATCATCAATCATCATCATCATCATCATCATCATCATCATCATTATTTGGTACTAGGGATTGAACCCAGGGATATTCTACCTCTGAGCTAAACCCCAGCCTAATTTTAATTTTTGTTTGGAAACCTAGTCTTGCTAGGTTGCTGAGAGTCTTTGTACAGTGCTGAAGCTGTCCTTAAGCCTGTGATATCCTCCTGTCTCAGCCTCCCAAATACTGAAATTACAGGCATATGTTACCACTCCTGGCTTTTTTTTTTTTTTTTTTTTTTTTGAGATGTGGAGGGCTCCTTACTAAATTGCTGAAGCTGACCTTGAACTTGGCAGTCCTCCTGCCTCATCCTCCCAGGTCCCTGGGTTTACAGGCATGTGCCATTGTGTCTGAGCAGTATTTAAAGAAAGGCAGTTAAGGTTTACTTTACCAAATATGACTTATGTTGTGATATATTTGTATTTGTCATTGGAAGTTAGGGTAACTGTTGTACAAACATGATAAAATAATTCAAGGAACTCTAGGAATGCAAAGTGAATACCAGTGCCCATAACATGGATGGCCTTGTGAAATAGCCCCCACTCTGGGGAGTTACCTGAAGTCCACACTTAGGAGCATATTCGAGAACTGTGGAACAGCAGTTAATTGAGCGATTGCGCTTTTTGGTCTTGGCCAGGGGTCCTGTGGACTCTGGGGAGGAGCTTGGGCCCAGCGGGAGCAGTAGCAGAGCTGTATGCACAGCTCTCAAGACCCCTTTCTGGTGGTGGGTGATGGGAAAGGGGAAGTCCAGGCCGGTTTGCCTGGGTGCTTTTCTAAGGAGGAGCCCTAGAGTGCTGCCAGAGGCTCTGCCTTGTAGATAAGTGAGGTGTGGGGAAGGGGTGAGGGGAGGAGATAAGAAGTAAACACTGAGGGGACCAGTCAGCCAAGACTGTGGGTGGGGAAGGGCAAAGAGAGGGCAGTGGAGGGAAAAGAAGGAATGAGGAAGAGGATCACATTTCCGAATTACAAACTTTAGAATGTAGTGTTTGTAATTGTCCTTTGAAATACTAGCTATAGTTTATATTTCTTTGTCACATTTTGAAGTGTATAATTTGCAAATACTAGGAAAGTTTTTTCTTTAAAATTTCATGATATGAGGCTCTCTCTCTCTCTCTCTCTCTCTCTCTCTCTCTCTCTCTCTCTCTCCCCTCTCATAGAAAAACCACAACAACTTTCCCTAGGGAAATTACTCTGGATTATACACACTAGCAAGATAACACTAAAGTTATAAGAAGAAATAAGTCAAAGGTTAAATTGGCAGTTTCTCCGTTTCTATAGCAAACTGTGTGGTCAAGTGTTACTGATAGCTTTCATCATTTAAATACTGTTAGTTTTCTGTGTCAAGCACTATTCTAAGTGTCAGGAATAAAAGGATGAATAAAAAGAGTTCTAGTAGTGGGAGAGGAAAGATTAACTAATAGATGGTGCAGGAATAATCTGCCAATTCTTCAGTAAGAACAGTTATGTTACCAGCTTGAAAAAATACTTTATGCATCGCATTTATTAGGAATATCAGTTTTAGAAATTTTTTGAAACTGGATTTATAGCTAAATACAACCTGATGTTTCATGTTATTTTTCCTCAAAACTTTTATTATAGCATCTGCAGAAAAAGAGGCAATCAGAGGCACATACTCCAAAGTACTGGATGCATATGGACTCTTAGGTGTCTTACGGTTAAATCTTGGTAAGTTTGTTATTCAAGATAATTCAATCTTTTTAAAATTTCTGTGTTTGGATTTCTCTTTTTTGTTTGTTTGTTTTTGGTGGAACTGAGGTTCCTGGAAACCCTTCTACCTCTGGGCTACACTCCCAGACACCTATTATTTTTATATTTTTATTTGGAAACAGGGTCTCTTAAGCCAGCGCGGCTGGCTTCGAACCTGCGCGATCCTCCTGTCTCCGCCTCCCAAGCGCGGGGATTACAAGCGTGCGCCACCACGCCCGGCAGTGTGTTTGGATTTCTAAAAATTTTAGAGAGATTACCTATGTCTTATTTCAGATTTCATAACTGAGCTGTGTCTTTAATTAAGACTTTTTCACCTTAATTGAGCTAGTCTTGCAATGTTCGTTGCCCTCCAAAAGCGTGCTGTGTTCTTAGGCTCTTGTGACTTTAAGTTTCAGAGACGGTGTCCTGTTGAAACACACAGAGAAAATCAGAGCATCGTCCTTTTCTTACTCCAGTGTATTTAGGAAAAGATTTCCTCATGGGAACTACACTGATTTCCCTTATTCATAGTGGAAAAGGTGCCTGTTTTGGATTGAAAGGTCTCAGTTGGAGCCTTTGTCACTTAATGTCACCACGGGCTGTAGAGTAGCCTTTGTGATTACCAGCTTGTCTATAATGGTTTGAGTTGAAGTGTGGCCTAAAGTCTGGTAGTAGTCTATGAATTGTTTCGTTACTGGCCTGTGATGGAACAACAAGCTAGTACTATCGTGCAAATCCAACACATGGCTTCATTCATTGATTAAGTCTAACTATTTAAAAATACAATCAGCTAAACTAAAGGGCAAAATTAGTGATGTAGTTAATTTACTTCTGGTACAGGCATCTTTTCTCTAGCATGGCATTCTTTTGTGTGTGATGCTTTGAATAGCACTGGTCTATAAAATGGAGATATGCCATTTGTTATCGATCTGTTATATGTAAAGCACCGTGCCTAAGTGCTTTGCTAATACTGTTTTAAGTAATCCCAGGGTATATGTTTTAATTCTTTATTCTATTGAAGTTAGTCTGGATAATAAATATTGGACCCAAGATTCTGAGCCAGTTCTGCGTGTGTCAAATCCCATGCTCAAAATACACCGCTGCTGACTTCTAGAATTATGCTCATAGCCGGGCATGGTGGCGCACGCTTGTAATCCCTGTGCTTGGGAGGTGGAGACAGGAGGATCGTGCAGGTTCGGAGCCAGCCTCGCTGGATCAAGAGACCCTGTTTCCAAATAAAAAATATAAAATAGGTCTGGGAGTGCAGCCCAGAGGTAGGATTCCATCCCCAGTACCACAAATAAATAAATAAATAAATAAATAAATAAATAAATAAATAAATAAAGTCATATTCATAGCATAGGGTATTTGTTCCAGTTAGAGGAAACAATGTCTATGGAAGGTTTGTAACCAGACTGCTTTGTAAGTTTTACCAGGGACTTTTGCCATACATCATCATCATCAACTTACATTTATATACCATTTTTTTTCAACTTTACTGTTCACATGAACTTTCACATTTATTATCTCATCTGAACTTTCTAATATAAGGGGCTGGAAAGAAAGCAACAAATACATTTTTTGATAAGTCTTATAGCTTCAGATTAAGTAGTAAAACAGTTTTATAAATGTGAGCTTATCCTGTTAATGTTTAAATGCTTATTATACTAAGTATATTTAATCAGAGTTTTTCCCAAATAGGTGATTTTTAACATGTCTATCAGAAATTTTAAAACAGCAATTAAAAGATAGAGACACAAGAAAAAAAATCAGAAGAAACTTTAAATAGTTTGAAAATACTGGAATTTTTAATTCAATAAAATCTTTGGTTTTTTCAGGTGATAGCATGTTGCATTATCTGGTCCTAGTCACTGGATGTATGTCTGTTGGAAAAATTCAAGAATCTGAAGTTTTCCGAGTTACTTCCACTGAGTTTATATCACTTCGAGTAGATGCTTCAGATGAGGACCGAATTTCAGAAGTACGAAAAGTTTTGAATTCAGGCAACTTTTATTTTGCCTGGTCTGCATCTGGAACCAGCTTAGATCTGAGTCTTAGTGCACATCGTAGCATGCAAGAACACACAACTGACAATAGATTTTTCTGGTGAGTTTGTTTTTATTTTTTACCTTTCTGATCATGTGCTGGGCAGTGGCTTGGGGATTTTGGTCATGGATGTTCAGCGTTGCTCTTTCCAGAGTCAGCCAAGGATAGACGTTGCTGATTGATCATACCGTTTTCCTGCTCTTAGACCCTCAGCAGAGCATGGCAGGCAGCCACTGTCAGTTTTGAAGATGGCATGTGACATACAACCCATTCGCCCTCCAGAGTCTAGATTGACCTTTCCTTTCGGTTATAGATTTAAGATACTTGTTTTATATTTTGGAATGACTTTAACTGTAATAAAATTGTGTTAGTCATATTCACTGTACTTCTGAGATCTTTCCTCTGGCCAACACCAAAGACAAGATTATCATTCTAAGCCAACATTCCCTTATTCCTTTTAAGATAATAAGTAGATGATCTTGATTCAAGAGCAGTAGACTGAAGAAATAGTATACTGGGTCAAAGACCAGTACTATAGCAAGTAAAACTTATGTAGGTAACTGGTATATTACATGACCGTGTATAGATAGTGTAAGTAGCCACATGGTGACTAGAGCACATGGGACTCTGATTAGTATGGCTTTATTGTCGTGGGCCAGGTTTCTAGTATAGCGGTTGCTGTCTACAGCCAGCATGGTGGTAGAATTTCATTATACTGACACGTGTCATAAAGCCAGAGCTCCAGGACTCTCTGCTTTGGCCTTGCTCAGTGGTTCCGACTTAGGCATCCTCTCCTGTGGGTTTTTTCCCCACACTTTGGCCATCACTTGTACTTGAATAGCACATTAGGTTCAAACCATTTGCCCTGGCTCTCAGAGGGCCCAAAGTGGTCAACAGCCTAAGGAAAGGAGACTAACATAGAGCATCCACTTGGTCACCTGCAGCTTACACAGAAGTGCCTTGGCCCAGAGGAGTGGCATGGGGGCAGCAAGGGCAGACCGAGCGCAGGTTTTAGAGCCCTCTGCCAGAGACAGGTTACCAAAGGAAGAGACAATAACGGCTGGGGAAGGAAGACGTGATGGAGGCGTCATAGAGGAGATGAATGGGCATAAAGCCCCATTTACTCAGAGAACTTAGTGATGACAAGATGTACTTTGTCAGAAATGGGCAACAGTAAAACTCTGCATTCCACACTTTTTCTAGTGGAAGACATTGAAGTCCCTTGGGAAAGGTATATGTATTGCAGCTGTGCATAGGGCACCCGTGCTTGCCTTTTGGTCTCCTCCTTATTCCTAGCCCAGATTCTTTAGATCGAGACACAAAATCTTTCCTGCCACCTTAGAACACCAAGCAGGAGAAGATATACTTGCAACTTTCAAGTTTAATTAGTAGAAATTATTTATATTTTCATTTAATTAAGACTAGAGATGGAGACAAATATAGATCACAGAAATCCTAAGGGATTGTCCAGTAGCAGACAATGAACAAAGGGGTAGTTAAAATACCAAAAGTGAAGTTTGCTCATTTTATAATTTATACTATTTTGTTAAGGATTTGTATTTGATCCTCAGTCTGCATAGAAAAATGAAAGTTTCTAGAGCTTATTACATACCATTACAGCTTGTTTAAATATCTTGCAGGATACAGTAATGTTTGTATCCATAGAGTGCCAAATACCTATGACAGAGATCAGGTGGTTTTGTTCCTCTGCAGGTGATTTTCTTTAAAATTTTTTGAGGTGCTCAGAATAGAACCTAGGGCCTTGTGCATGCCAGGCAAGTACTCTACCAGTGAGCTGCATCCCCAGCCTCTTTATTGAAGATTTGAAGTTGCAACTCTAGAGTTCTATATAAATTTAAATAGAATTGAAACAGTGACACACAATGATAGCAAAGAAAAATGAGAAGTCACAGCAAAGGAAGAAACTCTACTTGCATTAAATGACTAGGGTCCAAGGTCTATTTAAATGGGGACCAGTGAGTCTCTTATCTTTATACATAGCTCTCACCTGTAGGACCTTGAAGATACTCAGTCCAAGGCCGGGCGTGGTGGTGCACGCTTGTAATCCCCGCTCTTGGGAGGCAGAGACAGGAGGATCGCACAGGTTCGAAGCCAGCTGCGTGTCCTGGCTTAGGAGACCCTGTTTCCAAAATAAAAATGTAAAAATAGGTCTGGGAGTGTAGCCTGAAGGTAGAAGGGCTTCCAGGAACCCCAGTACCACCCCCCCCCCAAAAAAAATACTCAGTCCAAATTTATTTAACCTTTCCCTCAGATCAGGGGAAGCAATAGTAATGTATGAAAGCTTAAGTCATTCTGTTACATAAGTAGTGATCAACACATTTAATGTTATTCCAATAGTCATCTCATAACTCATTTACATTCTCGTGTGCTGGGGGTGGGTTGTGGCAGGTCTACCAGACCTGTACCTTACCATGACCTGGGGTCTCCACACAAGTACCTGAGGGTCAGGGAATCGGGGACTACTGTTGTTCTTTTCTATTATGTTATTAATGACCCTGAGTCTTCAAGCAATTGATAATGCATTTGTTTACCTAGTTTAAGACAGCAAAATAGTTTATAGCCCTTAAGAAAGGTTTCCACCTAAAATGGTAAAAGAATTTTAAAACTTAGGACCAAGTTTCAGTAACAGAAAATTCACTTTTGAATTGAAAATTTTTCCTCTCACCATTTTTCTTAGTGGTAGGTTGTTTTTCTCTCCAGGGGACTAGGTTTTGGTAGAGAGCTGAGAGTAGTCATCAGGGTGAGAGGGCCAACCTGGCGGGCTCCAGCGCCCAGCGCCCCTCTAGTTACACAGACTTCACTTTTATTTACTTCATAATTAGGCTTCTGTTTTCTTGTTTGAATAGAGTGTTTTCCCCTGTGAAGATTTGTAAGCCAGGCTTTATTTGTTACCTATAAAGCTGTAAGTATTTGTAGGCTGCAAGTATAGCTTAGTGGTAGATATTTGCCTAGCATGTTCCAGGTCATGAGTAATGTCCCCAGCATGTTAAAAATAAATAAATAAATAAAGGCACTTGCAGGAATGGGAAACCCTGTGTCTACACCATCTAGTAAAGTAGCCACTAGCCACATCTGGCTATTTAAATTAAAATAGAGCCTTATAAAAGTGAAGTCTATAAACAGAGCTTTATATGAACAGAGTATATACCTATAAACAGAGTGTATATGTAATTGTTTTCAGAACATTAAATTATATACATTGTATATAAAGATATAACAAAAATGGACACAGATACAAATGTGCAAAAAAAAAATGCTTTTCTGTGGACTACAGGTCATATGTCTCAGAATCTTCATCTCTTTTTGTCATCTTCTGATTTCTATCATAGTAAATATAAATGAATTGATTTGCTTTTATTGCCTCTTAATTTAATGACATCAAATTGTCCTGGGAGCAGTATTTTGAAATTTGCACTCTGTTAATTAGTACTTGATAACCTAATGCAGTTATTTCTTTTTGTTAGGAATCAGTCTTTGCATTTGCATCTCAAACACTATGGTGTGAATTGTGACGACTGGCTGTTACGCCTCATGTGTGGGGGAGTAGAAATCAGGACCATTTATGCTGCTCACAAGCAGGCAAAGGCTTGCCTCATTTCAAGATTAAGCTGTGAACGAGCGGGGACCAGGTTTAATGTCCGGGGAACAAATGATGATGGTCACGTCGCCAATTTTGTAGAAACAGAACAGGTATATACTGGTTTATATTGCTTATTAATGTGTTATACGAGAGGCACAGAAACTACTAGAACAACAGATTTTTATTTGACTCAGAATTTATTTTTATATATGTAATGTCATCTTGTGATATTCTTAGCTACTTATTGGCATTAAGAATGGCTTCCCTAAAATAAACAGACTTATTTAGGTACAGCTCAGCAAATAGTTAACAGGGTATTGACTAGGATGGCACAGTTGGTGCTATACATTGATAGTGAATTTTAAAACCTTAATTATAGAGCTAGACCAGCAAAGTCTTGTGTGTGTGTGTGTGTGTGTGTGTGTGAAATTAAATGCAACTTTTAATTGTAGATATACGTACTACCTAAAAAATAAGTTATGATATTTTTGGCTCTGAAACTCTAATTGTAAGTACATTATTTTAAAAGCTAAAATTATGTTTTTTGTTTTTGTTTTTGTTTTTGGTGGTACTGGGGTTCCTGGGTTTCTTCTACCTCCGGTTACACTCCCAGACCTATTTTACATTTTTTATTTGTAAACAGGGTCTCTTAAGCCACCAAGGCTGGCTTCAAACCAGCGCAGTCCTCCTGTCTCCACCTTCCCAAGCGCGGATATCACAAGTGTGCGCCACCACGCCCGGCTCTAAAATTATGTTTAAAAGCTAAGAAAGCCAGGTACAGTGGCACATTCCTGTAATCCCAGCTACATAAGAAGCTAAAGCAGGAGGATCACAAGTTTGAGACCAGCCTGGAAGACCTAGTGAGACTGTTTCAAAACAAAATTTAAAAAGGGGCTGAGATAGCTGGGTGTGGTGGCGCAGGCTTATAATCCCGGTACTGAGAGGCTAAGACAGGAGGATGCAGGTTCGCTGCCAGTCTCAGCTACTTAGTGAGGTCCTCCTCAACTTAATAAGACCCTGTTTTAAAGTAAAGAATAAAAAAACATAGAGTTGGGGTGTAGCTTGGAGGTCGAATGCCCCTGAGTTCAATCCCCAGTACTGCAAAAAAGGGGGGAAGCTGAGATATATTTCAGTAATAGCACATGCCTTGTATGTGCAAGGCCCTGGGTTCAAACTCCAGTACCTCAAAAGAAAAAAAAGAAAAACTAAGGAAAAACTAAATGAAATATAAAGGTACATAGATAAAATATTGAGATTTTAAGGGAGCTTCTAATAGGATGATTCTTATTCTTATATTTTCTTTTTAAAGTTTTTAATGTTTTTTGTTTTAGGGTTTTTTTTTTGTTTGTTTTACTAGGGGTGGAACTCAAGGGCTTTCTACCTCCAGGCTATACCTCATCCCTATTTTATAATTTATTTGGAAACAGAGTCTCACTAAGTTGCTGAGAACTCATTAAGTAGCTGGGGCTGGCTTCAAACCTGTGCGATCCTCCTGTCTCAGCCTCCCAAGTACTGGGATTACAAGCGTGTGCCACCACGCCTGGCTTTTAATGTATTTTTTGATACTGGTATTTATTTATTTGGACGTTGAATCCAGGGTTGTGCTACCTCTGAGCTACACTCACGGCCCTTTTAAATTTTTTTTGTTTGTTTTGAAAGAGGATCAGGTTGTTGAGAGTCTTAGAGCATTGCTGAGGCTGTCCTCAAACCTGTGATCTTCCTGTCTCAGCCTCACAAGTTCTGGGATTACAGGTGTTCACTACTATGCCCAGCTTATTTTTTTTTTTATTAACAATTAAACTTAGTAATGTATTTTGGATACTTTGATTAGAACATACTTTGATTAGGTCAATTTCTATATAAGAGATAGGTCATAAGATATAACTCATATGCAACACATTTTACTAACTTTGTTTTTTTAATACAGTGACAACATTTTTTTCCTTTGAAAACATTTTATATATTACTCTTTTGTTGTTTTTGTTTTTTTAGGTTGTGTATTTAGATGACTCTGTTTCTTCCTTCATACAAATCCGGGGATCTGTTCCATTGTTCTGGGAGCAACCAGGGTTGCAAGTATGTGTTTGACATTTAGTTTTGATTGTTTTTTTTGTCTCTTAAAAATTGCCTATATTCTCTAAATTTTTAGGATAGTTCATTAATTCATTATAACTGTTATTCCATCTAATAATATGAGATAGGTTCACAAATGATGACCTGAAAAGAAACTTATCTTAGATATGTTTTCCTTTAATGTTCTTTCAAATATTGTATTAGTCAGCTTAACATTACTATAATGAAATATCTGAGGTAAATGAATTTTATAAAGAAAAGAGGTTTATTTTTCTCCTGGTTCTGGAGGTTTAGAAAGCTGCATTGGTTTAAGTGCTTAGTGGCAGTACACTTTGGAAACAACATGTGTGGGAGGAGTGATCAGATTCTGAAAAAGGAAGCCAGAGACGCAGGTGGCTCTGGCTTTTATAGCCAGTTGTCCTCAGCCAGGATCGTGGTGCACGCTTGTAATCCTAGTACTGGGGAGGCTGAGACAGGAGGATCGCACGCAGATTTGATGACAGCCTCAGCAAATAATGAAACTGCCATCGACCTAGCGATGCCCTATTTCCATATAAGAAATAAAATCAGTTAGAATGCCTCTGGGTTCAGTTCCCAATACTATAAAGGAAAAAGAACTATTTGCTTTTATGAGAATTCACTGTTGGAGACGCATTCCCTTCTGAGGGCAGCTCTCTCAATAACCTAAAGTCCTCACACATCAGTCTCCATATATTTCCACAATAGTTCCACATCGTCTCTCAACCCTGCCACCTTGGGGAGCCCACTTCTGACACGTGAACCCTTGGCAAATAAACCACATGCAAAACCTAATAAAAATCCATAGAAATTCAGCTGCTGTATTTAACTTTTAAAATTTTGCAGCTTTTATAGCACACTAATTTCCAAAGTGTTTACATATTTATTTTCTCAGTATATAATGATTTATTCTTTTTAGGCAGAAGAATATAGTAGTTAAAGTGTCTATACAGACTTCAACTGGAATTTTAAGTTCTACCAATACAAACTATATGATCTTGGACAAGTGATTTAACTCCATGTGTCTCAATTTCCTTATCTGTACAATGGGAATGATATTCATAGTACCTCCTTTGAAGTATAGTTATAAAGACTAAATGTAAGGTTTAATAGTTATTATTGTTATCAATAATATATCTGCTACTGGAACTTTTCTTTGTAATCTGATTTTAAGTGTGTTTTCTGGCTTGTTCTCTGATATTTTTAACTCTCCCTTGTTAGTATTAATGTCTAATATTTATAAGATGTTTTTTTTTGTTTTTTGGTTTTTTTTTTTTTGGTGGTACTGGGGTTCCTGGAAGCCCTTCTACCTCCGGGCTATACTCCCAGACCTATTTTTACATTTTTATTTGGAAACAGGGTCTCCTAAGCCAGCGCGCATGGCTGACTTCGAACCTGCGCGATCCTCCTGTCTCTGCCTCCCAAGCGCGGGGATTACAAGCGTGCGCCACCACACCCGGCTATAAGATGTTTTAAAAGTAAAGAATTAGCCAGGCATGGTAGCGCACACTTGTAATCTCAGTACTTGGATCACAGGTTCGTAGACAGCCTCAGCTACTTAGTGAGGCCCGTGGTAACTTAGTGAGACCCTGTTTCAAAAATAAAGATTGAAAAATAGGGGTGGGGGTATAGCTTGGAGGTAGAATGCCCCTGGGTTCCATTCTTAATACTGCAAAAAAAGAAGCCAGGCGTGGTGGCGCACGCTTGTAATCCCCGCGTTTGGGAGGCAGAGACAGGAGGATCACGCAGGTTCGAAGCCAGCTGTGCTGGCTTAAGAGACCCTGTTTGCAAATGAAAATATAAAAAAATTTGGTCTGGGAGCGTAGCCCGGATGTAGAAGGACTTCCAGGAACCCCAGTACCACACACACAAAAAAAAGAATGCATACTTAAGTTTGGGTGTATTCATTCAAGTCACTCATCCATTCCAGTCTGGTATGGAGCTGTACCTATCCTCTGTATTTCTATCTTTTAATAAACTTGTTTTTAAAAAATACTGCAAAAAAGTACTGTAATCTTGCATTTATTTTTATTCAGAAATCCTTGGGCACTAAAGAATAAGTTGGAAACATTTTAGGCTCCTGGGTGTGTATGATCTACTAAGATTTGTGACTTAGCCTAGAGTATTGAAAAAATAGGACAGAAAAAGATTTTACCTTGGACCCCTGCCCCAAGTCAGTGGTTTTCATGATTATTTATCTTAGTAGTTTTTTGTTATTGTTGTTGGGTTTTTGTTGTTGTTGTTGTTGTTTTGTTTTGGTGGTACTGGGATTCCTGGAAACCCTTCTACCTCCGGGCTACACTCCCAGACCTATTTTTTATTTTTATTTGGAAACAGGGTCTCTTAAGCCAGGGCGGCTGGCTTCGAACCAGCGCAATCCCAGGGATTAAAAGCGTGCGCCACCACGCCCAGCTTTATCTTAGTAGTTTTTAAAAGCAACCTTTTGAAGGTTGGATTTGAATTGGATTCTTTTTATGAATATCTTGTACACCAAAAGATTTCCCACACTATTTTTTTTTTTTTTTTTTTTTTTTTTTGGTGGTACTGGGGTTCCTGGAAGCCCTTCTACCTCCAGGCTACACTTCCAGACCTATTTTATATTTTTATGTGGAAACGGTCTCTTAAACCAGCGCTGCTGGCTTCGTACCTGCGCGATCCTCCTGTCTCTGCCTCCCAAGCGCAGGGATTACAAGTGTGCGCCACCACGCCCGGCTCCCACACTGTGCTTAAGGAGCAGGTAATAAAGTAATAAAAATATATGATTGATTTTAAATACTGGTTTTTTTTTTTTTTTTTTTTTTTTTGGTGGTACTGGGGATGGAACCCTTCTACCTCTGGGCTACCCTCCCAGGCCTATTTTATATTTTTACTTGGAAACAGAGTCTCTTAAGCCAGCGTGGCTGGCTTCAAACCTGAGTGATCCTCCTGTCTCTGCCTCTCAAGCGCGGGGATTACAAGCGTGTGCCACCACGCCCGGCAAAAAGACTGGATTTGATTTTTAAAAATAAAATCATAAAATCATAGCCTGGCATTGTGGTGCATGCCTGTCATCCTAATACTTGGGAGGCTAAGAGGAGGATGCAGATTGGAGGAGAGTCTCAGAAAGTAGTGTCTTTCATCAACCTAGTGACACCTTGTTTCAAAATAAAAATAAAATAGGGCTGAGGGTGCAGCTCAGAGGCAGATCACCACTGGGTCTATCCCCAGTGCCACAGTAAAATAAATAAATAAATAAATAAATAATCACAAATCCAAAGACTAAGTGCCCCATGGAAGGCAAACAAGGACTCTATTGACTTAGGAATTGTAAATGGATATTAGGTTGTAAATGGATAGTAATTGTCTTTTGTATTCTTAGCAAAGGAATTTATTTTAAGGTGTCTTAGAAGTTAGTGTTGCCTAGTGAGATGTCCTACTTTCAGAGTCGTAGACAGAATCCTCAGACTATTGTGTCTTGACTTGCGGTTGTCTAACCAGAAGATTAGAAGACTCATCTGAAGTGATTTTAAAGTGCAGATTCAGGACCTCAGCCTCTGATCTGCTGAACCGTCTCTTGGAGTGCAGCCGGGAACCTGCCTGGCCACGTGCCCTCCCACTCAGGGACCGTACTGTCTTGACCCCGAGCAGGCAAAGGTAGCCCTGTGGCACTCTGCCCGGCCTTCTCTGAGGCAGCGGGACTTTCCATGTCCTTTGTTCCATTCTTACCATATCAGTTAAGGTCTTCCTCTTTACACTGAAGTGGTTAGGTTGCTTTGAAGAATACGAATGTAGGTTAGGAGATGTAAAAAATCACATTTGAAACTCTTTTGGAATTAATTAAATAGACCTGAGGAGACAACATGTACATGTTAACTCAAACAGGGTATGCAATTTGAGCTTAGAAACAAGGTAATATATATGAAAGCACTAAAAAAGCAATGGGAATTACTGTTAGTTGACAGGTATTTCAAAATAATGTAACTTGTAGTTCTTCAGTTCTTTTTTAAATGAGACTGCTCTTTTAAAAGGAATGGACGCTGGGCATGGTGGCGCACACTTGTAAACACCATCACCACCACCACCACCACCACCACCACCACCACCACCCCCAGCTTGGGAGGCTAAGACAGGAGGACCGCCAACCTCAGCTACTTAGTGAGGTTCTCAGCAACTTAGTGAGACCCTATTTCCAAATATGGTATAAAACAGGTCTGGGAGTGTAGCCTGGAGGTAGAAAATCCCCTGGTTTCGACCCCCAGTACCACAAAAATAAATAAATAAATAAAGAAAGAAAGAAAGAAAGAAAGAAAGAAAGAAAGAAAGAAAGAAGGAAGGGAAGCGGGTATGGTGGCACATGCTTGTACTCCCACTACTTGGGAGGCTAAGACAGGAGGATTGCAGGTTCAAAGCCTGCCCCAGCAACTTAGTAAGATCCTGTTTCCAAAAGAAAAAGAAAAAATAGGTCTGGGGGTATCCCCAGTACCACAAAATACCTAAATAAATGAATTTGTTTCAAATGGATGGATGGATGGAGAAACCTTCAAAACTTATTTTTTATGATTATCATGCAAACAAGATATTTGATTTGTTATGTGTTTACCAAGTGAAATTGTTACATATTTCAAGCAGTGGTATTTTTTTTTGTCTAATTTTGGGTTCTTAATATGATTAAATGTGTATTTCTTGTCTAAGGTGGGATCCCATCGTGTCCGTATGTCAAGGGGATTTGAAGCCAATGCTCCTGCTTTTGACAGGTAAGACTGTTTTTACATAGTGCTGTAAGTTTTGATATAGCTAAATAGTGAGATTGCTTATATTTATAGATTCAATTCACTTTTATCCCTAAATAAAATTCCCTCTTCTTCTCTTTTTTTTTTTTTTTTTTTTTTTTTTGCGGGTTTGGGGATGGAACCCAGAGGCATTTGACCTCTGAACTTCACCCCCTGCCCAGTTATTTATTCTTTATTTTGAAACAGGGTCTCACTGAGTTGCAAAGGGCCTCACTAAGTAGCTGAGATTGTCCGCGAACCTTGATCCTCGGGTTTCAGCCTCCCGAATGCTGGGATGGTAAGCATGCGCCACCACGCCCGGCTCCCTCTTCTAATTAAATTTGAGGACTATGACATCTAGTGTAGAACTTGGGGTTGGGGTTAGTACTATAAGTGTGGGACTTACTCTTTTAGCCTTCACGTTTCTGCATGCATCGTCTGTTGGTAGCCACTAGCCACGTGTAGCTACTGAGCACTTGAAATGTGACTCATCCGAGTTGAGATGTGTTGTAAATATCTAATGCACACTGGATTTCAAAGACTTTTCAAAGAAAAAAACCTAGTATTTGTTTTATATTGATTTCATGTTGAAAGTGATATTTTAGATATGTTGAGTTTAATAAAATATATATAATTTCCTCTATTTTTACCTTTTAATATACGTCCTTGAAAATTTAAAATTAGTGAGAAAGGTCGGTAGCATGTGTGGGGAAAGGGAGGGAGTGGAGAGGGACCTGGGGAAGCTCACAAGTTGTGTGTGCGTGTATGTCACTGTCACTCTGGACCACATTATGATGTGAGGCTACAATGCATCAATAAGAATATACATAAAGAAAGAATTTAGTCGGCCGTGGTGGCACACACTCAGAATCCCAGTACTTGGGAGGCTGAGACAGAAGGATCACAGGTTCAAGGACACCCTCAGCCACTTAGTAAGGCCCTCTGCAACTCAGTGAGACCCTATTTGAAAATAAAGAATAAAAAATAGGGCTGGCCATGTAGCCCAGAGGTAGAATGCCCTTGGTTCAATCCCCATTACCACAAAGAAAAGAAAACAAAACAAAAAGAATCTAAAATTATAAATGAGGCTCATGTTACATTTCCTTTATATGGCATTGCTCTATATGGTAGTTCCCTTTATCCTCAGGGGATACATTCTAAGACTCTTCCAGGGAATGCCTGAAACCTACAAATACTCTACATACATAATAAATTTTTTCCTAAACATGTATGTCTGTGATAAATCTAGTTTATAAATTAGACAAAGTAAGAGATTAATAATAAAAACTGATAATAAGATAGGACTGCTATGACAGTATACAGTCATAAAAGTTACATCCTTGTGGTCCCTCTATCAAAACAGTCAAGGCAAATATTAACATTTTTGGACTGTGATTGACCGTGAGTAACTGAAACCACAAAAGGGAAACTACAGGGAAGGGAAGACTGCCATAAAGCCTCTGGAAGCTGGAGAGAAGAGAGATTCATAGTTGGACCGATTTTTCCAAAGCTCGAGCTAGCGAGGAGGTTCCTGTGCATACTGCTGAGTTGGTGCAGACTCTGGTTGGAGGTGCACCCTCCCCTCTGCCCTTGCAGTCGCTGGACAAGCAGAGTAGGGAGCTTAGTCTTGTCAGACCCGTTCTCACTGAGTGGGAAGGGGATGGGTCCAGAGCTCCAGCACAGGAGGGTTGCAGGAACTGAGTTTTCATAAAGTCAGAGTTACGAGACCCTGAGAACAGATTTGTACCAAATCTGGCCAGTTCTATGAACTTAAAATACTGCCACCTAGGTTTTTAATAACATTCTCATTTTTTGAAAAGTCAAAATACAGCTTATCATCTGGCATGCTTATTTCTTTTTTTTTTTCCTTAATAGGCATTTTAGAACACTTAAGAACTTATATGGTAAACAAATAATAGTAAATTTGCTTGGATCTAAAGAAGGTGAACATATGCTAAGTAAGGCTTTCCAGGTAAGCCTGTCATTTCTTCTGTTCTGCCCCATGGTCACCTAGAATGGTATGGTAGCTCCAGTGGAGCAATCAGTTAGCATGCGGTAATTGTAAGAAGCAGTAGAATAATCAGATTCTCTTAGGGAAGTAAAGTATTTTCTAGAAAATGGTTAGGTACTATTTGTAACCTGTAACTGGAGATATTAGGAAGCAGTTTAAGCTAGTGTTGCAGAAATTTGAATTATGAAAAGTTTTCAAGGCAGTGAATATGTCTTAGTGTGTATGGAAATGAAGACTGACCCCAGGGCCCTTCTGCCTCTGAGCTACACCCCTGGTCCCATTGGATTTCTTTGAAACAGGATCTCACTACGTTGCAGAGGGCCTCATTAAGCTGCTGAGGCTAGCCATGAACCTGTCATCCTCCTATCTTCGCTTCCCAAGTACTGGGATTACAAGCGTGTGGTACCATGCCTGACTCAACAAACCGTTTTCTAATCTGCTTTTTAATTTTGTAGGGAAACGGAACGCCCTGCAATGATCAGCTATCCCTACTAGAGAAATATCAGGCAGTTCCCTCCTTCATTGCCTTGCATACTTCATAGAGACCTGTTTTAAACGTGTGAAATGGTGAAAACACATTTGTATTTTTCACACAAGACTATACCTTCTTGCACTGATGGAAGAATCTGTAGCATATCAGTAAAAAGAACCCAATGAAATACCTGACTTCTAAAAAAGATCAATAATAAATTAATATACATTATGGTGCTGCATAAGATTATACTTAACAAAATGGTCAGGAAACATTTTCTAAGGTTCAGTCTAACAAGTCTAAAAATAATTAGTTGTTAATTTTTAAGTAGATACTTATTTGGCTATTCTTTAACCTTGCAAAATAAATATTAATAAACATTTTAGTGAGTGGTTTTTTTAGTGATAAACTTAAAAAGTATTTGTATGTATTGAATGAAGGTATAAAAATGAATTTTTAAATCCTTGTTAGCTTTTGTGTTAAAAAAAAGAAGATACTTTATTTGAGATTCTGTATTGAATATAAACAGTTACTGCCTTTGTATTGCAAAAAAAAAATACTGGCTATTAGAAATAATTTTTTATTTTCTAAACCAGACCAGAACATTATTTAGTTCTCTGATGTTAATATGATGTCATCAACTTTCACAGAGACGGTATGTGAGGTTTTAGGGAATAGATATTACTAGTTATCAGCAAGAAAGTTTTCATTTTACTGCCAGTGTCAGTGAAAGCTTTGTGGGGTGAGTAATATTTGAAGGGACCACACTGAGGTTTGAATATAAAATGTGAGCCCCCATTTATAACAGTGTATTGATAAGAACGTACTTAGTTAACATTGAGATGACTGTTTGCCATTTTACTTTCAGAGTCACTTGAAAGCTTCTGAGCACGCTGCCGATATCCTCATGGTGAATTTTGATTATCATCAAATGGTTAAAGGAGGAAAGGCAGAAAAATTACATAGTGTTCTTAAACCTCAGGTCCAGAAGTTCATAGATTATGGATTTTTCTATTTTGATGGAAATGAAGTTCAAAGGTTTGATTGCTCTCTTTCTTTGATCTTTAGATTGAAACTTTGTTATAACTTAAAAATTATTATTATTGTTGTTATTACTATTACTGCTGGTATGGCACTGCAGTCCTATTTTATTTTTGAAACAGGATCTGAGGGCCTTGCTATGTTGTTCAGAGTGGTCTTGAACCCGCGATCCTCCTGTCTCAGCCTCACAAGTATGGGGATTGCAGGTCTATGCCACCACACCCAGCTAAAGTTATTCTTAACATTGAACTTTTAATTTTCTTCTTAAAGTTAAAGTTTATAATTAAATATCTTTTATACTGGATTTTAGGCTTGTTTTTTTTTCCTACCTTATGCACAACTAAGAGTGAGTTATATTATTCATTACATATTATAGGACCAACAGTGAAGCCTTTCTATGTTTCAATAACAACTATAGGGATAGGTTTTGTTATGTCCTTTTATAATTGAGTAAATTGAGTCATAGATTATAATCTGTTTCAAGTCACATAACTAAGAAGTTATTAGAGCTAAGATTCATCTGGCTTCAAACTTCATGCTGTTATCTTTGAAAACTTCCATTTCTCTTTACAATTAATGTTTTAATATTTCTTGACCCCTTTGACATATTTATGTATGTATGTATGTATTGATTGATTGATTGATGGTACTGGGGTTCCTGGAAGCCCTTCTACCTCCGGAATACACTCCCAGACCTATTTTTACATTTTTATTTGGAAACAGGGTCTCCTAAGCCAGCGTGTGCGGCTGGCTTCGAACCTGCGTGATCCTCCCCTGTCTCTGCCTCCTAAGCGCGGGGATTACAAGCATGCGCCACCATGCCCGGCCCCTGTTGACTATTTAGATGTAAAACATATTGCTTACTGTCTGCTTTAGTATAGTTTAAATCTCTAGTTTTTACATAAGGAATAGAGAAAAAAGTAAATATTGAAAAATTTAAGTTCA
Organism: Muscardinus avellanarius; assembly: GCF_963383645.1. Classification (NCBI taxonomy): domain Eukaryota; kingdom Metazoa; phylum Chordata; class Mammalia; order Rodentia; family Gliridae; genus Muscardinus; species Muscardinus avellanarius. The sequence continues at coordinate 12,590,332 of NC_137790.1, forward strand.
GAATATAGGCTGAATTAGCCAGGCATGGTGGCATACATTTATAATTCCAGTACTTGGGAGACTGAGACAGGGGGATCAAAGTTTTGCTGCCAGCCTCAGCTACTTCACAAGACCCTCTGCAATTTAGTGGGACCCTGTTTTGAAGTAAAGAATAAGAAAGTAGATCTGGGGTTTAGCTCGGAGGTAGAATGCCCCTGGGTTCAATCCCCAGTACCGAAGGGAAAAAAAGAAAGAATATAGGCTGAGTTAAACTTTAGTGAACGAGGCTCAAATTTTTATTTTTTTCTACTTGTATTATTGATTTAATACCATAGCAATTTTATGGAACAGTCCATAGAGACAAGTAGTTCTCAGTTTTAAAAATATACTCTATAAGTATTTCATTATTTTTATGTGCAAAGGATGATAAGATTATAAACCTGAATGTATATTTATCTCCTATTAGCCTAATTAAAAATAAGTGTGTCATAGCTGGGCGTGGTGGCTCACACTTGTAATCTCAGCATTTGGGAGGCTGAGACAGGAGGATCATGGTTTGCAGGCAGCCTCAGCTACTATTTAAGCCCTTTGCAACTCAGTGAGACCCTGTGTGAAAATAAAGGATAAAAAATAGGGCTGGGGGTGTTGCTCAAAGGTAGAATGCTCCTGGGTTCCATTTCCAGTATCGAAAAAATATATAAATATATAAAAGTGTATCATATGTGTGATTAAGAATACATGGCAAAATGTTAACATATAGAATGTAGGTGGTGAATCTATAGATATTCACAGTATAATCCTTTTACCTTCTTTGTATGTTTAAAAGTTAAAATAGAGCTTGGAGGAGAAAGTGGATGCTACATTCTAATCACCTAAATTATTCTGTTTGTTTTACTTTATTTTTCTTGCAAACTAGCTGTCTAACTTTAATAAAATTGTTACAGATGCCAGAGTGGTACAGTGCGAACAAACTGCTTGGATTGTCTTGACAGAACAAATAGCGTGCAGGCTTTCCTTGGCTTAGAGGTAAAGATGCATTCAGATGTGTGTGCCTCGTACCGTATGTTCCTGTGAGTGCTTTTGTAATGCTGTTTTTGTTCATTAGCTAGTTTTCAGAATATAAAAGTTATGCTTTGATAGAGCCACTTTGTTACTTCTTTTCTAGTCTTTTTCCCCCCAAAGCCCTTCTGATTTAAATGTTTCCTTCATCTATTCTTGATGGCATTTCCATACGTAGCTATTTCCTTCTTATTGCTCCTTAACTCTCCTTTATAAAAACTGACATTTATACTATTCCAATAATTGCTTCTTTTTGCCTGTCTTTTGTCCAAAATTTTTTTAAACTCTATTTTAGGACAAGTGGATCTGTTTTCAAATGTGCAATCTAATAGGATTATATTTTTAACAGTTTGACATTTTCAAATTAATGGCTACAAAAAATAGGATCATATGAAAGTGCCAGTCAGTGAGAATGAAAATGAATGAAACTCAGCTCCCTAGAGGGTCTGTATTTACATACATTTTCTTTACCACTACGCATCCAGTTCAGCCTAATTATAAACATAGCCTAAGCCATGTGTCACACTCTGTTGCAATACTGAACTTGTTGAATGTTCCCTGTTAGCAAGTTAGGATCATTAGGCTGTGGTGAGTCTTCATTTAGTTCCATAAGAATTTGGCATAAGGATACTTGGGAGGCCTTGACAGGAGGATCACAAGTTCAAGGCCAGCCTGAGTAACTTAGCAAGACCCTGTCTCAAAAAAGTTAAAAGGGCCAAGTGCTTGTAATCCCAGTACTTGGGAGGCTGAGACAGCGGCATCACAGGTTCACAGCCAGCCTCAGCTACTTAGTGAGGCCCTCTGCAACTTAGATCCTATTTCAAAATAAAGAATAAAGCCAGGCGTGGTAGCACAGGCTTGTAATCCCAGCTTTTGGGAGGCTAAGACATGAGGATCACAGTTCAAGGACAGCCTCAGCTACTTAGTGAGGCCCTTTGCAACCTAGTGAGACCCTGTTTCAAAAATAAGATTAAAAAATAGGGCTGGGGGTGTAGCTTAAAGGTAAAAATGCCCCTAGGTTCCGTCCCTAGTACAGCAAAAAATAAAATAAAAGATAAAAAATTAAAAGGGACGGGGATGCAGTATTCAATCCCTCATACCACAAATGAATAAAAAAATAGGAAAAAGAATTTGTGCCTGTGTGTGTATGTGTGTTCATGTGAAACTGAGGGTTGAACACAAGAGCATTCTATCATTGGGCTATACCCCAAGCCTTTTTATTGTTTGTTTGGTATTTTTTTTGGTAGTAATGGGAATGGAACCCTTCTACCTCCGCACTATACTCCCAGACCTACTTTATATTTTATTTAGAAACAGGGTCTCTTAAGCCAGCAAGGCTGGCTTCGAACCTGCAAGATCCTCCTGTCTCCGTCTCCCAAGATCGGGGGGATTACAAGCGTGCGCCACTACGCCCGGCACCAAGCCTTTTTTAAAAAGTTTTATTTTGGCTGAGCATGGTGGCGCACACTTGTAATCCCTGCGCTTGGGAGGCAGAGACAGGAGGATCATGCAGGTTCTAAGCCAGCCTTGTTGCCTCAAGAGACCCTGTTTCCAAAAATAAAAAAGTATAAAATAGATCTGGGAGTGTAGTCTGGAGGTAGAAGGGCTTCCAAGAACCCCAGTACCAAATACATACATACATACATACATACATACATACATACATACATACATACATAGTTTTATTTTGAAACATGGTCTCATTAAGTTGCCCAGGCTGGCCTTGAATTTGTGATCCTCCTGTGTTAGCCTCCCACGTATTGGAATTACTGGCCAGTGGCACTGGCCTGTCTAAAGAAATAACTGTCATTATTTTCTCTAGTTAGTGATTTTAAGATTGGCCAGAGAATTGGTTACCTTGGAGCTGATCATTTTTGTACCTCAAAAATGAAAGTATATAGGGAATAAAATTCTTTGTTGCAGAAATGTATTTTTATGTATTTTAGCATATAGTTTTTTTTGTGTGTGTGGTACTGAGGATTGAACCCAGGTGCATTCTACCTCTGCGCTGCACCCACAGCCTCCACTTCTCTTTTTTTAATTTTTGAAATAGGATCTCACTAGGTTGTTGAAAGTCTCACTATTTGCTGAGGCTGTCCTTGAAGCTGTAATCCTCCTGTCTCAGCCTCCCAAGTACTTGGATTACAGGCATGCTCCACCATGCCCAGTTTAGCATTATAATTTATTTTTAAAAAATATGATACAGCCAGGTGTGGTGGTGCAAGCTTGTACTCCCAGCATTCGGGAGGTGGAGACCAGAAGATGGCGGTTCACGGACAGCCTCAGCTACTTAGTGAGGCCCTTCACAACTCAGTGAGACCCTGTTTCCAAAAATAAATAAATAAAAAAAAGAATAAAAAATAGAACTGGAGGTGTAGCTCAGAGAAAGAGTGTCCCCTGGGTTCCATCCCAAGTACCGCAAAAAAAAAAAAAAAAAAGATACAGATAGTAAAAGAAGGCATGCCAGCCATTGAGATGGAGTTAGTCGCATGGCTCGGTTTTGGTTTATGTTCTGGTTTTAAGTGGCTGAATACATTTACGTGGATTCTACATAAGTTTATTGGAATACTTGCAACTCTTCGTTTTCAGGCTCTGTCTTAGCTGACCCTCCACTCCTGGCAGTTGGATGTACGACTCTTCTCTAGCATGGCATTTGGTGACTGGTTATAGGATTTACTGCTCAATCTCCAACGAATAGTGAAATAGGATCAGTTTCGCCCACTTCCTTGAGAGACAGTCAGACAGTGAAGGGGTCTTAGGAACTTAATTTGTTTTGTTCTCCATGCTAGCAGAGGACAGCTCTGGTGTAAGTCTTAGGGAATAAAATTAACTTATTTGGGATTTTTTTATATTTTTGATTCTTCTATAATTATGGATAATCCCCATACTTAACAGATAGATAACAGAACACATAAATAGAAAGAAGAAAAATGCAAAAGAGAATATTACTGTTTCTTTACTTGGAGAAACAGACTAGATGAGGATTGTACATTGTTTTGACTGTCAGATCTCGGGTCTAGAATTCACGTAAAGATAACTTTTCTAAGCATTTGTGTTGCTAACTAGCATAGAGAAATTGTGATCCTTGAATTCCTTGCATGCTATGTTTGTACCCCCTAGTTTTCTTTTTTTTTTTTTTCCTTCTTCTTCTTCTTCTTTTTGGTGGTACTGGGGTTCCTGGAAGCCCTTCTACCTCCAGGCTACACTCCCAGACATATTTTATATTTTTATTTGGAAACAGGTTCTCTTAAGCCAGCATGGCTGGCTTCGAACCTGTGGAATCCTGTCTCTGCCTCCCAAGTGCAGGGATGTATGTCAGAGGTAGAATACCCATGGGTTCAATCCCCAGTACCACATAATAATAATAAAATCGAACTGGGGGTGCAACTCAGAAGTAGAATGTCATTGGGTTCAGTCTCTTAACATACATAAATGCACACGTATACACACACACACACACACACACACACACACACAACTCAGAAGTAGAATGTCATTGGGTTCAGTCTCTTAACATACATAAATGCACATGTACACACTCACACACACACACACACAACTCAGAAGTAGAATGTCATTGGGTTCAGTCTCTTAACATACATAAATGTGCACGTACACACACACACACACACACACACACACACACACACACACCCCAAACCTGTCATTACTGTATTCAGAGATTAAACTTATTTTTGTGGCAGTTTGTTGTTTTGTTTTGTTTTTGTTGTGCTGGGGGTTAAAACCAGGGGCATTTTACTGCCAAGCTACACCCCAGTTATATTTTGTATTTGTATTTGTTTGTTTGTTTTTTTTTTTTTTTTTGGTGGTACTGGGGTTCCTGGAAGCCCTTCTACCTCTGGGCTACACTCCCAGACCTATTTTTTATACTTTTTTATTTGGAAACAGGGTCTCATAAGCCAGCGCGCGCGGCTGGCTTCGAACCTGCGCGATCCTCCTATCTCTGCCTCCCAAGCGTGGGGATTACAAGCGTGCGCCACCACGCCCGGCCTGTATTTGTATTTGGAGACAGGGTCTTCCTAAGTTACTGAGAGACTCACTAAGTTGCTGAGGCTGGTCTTGAACCTGTGATACTCCTGTCTCAGTCTTCCAAGTACGGGATTACTGGTGTGTGCTACCACAACCAGCTTTCACAAGCTCTTGATCATAATTATTAAACATATGGAACCAAATTCAGCAATTTTGTAATCCCAGCATTCAGGAGGCTGAGATCAGAGGATCGCAGTTCATGGACAGCCTCAGCTACTTAGTGAGGCCCTTTGCAACTCAGTGAGACCCTGTTTAGAAAACTAAAAAAAGATTAAGCCCAGCATGGTGGCACATGCTTGAAATTCCAGCACTTGGGATGATGAGACAGGAGGATCTCACAGGTTCAAAACCAGCCTTAGCTACTTAGTGAGGCTCTCAGCAACTTAGTGAGACACTGCTTCCAAATAAAGTATAAAATAGGTCTGGGAGTATAGCCCAGAGGTAGAAAAAGCTCCTGGGTTCCATCCCCAGTACCACACACACACACACACACACACACAAAAAAAAAAAAAGACTAAAAATTGGGGCTTGGGATGTAGCTCGGAAGTACAGTAACCCTGGGTTCCATTCTTGGTACTGCAAAAAAGAAAAATTATTTTTGTTGTATTTAGGTAAGCTGGGTAAGTATTTTTCTCCGTTCTCTAGTGCATGCTATGCTTAATTAGAAGATGAACAAAGTCAATTAGTCTGATTTAGAGGGACACCTGAAGATTAATTTTATCATTTAACCAGAAAGAAGTTCTCTTTAATACAGAGGAATATAGTACTTGTAATTTTTATTGATGTGGCATTAATTGTTCTCTTTAATACAGAGGAATATGTTACTTATAATTTTTATTGATGTGGCATTAATTTTAAAGTTGAAATGATTGGAAACAACTCAGCCTAGTAAAAAGTTAATGTTTTCCGTGTTCAGTTTCACATATTCTATCCGTATACATTTTTATTTGATTCCCATCGTTCTTAAAAATCATAATTAATATATTCTGTGTTTATAAAGTATCTTGCTTAACTGTTTTAGATGCTAGCTAAACAGTTGGAAGCTCTTGGCCTGGCTGAAAAGCCTCAGTTGGTGACTCGCTTTCAAGAAGTTTTCCGTGCCATGTGGTCTGTGAATGGTGATTCAATCAGCAAGATATATGCAGGCACTGGAGCTCTTGAAGGAAAGGCTAAGGTACGTCCATATCTAACAAATATTACTGAATATTGTCTTTTAATTCTCTTAATGAAGCTTTTTAAATGGCCTTTGTAAACTAATAGATATTTTAAATTAATACATATCTAATTTAGAATTCTGTTTTATCATGCTTGGATGCCCTCTTTGATAGCTCCTTCTGCAGTGGGCACTAATGATTAGATGGCACATACATATTTCCTTAGGTTTGGGGGCTAGGTATAGTGACATGTTTAGTCACTTAGTAATAATCCACTAAGACTGTATATGTATTGCTTTTTTTCTAGTATTCTCTTGTATATGTTTTACCTTTTAGGTTTTCATATATTATAAAAATGGTTCTTTAACCATAGTCCTCCTAATAAAGTACCCTATCTCGTTTGCCTTTGTGGCTCCTGTTGTTTAATAGATGTGTGATAAGTGCGGGATAAATAAATCTGTAGGGAATTTATGCAGTACCTACCATGAACTCAGTGTTACAAGGCTTTATTGTTGAGATATCCTTTTACTTATTTTGCCTTGAAAAGGAGGTTATCAGAATGTGCCCCAAAATGTGAGATATCGATTTAATTATAATTCTGCATTTTATCATTACTTTTTAATTACTGGCATTATCTATAGATTACTTTCCCCTCAGATTTTGGGACTATACTTTTCATTATTTTATGTACATAAATATTATTGAACTTTTTAAGGCATCCTGCCCTGACTTAAATGTATAGATGATTTAAATCTGTACAGTCCCTCAAATCACTCCAGGAATAAAATAAGAACATTCACCACTTTCAAAGTTTCCACTCAGCTTCTTCAGGATAGCAGCTGAATTCTGTAGAGAGCACTGGTCACCTCCAGGCCTTCTTTAATCGCCAAGTCTTTTCCCCCTTCTGCATCTCAGAGTACCGTGGCTCTGCCCACACGCTTTACCTGCCTGCGTTTTGTTTTCACTTCAGTAAATATTTACTTCTTAAATGCATCCAATTTTTGAAAACCTGAAATGGTTAAACTTTCATTTATACCTTCTAAGTGTAAAAATCATAATTCTTGCTATTAAAAGCTGATTCCCTACTGCTTAAATTATTCTTTTTTTTTCTGCCTTTTTGTTTCTGCTATGACTAAGACAATATATGTACAGAGATTACATATATTTTCAGTGGTCTTTTATCATTAACATACTATATTTATATAAAATCTTTATGTATTAAATATACTTGTCTGAATTGAGCTAAAAATCTAACATCTGAACTGCTCTTTCTTTTCCTTTCTCTGGATTCCTTTTGATTAATTGCCTGACTTTGTGAATGGTGAGTGTTTTTTCAATAATATCATTTGTGTATGTTTTATGGAAGGGAAATAATGTTTTAAGGACAAATATAGTGGTATTCATTTAGCGCATTTAAGAAAATTGCTTCTTTATTCTGAAGTTTCTAATTACTGTTCTTCTGAGGAATGAAAATTACATATTGGAAGCTAAAGTTATTTTCCAAAAAGCAAAAGTTTTGGTTTTTTTTTTTTAGTCAAAATCTGTTAGATCAAAATAATTTCATTTCTTTTTTCTTTTTTCTTTTTTTTTTTTTTTGGCAGTACTGGGGATAAAACCTAGGGGCATTCTACCTTCCAGCTACATACCCAGCCCTATTTTTTGAGTTGCAAATGGCCTCACTAAGTAGCTGAGGCTATCTGTGAACCGCAATCCTTCTGTCTCAGCCTTCCAAATGCTGAGATTACAAGCATGCACCACCACCCCCAGTCAAAATAAATATTTTTGATAGCTAGCATTCCTAAGTAAAGTATATATTCATTAAAAGCCATAATCATGAGTTCAGTCTCCAGAACCACAAAAAAAGCTATAACCAATTCTCTTACTGTAGAATAAACTTATTACTTTTATGATTTACATTTGTAGAGGCAAAAAATGATTCAAAATATACAAACTATACTTTACATATGTAATATCTGGGAACTATATTTGTAAATTTCTTTTTAGGCCAAACCTTTAATCTTAGGTTTAGTTTTAGTTTTAACTAACAAAAGTTATATGGGAGCAATTTCAGTTTTATTTTCCTATTTATCGAAATAATTTGAAGTTTTTCTAAGAGTCTGTTAGTTTAGTATGTTTTTATTTCTCTACCCATTCTATCCCCATATTTAAAGGTTATAATGTAAAAAGAGATTTAAATAAGTACACTTCTGTTTATTTTCTGTTTACTAAACAATTTTAAACATTTCTGGAAATCACTATTGGGTACAGTGGCACTTAGTTCTTTTATGCAGAACTGTTACTCAAAAGAGGAAAGGAAACAGTGACATCTTGAGGCTGTTAGTGTAATGGTTCTATATTCAAACTAATGGTTAAGGCCTTTCTAAACTAAAATCACATAAAACTAATGTAAGTAAAATCAACAGTATTTACAATGAAAGCCGTGTTCCTTTCTCCTTCCACAGGCTGGAAAGTTAAAAGACGGTGCTCGTTCTGTTACCAGAACAATTCAGAACAACTTCTTTGACAGCTCCAAGCAAGAGGCCATTGATGTTTTGCTCCTGGGAAATACTCTAAATAGTGATTTATCTGACAAAGCCCGAGCACTGTTAACTACTGGAAGTTTGCGTGGTATGCATACTTTGTATTTTATTTACTTTATGTAACTTTAGCCCTTCTAAAAGTCCAAGAAGCAAACTTATTTACATAAATAATTTTTAAATTTAAGTGCATTAAGATAGTTTTGGAAGGAATTTCTTTAAAGGTGATGTTTAAATGTTGCATTTTCCCAGGGAAGCTTGTCTCTCTTAACATGTTTATACCATACTCAGTGGTATTACTTAGGCATAAACTAACGAAATATTTTTATCTATTTAGTATCCATATTTTTCTATTGATTGAGGGGGTAAATAGTATTACTAACTTTATACAAGATAGGATTTCATAAAATTTTCAGCTAGCATTTATAGTAGGGCAGCCAATAGTCTGATTATATTTAAAATAAACTTTCTTGAAAGAACAAACACCTATGTTAATTTTCTAATTACCACCCCAAAATTTTCTGCAACTTGATCTTAAATTTTAATTGTTTATTTCAGAATGAGCACCAAATGGTAATAATTTAAAGTAGTGCTTTCTATTGATCACTAACGCTATTACCAGTTTTAAAATTTGACAGAAATATATGGCTTTCAAGATAGCTTTTTATTTCTCATTGTATATCTTTTATTAAAATTAAAATAATTTGAGTTTCTCATGTCAGTGAACATATAAAAGCAGTAGTATAGGGAAACTCAGTATTCATAATAGAGTTCTCTTTTTGTCCCCGCCCAGCTTTATTGAGGTATAATGGATAAAATAAATTTAGGCTTCCTTAGTTCCACTTTTTGTTTTTCATTTGAACTTTATAGCGTGTAAACATTTTTTTCCAGTTAGTTAGCACCAGACTAAACCTGTTCAAATAGAAGAAAATAATTCCTGCATCAATAATGTCTGTTGGGTCGTTTGCTCGGTTGGGTAGGTGACCTCAGAATTCCACAGGGTGCCCTGAAGGCCATCTCCTTAGAGATCTGTAAGGAGGCTGGGGGACGGAAACTTACTCAGATTCTGGGGGGAAAGAAATCTGATGTTAGCTGCTACTTTCAACGTCAGGATCTCTTCCTGGTTTCCACAAGTAGAGACTGACTGATTTGTGTTTTGTACCTCTTTCCACCTGTGCCTACTTTGATGTGGAGGCATTAATAAGCAACAATTGAAGTAAGTGGTTGAAGGAAAGAAGAGAAGCCAAGAGCCTAAGTAATTCCCAAACTTAAGCATCAGGGTTTTAGTTTCCTGCACATTTTACTAAATGTAAAATATGCCTTTAAAAAAAGTACAGTCAGTTCTTCTATAACGCTTGTTTTGAGACTGGGAATTTGTTCCAACATGATCTATGAACTAGGAATGATTTGAGCATAATGCCAATTTTGCATGAGCTTATGAGTGATTTTGCTGGCCAAGCATCATAAAGTAAATGCAGAAAACTGTACTCAACAGAACTGAATTGGGTACTCATATGTAAAATAAACATACACATATGCATACACCTTAGACCTCTTCCCTACTCCAGTTCACCACATCTTCCTAGCCATACCCATCCATATTTGGTCTTTCACTTCCCATCCATTTTTATAATCTTTCTGCCATCATTCACAGTTATTATAACCTGCTGATGCCTATATCTACAAACCTAACTTCATGTTTTTTCACAGTGAAATGCCTTATTGATACTACAATACATGAATACTATCATGTTGTTTTATAGCCTTTTAACACACATAATACAGTGTTACTGTGTTATATTAAGTTCTTACCATCTTTAGCATGTCACTGTTCAAGTTTTCATTGTGGTACCCCAACCCCATTTTCCCCATAAGCTTCATGGCTATGGGGATTTGCACAATTTTGCATAGTGTAATGATGTTTTTAGAACACATATATCTTGTTATAGCTGAACTGATGGTACTTATCAACTGGTGAGTCCCACAAAATATGTGAAAAGGTATATATTAGAGCAGTACCTTCCATATCTTCAGTGCCTGTCCTTCAGCCTCTTAGGTACGTACACACACACACACACACACACACACACACACACACACACACACACGAATAGCTAGAAAAACACCCCAGGGCCTTCTGATTGTGAAACGGTGGACCTTGCTCAGTCACTGTAGAATTTCTTGAGATGAAGAGGGTTTGTATCAGTTATTGTCATTTATTTGTTCTCTTTGGTGTCTTATAACCATCAGACAAAAAAATCAAGTCATCAAATTGATTTTTAAAAAAGGGGAGGCCATCTCAGAATGTGTTATCATAACACTCCAGATTTTAACTGTAACTTGTTGTTTTACTAATGATTCTTTGTTTTCTTCTTGACGCATCCATAGTTTCTGAACAGACATTACAGTCAGGTACAGTATAGAAAATCAATCTATAAGTAAAAGCAACTTTTTCTTTATTTTTCTAAAGTTGACACTGTATACAAACAGAGATATAATTGGAAATTTTCTCATTTTGTCCTCAGAATCTAACAGGGTAAATTGATATTTTGTTTTAATCTGAGGAGAAAAATCTGTGAAAATTAAGTACTTCATTCAGAAGGAAATACACAATGTGTTTTGTCTTCCTAAATCAAAGGCTTAATTCCAATGAAAGATGATTCAGCTGGTTTTAATTTCATTTTTTTATTTCTTTGAGTAGACACCACTAGTGTTGTATCTTACTCTTAATAGGCTACTGAAAAAAAAAAAACAGATATGGCTATTTTGGAGTAATTTCAGAGTACTGTCTATACTGTTTTTGACTTTTCAACAGTGTTTTTCACACACAAAATTTAAGAAGGTGTGCTATTTTCTTACATTATGTATGATATATTTTCTCTAACTACACACTGCACTAAAATATTATCTGAAATTTTTTAATTTCAAAAAGCATCAGATTGCTCACAAAACCAGAAAAGTTAAAGGCATAGAACCTACAAGATATTATTTTTATTGCTTGTTTATTCATGAGAACCTCATGTCTTCATTCTCTGGACAAGGTTTATAGTCTTGTCTTTAAAGATGACTCTGGCAGAAAGAACAAAAACAAAACTCATTCCAGAAATGTAGCTGAAAGTGATGCCCTTTTTTCCCCTTCTTAAGATTTGGTACCACTTAAATTGATTTTGCCTAGTGGTTGTTCTGAATCTTTTGAGAAGCTATTGATTATTTTATTGAGAAAGGGTGCACTTGGCTATGGTTTGGGGTTATATAATTTCAGAATACCATTTTCTAAATTGAGGTGGCATTTAAGGATGGATATCTGTTGTTTGAGCACAGATTCATTATTTTTTAAGCATATTAAGGTGCCAACCAGTATAGAACTAGGAGTATATATAGATTTTGCTCTCTTATTTCACTTAAAAACGTATTCAACTTTATTAATTCATACAATATGACAACCTGTTTTGGTTCACACTGGCCATTATTGGTTGCTGGATACTTTAGGTCATATAATCATAGAATTTATATCTTGACAGAATAGATGATAGAAACTGTTTTCTCAGTAGTAACAATGGCAGTGACTTCAACTATAAAGGCCAGTGAGAAACTATCTTGATAGAGAATGGTTTTTATCCAAGTATAGTCAACTTTGAACTAACCATACCTGTAACAGGCTGGCACAGATTATCTGCTTTCATTATTACCGAGACACCTCTACATAAAATCGAATCAAGTAGCAGGAGGGGGAGAAATCTGTGTATCTGCTCTTGGGAAACATGAGGATGTGCCTATCTATATCAGCAGTTCTCTTAGGAGTCCTCAGGACCAAACTATATTCAGAGTTATACCGAAGTACCATTTACCTTTTGCACTCTCATTTCCTCTATTTCTTGGTATCATAAAATAATAATGCCCAGTAAAATAAGATTATATGATAAACAAGAGTAGTTTTGATTTCTTTTTCTTCTTAACTAGTAAATTGCCATTGAAATACAAATTCTGTGTTTTTAGGTAGAGATCCTTTTAAAGTTCTATTCATTTTTAACTGCCAAGAAGTTAGCCAAAATGGAATATGGTTTAGAAAGGGAAAAAATAGGTGGTAGACCAAAAAAAAAAAAAAAATATATTGAGCCGGGCTTGGTGGCGCACGCTTGTAATCTCCGCGCTTGGGAGGCAGAGACAGGTGGATCACACAGGTTCGAAGCCAGTCGCGCTGGTGTAAGAGACCCTGTTTCAAAAATATAAAATAGGTCTGGGAGTGTAGCCCGGAGGTAGAAGGGCTTCCAGGAACCCCAGTACCACCAAAAAAAAAAAAAAAAAAATTAAGGAAAAGGCTGAGAATTCAAAATGTATTGAACAGTCACTTAACAGTTATGTGTTGAACACTTACTTTGTACCAAGCACTATTTTTGTTACTGGAGATATGTCATTAAATAAACCAATATTCCACCCTCACGGAGCTTCCATCCCCATGAAGGGAGACAGCTACAGAACAATTAAATAAAATACAGATTGCTTGTCCCTTGTCTGAAATGGCTGGGGTCAGCAGTGATTCGGATCTCAGAGGCTTTTGGCTTTTTGAGTATTTTACCACTTGAGCATCCCCAACCTGAAACTCTGACATTTGAAATGTTTCAAAATCCTAAACTTTTGAATATGATGTTGATGCTCAAAATTTTTTGGATTTCAGATTTTCAAGTTTTTGAGTTAGAGTCTGGTGCTCAACCTGCACATAGTTTGCAATTATGATAAATGCTGTAGAGTAAAAATAAGAAAGGATTAGATAACAGAAAGTCAGGCACAGAGTGCAGTTTTAACCGAGGTGGTCGGGGTGGCCTCACTGGAAATAAAGACCTGAAGGAGGAGAAAGGAGTGTTGCTGCGGTGGGAACCTCCAGGGCAGGGGCCCCTGGTAGGAGCAGGCCTGGTATCTTTCTGAAACCCTAGGGAGGCCCGTGTGAGGTGATAGATGAGGGCGAGGAAAAGAGGAATCATTTAGAGCCCCGTAGGCCCTGCTAGGGACTCCTCCTTATGCTCTGCGTGCCGTGGGAGCTTGTCGTGATTTCACCCTCAGACATCTCATCTGCCATAATACCTACATTTGTCAGGGAGTCATTAGACATCAAGTCACCTGTCAGCAGCAAGAATTTTAAATGTACATGTTCTTAAGTGTCCTTGTTTAGGGAGAAATAAAACCACCCTCTTAATAAAAAGTGTATGAAAGTCCAGTTGCTGTATTCCTAAAAATCCATTTTATTTTATACATTATAAAACAGTGAAGCATTTCATTGGAACAGAACTATTCTGCATGTTTATGTTGCTGCAGTAATTTTGTATAGTTTTTTTTAACTTTGGCTATTATAGTTAATTTCACTGATTTTGTGTGTGTGTATGTGTGTGTGTTCCCGCACGTGTGTGTGCGTGCGCATAAGTGTGTATGTAGATTAATCACGTCATGCTGGGCTTGGCATTCAAGGCTGATTTTGGGGGTACCTGTGCATGTACCGTATTTGTGGTTGTGATGATAATTGTACTTTCCAGACATATCTAAGTTATGAAAATCTATTTTTATAAATAATTTAATGTAGCTAACATTCTGTTGTGTCTTGTTTTTGATTAGCATCTTCCAAAGTACTAAAGAGCATGTGTGAAAACTTCTACAAGTATTCAAAGCCCAAAAAAATTCGGGTGTGCGTCGGCACCTGGAATGTGAATGGTGGGAAACAGTTTCGCAGCATAGCTTTTAAGAATCAGACACTGACCGACTGGCTTCTTGATGCACCCAAGTTAGCTGGCATCCAGGAGTTTCAAGGTTGGCTTTTCATCATATGGGCTTAATAAAAAAAACTGACTGTGATTTACTGATGTAGGCAATAAATGTCGTATTTCATAGAATGCATTAATTTATGAGAAACTTTGACTTTTAAAGTTTGTAAGCCAACATTTTCATAGATCAAATTTATAAAAATCTTACTTTTTTCTGAACCTTTTCTCTGCTTTATAAAAACATAATGGTCAAACAAAAAGTAGCCAGGCGTGGTGGCGCACGCTTGTAATCCCTGCACTTGGGAGGCGGAGACGGGAGGATCGCGCAGGTTCGAAGCCAGCCGCACTGGCTTAAGAGACCCTGTTTCCAAAAATAAAATATAAAATATAAAATAGGTCTGGGAGTGTAGCCAGGAGGTAGAAGGGCTTCCAGGAACCCCAGTACCACCAAAAAAAAAAAAAAAAAAAAAAGTACTTTTCTTTAAAAGTTGATTCTCAAAATATGGATTCAAATGTAATTTGATATCTTAAAGGTAGCCATATAAATAAGAAAGAAAAACTATTTCTGTTTTTATTCTTTCAAACCAGTGTGGACCAAGATTATTACTTTGTAATTGATAATTTTGTTTTTAAGCATAATATGTCCCATTTTTTATTTCTAGTCTTCTGTTTAGTTACTGTGGTAAGAAATATCAAGGTGGGTCATAAGTAGTCTTACAAAACAGATTTCTCCTAAACTTTTTATTAAAATTCTCCTTTTCACTTATATTAACGCAAACTGGAAGTAGAAGTGATAGTTACAATAATAATAATAAAATAATAGCTAACACTATAATTCTAAGCAATTTCCATATGTTTGTTTAATATTTATAATAAACCTATTGTATTCCAGTTTTACAGATAAGGAAACTGAGACAGAAAGGGAGATAAGCTGGTCACGCGGGCGGCCAGTAGTGGCAAGTCAGGGTCTGAACACAGACAGTTTGGCTCTAGCGTCTGAGCACCACACTGCATTTATGTGCTAACTCGGGCACGTTGCTTAGGTCCTCTAAAGCTTCAATATTCTGTCTGTAAATAAAAGAGAAAAATAATTGGTCTTATAAGGTATTTGTGTGGGGATTAAATGAGATGACACAAGTTTAAACCTGGCACATAATAATTGCCCTGGAGTCAATAATTTCCCCCCCTCAGTATTAGTTCATAGTAATTATAGGCTTATTCTAGCTATTTGTCCTTTTTTTTTTTAAATGTTGGGGCTCCCTGAAGTACCTGGGCTGCTGGGCTGCTTATCAGAAGCAGCTACTGTTTTTTTTTTTTTTAGTGCTTGTCAATTATGAGAGGGCCGATAGCTGGAAGAGAGTAGATGTATCTTAACCCCTGGTTCACTCATTCTCCTGGATTCCTTTCATCTAGGAAATAGCAAAAAGGTCAAATTGGAATGTGAAGAATGCCTCCTGGCTGTTATCTCCAATTGGAGATCATTTCTCAGCCACTTCATCCTTTGCGCCTTTTCTGAATAATTCCTTTACGTCCAAGTTTTATTCACTTTAGCCTTTGAGAAGCGGCTGGTTTCCTTTGTTGTTTATGGACCACACTTTAATAAGAGTTTTTTCAAAATGGTTACCTGAGAGTTTGCCAGAATAATAATCTTAAAGAGGCAAACATGAGATATTTTAATAGAAAGTAAATTTAAAGTAATGTTATCTTATTTGTGAATTTTTGCCTTTACTATGAATTTGGTTAAATTCAAAATCCGATCTCAGCAAAGCTTGAACGGAAGGATAGGAGAAGAAGAAAGCTGAGGTTGTTAAATGGAGGAGCTACATACGAATATGTGTAATAGCATAAATACAACACGATTAACCTGGTCACTCTCTATTGGGGGGGAGGGAAAAGGAGGGGGAAGGACATGAAGCACAATGTAAATGTACACCACTCTCAGTATGTTCCACTTATAAAAAAAAAATTAAAAAAAGCCACATTAAAAAAAAGAAATCTTTGTAGGACATAATGAATATTATTCTTGTACTAAATAGAAAATTTAATTCATAGAATTGAATTTATGAAGGTATAATTTTAACTGTATCTGAAAGTTTTAATTCTCTTAAAATTTAGTATATGTTTGAACTAGTAAAAGTTGATTCCAGCCTGGGTGTGGTGGCACATGCTTATAATCCCAGTACTTGGGAGGCTGAGACAGGAGGATCACAGGTTCAAGGCCAGGCTCAGCTACTTAGTGAGGCCCTCTGATACTTAGACCCTGTTTCAGAATAAAAGATAAAAATAGGTCTGGAGCCAGGCGTGGTGGCGCACACTTGTAATCCCCACGCTTGGCGGAGAGAGGAGGATGGCGCAGGTTTGTAGTCAGCCTCGCTGGCTTAAGAGACCCTGTTTCCAAATAAATAAAAAATATAAAATAGGTCTGGGAGTGTAGCCCGGAGGTAGAAGGGCATCCAGGAACCCCAGTACCACCAAAAAAAAAAAAAAAGCCTGGAGATTTAGCTTGTAGCTAAGTGACTCTAGATTCAATCCCCAGTACCAATAAATAAATAAATAAATAAATAAATGTTGATTCTAGTCAACTGGCTGTGTAATCCCAGTACATGGGAACCTGAGACAGTGGCATCTTATGATCGAGGTCAGTCTTAGGGTGAGACCCTATTGTAAAAATAAAATATAAAATATGGGTTGGGGGTGTAGCTCAGAGGTAGAATACCTCTAGGTTCAATCTCTAGTAATGTACATATATACAAAAAAAAGTTGTTACCAGTCAGAAGCTACCAGTTGTTCATCCCAGTGTTTTTAAGCTGCACCCTCATATACAGGACCCTCAGCCCAGCCAAAAAAATGGCCATAACCTCAGTCTAAATGCTTTGATTAGATGCTTCAACCAGAGAAATAACTACTGCCTATTGGAAAATGTCAATTCTGTGTGAGTTTTCTTCCAAATTAAAAAAAAATGTATGTAAACAATATTCATTACCATTTTTACTTTAAGGAAAAATTATGAATGGCATGGGAAAATATATTTCAAGTTTTTTTCTATTTTGCCTCTCACTCTAAAACCAAAAACAATGTATACTATTGTGTATTGAGCCCTGAGTGCAGCTCACAAAACAGGCATTTTAATATTTAGTAAGAGCATATTCCTATATGTGAATTTAACCTGCATTTCCAAAAATAACAAATTACATCAAATTAAATATTTTTTTCTTTATAACATCCTAGTTATAAAGTTATATTTTATTTATAATATTCTAGAACCATTATGGAAGTTGTACTGTTAAATAATAATTAATAAAAGAAAATTAATGGAAAAAAAATAAATTCAAAATCCGAAAATAGATTTTAGGCTTTTATGTTCTATTGGGTGGGGTTGAAGCTTGACTAAAGCAACTTTTGAAGGTATTTCTTGGATGCTTAATTGTAGATAAAAGAAGTAAGCCAACTGATATATTTGCAATTGGTTTTGAAGAAATGGTGGAGTTGAATGCTGGAAACATTGTGAATGCAAGGTAAGCTACCCAGGTAACACGACAGGAGCATTTCCCTGTTGAGGGACATAGAGGACAGGTAGTGTGTCGGCCAGCTTTTCTTTGCTGTGACCAAAGTATCTGGCACACGGTGTGGAGGAGAGGTATTTTAACTCATGGCTTCAGAGCATTCAGTCCATGGTCACAGCACCATCTATCTGGGCCCAAAATGAGCCAGAACCGGCTTGACAGAGGAGAGCTGCTCGTCTCATGGCAGCTGGGAAGCAGAGGGGGTGGGGGGCAGGGGCAAGATTCGGCTCTCAAGGGTGCGCGCCCAGAGCCCTGCTTCCTCCAACCATGCCCACCTGCCTGTAGCTTTCCGCCAGCTCTCAGTTGTTCACTCTGCTCTCAGTGAGTCCATCACTCGATGCCAGGACCCTCATGATCCACGTATCCCCAAAGTCCCACCACTGAGCATGGCTGCACAGAGGACCCAGCCAGCAGAGGAGCCTTTGGGACATTACAGGTCCAAACCATGACATAGCTAAGTCACTGCTACAAGGATAGGTTGGAATAATACATGGAAAGGTGCTTTTCAAACTGTTTCTTTTTTTTTTTTTTTTTGGCAGCACTGGGAATGGAACCCAGGGGCATTCTACCTCTGAGTGATACCCTAGTTTTTAACTTATTCTTTATTTTGCAACAGGGTCTCACTGAGTTCCAAAGGGCCTCACTAAGTAGCTGAAGCTGGCTTTGAACATGCACAATCCTCCTGTCTCAGCTTCCCAAATGCTGGAATTACAAGCGTGCGCCACGACGCCCGGCCTTTATATCTTAATATTTATTATATTAGAAATTAAAGCTGAAGCCGGGCGTGGTGGTGCACGCTTGTAATCCCCGCGCTTGGGAGGCTGAGACAGGAGGATCGCACGGGTTCAAAGCCAGCCGCGCGCGCTGGCTTAGGAGACCCTGTTTCCAAATAAAAAATATAAAAATAGGTCTGGGAGTGTAGCCCGGAGGTAGAAGGGCTTCCAGGAACCCCAGTACCACCAAAAGAAAAAAAAAAAAAAAAAAAAAAAAAAAAAAAAAGCTGAAAATTTAGAAACATTTATTAACCCATTTTGTCCCATCATTCCAGATGTGGGACACCTATAAAAACTTAAATTGAGCAATAAATGTTCCACTTATGATAACTTTGGAATAGTTACTATATTTGTAGAGATCTATTCATTTGACAAAAGATTAGAGGCAAATGATTAGTGTTTGAAAATGTGTGAAAATGTAGGAAAAGTATATAAAGGATATATAAACTCTAGATTTGGAGTTTTCCTTTTTAAAGGAAACAAAGAAAAGCAGCCTGCATGAAGGTTTTAGAGTCTTGTAAAATTTGGGTAGATAAAAGTATGCCATCTTTTTAAAGATTCCCTCTTAATATTCTCTGATAGCACAACAAATCAGAAGCTCTGGGCCGTGGAGCTTCAGAAGACAATCTCTAGAGACAACAAGTATGTGCTGCTGGCTTCCGAGCAGTTGGTGGGCGTCTGTCTGTTTGTTTTTATTAGACCACAGCATGCGCCTTTTATCAGGTCAGTAAACGGCACTCTGCCACAGCCTGCTTCCTACCATTACATCGCAACAAAGGCACAGAATGTTTATTGCTTCAACCCTTGCCACTAGTTCTTGTTTGCGTTAGTAATACGTCAAAATACTAAAAACATATCAGAAGTGTATTTTTGTTTCAAAAGTCACTAATATCTTCACTGTACTACTTTATAGGCTCGCCCTCAAATGCAATAGGATGCATCGTTTTGTGGTCATGTAATGTGTATCCTAATTTCCTGTCCACTCAGGACCATTGAAATGTCAAGTCCGCTATTGAGAATTCTTTGTTTTAAAGGGATGTTGCAGTTGATACTGTGAAGACGGGGATGGGAGGCGCAACTGGAAATAAGGGAGCAGTTGCAATCCGAATGCTCTTCCACACAACCAGCCTTTGCTTCGTCTGTAGCCACTTTGCTGCAGGGCAGTCTCAAGTCAAAGAAAGAAATGAAGATTTTGTAGAAATAGCACGAAAATTGAGTTTTCCCATGGTAAACTTCTGCTGCTTGTTTCTGATGATTAAGCTTTAAAGTATATTTTAATTTACCTCAAATTCTGTATCGAGGTTTTTAAAAATTTAAGATAGTCCTTAGGAAATCAATACTATTCATACCTAATAGATATCACATGCATTGTTACTGCTGGGTTAAAGAAACAGGGTTGGAGTGGGGGCAGCGTATCTGAGGCAAAGGAATAATGTAAAACATCTTTAAAAATTAGTTGTCTTAGCCGGGCGTGGTGGCGCACGCTTGTAATCCCAGCATTCGGGAGGCCGAGACAGGAGGATCGTGGTTCACGGCCAGCCTCAGCTACTTAGTGAGGCCCTCTGCAACTCAGTGAGACCAGGTTTCAAAATAAAGAATAAAAATAGGGCAGGGGCTGTAGCTCGGAAGTAAAATGCCCCTGGGTTCCATCCCCAGACCCGCAAATAAAAAAAAAAGTTAATTGTCTTGAATTTAAAATTTTATCTCATTGCTTCCAGGGAAGGATGCTGTTTTCCCATGACTATGTATTTTGGTGTGGTGATTTCAACTATCGAATTGATCTCCCTAATGAAGAAGTTAAAGATCTCATAAGACAGCAGAATTGGGATTCTCTTATAGCAGGAGATCAACTCATCAATCAGAAAAATGCTGGACAGGTACTTTATGTATTTGAGAAAATACTTATATTGAGAATTTGGGGTTATGAAACATGCTTTTCTTAATCAGTTTTAAAATAATTCTCGGAGGCGATTTCTACTTAAATATGGAAGGAAAGGAGGGAGGGGGGAAGAAAAGAGGGTGGGAGAGCCCATTAAAATTCCTAGAAGAAAAATATATGTCTATAAGATTATAGAGTGTCTTTCAAGTAAAAGGATATACTTTTTGTGTAGAGGTAGTTTAGTCTTGATTTTCAAGGCTTTGGGTTTAAGACCCTCAAGCAATCTACTGTGTTGTTGTTTTTCTTTTGTTTTTTTATATGCATCTGCCTTTTAAAATCTTTTTTTAACTTATGATTACAATATTTTGGAATAATTTATTTTAATTTTTGGGAGGGGGGTCTGGGTATGGAACCCAGGGGCATTCGACCTCCGAGCTACATCTCCTGCCCTATTTTTTATTCTTTATTTTGAAACAGGGTCTCACCGAGTTGCAGAGGGCCTCACTAGGTAGCTGAGGCTGTCTGTGAACTGTGATCCTCCAGTCTCAGCCTCCCGAATGCTGGGATTACAAGTGTGCGCCACCACGCCCAGCTTTAAAAATTTTATTTTAAAAGTACAAGTGATTGCAGAGCACCTGGTATAGTGCCTGGGGATCATTAGACTTGACTTCTTACAGTTTGGGCCCCACTTTTTAGGCATCAGCTCCTCATTTGAGGATAAGACATCAGGCTAGATGAGTCCAAAAATCTCATAGTTGTAAATGTCTCATATAGCTTGAGGGCAGGAAGCATTCTCTTATTCATGTTTTTTTTTTAGTTTGTTTAATTAAAGTTCAAACAAGTGATATGAAAAAAGTCCACATCTTGAATGTTGTTTCTTTTTTTTTAAGCTTTATTCTGTTCAGTTAAAAGTGTTCATCAGTTGGATACAAATTTTGTCTGAAAACACCCAGCACATAATAGATGTTTATTAAATGGTTGCCTGAACAAAAACAACTTTGATGCATTTTGAAATAACTCGCTTTGTGTATGTTTATTTTAGATATTTAGAGGATTTTTAGAAGGAAAAGTTACCTTTGCTCCAACCTATAAATATGACTTGTTTTCTGACGATTATGACACCAGTGAGAAGTGCCGCACCCCTGCGTGGACAGACCGAGTTCTCTGGAGGAGGAGGAAATGGCCCTTTGATAGATCAGGTTGGGAAGTGGACTTTTTAATTTAGATTAATTGATGAGAAATACCAAGTAAGGAGAAGACAGCTATTTTTTTCATCTAGAAAAGTACAAGACATTTTTCAGCGTTGATTTTTCAGTCTGTTCTTCCCAGTGGCATGGTTTCATAGAAAGAGAAACAAGGAAGCATCTTTGTAAACCTTTTAATTGAATGTTAGTTCAGCAGGTTTATAACTTGAGTAACTAAAATGGAGGACTGCCACTTGTCGAGTTACTTATGAAACACTATTTGGCCACAGGCCCTTCAGTAATCTTAGAATTAAGGCCACATCTTCATTTTTACTAAGTGAAGAGTAAAATGATAAAATTTCACCCAAACCCATTCTAATTGAAAGGTATCGAAATGCCCTGCCTGTTCGTGTGTGTGTGGCACTCCAGCCTGAGACAGCCTAGGCTGATGCAAGGAAGGAGAGGCCTCTGAGGTCCACACAGTCCCACTCACGTGGTCCGGTGTTGTTTTGTTCTGACTGCAGCTGAAGATTTAGACCTTCTAAATGCCAGTTTTCAAGATGAAAGCAAGATCCTGTACACATGGACTCCTGGCACTTTGCTACACTATGGAAGGGCCGAGCTGAAGACTTCTGACCACAGGTGCAGACAGTCTCACTGCTCCTAACAGCGCTTGACATTTGTTTGAAATACATTTTTAAATACTTTTAAAACTTTCTAACGCCTGTTTTTCTTTACACCGTTAGGCCAGTTGTTGCCTTGATTGATATAGATATATTTGAAGTTGAAGCTGAAGAGAGGCAGAACGTTTATAAAGAAGTAATTGCAGTCCAGGGCCCACCAGATGGCACAGTATTGGTCTCAATCAAAAGTTCTTTACAAGAAAATAATTTCTTCGACGATGCACTGATTGATGAACTTCTGCAGCAGTTTGCAAATTTTGGCGAGGTTATACTCATAAGGTAAGTATTTATTATACAAAAGCAGCTCATGAGTCACAGATAATAGCTTCTGTATTAGAAACCACTTAGTATAGTGTTTGAGTAGTGTAAGAGTATTTCTATTTTCAAACCGAAGAAAAATCATACCATAGATGTTTTTCAAAGAATCACAAGTTTTGACACTAAATCCATTAAGTAGAAAGCTTAAGTTGAGCCGGGCATGGTGGTGCACGCTTGTAATCCCAGCGCTTGGGAGGCTGAGACAGGAGGATCGCGCAGCTTCGAAGCCAGCCTCAGCTACTTAGTGAGGCTCTCAGCAACTTAGTGAGACCCTGTTTCCAAATAAAGAACAAAATAGGTCTGGGAGCATAGCCCGGAGGTAGAAAAGCCCCTGGGTTTCACCCTCAGTACCACCAAAGGGGGAAAAAAAAAAAAAGTTCAAATTGGATAATGAAACTTTCATATATATGAACAAATGAAGTCAAAAGTGTGGCAAGTTCAGAGATGACATCTCAGGATTCCTATAAAATGGAGTATCTAACTTGGCCCTACAATAGTATGAAGCTGTGATTATTTTTGTAAGGAAGATAAAAGTAAACTGGAGGGACTTTTCCTCCCATAGCTTAAGAAATTTGATGTTTAAAGTAACATAAGCATGTTTAATTTTCAGCCAACAGATGTGGTGACAGTGAGGGGTCATCCATTCCAGGCTGGTTTCCCTTACCCACTTAACCATCTGCCTCGTGCAGCACCACATGCCTCTTCTTATTTTAAAAATGTTCTCTTCCACATACACAGCAATTCTGAGGGATTGACTGCCCTGTATGTTTGAATTCCATAGGGAAACAAGTACTATTAAATGCCCTTTCCTCTTGTTTATTTGCATTTTTAGGTCTGTTCATAGATGTTTGGTGGGCGGGTCTGGTGCTGTGCAAGGGCAGAGGAGACCTTGAAGACACGGCTTCTGCTTGTAATCTTGCTGGGAAGTTCAGTGTGGGCTTCCCTAGGTCCTAAACAGCACAGTTTTAAGCCACAGTATTAAGATGATGTGGCTTCTGCAAAATGGAAATCCTGCCTAAGACACCTCAGGTCTTGTCAGAGAGTAAAGGAACAGATGGAGAGGAGATTGTGTCTATACTTTTCTCAGATCTTTTGACAATAGCATACTTTCAACCTTTAAAAAGAAACAAAAATCTTTCCCAAATTTTAAGGGGCTAGGAAGTACATGGTGAAATCTGCCAGGTTTACAGATGACATCAGCTTTGCCAAGTACAGAAATGCCAAACCATCAGAAGTATCCTGTGGACTGTGTGAGTGGGCAGCAGAGAAGCAAATGTAAACATTGCATGGAGCGGGAAGAATCCAGATTATATAAGGGATGAAAGCCTGGTAAAGGAGAGGCTTTGTCCTGCCTCAAAGTTGAGCTAAAAGCTTTCCTCAAAGCTTGTCATCAGGAGGAAGAGTATTGGTAAGAAAATGAAACATCACTATCAAACTATGTAGTATCTCCAGGTCCAGAATATTCTTGTCATTATATCTTGAGACAACCAAGTTGGTAAAGAAAAAGTAGACTCTGAAAGTAAATTAGGGGAGTGCTACTGTAAGCAGTAAGACTGATTAAAGTTAGCAGTAAGATGGCTAACTTTGGTCTACAATAAGACAACTATCAAAGAATGACTGAGCTGAGTGGCGGTGCCCTTGGGAGGCTGAGACAGGACGATCACAGGTCAGAGGCCACTCTCAGCAACTTAGTGAAACTCAGCAGGTCAGTAAAACCCTTTTTCAAAACAAAAACTAAAGCGGGCTGGGACTGTCTCTCAGAAATGGAACACCCCTGGGGATTCAATCCCCAGTGCCCCCTCCCCGCATTCATGCACGTGACGGAAGTCTATAAACTCCTTTATATTTCAATGAAAAGCTCCCTGGAAATGTAGATGAAAAAAATTTAGGTTCTTTTAGATATCTATATTAGTTGAGGAAAAAGTCTAGACACTTTTTCCCTAGTAAGTGAAAGCTGAGAAAATATGTAGTTTCCTACATATATTCAGATGTTAGAACCAGAATTTCTTGATAGAATTATAAATGTGTAAGGGGTACTTTGCTAGTTGAGAATAAGGACCATGAGATCAGTCCTACTGTAGGACTGTAAGTGTTTTGGTACCACAGTCAGGACAGTGTTTAAAGTTAACAATGATTTGGACCTTTTGAGGGGGCATAGCTTTCATTGCCAACAATTTGAAAAAGATGCCTTTATGGTGTTTAGGTAAGAATGATGTCCCTATGTCTTTCACCTGACATCCTGCAACTTAATGACTCTAGGCCAAAGAAATTGAGTCAGTTACCTTGGTGTGTTTGAGTGATTGTAAAAAATCTGTTCCAGGCCCTTAATTTCAACTGAGTAAAGTAGTTATGCTCACTTTTGGCTTTAGTCTTTTCTTAATATCCATAATACATACTTATAAATCCATGTTACCCATGCTTTCGCTATACAGTCAGAAACAGTTCAACCCCCAGAATGGTTTCTGAAAATGTCATCTTATTCTTTGTATAACCATATTTCATATCAGAGACCATCCTCTTCAGAGCTTGTTCTGATGTTCTTTATTTTTCCCCTTTTGGGCGTTTCTTCTTTTTGTGTGTGTGTATGGTACTGGGGATTGAACCCAGGGGCAGTCTACCTCAGAACTACACCCCCAGCCCTGTTTATTTTTTATTTGGAAACAGAGTCTCACAAATTGCAGAAGGCCTCACCAAGTGCTGAGGCTGGCTGCGGACCAAGTTATCCTCCTGTCTCAGCTTCCCAAGTACTAGAATTACAAGCCTGCACCACTATGCCCGGCCTTTCAGGGGTTTCTTATTTCACAAGTATTAGCTGACAGTCCTTTAAACAAGGTCATTCCTTCTGGCTGTTGTATTAGCGTAGTGTTTGGAAGAAACCGGGGTTGGAATGTTATTAGGAAGGCTGCCCTCCCTGGGTCACCACCAGCCCTGCCGCCCTCCCTTCTTTGGTTTCTACTTCTTCACCTCCTTCGACCTGTGACCAGTGGACTAGTAATGTCTTAGGAATTAATGGTGGTTTTTTTTATTGTTGTGTTCTCTTAAAAGATTCGTAGAAGATAAAATGTGGGTCACGTTTTTGGAAGGAAGCTCTGCTTTAAATGTTCTGAGCCTAAATGGTAAAGAGGTAAGGTAGATTTTAATTGTTGATTTTAAGTTCTGGAATTAGGTGTCTGAAGGTTGTTCTTATAGGCATGCGGCAACCTACGTATCTGTCAACAAACGAATGGATAAAGAAAATGTGGCAAATGCACACGATGGAATTTTACTCCGCCGTTAAGAACAGAATTATGTCATTTTCGGGAAAATGGATGAAAGTAGAGAACACTATGCTAAGTGACATCAGCAATCTCAATAAGTGAAGGGATATGTATTTTCTCTCATAAGTGGAAGCTAGACACAAAATAGGAGAGAAACTGGGCGCGGCAGCTCACACTTGTGATCTCAGTACCTGGATGGCTGAGACAGGAGGATCACAGGTTCAAGGCCAGCCTCAGCTACTTAGGCCCTCTGCAACTTAGTGAGACCTGTTTCCAAATAAAGAATAAAAATAGGGCTGGGGATGTAGCTCAGAGGTAGAATGCCCCTGGGTTCCATCCCCAGCACACACACACACATACACACACACACACACACACACACACACACAAATTAAAACTAGGAAAGAAAGGGGACTTGATGATAATAGTGATACCAGTAGAAAAGTGAAAGGGATCAGGGGGTGAAAGGAAGTTTGAGGGAGGAAACAGACCAAATGATATTCTATCCCCATGTGAAGGCATCACTAACAACCACTAGTGTGTGGGGAGCAGGAGGCGGGTGACAGGATGAGCTTAGAAAGTAACCACACCAGGGTACATGTGTGCCATATTAATGTATCACTTTGAACCTTGCAAATAAAATTAAATGACAGTGGAAATGTGTTTTCAGTTAAGGAGGTTTTGTAAAAGACCTTATATTATGCTTGAAGGGTTATTTCAGGTATTTTATGTAGACTGGCTTTCTGACTAGGCTAGGGTTACTTTAGTCCCTATCTAGAGACACTAACCATTGATAAAGACTAAAAAAAAAAAAAAAAGATAAAGATTAAAAAGAAAACACATTTACTGCCTAATTTGACTTCTATTATTATATTTTATGATGTAAAATGTCTTACATTTTAAATTAAAGGTAGATACTTTTGCTTATCTGTATAGTAGAAAAGATTTATATCAAATAAAGAACCATTATGCCAAGTTGGGAAGGAACAAATGAACAGAATGCTTTAAATATTTTCACTGTCTTCTGTAGTTGTTTTATATAGGAACAGTTGTTTAATCTGAGGATCAAAATCAAAGGAAGTACAAAGTTATATAGCCTAGGTGGCAATGAATTTATATCTGGCCAAGATGAAGTACTGGCTGTGGTAAAGAATATTTGAAAAGAACTTTCTAGATCACAAGCTTTTAAAGGGAGAATTGAAAGCAGTCTTGTTGAAAACTGAGTATATGTGAAAGAATTGTTGGATTGAATCTTACTGAATTAAGTGATTATACCATTGCAAAGCATTACTAAAGACAGCACTTTTTATTCCAAAGTAATTAGTTTTTATGTTGCTGAATTTTATTTTATATCTCTCTTACTCAACTAGTTATTGAATCGGACTATAACTATTACTCTAAAAAGTCCAGAATGGATCAAACATTTGGAAGAAGAAATGAGTTTAGAGAAAATTAATGTTGCGTTGCCTTCATCAACAAGCTCTACCCTGCTCGGTGAAGATGCAGAAGTCACGGCCGACTTTGACATGGAAGGTTTGTTTGTTCAGCATAATTATTTCTATAGTGCTCTAGAAGTGTCCTGTTCATCAAGAGAGTCTTAGTCCAGGTTTATCTTGCTTCTCCTTCTTGGGACACAGATAGCAGTATTCATTAGGATTTATGTATGTGCCAGGTACATACCATAAACTGGAAGTCCAGTGACCATGGTCCTTGCCCTTCTAGAACTCACAGCTCAGTGCTTGTCATGTACAGGTCTGCAGGCCATTATGCTCAAGTGACATGCATCAGTGTGGTAACCAGTGGTGCTATGGTAGCTCAAAGAGTTGCCTGACCTGGGCTTGAGGAGCTGGGCGGCGTTTCCCAAAGACGTTGAAATTTACACTGAGAGTCTGAAGGCTGAGGGAGGAATCGGTTAAAGAGGGAAAAGAGGAGTAACTCCAGGGAAAGCACATGCATAGGTGTAAGGAGAAGAAAGAGGACCTAAACTGACTGTCCTGGACGCAGAGGTGGAGATGGGACCTCAGGGTGGATCCATGTTCATTAAAGGAGAGGGTCTGAGCTAGGTCGGGACGCATGGAGGGCTGGCTTCCTGGGCAGGGTGTGTGGCTGGCTGCTGGCTCCGTTCCCTGGAGGGCAGGGCCTGGATTGGACTGGGGAGCTGAGCACAGTAGACATGCTGAGGGGGAGAGCAGTCAACTCCTGAGTCAGCCATAACTGCACTAGCTGCGGGGTAATGGTGAAGGCCAGTCAGCCAGCCCAGCTCCACGTGGTCATAGGCATCTTTACGTTTTCTGTAAGCATTTGTACCAATTCTAGTTTTATACATATAAATATTTTATACATGCCTACATGCTTAATCCATGTGTCTTGGCAATGTCCTGATATTAAATGTTTAATTTGTATACTTCACACTTGTAGAACCTATGATAAAAAATCTCGGAGCAAGTTAAATCTTTGATGCCTTGGCTTCCCTTAGGTGATGTGGACGACTATAGTGCTGAAGTGGAGGAGCTTCTTCCTCAGCATCTCCAGCCATCTTCAAGTTCTGGCCTCGGCACTTCTCCGAGCTCTTCGCCGCGGACCAGCCCCTGCCAGTCACCCACGATAGCAGAGGGTCCTTCCCTTCCCGTTAGACCCAGCCGGGCGCCATCGAGGACGCCCGGGCCTCCAAGTTCACAGAGTGCGTGCTTTACTTGAAGGTTCTGTGTGGCTTTCCCTAGCCAGTGTGTTTGATTTTAGAAAGCCATCATTGATGAGTTTTTTAGAAAGCCATCATTGATGAGGGCACTCCATAGCTGAGTGCCCTCCCACAGAGGACAACTAGCAGATGATACGCAGCTCTCAGCAGAGAGGAAACGCATCGTTATCACTGCCACTAGATGGAACTTGTTCTTAATCCTCCTTCTGTGTGGCTAGCGTTGTCTGTGTCTTATAATTACCGGTTTTCTATTATTATGGTGAGAATCCATAACTATTATTTAGGCTTCTCTTTCTTTTCTTTTGGTCAGCAGATTTCACATGTCTTAACTAAAACAATGTATTATGCTGTCTTAATAGGGCTACTCAGTAAATCAGCTTTCAATGCCTGGGCCTAAATAAGAAATCAGCATAGAAATAGTATCATTACGGCCATGGTACCAAAGAGTAGACTACCTGTGTTGTTCATACTGAAGATATGTGCCGTTTCTCTATATAAGTGTACACATTTTTAAAATTAGAACATTTACTATAGATATATATGAAGTGCGTTTTTTTTCTCCCAGCGCTCACTTAGCACACGGTCTTCTTATCTACTGTACTTTTTAGGTTCTCCTGTTGACACGCAGCCAGCAACCCAGCTGCAGCAGAAGGATTCTTCCCAGACCTTAGAGCCCAAGAGGCCGCCCCCTCCCCGCCCCGTTGCGCCTCCCGCACGCCCCGCGCCCCCACAGAGACCACCGCCACCTTCAGGTAACCAGTCACTCTATGTCCATTGCTGCTACATTTGAAATTCACCTCCACTTTAAGTGTTCTGCATATTTTTATATTGCTAGTTTCTAGATGTTACTGCTTTTTTTTTTAATCATTGTCACTACTTCTTCAGCTTTTCTCAGGACATGGTAGGCACACCGGGACAGGTAAAACGTGCTTTCTAGATAGATTTCTCCAGCATGTTTTCAGGGCTGCCTTCTTACCAGTGTACAAAAGGGCTTTGGTTTGGATTGGCTACTTTGATATAGTTGGGCATATAAACTATTCTTTTTGGTAAAACTAGATTTAACTTTTTCAAATCCTCATTTATGGCTTCATAAACACATTAGAATTTACTAATTACTGTAAAATTTGTGATTAGAACTAAAGAGTATGCATATTACTTCATAAAGTTTTATGTATTTGTTTAAATGTTCCTTTTAAGTAAATACAGTGTTATTGTAATTCTTAGGAATACATGCATCAAATAATAGCTTTTTATCTAGATAGTAGGAATTATATGTAATTCCTACATACTTGACATCATGACTACTATATCAAATCTTGACATTTCACTTTATTTAATGTCATTTCCTTTCTGCTGCATATTTTCTTACGCACTATAAGGGGCTAGGAGTCCTGCACCTGCTAGAAAAGAATTTGGAGGTAATCATTTATGATTGTTATCATGTATGAATGATGGTTCATTAAGTTTTTGAGTTTGATCCCTATAACTGAGAGATATTTTAGGTTTGTTTGATAAAAGTCTAGATGAATGACATTTATACTCCCCAGTTAAAAATAGCTCCAAACTTCTCTTTGTGTTAGGAAAAAGATTAGCATTTAGCCTTACTTGTGAATAGAAATAAGGAGGGCTTCCATTTCTCATATAGACATAGTGGAATTATTTAACAAGATCAACTCTTTTTTTATAAGTATGGTGAATTGGGCCGGGTATGGTGGTGCACCTTGTAATACCCATGCTTGGGAGGCAGAGACAGGAGGATCCCACAGGTTTGAAGCCAGCCTTGCTGGCTTAAGAGACCCTGTTTCCAAATAAAAATATAAAATAGGCCTGGGAGTGTAGCCCAGAAGAAGAAGGGTTTCCAGGAACCCCAGTACCACCAAAAAAAAAGTAGAGCCAGGCTTGGTGGCTCACACTTGTAATCCCTATACTTGGGAGACGGAGACAGGAGGATCGTGCAGGTTCAAAGCCAGCTGCGCTGGCTTAAGAGACCCTGTTTCCAAATAAAAAAGTATAAAAAAAAATGGGTCTGGGAGTGTAGCCCGGAGATAGAAGGGTTCCCAGGAACCCCAGTACCACCAAAAAAAAAAAAAGTATGGTGAATTGGGTTATAAAGATTTAATTCCCAGACATACTAATTTCCAAAGGTATTCCGGTACACTGAGCACAGAACATTTCCCAAGTATTTGATTAGTGCTACTCTAATATATTTCCTTTTGTAGGAGAAAAAGGTTGTGAGTTAACAGTTTTATAGGAATGCAGTTTACATTTATAACAATTATCTGAAATATATCTTTCAGTTTGAATTTATTATAACTTGTTATAAAACCTTTGCCTCATTTTTTTGTCGGAACTGTATGATTTTCTTTTTTTCAGTAAGGAAATTTTTATTCACAAATGGATCAGTTTTTGTTTAAAGAATTATTTGGTTAGCATAAAACTCACAGAGCTCAGTTGAAGAAATACAGTTGACAAGTTTATTTAATTTCAACTCTCAAGAAAGGATGAAGCAGGTGGTCAGAGTCCCTCCAAGAGGTTGTACAAGTTTAGTTTTACTCTCGAGGCCACTGTGCATGTGTAGTTGGTCATTTTCTGGGCTAGCCATGTAACGATATTGCTGACTAGTTCAGTTTCATGCTCAGTTGTCACAGATTGGCTTTGCTGTTGCGTAGCTCTGGATGACTTTGTATAAGGTGACCTGAATTATTTCAGCATTACAGCTTCCACAAAGTACACTGACCCACAGAAAACATTGCTTTCCCACTTCAAGTAAGAGTTCAAGCAAGAGCTTTTCTTTATATTTTCATGTTAAATTCTATTTATCTTATGCTTTAATTAGGAAACCAACCTATTAAAAGTAAATTTTAAGGTGAATTTGTGAAAGGTTATACTGTACTAGCAACCCATACCTTACTAAGTTTTTTTAATTTTTAAAAATTTCTTTGTCTTTTTTAGGCATTCTTCATAACTTATTTCATAACCAATAATATTTTTGAGTAGTAAGCTTGAGGAAAATCATTATAGTACTTGTAAAGGTTTTAAAAGTAATGGCACCAAAAATTTCTTTTCTTTTTTTTTTCTTTTTTTTTTTTTTTTTTTTTTGCGGTACTGGGGATGGAACCCAGGGGCAGTCTACCTCCGAGCTATACCCCCAGCCCTATTTTTTATTCTTTATTTTGAAACCTAATCTCACTGAGTTGCAAAAGGCCTCACTAAGTAGCTGAGGCTATCCACGAACCTGAATCCTCCAGTCTCAGTCTCTCAAATGCTGGGATTACAAGCATGCACCACCTTATCTGGGTGCCAAAAATTAATTTTTAAGAGACTGATATAATCTCATGTAAATTTAAAATGAAGTTGAAATCTCTTTTTTTTTTCCTTTTTAAGTATCAAATATTAGAGCTTATATTAGGGACTTAACTCTGGTTTTAAAGAATGAGATGATCATAAAACAAATATTTTCATTAAACATGTTTTTCAATTCCCTAATGTTAATAATCTCAGATATAAAAAGGAAATTGTCACCCCACTTCTACTTTTCTGGGGTGTTTTTGTTTGTTTTATTTACGGTGCTGAGGGTCAAACAGTGCTCGGTGCATGCTAGGCAAGCACTCTGCCATGGAGCTGTGCCCTGACCCCTGCTCTTTAAAGGAGAGGGAGGCCTGAGGTTTGGGTTCAGCATCTAACGTCACTCTGGGGGCTAGACACGGAGCTTAGTGGCAGAGAGCTTGCCTAGCATGTTCAAGGTTCTGGGTTTATTCTCCAACACTGCAAAAAAAAAAAAACCCATAATAATAATTAGTAAAGTCACTTTGGTTTGTATTGATGTGTTTGAAAAGGTTTAAAGCAATAAAATAGCCTTCATGCAAAAGTTTGTGTGCCTGCCTTTCATTCTATGCTGTGGGCCCTAAACAATATATAGCTTCTGTTCTTTTTCTAAAAAGGTATTGGAGCCCCTCCCAGTCCTGGGGTAGCTAGGAGAGAGATGGAAGGTAACAAGACTTTTGCATTATAGAAGTAGTTCTCTCATTTTATTTCTAAATGTCAGCTCCTTCAGTGTTTAAGAATATAGTAAATCTCTTCATAGTCCAACTGTAAACTCCCCCATCCCTCCTTATGTATACCTTGTATTTTTTTTCATTTTATGTTGTATGTATGTTTCTAATGGCTATCCACTTAAATTTCCTGAGATTTATATGTTGCTTGCAGTCTGTTTCATACACACACACAAATATATATATTCATATTTTATATATATATACATATTTTATATGTATACATATATTTCATATGTACTTGGGTTGTGAAATTAACTGTTAAAGAAGAATGCTTTCCAAAAAATTTTTTGGAATAATCCAAATATTTAGAAATGCTCTTTACTAATCTGAAGTTTTAAAAATTAGCAATTATGAGTAGGCCTATTAATTGAAGGCCAAGGATATAATAATTTATGGATGATTTCAGATAGCATAGGCATTTCCATGTATATTGGTATTGAGCTAGATTGGTTTAAAACACCATTAAGTCTAGAGGCCATTTGTTAAGATCATAGCTATTAAAGTACTGATGTACTTTATATAATAATTGAATTGGTTTTCAAAAAGGAAAATAAACCTAAGATGTTGCTCGATGGTCCCTCGACTCCTTTTGTTCCCAAGAGCAATTTTCATTCCACCTTTAGCTTTCTAATGAGTTAGAACCACATTTTAGCAGTGCCCTCCACAAGGCAGATGTTTGGTAGTAAGGTATGTGTGTGTCTGGCTTCTCTCCTAATCATAGCATTTCATCATAGAAATCCAAAGACCTCATCGTAAGGTAACTTTGTTCACAATAATGCGGAGTGAAGCCCTGCACAGCTGATGTCAGGAGTCTCCAGTGTCGCTTGAGAACACTGTTCAGCCTCTTGCTCGGGTGCACTTGTCTGCCAAGCTCCGAGGAGCAGGCGCTACAGTGGCTGCATCTTGTGACCACACACAGCTGAGATCTGGTCTCAGGGTTCCTGGAGAGCACTGTGAAGACTGACACCTTAAAGCGACCCTGTGAGCGAGGCCTCAGACTAAGGGCTACACTTGTCTCCTTCCAGAAAGGTCTCTCACTTTTTCTCTCCTTTGGAGTATTTCATTCAGGACCAATAAAACCCTCAGCTTTTGCCAGAATTAAGTACTTCATTTTGTATCATCTCCTGCCCCATTTCTGCTGGTAATGAAACAGAACAACCAATTGATTTTATATAATATTGTTTTTCTGTTTACTTATGAGTAATTTTTTTTCCTTCCTGCTTCAAAGCACCCAAAAGCCCTGGAACAACACGGAAAGATAATATAGGTAAAAACACTTAAAGCTGGACTATGAAATAGACACTTGAAATATAAGTGTATAGTTTGTTTCTTTGTTCTTTTTTTTTTTTTTACACTTAAATATATGATGTGATGTCTTTGTTCTAGGACGCAATCAGCCTTCAGCTCAAGCAGGACTTGCGGGCCCAGGACCTGCTGGATATGGTGCTGCCAGGCCGGTAGGTGGCACCTACCCTGGGTGCCTGGGGGAGGGCATAGGGGCTCTGTTCTGGGTCACAGTTTGCTACTAATGAGTTTTATTACCTTGGGGAAATCATGTGATCCCTCAAGATTTCAGTTCCTTTAACTCTAAAATGAGGGAATTGATCATCAAAAAAGAATGATTTTAATTACTTAAAAAGGGTATGATAGTCAGTATACTAAGACTGGTTCTGAGGGTTTTATTAAAAGTGGAAAGCAGATGGTTTGTAAGGGTCCTCAACATAAAAATCTATGGTTTTCTGTATGTTTTTCGTGTGTGTATGTGTGTACATACTAGGGATTAAACCCATGGGTATTCTGCCTTTGTTATCTCAAACCCCTTTCTCTTTTTTATTTTGAAACATGGTCTCACTAGGTTGTTGAGAGTCTCGCTGTATTGCTAAGGCTGGCCTGGAAACTGTGATCTTCCTATCTCTGCTTCCCAAGTACTGGTATTACAGGCATGCAGCACCTCACCCAGCTCGTGTGTCCTTTTATACACATTGTTTCTCATTATTTACAAAAAGGAAAGTTATCTCTGGACTATAACAGGCAATCAAAAAGAAAAACAAAAGCCAGGCATAGTGGCACACACTTGTAATCCCAGTATTTGGGAGCCTGCGATGGGAGGATCGCAGTTCACTGCCAGCCTCAGCTACTTAGTGAGGCCCTTTGCAACTCAGTGAGACCCTGTTTCAAAATAAAGAATACAAAATAGGGCTGAGGGTTAGCTGAGAGATAGAATACACCTGGGTTTCATCCCCAGTATCAGAAAATAAAAAAGAAGAAGAAATAGAAGCCAGTGATTAGTAACTTAGGCCAGTTCTGTAGAGAGGCCCATATTGAAAGAGTGGGGAATTCAGAGATAGAATTCTAGATATTAAAGTTCTGGGAACCCAAAGTACTTCAAACTATATTTGATAATTACTCTCCAAATTAAAATACCTGTAGAATATACCTAAAGACACCTACTACCCACTCTCTTTTTTTCAGAAAAAGGAAAATTACTACGCACTAACTGTACTGCCACACTTCCCACAAGAACTTTCTTCATCTTATTTAATACCTTAAGGACAGGGAAGAAAAATTAAGATTTTTGTGAGGTTATAAGTTTATTTTTAACTTTTGCTTAAAATAAGTATTGTGGGCTTAGAGTTCTAAATACTCATGAAAATAGTATTTTATTTGAAATACTGAGTTAATTGTTCAGGAACTTTATTATTGTATTAAAAAAAAAAAACCACCTCAGGATAAGCCAGGTGTGGCAGTACACACCTATAATCCCATTACTTGGGAGGCTGAGACAGGAGGATCACAGGTTGAGGCCAGCTCATTTAGCAAGGCTCTCAGCAATTTAGTGAGATCCTATTTTAGGTAAAAAATAAAATAGGGCTGGGGATGTAGTTCAAGGATACAGTGGATCCCTGGATTCAACCCTCAGTGCTACAAACATACACACACCAAATTGTAGGGCATAGTTTTTCTGAAGCCTCTTAGTTGCTTAGGTAGGTATCTCACAATCTCCTCATGGACTTTACCATCAACTCAGTGTCTTCCATGAAGATTTTAAAATTTATCATTGTG
This sequence comes from Muscardinus avellanarius, assembly GCF_963383645.1. Classification (NCBI taxonomy): domain Eukaryota; kingdom Metazoa; phylum Chordata; class Mammalia; order Rodentia; family Gliridae; genus Muscardinus; species Muscardinus avellanarius. Next base: position 12,626,334 of record NC_137790.1, read on the forward strand.
GCTACAAGTAGGGAACAAATAAAATGTCAAGATGGGGAATAATACCAGAGAGGAAAGTGAGATGTAAAAGCAAATATTTTCACAAAACTTTGTCTGTTGAAAATAAATGTCTCAAGTGTTACATTCTCATCTGTAGACAATTCCACCCCGAGCGGGCGTCATCAGCGCCCCCCAGAGCCACGCTCGGGCATCTGCTGGAAGACTGGGCCCTGAAAGCCAGAGCAAGTCAGCCGAGGCAGCAAAAGGTAGCCCGCATCCACTGTGGCCTCCTCCCTCTGTCATCTCTCCCCTCCCACAGCTTAGCAATAACCTTTCTCCTTATACTGCTGGACACATGGATACTTCCGGGGGGGGGGGGCAGCAACACAAATGTCCAAACGATTCACAGAAGAAAGACAAACCATGGTTTTTGAAGGTGCAGCTAACATCTGACAATCATTGGTGTTTTAGGCTCCGCTCTCCTTCCAGAACCACTGAAGCCGCAGGCTGCTTTTCCTCTGCAGACCTCGCTGCCCTCACCTGCTCAAAAGATGCAGGAACCTCTCGTCCCCACAGCAGCACCTGCGCCTCAGTCTGGCCCCCCGCAGAATTTGGAAACTCCACCTCAGCCCCCACCGCGGAGCAGGTCCTCCCATAGCTTGCCTTCAGAATCGCCACAACTCCAAGTAAGTGTCACTGTGAAACAAAATGGTATCTGCACTGCATATGCGGTACAGACCTTGAACTCACTTCTTTTAATTATTAGCTTTTATGAGAAGGTAATATGAGTTCCAATTTTCTTTTTATTTTTGCCATTTGATATTCATAGTATCTTGAGATACGACTTCAATAAATGAATATCATTGAATGTTGCAAACTATTTGAGGATTTTAGAGTTTTTTGTAATATGTTACGTAGATGAAATATTCTCAGAGACTGATCCTACACCAGGGCTCTTTACAGCATTGCAGGTGTTGTTCATGTTAAAAGTTTATGGCCTTTTAAAATTCATAGTTAGTTTAGATATTTAACAAATCAGGATGGACAAGAACAGTTAATTTTTTGATTGCTCACGGTAATGAATTAGTCTTGGCTTTTCCTTCTGGAGACAGGTCAGTCTCTAGCCATCAGTGCTGGTTCATTTCCAGTAAACAGAATGAACCTTAGCTCCTCTTGAAGCTAAGGTCGTTCTTTCTGCCTTGGAGCTGGCACTGGGGTTCATTGGTCTTTCAAGCGTCGTGGTGATCACGGGACCAGGTTAGATAGTTTGGGCTCGCAGAGCAGGCTCATTCACCAAAATAAAAACCATCAGAATAATCAGCACCCCTCTTGGTACCTCTCCAGGAACTGTGCAGGCCATTGCCTTGGTGGGTCAGAATCATTATCAGACTCTTGTTCTAGACACAGAACAAGACTTCTCATGAAGATATACAAAAATTTTATGCAGGGATGCTCATATAATTTAAACTTTTTTTATTTGGATGCTATTTTACTTAGTAATGTTATATACATTTTTCAGTATTTATTTATTTAGTTAGTTAGTTAGTTTGATGGTGCTGGGAGTGGAACCCAGAGGCTTTCTACCTCTGGGCTATACTCCCAGACCTAGTTTATATTTTATTTGGAAACAGGGTCTCACTAAGTTGCTGAGAGCCTCACTAAGTAGCTGAGGCTGGCTTCAAACATGTGCGATCCTCCTGTCTCAGCCTCCCAAGCGCGGGGATGACAAGCGTGCACCACCACACCCGGCTCAAGTAATGTTATATACATTTAAGTAAAATTGTTAGGATGAAATTTAATAGATACTTTTTTTGGTCTAGCTGTATATAAATTCTTAACTTCAAAATGCCATCAAGAGCTGGGCATGGTAATGCACACTTGTAATCGCAGCATTAGGGAGGCTGAGACCGGAGGATCGCAATTCGCGGGCATCCTCAGCTACCCAGTGAGGCCCTCCGCAACTTAGTGAGACCCTGTTTCAAAATAAATAATAAAAAATAGGGCAGGGGGTATAGCTCAGATGTCGAATGCCCCTGAGTTCCATACACACACACACACACACACACACACACACACACACACAAAATGCCATCAGGGCCAAAGATATGTGTCAAGTTTTAAAAGTCTGCCAGGCATGGTGGCGCACGCTTGTAATCCCAGCATTCGGGAGGCTGAGACCGGAGGATCACGGTTTGCGGACAGCCTCAGCTACTTAGTGAGGCCCTTTGCAACTCAGTGAGACCCTGTTTCAAAATAAAAAATTGGGCAGGGGTTGTAGCTCCGAGGTCAAATGCCTCTGGGTTCTAGCCCCAGACCCGAAAAAAAATAAAAAAGTTTTAAAAGTCTGCTTTTAAACTTTGAGAAGACCCCAAATACAGAAATATTACAAATTTAACTATTTTTATAATAGTTTGCATTTATTTTTACAGATACATAGGTGTATCCAGCTAGTTGGTAGAAGTTAACAACTTCATATGTTTCTATATGGTAAAAAAAAATCAGATAATAAAATAAATAAGACCTTTGTAAGATAACATGAGTGTCGCCAGGCGTGGTGGCGCACGCTTGTAATCCCCGAGCTTGGGAGGCGGAGACAGAAGGATCTCGCAGGTTTGAAGCCAGCCTCGCTGGCTTAAGAGACCCTGTTTCCAAATTTTAAAAAATGTGTATATATATATGTCTGGGAGTATCGCCAGGAGGTACTACCAAAAAAAAAAAAATAAAATAACATGAGTGTCAGCAGTTGACACTCATTAGACTATAGTCACATTTGCAAAAGCTGAAAAAGGATATATAATAGAGAAATATGCAATGTTTTCTTAAACTGCCTAATATAAAGAGCTACATATGTATTTAGTTCTATATATTGAGGGTGCTGAAGATATTTAGTAACAGTAAAAACTCTTCAAAGAATAGATGTCCACTATTCTTTGCCCTCAGCCATTCACTTTTAGTGACTCAATTTTTTTTCCATTTCCTTGTAATATATTCTGTTGTGTTTTTTAAAATGTAATTGGAAGCCGGGCTTGGTGGCACATGCTTGTAATCCCAGCATTTGGGAGCTTGAGACAGGATGATTGCAGTTCGTGGACAGCCTCAGCTACTTAGTGAGGTCCTTTGCAACTCAGTGACACCCTATTTCAAAAATAAAAAGATTAACCGGGGCGTGGTGGTGCACGCTTGTTATCCTCGAGCTTCGGAGGTGGAGATAGGAGGATCGCGCAGGTTCGAAGCCAGCCGCACTGGCTTTAAGAGACCCTGTTTCCAAATTTAAAAAAAAAGTATAAAATATGTCTGGGAGTGTAGCCCGAAGGTAAAAGGGCTTCCAGGAACCCCAGTGCCATCAAATAAAAACAAAAAAGAAAGAAAGATTAAAAAATAGGGCTGGGGGTGTAACTCGGAGGTACAATGCCTCTAAGTTCCACCCCCAGTACTAAAAAAAAAAGTAATTGGAGAGCAGTCAGGCCAGCAGTCAGAGCAGCTGGCCTCCACTTCAGGGTACAGGTGTACCTGAATTCCTAGCATTCTGTAATAGGGAGGTAAATGCAGGACTGTACTCTGAGAAAAAGCAAACTGTCCAGGAAGATCGCAATTCTCAGTGAAAAGCATCCTGACACACAGCACTGCAGTAGGAATATGCTGGTAACTGTCCAATCATTTTTTGCTGTTGGGATTTGTTTTGTGGGGTTTTTGTTTTGTATTGTTTTTTCTTTTTCTTTTGTTTTTGTTTTTGTTTTTGTTTTTTTTTTGGTAGTACTGGGGATGGAACCCTTCTACCTCCGGGCTACACTCCCAGACCTATTTTATATTTTTATTTGGAAACAGGGTCTCTTAGCCAGCACGGCTGGCTTCGAACCTGCGCGATCCTCCTGTCTCCGCCTCCCAAGTGCGGGGATTACAAGCGTGCGCCACCACGCCCGGCCTGGGATTTCTGTTTTTGATTGAAGCGAGTATGGTGATTTGGTGGCTGACAACACGTTTTATGTGTGGCCTAGTGAACTGTGTTCGCAAATCTTGTTAGAATCAGTTTATCAAAAATGACAAAGATAGTGAGACCCTGTTTCACAAATAAAGAATAAAAAATAGGGCTGGGGGTATAGCTCAGAGGTAGAATGCCCCTGGGTTCCATCCTTAATACCGCAGGGGGGTGGTGACAAAGATGAGCCAGGTATAGTGACACACACTTGTAATCCCAGTACTTGGGAGGCTGAGACAGAAGGATCCCAGGTTCGAGGACAGCCTCAGCAACTTGTGAGGCCCTCTGAAACTTAGTGAGACCTTGTTTCAAAATAAAGAATAAAAGTAGGACTGGGGGTGGAGCTCGGAGGTAGGATGCCCCTGGGCTCCTTATTCAATACCACAAATAAAATTTTAAAAAAGACAAATCACCATTTTTGTTGTAAATCTTAAATTTTTATTTTTGCTTGAGTCATTGCTATCTAATTTTTCTGAACAGTTTGACATAGATACACGTTTCCTTTTTCGAGCATGGGGATTCTTGCTTATGTGCAGACTGTCTTTGTGAAGGATCACAAAGTGGTCTCCTCCGGGTAATGTACATTGCAGGGGGCCAAGGTGAAGGGAAAGTGAAAAAATTCACTTTGCTTTTTAATTCTGAACCATAGGAATAATGCTATTCAGAAAAGAATATCTATTTTTTAAAATTATCTGCAGTAGCCAGGCGTGGTGGCACACATTTGTAATCCCAGCATTTGGGAGGCTGAGACCGGAGGTTTGTGGTTCGCAGACAGTCTCAGCTACTTGGTGAGGCCCTCTGCAACTCAGTGAGACCCGGTTTCAAAATAAAGAATAAAAAATAGGGCAGGGGTGTAGCTTGGAGGTCAAATGCCCCTGGGTTTCATCCCCTGACCTGCAAAAAAAAAAAAAAAATATTGGAAGTAATTACAACCTGAAAAATATACAAGATATTTAAATATGACAAGAGTGAGATTGTTAAATACAATAAATTAGATATTTTGTAATGACATGAAAGAGTTTTAAGAGATGAAAGCATTTTAAAAATTATACGTAGCCGGGCGTGGTAGCACATGCTTGTAATTTCCGCGCTTGGGAGGCGGAGACAGGAGGATCGCACAGGTTCGAAGCCAGCGTCACTGGCTTAAGAGACCCTGTTTCCAAATAAAAATATAAAATAGGTCTGGGAGTGTAGCCCGGAGGTAGAAGGGTTTTCAGGAACCCCAGTACCTCCTAAAAAAAAAAAAAAAAAAAAAAAAAAAAAAATTACACTTAGTAATTTTTGCAGTTGTTAATTCTGCCCCGAATCTACAGTATATTTACAACATAAAAACATACGCAATCCAGCTTCTTTTTCATTGTTTTAAGGTTCATTTACTCTATAATCCTATTTAGAAAAAATTCTTTTAATTTGAATCATTCTATAATTTGTCATATATCCTTTATAAAACATAAAACTGTTTATCTGCCTGACTTTCAGCATCTTAGTCATCTTGTTATGATCTTTAAAAAACACACAGAAATAGAGAGATCCCGCAGGAAAGACATTAACAGAACTCACTGCCATCCTGCTGACATGACAGTTGACTGAGGGGGACCAGGCGGGCACCTCTGCTGTAGCTGCGCTCAGCAGAAGGTGTGCAGGAGGCAGCAGTGCAGCCCGGTTCACCTAGCTAAAGGATCCTACTCTTCTCTCCAGGGCCAGAGCTAATACGCAGGCCTCCAGCGTCAAGACACAGGAACTTACACCTGAGAGTCCCGTGTTTAGCAGACAGATTCTAAAATACATAATACATTTGAGGTTGATGTCTCGAAGTTGTCTAGATTGGTTTTGCTATTAAGAAATAAGCCTAAAGTTTTGGGGAAGATTTGCCTCAAGTTTCTTGAGAATACTGGATTAAAATTCTGCTATAAATTATAGGAATGCTATGATTTAATATTTAAGCAGCAAAAGTAATATTGTTTCTTGCCTCTTATACCTTACAGTTTATAAATTATGAGGTGAATTAATGTTAAGATCATCTATCAGGAAATTCGAGTGACAGAATAAGCCTTGATCCCAACCATTTTGTTAAAAATGAATCCTCCTTTTCAATGGGGTAGTACTTTTGCAAAGTGGTGCCATTTTGTATATCTTTACTCTGTGTGTGTGTGTGTGTGTGTGTGTGTGTGTGTGTGTGTGTGTCTACTCTGGGGATGGAATCCAGGGGCATTCAACCTCCAAGCTATATCCCCATATCCCCTGCCCTATTTTTTTTTTCTTCTTTATTTTGAAACAGGGTCTCACCAAGTTGTGAAGGGCCTCACTAAGTAGCTGAGGCTGTCCGTGAACTGTGCTTCTCCAGCCTCAGCCTCCCGAGTGCTGGGATTACAAGTGTGCACCACCACGCCCGGCTTGTATATCTTTTCTAATGATGACACCTAATTAGGTTATCCTAATGTTGTGTCAGCTAAAGCATCGTATATACTAAGTGGCTTAAACAACAGGCACTTAGCTGGGCGTGGCGGTATATACTTATAATCCCAGTACTTAGGAGGCTGAAACAGGAGGATCACGGGCTAGAGGCTCACCTCAGCAACTAAGTAAAAGAGACCCTATTTCAAAATAAAAAATAAAAAGGCTGGGGTTGTAACTCAGTAGTAGAAGAGCCCTTGGGGTGGGGGTGGGGGGATGGCAAAGATGGGATGAGTCCTGGGTTCAGTCCCATCCTCAGTACAAAACAAAGAAAAACCAGCAGGAACTTATGCTCATGGTCTGTAAGCTGAAGGTCCAAGATCAGGGTGCCAGCATGGGGTGGAGGGGTTTCTGGTGAAGGTTCTCTTCCTGTCTTGCTCACAGCCGCCTTCCCGCTCTGCACACGTGGCCTTTCCTTGGAGTATGTGCCTGGAGAAGAGGAGTGCTAGGAAGAAGCACATGGGCATCCTCTTTGGTGTCTCTTCTCATAAGGCACTGATCCATCAGGGGAGCCCCAACCTCACGACCTCTTCCAGCCCTCAGCACTTCTCAAAGGCCCTGGGGCTGAGGGCTTCCACATACAAATTTTATGGTGGTGTGGTCCATAACAGACTGCTTAAAATATTTTAGAGTTCCAAAAACCTATTTTGAGTAACAAAACTTTAAACTGGTTAATAATCAACCTCAGACAAAATTAAAGCCAGATTGCAATTCAACAAAATTACAAAAGAAATCGGAATTGTCTTTTGAACCTAGTATAAAACTTACAAATATTGCTACTCTTAAATTCTGTATGTAACATGGAACTAAAAGTATTTTGATGCCTGAATTGTTAGGATTGCTGGTTGGTCTCAAATTATCCTCCTAACTCTTTCCTTTGATGTCTGTGTTCCTTTTCTCAAAGCAGGAGCAACCATCAGGGTAACAGGTATCTGCCTATTTATCAATCTTACATGTGCTCGTCATCTGTCTTAGCACATTAGATGTATGAATCTTTTGCTTCATACATCTAAAGTTTTGCCCATTTTTAAAACCACCCATCTACATTAATAAATTCTACTATCATACCATAAAAATCTGCCTTTTCTTTTTCATAGCATTTTGGATTTTTAGGAACTATTTTAGTTGTTCTTGCTAATGCTTTGCTATATTTGCTTCATTTTTTATGAAAATTAACAAAACTAAACAACAGTATAACTTCAAGAAGGTAAGGATTAGTCATAGAAAGCCTGTTTGGCAAAACCAAACTGGTTCTTGGTTTTAACAATGGCATAATTACATAATCACAAAAGTCAGTTTTTTCCCCCCCTTAGCTTTCTTTTGGGAAGTATTTTTTCAAATAGTTTTAGTAGCAAGATTTTTTTTTTCCAGTAAAGAAGAATTGGTGATTAAGAAAGAGAAATGTTAATATTACAACAAGATTATTTAGAGTTCCTTCCAACACCTTTCTCTATAGAAATACTACCAATTTTAATGTTGTCATTACACATCCTGCGTAGATTATAAGTTAATTCTAATGTAATGGGTGATGGTGTGGCTCTCATTGTAATTTCAAGGTTGATTGGAAAAAGTGATCCTGCTTCTGTCAAATTGCCTTTAACTTATTTTGAAATAAAAATTTTAATATATGAAAATAGGGATTTTTAAATGTATAGCATTTATTTGGTAGGCATCTATAGTTCTAAGCTGTACAAAGCATAAAATTCTTCTTTTCTGTAACATTTATATCATGGACTGTTTTATCTGCCATGGGAGAGTTTTGCCCCAGATCTAATCAGACATTTCCATTATGTTATGTTAATCATAATCCAGAGATTATTGATAAGTGAGTTAGTTATAATTTTATAATGACTATAATAAACTTGCTTGTCAAATTCATTTTCATGAAAAGGTGTGCTTACCTTTAATACACTTAGGATTCAGTTTAGAGTCTCATGATCCTTTATCTTGGTATAAATTTCTTAACATATTAGGTTTAAAGAAAAATAAATTTGTTCATTCAGTTACAAACTCTGTTGTGGGACCACTAGATAAAGAAGATACTTGAAAGCTACTCACTTAGGAAACTATACCATTTCTTTTGCAAGTGCCTTCTCTATTATTAAGCACTAAGTTCATGGCTCAAAACGGGCAGTTGCATTTTTATAGGGAACACTACTCCTTTTTCCCAGCATATTTTATGAAAACATAGTTATTTTGCTTCAACTCTCTAAATTAATTTTGAGTAGCCCTTTTATTTTGTTATACTGGAAGCCTTGAGCTGAAATTTTCCCTTTCCAACCTGGAAGTTTTCTTGTTTCTTATCTTTGAGATTGACATAAGTATCCAATTCATCTGCCCTCATTTTATAAATTACAGAGATTTTTCTTAAAAACTAGTAATGTAATGCCTGATGAATAAAGTTGTTTCTGAGGCCGGAATTCTAGTTCCTTCCCTGTCAGGACACCTGGCTTTGCTCAATCCCATGGCCAGGCTCCATCCCAGCCTAGCTCCTTTGTGAACCAGGCCCAGAGGAGTTCTGAGCACTCCTCCTACTGGTGTGGCCAACACCAGTCAGGGTGCAGCTTCATTTTAAGAATTAATATACCAGATAGAAAATGGGACTTCACCACCCCTGGTTTTAAAGAATCGCTGCATTTGGTAATTAATAGCATATTTATTTTGGTACTTTTTGACATGAGGAAGGAAAGTTAGTATCACATTATCCATAGAGTATTCTACAAAAAAAGAATTTACATTAAAAGGCAAAGAAGAAGCCGGGCGTGGTGGTGCACGCTTGTAACCCCAGTACTTGGGAGGCTGAGACAGGAGGTCACAGGATCGTGCCAGCCTCAGCTACTTAGTGAGACCCTGTTTCAAAATAAAAATAAAACATAGGGCTAGGGATATAGCTTGGAGGTAGAATGCCCCTTGGTTCCATCCCTAGTCCTGCAAAACAAAAACAGGGCAAAGAAGACTTTGAACATTCACTTTTCCAAGTTGAAAAGGATGCTGTCTACAGCTTACGAATACAATTCACTAATACAACTAACGTCCATAAAGTTGAATTTCTATAATAACATTAATTTTAAGTGCAAATACACTTAAAATAACGATGAAAGCACATCATCCATATAGATTGGTGTTGGAAGTTTATTAGTTTCCTAAGATATGCTAAAATTTAAAAGTAGGCATGAATAAATTTGATAATTCGGTGCACTTCTCTTACCATTTCAAAATGCATGAATGAAGTAAGTTCTATGTCATATCTTTGGGATTTACAAAATAGGGATTAATGAAAGGATTTATTTAGAAAGGAGTTTATAAGGAAAAAATTTTAGCGGTTTTATCCTACTTAAACCACCAGAGTAACAAAACAAAGCCACTTTTTAATTTCTAAATTTGTATATTGCTTCCCCCTCCCCCCAAAAAAGGATAATTACAACAGGAAGAATAATTGGATTTTAATAAATATAAACTGATTATTCAATGTTCTTTCTTTTCAGGTAAAAACAAATGGAGTTTCCAGTGTCAGACAGGAATCATTAAAGAGTGATCCTTTTGAAGATCTATCACTTAACCTGCTTGCTCTATCAAAGGCTCAACTCCCTGTTCAGACATCACCCATTCTAACCCCAAACCCAAAGATGTTGCTTGAGTTGCCTTCTGCAACGCACAGCAGTGTTAACACTTTGGGTTCTGTAAGTTGCATGCCGACAATGCCTCCAGTTCCAGCCCGGAGCAATTCCCAGGAAAATATGCGAAGTTCTCCAAACCCATTTATTACTCGCTTGACCAGCACAAATCCTTTCACAGACAGGACTGCTGCTCCCGGAAACCCATTTAGACCCCAGTCTCAAGAAACACAGGTAACTTCCTGGATTTCCAAAGAAGAGCCCGTTACTGACAGTCCCTTCCCTCCTCTGATGCCTCCCGGTCATAACACAAGCAAGCCTTCCACCTCACTCGATGGTTTTAAGGACAGTTTTGATCCCTGGGGCCAGTCTACAGTACAAACGAGCCACCCAAAAGGGTGGGTAACCTTTGAGGAAGAAGAGCACTTTGGTATGAAAGGGAAGGCAGCGTCAGCGTGTTCAGGCTCGCTGGGGAGTCAGCCAGGTTCTTTTGATGATGACTGGAATCAAAGTACGAACGTTTCTTTCTGTGTGCTGCCGTCCAGAAGACCGCCTCCGCCCCCGGTCCCTCTGCTCCCGCCACCTGGCGCCGGCCCTGCAGCGGATCCTTTCACAGCCTCGGCATCCAACGCGTCTCCCGCTCCGGACTTCACAGAGAGATGATGTTATACTAGAGGAAAGGGGTTATTTGTGTTTTGTTTCTTTGTTTTTTGTTTTGGCAGGGTAGAACCAAAAGAAATTGGGCATTAGCTATTTCTTATGTGCAAAAGAAATATGTGCAATAAGTAACTGTTAAGCGCACTGATATTTTCATCAGATACCCCTATTTGATGTGTACAGAGTTGGAATATGTGTATATTGGAAGTAAGGAAAATCTCCTTCTCATTATTAATGGAAGTGTTGGTGTGTTTCTCTTTGGATGAACTGGAGACAGTGGTAGCCATAAACAGTGCTTAGAACTACTTTTGAAAGAAGCCCTTAGAAACGCCTCTTCGGTTTCGTCTGAAGAATCTCAAAAGCACACACAACCTTGAGCTGACGTTACTGCTAGCCCTTCAACTCTGTGGACAGTTGGTATCCATGGATATTTACCAAAGAGCTGCCAGAGTTAAGAGTGAGACAGTTTTGGAAGGCATTGCTTTAACAAAATTTAATATATATATATATACATACATACATTTAAATCATTACAAAACTCTCAATTTGAATTCTAAAATATAACTCAGATCAAATTTTACCTAAAAGTCATTTTTTCAGTATCTCATTACCAAAAAAGATGGCTGTGAGTACACTTTGAATGTTTCATTAATTTCCTGAACTAGAACAATCTCACTACTAGTCCACACCCCAAACCTTCAGACACAACCCTCACTACTTTCCTCTCCTGCACCTCCCTGTGCTGCTTTTGGGGAGGAAGTTCCTGGGGCTCCCAGCAGCATGTTCTATGGTCACTCACGAGGATAGATGATCTAACCCTCTCCAGACAGTACTGTGTCCTTAAACATAGGAAAAGCACGCGCCGCCCCGCCCAGTGAGAACCATCAGAGGTGAACATCCTCTCCTCTCTGCACATTGAGGTCTATGTCACCCATTTCCCTCCCACACTTTTCTGCTTGCTGCTTCTGCTCTGGAACTTTGCTTTTAGGTGGGAAAGCAGCGGTCCTCGGAGCACTTTGAACTGGGTACAGGTCCAACCTATGTTCTCTCCCCCCTAAGAGGCCACATACCGTATCTATGATGCTGCTTTAAGTTTTTAGAGGCTATACCTCAAATAAGCTGTGGATTTTGTCTTCTGCACTGCCATTATGCAAAGGACCCTGCTTTTATTGATTTTATGAAGTACCAGAATTTTTACAAAATGTAGTATTTTGATATCATTAAGTAAACCATTCAGAAAAGCCCATGAGTAATAGTTGCCAGTTTAAGTTAAAATCATCTTTACCCATTAAGGTTTATATTAATATTCCTTTTATATAGAGTTGTGTATGTTCACCTAAATTCCTATGCCCACATTTAATCTCTAATGATGTACTTTGGGAAAATATAAGAAAATAGATTTCATGGCCAATAATATGCAAAGTGTAAAAGCACAGCAAATTGAATCATACAACAGCAAGCAAATCTATTAGGAAGAAATCACTTTTCTAAATGCTCAAATGTTACCAAAATACTATATTTATAGACGTAATCCTCTCTGTTAACAGCCAGGATTCGCTGTTAGAAATAACTCCTGTGAGTTTTATATTGTGCGTTTTGGAGTTCTAATCATTTCAGCAGTAGTATCTTTTAAACAGCAGTATTACAATAAGCATTGTGCTTCAAAATGTGAATTAACTTGTTGAAACTGTGGCTTTAACATCTATGTGATTAGTGTATATGGTATTTGCTCTTCATTAGCAAAATAATTCATCGTTAGGTAAACTCCACTAGTGCCAATTGCAGTTCTGTGAGCAATGTCTCCTCTTGGATATAAACTACTGTCTAAAATATACATATCAGCAGCAGCTCAGCCTTGGTCAGGAAAATCATATTTGGCAAGTTGCTGAACATGCACAAAGTTCTGAAAGTTAAAGGTATGCTGCAAATAACTAGCCATTATTCTGTGTATTATTAAATATTTACCAGTTCTGTTCAAAGCAGAGCAGAAATTAGACACTAAGGATCTCTTTGTGAATTCTTTGTCCTCTATAGTAGATTGCTGTTTATATGTATGTAAGAATTTTATTGCTTATGTGGCATACAATATTTATAACTATATACTTTATAGAAATACAGTATTAAAGTCAGTGGTATACAGACATTCTGTACATATCCTGTGAAATGTGCTGTCATATGAAATAAATATACCCGTCTTTATCATGATGACTACTTTGCTCAGGAGGGAAGAATTTTTCTCAGCCATTTCTTGTGTACATGTCAATGATGTTGGGGGGAAAACAGGTTAACTCCAATTACCAAATCAGGAAATTTATCTATTTCATTTCTCCATACAGTGGTTACTTGAGATTACTAATGATCATTGAGAAGCTGCATTCATTCTCTAAATGAGGGCCTCGTCAATAATCTTGACTTGAAAGTAACAGACGAAGCAGAATGGTGATTCCGACTCACAGCAGCAGGAACAGCTGGAGAGCCGAGGGAGTGAGGACACGAGGCAGAGACTTGCCCGGACCCCCACATTTAGAGGCCATGGCGAGCTGCTCCTGTGAGTGCGGCCTAGTTTTCAGTCCTGTATGATTGCTGTTCAAAATAACATTGAGTCTTCTCCTTTTTTTTTTTTTTTTTTTTCAGTATGGGGAATGGAACCCCATACTGAAAAAACCCCAGCCCTTCTTTTTTATTCTTTATTTTGAAACAGGGTCTCACAGAGTTGCAAAGGGCCTCACTAAGTAGTAGCTAAGGTTGTCCACGAACTTCAATCCTCCTGTCTCAGCCTCCCAAGTACTGGGATTATAAGTGTGCGCCACCGCACCCAGCTGCTCCTGATGTTTAACATCTTTTCAAGTGCTTGCCTCTAATTCTCTCTCTCTCTCTGTCTCTCTCTCTCTCTCTCTCTCTCTCTCTGTCTCTGTCTCTCTCTCTCTCTCTCTCTCTCTCTCTCTCTCTCTCTCTCTCTCTCTCCTAGGGATTAAACCCAGGGGAAATCTACCTCAGAGCTACACAAGCCCTATTTTGTTTTTTATTTTTGAAACGTCTTTAAGTTGCTGAGGCTGCCCTCAAACTTGCAGCCTCCCCAGTACTGGATTACAGACATGTGCCACCTTGTATCTTCAGTGAAATGTCTGTGCTCTTTGGCCTATTTTCTACATGGATTTTTTTTTTTTTTTTACTGTCAAGTTTTGAAGCTTCTGTACATTCTAGATTATACTTGTCCTTTGACATATAGTTGGCAACTGTCTTCAGTTTGTAACTTATTCCTCACCCTTTCCACAGCCAGATCCTCAACTCTGCAAACTTCAGCAAGAGTGGTTGACATGAAAACCAAACTCACAAGAAACTGATATATAGATAGATATAGACATAGATATATATGTAATATATCTATATATCTATATATAGCAAGCATGAAAAAATGGAAATTCATGCATTATAAATGAGAAGGTGCATTGGTCCAAGTCTAGACAATTTAAGAATGTCAGGTCAAGTTTATATTTTGACTTCCTGAGAAATTAGTACACGAAGAACACAAATGCACTGTAATGCTGAAAACTAGCAACATCGACCAGAATGCAGTGGGTTACTGGTACAGTTGACTAATACACAGCAGTTAAAGTCAGTGAATGAAAACATCAGAGTAACCTGGAGCCAAAAACCAGGTTACAAAATAATACATAAGACATCATTTATTAAAACAAAACATGCAAAACTACGTTCTTTAGGAACACGTATTAATGATTAAAAAAAAAAAAACATGCACTGAAAATTACCCAAACTCCAAATTTAGAATAGCAGTTTACCTCTGGAGAAGGAAGAGAGCAAGATTAGAGAAGGGTGTAAAGGAGTTTTACTGTGCTAGGAGCTTTTTATAAAATAGTAAGAGTAAAATTTGCCCTTTCCTCCCTCATTGCCTGACATGCAGCAGCCATCATGAATGACCATAAAATATCCAGACCAGGAAGTTCATCACTGATAATTGCTTCAAATAGCTACAAATGGTGGTAAGATGTCCTTCAGCCAGGCCATGGTGGCACACAACTGTAACTCCAGGCCTTAGGAGGCTGTCAGGAGAATCACAGGTTCAAGGCCAGCCTCGGCAACTTAGAGAAACCCTGTTTAAAAATAAAAGGGGCCGGGGGTGTAGCTTGGAGGTAAAATATTCGCCTCTGAGTTCAATCCCCAGGGAGGAAGGAGGGAGGAGGAAGGAGAGGGGAGAGAATTTAAAATGCACTTCGCCCTAGAAAGGCAACAGTACCTAAAATACTCAGAGAAAACTAACAAGCCACACCAAAGGCCATCTTTGTCTTGGAATTCAGAACCACGTGGCTAACAGGATTTCACCCTGTTCAAGTCTGAGCTTCCTGAGTCCTGATGTTCACCGAGACCCGGCTTGCCCTTCGCGGTAAGAATCTGCTGTTCACTACCTAGGTGGCTATTTGGGGGAGGGTCACTCTAGCAGCGACCTCTTGGGCGACCCTAGACATAAAATCCTAACTAGACAACACAAATAACTGCTGGAACGCGCCCTAGTAAGTCCCTGAGTCCTGAAAATCACACCAGCGTTAAGAGCAACCCGGAACAGAAAACCGGCGCACCTGCTCCAAACTTCTCGGGACCGGAAGCAGCGAGGGGGCGTTTCCGGAAGTAGAACTGCCGACGGCGGAAACGAGCCGCAGGCTGAGTTTATTCCGGAACTCGGCCTCTCTGGTGCTCACCACCCCACCCTTTCTCCACCTAGCAACCCGAGCCTCAGCCTGCCCATCTCCCTGAGAGGAATCTCGAGCCCCGGCTGAGTCGACCCGGCGGTCCGCGCGGCCCTCCCGCCTGTTGGGTCTGTTGTTTACGTTGCCTTGACAACAGCCACTTCCGGCAGCGGGGTTCCTGGAGGCGCTCGTTGGGCGTGCTTGGCGGCTCCGGCTGCCGCAGCTTAGGGCGAGGGTGCCGGGTCCGGAGCATCCCAGCTTTCCCGCCCTGGGGTGCTGATCTAGGGCTGGCCCTTCGGACTCTGTGTTGACTGTTACTCCCGGCTACAGCCACTGCGGGGCCGAGCGCCCTCCCCGACCCAGCCTCGGGCCGGCTGTGACCCGGTCGCGGCCGCTGGCCCCGGGCTGACCGCAGTACCCGCCGAGCTCGCTCCTCCCCGCCGCCTCGGCGGGCCCCCCGGATCGCCATGGTGCTGCTGCACGTGAAGCGGGGCGACGAGAGCCAGTTCCTGCTGCAGGCGCCGGGGAGCGCGGAGCTGGAGGAGCTCACGGCGCAGGTGACCCGGGTCTACAACGGGCGGCTCAAGGTGCAGCGAGTGAGCTCAGGTGCGCCCGGGCAGGCGAGGCTGGGGTTTGGGGAGGTTGGAAGAGATTCTCCTCGGCTGGGAGAACCCGGGGCGGTGGGAGCGGGTGAAGCCAAGCGCGCCCAAGGGTCCGTAGCGTGGATCTGGGGTGCCGTGACTAAGTGGGGATTGGAGGCTCGGTGAAAGCCAGCCTGAAGAGTGGATGCAGTGGAATAAGAGGAGCCTGCGGGGTGAGATGCTAGCTGATGGCCTTATAAAAGGCGGCTGCCCCGATTGGAACTTCTGAGGTCAGGCAGTTCCTGATGGTCAGCGGCCTGGCTTTGGGGTGGCCCTTCCAAGGTGAGAAGACAGCGGGAAAGCCCTGGTGTCCTGTTTTTTATTCTTTATTTTGAAACAGGGTTTCACTAAGTTGCAAGGGCCTCACTAAGTAGCTGAAGCTGGCCACAAGCCCAGATCCTCCTGACTCAGCCTCCCAAGTACTGGGATTACAAACATGCACCACCAGGCTCAGCTTAGATGTCTTTTTTAAATTAATTAATTTGCTTATTTATTTTGCGGTGCTGGGGATGGAACTCAGGGTCATAGGAACTCAGCATCTATCTCTTCGTGCATATGTGTAGGGTTAGGGAGTACAGGGGATTGGACTTGGGTACTTTCCCACTGAGCAACATACTTAGCCCTTTTTTTTTGGAGGGGGATTAGGAAAATAATATTACTAGGGGGATTACTGGGGAGAGTACTAAAGATTGAACCAAGGAGTCTTCTACAACTCCAAGCCACATCTCCAACATTTTTTTTTTTTTAATTTGTGAAACAGGATCTCACTATTGTGGAGAGCCTTCCTAAATTGCTGAGATTGGCTGCCAACCTTCGATTCTCCTATCTCAGCCTCCCAAATACTGGGACTACAAGCATGTGCCACCACGCCCAGCTCCCCAGCCTTTTTAAAAAAATATTTTAGCCAGGCGTGGTGGCGCACGCTTGTAATCCCCGCGCTTGGGAGGCAGAGACAGGAGGATCGGGCAGGTTCGAAGCCAGCCGCGCGCGCTGGCTCAGGAGACCCTGTTTCCAAATAAAAATGTAAAAATAGGTCTGGGAGTGTAGCCCGGAGGTAGAAGGGCTTCCAGGAACCCCAGTACCACCAAAAAAAAAAAAAAAGAAAGAAAAGAAAAGAAATATTCCAAAACTTTTGCCGGGCGTGGTGGCGCACGCTTGTAATCCCCGCGCTTGGGAGGCAGAGACAGGAGGATCGTGCAGGTTCGAAGCCAGCCGTGCACGCTGGCTTAGGAGACCCTGTTTCCAAATAAAAATGTAAGAATAGGTCTGGGAGTGTAGCCTGGAGGTAGAAGGGCTTCCAGGAACCCCAGTACCACCAAAATATATATATATTTTTTTTTACTTTGAAACAGGTCTCCGTAAATTACCTTGCACTGGCCTTGAATTTACTAATCCTTCTATCTCAGCCTCCCAGATACTGGGATTACAGGCATGTGCCACCAAGCCTAGAAACATCATTTTCTATAACATTAAAAGTTGAAAATGTAGTGTTAACTGTAAGAGTCTGTTGGTGAACTTAGAACCCACTGCTCTGTTCTCCAGTTGCCAGCGTTGACTGTGACCAGTGTTCTGCTTCTTTTTTTTTTTTTTTTTTTTTTTTTTTTTTTGTACTAGGGTTCCTGGGAGCCCTTCTACCTCTGGGTTACGCTCCCAGACCTATTTTTTATATTTTTATTTGGAAACAGGGTCTCTTAAGCCAGCGCCTGGCTTAAGAACCTGCGCGATCCTCCCGTCTCCGCCTCTCAAGCGTGGGGATTACAAGGGTGCACCACCACGCCCGGCAGTGTTCTTCTGCCTTTAAAAGACAAGATCAAGTAAGACCAGTTTCTCACCCAGTTGCTTAGAGTCTAGAAGGAGAGAAAGACAGTAAACATCCAGTTCATTTACACTCTTTATTTCATAGTATTGTGTCATTACAGGTCACGTTGTATCTTCACAGTGTTAGCACAACATCTTATTCCAAGTCCCTTCTTTATAGAGAGGAAAGGGGGAGGGAAGAGAGAGAGAGAAAGGAAGTTTTGCAAGATCAATATGTAGAATGGTTTGGGGTGAATATGCATGGTTAGGAAAATAGAGAGCCATGCATGGAGCAATAACGTGATATCATCAAACCAAGGCCTTTCGTCTTTCTTACTCAAGGGCTCTGAGCTGCCTTAAATCCTCCCACTGATGATTATCTGCGAAGCCATGTGAGCAGCCTCAGGGGAATCCGAGTACTGGTTTTGGACCTGCTGAGTTCAAGGCAGCGCAACCTGGCACAGAGTCTGCAGCCAGGCGGCCTGGACGGGGTGGGCGGTGGCCAGGAGGGGCTCCTGAGCGCTCTGCTTCCGCTGACTGGGGACGGATTGGCCTTGTCAAGGGTCTGGGCAGGCCTGGCACACAGCACATGGTGTATAAGCGTCAAACTGTGAGCCAGATGGGCTAGACCCGTCCAAGGTCGCCAGTGATGGTTAGGAGACGTGTTGTCTTAACTTTCTCTTCTTTTTAAGAAATGGAAGAACTAGCGGAACACGGCATATTTCTCCCTCCTAATATGCAAGGGCTGACCGAGGAGCAGATCGAAGAGCTGAAGCTGAAGGATGAATGGGGTGAAAAATGTGTGCCCAGTGGGGGTGCAGTGTTTAAGAAGGACGACATCGGGCGCAGGAATGGGCAAGGTAATCGAGCGTGCCAGTATACCAGTACTTATGGCAGCAGTTTTTTTAAGTTACAAAAATAAACCTCTTCATTTCTATACAAACTTAGGGAGGCTGCCCTGGGTATAACCCCCTTGTGATAAAACTCGAATCCAGAATGAATGAATGGCGTGGGGGAGGCTTCCACCTTTTTGCTCTGAGTTGCAGGTCACTGATAGTGAATGGACCCCGTGGAATTACCATTTCTATAGATCAGAAATGGCTGAATACTGGTAGTTTCAGTTTCGTGTGGGTCAGCCTGAGAGCTTTGGGCGCTGCTCTTAAAAAATGTCCTGAAGGTTGAGTGCTGTAACTGTTTGCAGATATGTGGGGTTTATTTAGAGACTGAAAAGAAGGTTCTCCATGTCCGCACTAAACCACAGACTTGGTTCCCTTTGGTGCAAAGCATGTTAGTACATGTCAGAATGCTGCAGAAACCGTCCCTGCAGATGATTTGAAGGAGGAAAGGGGGTCTTTTTTCTTATCTTTTATTTGTTTATTTATTTATTTTTGCAGTACTGGGGCCGGACCCCGGGGGCATTCTACCTTGAGCTACACCCCCAGCCCTATATTTTATTCTTTATTTTGAAACAGGGTCTCACTGAGTAGCAAAGGGGCTCACTAAGTAGCTGAGGTTGTCCTCGAACCACAATCCTCCTGTCTCAGCCTCCCGAATGTTCCCAAGTGCTCCTCCACGCCTGGCAACAAGTTTGTATTTCTATAATTTTTTTTTTTTTTTTCAGTACTGAGGATGGAAACCAGGGGCATTCTACCTCTGAGCCACACCTCCGGCCCTATTTTTTATTCTTTATTTTGAAACAGGGTTTCACTGAATTGCAAAGGTCTATAAAATTTTTAATGTCTAATTGGTACTGTTATTTATTAGGAATATATGATTCGAGGTGGGTACAGTGACACGTGCCTATAATCCCAGTACTTGGGAGACTGAGACAGGAAGAGCACGGGTTCAAGACAACCTCAGCAGCGTAGTGAGACTTTTAGAAACCTAGTGAGACCCGGTTACAAAGCAAAATTTCAAAAGGGCTGGGGATGTAGCATGAAGATAGAAAGTCCCTGGGTCCCGTCCCCAGCAACACACACACATGAAGGAGATTTGAACTCACCCGTCTCCCTTAGATTTAGAGTCTATTTCCAATTGTTTTGCTTCTAACCCTTCAAATTATGATTTTTATCTCTTTTCTAGGAGTCAAATTATGAACCATGTGGCAAATTCCTTTTTTTAATTGGGGTGTACGGGGTATTGAATCCAGGGACATTCTACCTTAGAGCTATACCCCCAGCCCTTTTTATTTTATTTTATATCTTGAAATGGGGCCTCGCTAAGTTCCTGAAGGTCTCCCCAAGTTGCTGGGGCTGGCCGATTTTTTGATTTGGATGCGGTGCTGGGGATTAAACCCAGGGCCTCCCGCATGGTGGATTATTCTCTGGCCTCAGCCCAAGGTGCCTGCTTTTGTAGGTAACGTTTTATTGGAATGCAGCCACCCCATTCATTTAAGCGGCATCTGTGGCTGTTGTTGCTCCTGTGGCAAAGTTGAGCAGCTGTACCGAAGCCCGCGAGGCCTAAAGTATTTACTCCTGGCCCTTACAGGAAGCTTGCGACCCCTCTACCCAGTGAAATGCCCCTTGTTCATTGGAAGCCTCGGCCACTCTGTGAAGCACGCTGCAGACCTGCGGTCAGGGCGGCCCTGACCAACCTCCAGCCAGGTTTCCTGCGGCCCCACTTACAGCCCACTCCCGCACCCCTCATTTCACAGGCCCCCCGACACCGGCAGCACGGCCGGGAACGTTGGGAGGAATTTTAAAGAGGCGCATTTGCTGATCACTTCTCTCCCTCATCTTTTTTATTTTTATAGCTCCAAATGAAAAAATGACGCAAGTTTTAAAGAAGACGATTGAAGAAGCCAGAGCAATAATCTCTAAGGTCAGCTTTTTATAATGATGCTCTAAAGCTTGTCTTTTGAAGTATAGACTCTAATCGTCTGGAATTACCTGGCATCCCTCTTTCTCTCTTCCTCTAGCAAGCAGTTTTAGATGGCTTGCATAAAAGTAGGTTCATATTTATAATACAGAGGTGAATCACTAAGCATTAGCGTAGTGATTTTGTTTCTCTTACCTTTTATTTTTTGGCGTGTGTCTCACTGGAGATTTGAAATCAGGGGCATTCTGCCTCTTAGCTACACTCCCGGCCCAGTTTTATTTCTTATTTAGAAACAGGGTCTCAGGAGTCCTGCACCTCAGTTCAGTTCACACCAGCCCCGCAGGTTAAGGGCCACGCCCTTCAGTTCCACAGCATCGGGGGGGCCCCCCAGCTAGAGGGCGAGGTCACCAGCAGGACTCCTCTCAACTTGGGCATCAGATGCAGGAGGGGTCCCAGGGCTACACATTTGGCTCTTCTTGTGCCCCCCCCCCTCGTGTTCTGTCAGAGCGACTGTGGATGCACTGAATGTGCTGTGCTCACAACTGCGGTTCTGTTACTGCGTGTGGGAGAGGTGCCTGTGTGTGGTGGGGGAGAGGGTGGAGGCTCCCTGCCCTCTGCCTGGGCGCTCCACACGACTACCCAGCACATCAGTGCAGCCGCCAGACGCTCCCCTGAGGCTGGATGTCCACTACTCTTGAAAGGGATGTGTGTGGGCATGATGAAATCACTGGCCACGTGATGGGATCCAGTGTACAGCATCCCACCTCCCTGGAGGTTGGGGTGAGGGTGGGACTGAAGGTTTCCATCCTCTAACGGGTACCTGGTTTCTCTGGCAAGGCCGGCCCCTTCCTTGACACTATCTCAATCCATTTCTTGTTGCTATAACAAGGTACCTGCATCTGGGGACTTTGTAAAGAAAAGAGGTTTATTGCACTTAAGGTTTGGTGGCTGAAAGTCCATATACGTGGTCCCTGTTTGACCTCCCAGGCTGCATCATAGCGCAGAGAAGAGTGTGCACAGGGGCCACGCACTTTATAACAACTTGGGAAAAAGGAGCCAGGGTTCTGTGAGAACCACACCAGCCCCTTCCGTGGATGGCGCCCCTTAACCCAATCACCTCCACTTGGCCCCGCCTCTTAAAGGGCCCACCACCTCTTGACATCATTATGCTGTGGGTCACATTTCCAGTATTCACGATCCTCTTAGCACAACTCAGATATGATGAAAAGGGGATTTTATGAAAAAGGAAAGGGACTCCTATCACCCAATGATCCCAAGGGATTTTGAAGCTCTACCAGGAGGGGGGCAAAGGCCAGACAGATTCTTGACTACATCACCCCTTTCCCTGCATTTTTTCAGATCCTTCTCAGTCCATTCTACACCCACTGCAAGATTAACCTCGTAAAGGCCCCTCAGCCTGCCCTGCCCACCTCTCCCACCCACTGGAGTTTTAAAGCCGCAGGCTGCCCTCTCCTCTCCTCTCTGCATCGCCCTGCCTGCCTCCCGCCCCGTGCTGCCATGGGGCCTTCACGGCGCCGAGCTCTCCTCTGCGCTCCTTGTAGTCGGCTTTGCCATCCAGGCCTCGGTGCCCCGGGCCCAGGCCCTGAAGCAGGTGGCGGCCACTTTGGGAGCAAGCACGGTGGTGTGGTTCCTTTTGTGGTGCCAACAGTGTCTGGCAAGAGCCTCCTAGGAGGCCGTGAGCAGAGCTGACCGGCCTGGCCACGTTGTGGGTAACAACGCCTCGTTCACTTTCAGAAACAAGTGGAGGCCGGTGTCTGTGTCACCATGGAGATGGTGAAAGACGCCCTGGACCAGCTGCGGGGCGCTGTGATGATTGTGTACCCCATGGGCTTGCCGCCCTATGACCCCATTCGGATGGAATTTGAAGAGAAAGAAGACCTGTCGGGCACTCAGGTACGCGGCTTGGCGCTCGTGGTGAGCTCGCGTCCCCAAAGCCTTCCTCGGAGGTTGTGGTTTTGCTTGGTACATCAGGGCAGAGTTCTGAATCCAGGAGAGGACACAGAGCAGGTGGTGCCCATGCAGCTGAGTTTCAGCCCGCACCTGGGGAAACAGTAGGGAGAGTCCTGAAGCTGCCCGGCAGGCGGCGGAATACATCCCCACTTTCTTTTCTGCTGGGAAGCCAGACGCCCACTTAGTACCTGTTTCTACCCAAATATGGCGGCCCCTTTGCCTGATGTTGCGTCCCAGCCTCACATCAGGCCTCGTGTTCCTCTCTTCCCCTCAGAATCCGCTTTCCTCTGACTTCCTCAGTCCTCCTTTCTTCTCGGCTGCATGCCTTGCTGAGCTGCCTTGAGCAGGAGGAATATGCGAAAACAAACAGCCCCATGACGCCCCCTGCGTCAGATCCACCCAGGGCCAGCCCTTGTCATGGTTGAGGCTGCCCGTGAGGCAGGACACGCCCCATGACCAGGGGCAAGAAGTGAAGGAGTCAGGGTCTGAGTGAAACCTAACAAAGGCGATGCTGGCACAGGGAGGACTTTGAGTGGAGCAGGGACTGGAGCAACCGGGATGCCGACGCCTGTGCGGCCCGGGCTGGCCCCTCCTGACACCCTGACAGCCAACTCCTACGATTGGCCCCAGGCAGGACTCAGCGTCATTAAGGAATCCGAGGCACAGCTGTGGTGGGCAGCCAAGGAGTTAAGAAGGACAAAGAAGCTTTCAGACTACGTGGGGAAAAATGAGAAAACCAAAATTATCGTCAAGATTCAGCAAGTAAGTATTTGTGTTCTGACATATCAGTATTTCTTATTTGCCTTCAAACTGATAAAAATGTACAGTAAACCTGAAAGATGTCAGCTATTTGTGTGTATACTTTAATCCTGTTGGCTTGGACTTAAAGTCAAAATGATGTCCTCTCTGCACACCAACAAGAAAATGTAGCCTGCCTACTAATTTCTGGAGTTTGTTTTAATATGGGGGAAGAGGAGTGTGCTCTGTTGATTTTAACAAGGCTGCGAGTCAGGAACGGTGTTTCTTGAAATGACCAATGCAGCCCAGGGCCCTGGGTTCAAGTTGCAGAAGCCACTGATGCTCTGTAAGACAGGACACTGGTCAGAGGCTGCCCAAGCAGAGCGGAGGGAGTCGGGAGACACGCCCTCCACCATTCTCTCTCCTGAGCCTGCGGCTCCGCACGCCCTCCCACCCCCCTGGGCCTGCAGTGGCTCCTGGGGGGAGGGGGCTTGATGGAGATGGTCTCCAGAGCTGGGCTACTGCAAGGTCCAGGACGCCCCTCCCTGTTCACCCTGGATCAGCAGGCACGGGTGACTCCTCCGTCCTTGGCAGTTGGCAGAGGCAGTTGCCAAACATTTGCCGTAACTCCCCGGATTGTCTCTCCAAGATGCCTCGGTCCACAGTGGGCTCTTGCTCTGTCTTTCCAGAGGGGACAGGGAGCGCCTGCCCGAGAACCTATCATCAGCAGCGAGGAGCAGAAGCAGCTGATGCTGTATTATCACAGACGACAGGAGGAGCTCAAGGTAGGCGCTTCGGCCAGGCGGGTGGGAAGGGGGGGCCTGCGTGTCAGGGGAGGGGCCCTGCCGGAGCTTCCCCCTAACGGGCATGGGGCTGGAGAGCATGGGGCTGGAGGCGTCCTGCTCTGGGAGGGCAGGGAGAGGGGGATTGGCCACGATTCTTCAGTCTCTGTACAGAACACTTTCCTGAGATGCCTTTCTGAACAAAATTTATTTCCAGAAACTGGAAGAAAATGATGATGACTCCTGCTTGAATTCTCCATGGGCAGATAACACGGCCTTGAAAAGACATTTCCATGGGGTAAAAGACATAAAGTGGAGACCGAGATGAAGCTTACCAGCATTAAAGCCTCAGAAGAACTAGCTCACCGTTCCTTGAGGCAAAATAATTATAGAAAAAGGACAGCGCCCCCTTGTAGAGAAGATGAAATGACTACTTTCCTAGTTTTTGATTGAAATTTTAAAATAGTCTTTCAGAAATTTAGAACTTAATAAATATATCCTCAGAGGAAAATGTGTAAGTTATTTTTGTTTCAGCGTTTTCTTTGATAAAATTACTAGTGATGCAATTATAACCATTTTTCTCTTCTGATTCCTTTGTTTTACATTCTAACAACTGCTGTGTTGAAGGAAATCTGAGAGTACCTTTACCATCAGTGGCCACTAGAGGCCGCCAGAGACACACTTGTCCCACGTTGCTCTGGCCTCCCTTTCAGAACTGCTGGGAGCTGAATACCTGATCTTGTGGGGAGGTGGGTACACCCCTGAAGGATCTGCCCACAGCCAGGCATCTCCCCGCCTCCCCGGGGGCTTGTCCACCAGGAGTAAAGGCCACCTGTGAGAGCTAGTAGCCAGAGTAGTCTAATCTGGAACCTGCAGTTCTTCAGTAGTTTCTCTGCCCTTCAAGTCTCCTTTTTCAGAACAGCTCTTAAGAATGAGTGGGATGCTGTTTCGTGAAAGGCTCCCTGGGCGGGCAGGCCTGGCTGCAGGCTCGGCTTCCAGCTCTCCTGTGCTGAGGTTTACACCCAGGGTGACCATCCACAGGTTCCAAACAGCTCATCCTTGGGTTCTAAACAGCTCAAATCTGCTGTATGAACCGAACAGCCTTATGAACCCCGACAGTTCATTAGCTGAAGTGCCTCAAACTGCCTGGGGACACCATTCCCTCAGACTTTGACATTTGTGTGTGTGCATGGCACTGGAGAGTGAACCCAAGGGCATTCTATCCCTGAGCTACACACCCAGCCCTATTCTTTGTTCACTATTTTGAAACAGGGTCTCGCTAAGTTGCAGAGGGCCTCACTGAATTGCCAAGGCTGGGCATGAACCTGAGATCCTCCTGTCTCAGCCTCCCAAGTCCTGTGATTAGAAGCGTGCACCAGCTGGGCGTGGTGGCGCATGCTTGTAATCGCAGCATTTGGGAGGCTGAGGCAGGATCACAGTTTGTGGACAGCCTCAGCTACTACTTAGGCCCTTTGCAATTCAGTGAGTGCCAGAGCCAGCCGGCAAAAGTACAGGTTCCGAAGAGAGGAGTGAGGATGAAAGAATTCAATTCTAAGAATTTAATTCAAAGAATTTTAATTCAAGCATGGAAGGCTCGCCAGTACACTCCCGGGTCGATATCTCTACTCGCCGATCCTGGGTTTATTTATCTTGTCGTATTTATACAGTTTCAGGTCAATCAGTCCCTCGTGCCATCACCACCAGAGCTTCTCTCAGACCTTTAACTTTGAAATTTTCATGACCCCAAACCTTGTTGACTCTGGGTGAAGGACAGTCAGCTGAGTCAGAAATATTCTTTTATGGGAAAACCTTAATGGCTCCCCTCAATTCCCCCTTTCTTATTATATTCAAAGAAGACTGTGCCTGTCTTAGGTTGTTTCCCTCCGGTATCAAGGATTACCTATCTTTGGATAATACAGAGCTATAAGCTGTATATCCTGTCTTAGGTTTCCTTGTCCCAAGGAAATCTTACCCGTCATTGACTACCAGCCTCTTAAGTGGGGGTACCCTTCAAAGGTAAATTGTGCACTTCTGCTGAAAAACTGTTCTCACTTTGTCCTGAGACCACACTTTGTCCCGAGTCTCTAATAAACAAAGTATTGGGAATATCATGAAAAATAGGTATTTCAGTAAGACATTTCCTCCAATTAACACTATGATTTCTACATGTTAAATCAGTTTAACAAGAGCTGGGCGTGGTGGCGCATGCTTATAATCCCTGCGCTTGGGAGGCTGAGACAGGAGGATCACACAGGTTCAAAGCCAGCCTCAGCTACTTAGTGAGGCTCTCAGCAACTCAGTGAGACCCTGCTTCCAAATAAAAAATATAAAATAGGTCTGGAAGTATAGCCCGGAGGTAGAAAGCTTCTGGGTTCCACCCCCAGTACCACCAAAATAAATAAATAAGTCACAAATTTTAAATTAAAAAAAAATTAAAAAATAAAAAAATCAGTTTAACAGGACAAACAGGTTATTGGTGGGCTAACATTTTTATCTTCTTTCCCTGTGTAACCAGGGCCCCACAAGACCACACCTTTAACAGCACAGTTACTATCAGTCTTTGTACTTGCCTGCAATAAGACGGGCATCAACTGCAGACATCCCATCTTCTTGACATTTTTAGAAAAACATAAGGGTGTACCAATTCTTCGTCCAGAATAATTAAAAGTTTCTGCAATGGGTGTAAAATTCAAAGAAGTCCCAGCAATCGTGAGTTGTTACTGAAGACAGTGATCTCCCGCTGCTCCCAAACAGCTGGATGAAGTATGGGATGATCTGGAACGTAAGCCCATGTTTCAGTCATCATTGAAGCTGGGAGCATCATCAGCATTGATCTGAGAATCTTCCATTTTTGCTTGATCCATATGTCGCACCAGCCACTCAGGTATCCACCGTGCGTTATCTTCATCCTGTGAGAAAACACAAATGTGCCCTCGTCCCCATATTAGTACAGGGTCGGGACCTTTCCAAATTCCTGTGCAAGGATCTTTCCATTTTACTAGAGCAAAATTGTTTTTGGAGGATGGATGCAAATATCTGTCTGCTGCTGTGCGACCAGTGTTGTCAGCATTCAAGAAATTAATAACACCTCCTTGACCCAGTTTTGTTGGCTTTTAAGAAATCTAATAACACCTCCTTGACTTTCAGGGTCTTCAGTAACCGGGAAAACACTGAATCCTCTAGTATCTTCTCCGTTTTCTACAGCCCTATTTATAGCCACTTGAAGCGGTGATATTAAAGATAAAGGTCTGGGTTTTTCAATGCTTTGTTTAGCAAATGCTACAGTGGGAGAATTTTGAAGGCTTGCATTGCTGATAATAGGAGAATATTGTTGAGATCCTTCTTTTTCACTATTTGAAGGAGCTATCTGATCTAGTCGTCTAGTTAAAGTCTCTACTGCTACTTGTAACTGTTTTATACACGAATTGGGCTCCGGAGTTTCTGGAATATCTGGATAAGCCCCTAATTTCTATGGTACCAAGCAGCAGTTTCCTCAAGCTGCTCCTCTTCTTCAGTATCCTCATCTTCCTTAGGAAGTGAAGGCAAAGGGCCTTCGTGTTCTATCTTAGTTTTCCTAACACCAAGCATATCTCTTAACATATGTACAAAAGCCAAAAGACTAATTTTTTGACCCATTGTATATTACAACTCCCACGTTACTGCCACCACGAGTCTTCGAGCACACTCTTTTTTTATTCAGTGGTGTCCTTCACTGGATCCTCAGTTTCAGAATCTCCCCATACGGGCCACCACCTGCCGGAGCCAGCCAGCAAAAGTACGAGTTTCGAAGAGAGGAGTGAGGATGAAAAAATTCAATTCTAAGAATTTAATTCAAAGAACTTTAATTCAAGCATGGAAGGATTGCCAGCCCACTCCCAAGTCGATATCTCTATTGGCCAATCCTGGGTTTATTTCTCTTGTCGTATTTATACAGTATCAGGTCAATCAATCCCTCGTGCCATCACCACCTGATCTTCTATCAGACCTTTTACTTTGAACTTTCCATGACCCCAAACCTTGTTGACTCTGGGCGAAAGACGGTCAGCTGAGTGAGAAATATTCTCTTAGGGGAAAACCTTAATGACTCCCCACAAGTGAGACCCTGTTTCAAAATAAAAAATAGGGCTGGGGTATAGGTCAGAGGTAGAATGTCCCTGGTTTCATCCCAGTATCACAAAAAAAGTATGCACCATCATGCCCAGCTTGGCTTTGACTTTTGACACAGCTCCTTGAGTTAGAGGGCCGCAGCTTGCTCACGGGAGGGAGAGAAGCAGGTGGACGTTTCCCTGGCGGGCCTTCCCGTGCCCACTGCCCCTCCCGCCTCCACGTCTGAGCTCCCAGCCACTGCCACAAAGAGGGCCTGGGAGTGAGCGGAGACAGCCTGGGTCGGTTTCCCAAACTATTCCTTCCCCACCACTTACCTTCTGCCCGTCTCCCTGGGCCCGAGGAAGGGAAATCAGGACACAGCAGCAGGACTTGCTGGAGTGACTTGGGGTCCTGTCATCCCAGAGGTGAGCCCCAGAAGCCCTGGGCAGGTTCCCCCAGAATGCTCAGCCTCCCCGTCCCCACCACCCAGCGACCTCAGTGGCTGCCCCAGAGTGGGCTCCGAGCAGGCTGCTTTCAAAACTGTTTTCTAAAGTGGGGTGTAGCTGTGTCTGTGCCTTACTTTTTGGGTGGATTGTCAAGTTTTGTAACACCAAAGTCATATCTCTTCTCTTACTTTTGTTGTAGTTTTAAGTGTTTCCCTGAACATTTTTTAGCCTTAGATGACTCAAAATTTGCTCTAAGAATCTGATTTTATTTGAGGAACATTGTGTCTGCCAGTTATATAGTTTATGTGCTTAGGATTCACACTCAGCCTTCCAAGAAAAAATTGAAGCCCATGATCACAGTAGATGTTTTGAAGAACCACCGCTTCCCTGTCGCTGGGAATTCATGTTGGTGCAGTGGGAGGTGAGTGCTCGTAAGTGGCTGTGACAGTTTTTCTGTTAATATAATCAGCACAGTTTACTAACCAGCCATTCGCTTCTTCAGGAAGAATTCACTAGATTACTGGCATCACACTCTTATTGAAATTATGTAAAAAGAACAATCTTGCCCTTCTCCACCCCAAACACCCTAAGCTCTTACGTGTTCAGAGATGGCTGCCCCTGGGAATGTCGGATGTGAGGAGCCCCTTCCTGGGCCAGTCGTAAAGAAGGGGAGATGGCAGCCCCCGGTGCCGCTCTGCCCACCAGGCCATAGGTGTGAATCCTCTTTGCATCCACCCTCTGACTTGTCCTAGGTCATGTAGCTTGTAATGAGGGAGCCCAGGGGCCACACCTAGGTGACAAGAGGTCACCTTAGCAGCCAAAGTCATCTTCCCAATGTGAGGCTGTGTGTGTGTGTGTGTGTGTGTGTGTGTGTGTGTGTGTGTGTGGTACTGGGGATAGAACCCAGGGGTACTCTACCTCTGAGCTACACCCCCAGTTCTATTTTTTATTATTTATTTATTTGTTTGTTTGTTTATGTACTTACTTATTTATTGTGGTACTGGGAGTGGAACCCAGGGGCTTTCCTACCTCCAGGCTATACTCCCTGACCTATTTTATGCTTTATTTGGAAACAGGGTCTCACTGAGTTGCTGAGAGCCTCACTAAGTAGCTGATGCTGACTTTGAACCTGTGTAATCCTCCTGTCTCAGCCTCCCAAGCTCTGGGATTACAAGCATGCGCCACCATGCCCAGCTTTTTTATTCTTTATTTTGAAAGAGGATCTCACTGAGTTGCAACGGGCCTAAGTAGCTGAGGCTGGCTCCAAACTGCGACACTCCTGTCTCAGCCTCCTGAATGCTGGGATGACAAGGGTGCACCACCACGCCTGGCCCAATGTCAGGCTATGAATTCATTTGTTGTCTTACTGATATTTTCTTCTATTTTTAATCCAGTGGTCCATCTTTGGGTCAGTATCAAGAGGAAATCAAGTGGAGGTTGTGTGCATGATACACCTCTGGGTCTGTGGCTTTGTCCTTTGACATAATTTGCCTTTTCATTCAGTTATTTCATGAAGATCAGAAATGCTAGTAATAAAATTTGACATCACGTGAAACACAGCCAACAAGCCAGCACCACTGGGCATCTTTCCATCACAGGATCACCTCGTTGCTTGGCAACCACACTGCAAAGAACATGCCATCAAACTTGAAATTGACTGCTACATGTTTAGAGCACAGTGGCTCTGAGGGGGTCTCAGCCCTGCCAAATTCCCGTCCCAAGCCTCAGCAGCCACCCTTTTAGAGAGGTGAGAGAGAGGACGGCTTACTTCATCAAAGATGGTGAGAGCTGACGCCCCATCCTCATATCCTCAGGTCAGAACTCGACTTGCTGAGAGTTCAAGGGCAGATGTGGCTGATTCCCAGGGAAGTTCAATACTAGATGTGGTAGCAATGGCAGCTGGCATTCATTAAGACCTAATTATTGCCAGGCACGGTTGTGTGCAACTGTAATCCCAGTACTTGGGATGTTGAGGCAGGAGGATTGTGGGTTCAAGGCCAGCCTCTGCAATTTAGCAAGACCCTCAACAACTTAGCCCTGTTTCAAAGAGGGGTGTGCTGGCAGTGTATCTCAGAGGATAAAATGACCCTGGGTTCTATTCTCAGTACAAAGAAAAGACCTATTTCCAAGACAGTGATACCAAGCATTTTACATATATATATATATATATATATATATGTTTTATCTATACATTACAACATCCAACATCCAAATTAGGAAACAAAGTCTCAGGAAGTTTAAATTGCCCATGTTGAAGCACATAAAGGCCCGCGCTCATCCAGCGTCTGCTGGTCACTGTGCGGTGAGTTCTGCTTCGCCTCACGTGGGCACCAAATCACGAGTTAGTGGAGCCCTGGGCCTTAATCCACGGACTGTACAGGTGTGGAGAGCCCAGCGGGGGTAAGCAGGTGGTGGTGTGGCCACGGTGAGCCCTGAGTCAGCTTTGGTTCATGTCTTGGTCCACTCACCAGAGTAACACACTGGGGGACTTGTAAAGAACAGACCTTTATTCCTCCCAGTTCTGGAACCTGGGGAGTCAGAGAGCACAGGATGGACAAGGTAGATTTGGGTCTGATGGGCGCTCGCTTCCTGGCTCATAGACCGCTGCCTACCATGCCTCACGTGGCAGAAGGTACAGGGGGATTTTCTTGGTCCTCTTTTTTAAAGGCACCTAATTCCTCAGGGGGCTGAGGTAGGAGGATTGCAAGTCGGAGACCAGCTTGCATAAATTAGCAAGACTCTATCTCAAAATAAATTTTTTTTAAATGGCTGGGGGAGTAGCTCAGTGATAGAGTGCTTGCCTAGCATGCGTGAGGCTCTGGGTTCAAACCCCAGTACACACACAAAAAAAGAGGGTGCTGACCCACTTAGGAGAGCTCTGTATGCATGAGCTAGTCACCTCCAAGGTCCTGCCTCCTACTGCTACTGCCTTGGGGGTTAGGGTTCAACACAGGATTTCGGGGAAACACATATATTCAGCCATAGCAGCTTATTACCTTCTGCAAGGGGGATAAAGATGCCTCTGCCCGCCTTTGACATTTATTTATTTATTTATTTATTTATTTATTTATTTATTTAATTTTGGTACTGAGGATGGAACCCAGGGGCTTTCTGCCTCTGGGCTACACTCCCAGACCTATTTTTTTTTAATATTTTATTTAGAAACAAAGTCTCAGTAAGTTATTGAGAGCCTCACCGAGTAGCTGAGGCTGGTTTTGATCTTCCTGTCTCAGCCTCCCAAGTACTGGGATTGCAAGCGTGCACCATCACACCTGGCTCTGCCCAGTTTTATATTTTAGTTTGAAACAGGGTCTCATTATGTTGCTGAGGGCCTACATTGCTGAGTCTAGCCTCAAACCTGTGATCCTCTTGTCTCAGCCTCCCAAGTACTAGAATTACAGGCGTGTGCCAAAGCGCCCAGTTTCTATTTCCAGGTTCCTAAGCACTCTGCTCTGACCACTCCAGCTTAGCAGAGTGGAGGGAGAGGCACATTTTCAACGGGGCAGGGAGGGTACAGGACACTCCTTGTATTTGAGAAATAATCACTTATGGGAAGTTGGGGCCGCCGACTGGTAAACACGTCAGCCACTAGACCCCGTTGTCTTTGTTAGCACAGCTGTGCACAGCGGTTCAGGCTTTGCACAAATGTTCACAAACGCTGCTGGCTGTGAGAACGGAGGGGACTGAGCCCATGCATAAAGCTGCATCTACCCAGAAAGCGCGCCTTCTCCAAAATCCCCGCCAACGCCGTCCTGTCCCTGCGTGGTGTGTCCAGGGACCACATCAGCGGAGGTAGATGTCTTTTGCAATTCTCACAAGGGCAGTATCTTGATCTTGGCCAGCTGGAACCAGGCCTGCGTGGCAGCTCACTGACCCCAGGGCAGCCAGCCAGGCGTGGACACTCCAGAGAGCAGGTCTGAATTTCTTTTTTATTTTTATTTATTTTTTATTTTTTGCAGTACTGGGGATGAAACCCAGGGGCATTCGACCCCCAAGCAACACCTCCAGCCATATATTTTTATTCTTTATTTTTCAAACAGGTTGTCACTGAGTTGCAAAGGACCTCACTAAGTAGCTGAGGCTGGCTGAGAACCCGGATCCTTCTGGCTCAGGCTCCTGAATGCTGGGATTACAAGTGTGTGCCATCATGCCCGGAAGAACATCTTTTTAAATGTGATTTCCTCCTTCTCCTTTCCTCCTCCTCCTCCTCCTCCTCCTCCTCCTCCTCCTCCTCCTCCTCCTCCTTCTTCTTCTTCTTCTTCTTCATCTCCTCCTCCTTCTTCATCATCTCCTGCTCCTCCTCTTCCTCCTCCTCCTTCTTCATCTCTTCCTCCTCCTCTTCCTCCTCCTTTGTCCTGGTCTTCATTGCCTTCATCTTCTTCTGTTTTTTATTTCTAAAATCTGGAATTCAGCTGTGATACCTGGAGCTCTGGAAGCCATCTTGGACCAGAGGTGAGCTTAGATGGAAAATGCCACACTTGGAGCAGTGAGCCAGCAGGAGCCTGGGTCAGTGACACCATGAGCCTCACAGAGGGCTGTCCGGGAGCATCCTCTCTGCTGGTTCAGTCAACACTTGGATTTAACCAATCCAGCTGGAACAAGCAGTGCAGCCATCTCTCCTCCACCACACTGTGCCCCGCTCCTGCAAAGACCAGAACCCAGAACAAGAACTGATACAGCTGCCCTTGGCTCCGGAACATCAAGATGGGACGGATCCAGCATCTGTGCCCCAGTGTTGAGAGACTGAAGGGCACTCGCCTGCCAGAGGAAAGTGGAGGAAGGTTCCGGGAGTTCCCACTTGCCCGCCAGTAACAAATGAGTCAGGCTACAGGCTGGATGACGAGTGAGAATCATGTATTCGTCCTGAATCAACAGACATCTGTCAACCTTCTGGCCCTCTCTTGTCTTTCCTGCTGGTGCTTTTGAAATGGTGATTACTGCAAGCTCTATCCCACCATTTAACTCTGAAAGGGGAAAAAAATGCACGTAGGAGCCAATGGATTGTTAAGGGTAACTAGTAGGAGGGCTAATTTTTTTGAGGGTGGGTACTGAGGATTGAACCCAGGGGCATTATACTTCTGAGCTACATCCCCAGCTCTATTTTATTTTTTATTTGGAAACAGGATCTCGCTATTTTGCTGAGAGCCTCACTAAATTGTTGAGGTTGACCAAGTACTGGGATTACAAGCATGTACCACCACACCCAACTGGGATGAATTTTTTTTTTTTTTTTTTGGACTGAGGATTGAACTCAGAGGCATTTTACCTTTGAGCTACACCCCAACCCAATTTTATTTCCTATTTGGAAACAGGGTCTCTCTAGGTTGATGAGAGTCTCACTACTTTCTGGGGCTGTCCTCGAACCTGTGATCCTCCAATCTCAGCCTCTCCTGTACTGGGATTACAGGCATGCACCACCATGCCTGGCTGGCACATTAAAAAAAAAAGCATTTTTAATTTCAGGTTGAGGAACCTGGCAGCTCTCTGTTCTCAGTAGACAGATTAGTTTGGCCTTTTTGGTCCTCCATGTGATGGAGGCTGTTCCAGAGCTTGGGGAAGACCACCCACTCACAACGCCCACTCTTGCCTGCTGTGGAATCCCAGCAAGTTGCTTTACCTATTTGCCTCAGTGTCCTCATCTATAAATTGGGAATGGCAGGTAATATGGGCTGAGCATCCCTCGTCCAAAATGCTTGGGACCACAAGATTTTTGGATTTGGGAATTAAATTTTTTGGACTTTGGAATATTTGCATGTAGATAATGAGACATCTTGGGGCTGGGCCCCAAGTCTGAACACGAAGTTCATTTTGGATCCGTGTACATCTTAAATACATGGCCTGAAGGTGGTTTTACACAATATGTGTGGCATACCTGCATCTTGACTGTGACCGAGTGTGGAATCTTCGACCTGCGGCATCCTGTTAGTGCACAGAACATCCTGGATTTTGAAACATTTTAGATTTGGGGTTCCTGGATGAGGGACGCTCAGCCTGTAGTGCCTAATTTCACAGGGTCGTGGTGAAGATCAAATGAAGGACTCCTTGGGAGAGCCCTGAGCAGAGCACCAGGGATCCAGCTTCGAGAGATGTCAGAGGAGGACTGTCAAGTTCTCCTGCAGCTGGGTCAAGAGAGAGGTGGACACAGCGCATCCTGGGCCTCTGTAATAGATGCTGCTCACATCCAGGACCTCCTGGGTCTTTCTTATGGTGCTTGCCACAAGATAAGTGTTCTGTTTTGTGGTCCTGGGGATTGAATCCAGGAACATTCTACTGCCAAGCTATATTCTTAGCCCTATTTTTTTTTTTCTTTTTGTTTTAAAATAGTGTCTCCCTAGGTCACTGAGAGTCCTACAAAATTGCTACGGCTAGCCTTGAACCTGTGATCCTCTGGTCTCAGCCTCCCAAGTACTGGAATTACAGATGTGAGCCACCACGCCTGCAGCAGACATTTTTAATGTGTTCATGTCCTTTGGCTCAGAGTACAGCCTTGAAAAATCCGTATTCTGCAAGGAGGAGGAGGAGGAGGAGGAGGAGGAGGAGGAGGAGGAGGAGGAGGAGGAGGAGGAGGAGGAGGAAGAGGAGAAAAGGAGGGCTGGTGGTGTAGCTCAGCAGTGAATTGCTTGCCTAGCCTGCACGAGGTCCTGGGTTCAATCCCCATTACTACAAAAATATTATATAAATTTATTTATTTATTTATTTAGTCCTGAAGATTGAACCCAGGGGCAGTCTACCTGCAAGCTATACCCCCATCCCTATTTTTTGTTCTTTATTTTTGAAACAGGGTTGTGGAGGTGCTCACGAAGTAGCTGAGGCTGGCCTCGAACCTGCGGTCCCCGTCTCAGCCTCCAAAGTGCTTGGATTACAAGCGTGCACCACCATGCCCAGCTATATAAATTTTAAAAAGTAAAATATTAAAAATTACTATAATAAGTGAAGGGGATCTAATAAGCCAGACCGCTTTCTAGTTTCTCCAAGATCTTGATGGATTTGGGCCCTGTTTCAGCGGCTCTTGGCCAGAGCTGCTCCACTGGCCTGTAGCAGGGGCTGGGATTTGAAGTTGTTGATGGATCCTCCTGCACCACTCACCCTCTTGAAAGCGCCCTGTGTGACGTCCTGATTTCTCCTGGGCTGGAACCAGGGAGGAGCTGAATTTGAAGCAAATGACGGCTGTGTGCCACGGAGGCTTTAGACACCCCTTCCTGCCCGAGGAAGGCGCATGCGCAGGTGGTTCCTGTGAGCTCTGGGCTGGGGTAAGATGTCAGCAGATGGACCGAACCTTCCAGAACCCAAGCTGGCCCGGGAGCCGGCGGTCTCGATAGCTCTTCCTTCCCTCTTAGGGTCACCTTCTGGGAGCACCCACTATGTCATCGTGACATACCATAGTTCATCTGTCCAAGCGCAGAAAGGGGCATTCTCCAGGCTGAAAGGCGTATTCTATATCGGCGCGCTTGACTTTTCAAGACCTGCAATGAACTTTGCTGAAATAAATGTTCACCTTTGGGTTTAGGCCAAGTAGGTGAAGTTTGGGTCCTGTGAGTCTTTACTCTTTCTTGCTTGCTTTTTAAAAGAATATTAAAAGTGACTGAAAAGAGGGATTTAGAAATGAATGGCTATTTTTCAACATGTCTTGCGAAATGAAAAGGAGTAAATGCGATAATATTTCTTAGAGCTCATGGATGTAAGGAATATGAGATTTAGGGTCCCATGGTCATTTGTGGCAGTGTGAGATTAATATCCTCACAGGTCTCGGTTTTCAAACCTGCGCAGCCAGACGGGACGTAAGGCGTAGAATGACAGCGTCAGGGACTCCCCAGGACAGGCACTGAATGTCCTCTGCTGCAGAAAACTCCATTCTGGGGACAGTGGGGTGGTTGCCCTGGTGGAGGTTCCTACAGCTTCGAGAACCAACACAGCGTCCCATACGAACCAGCCCGGGACCAAACGTTCATCAGTTTGATCCCACATAGCGTCTACGTCTCACACAGTATTCAGTGCCACGTGCAGGAATCAGTCTAGCTTCCTTCCTTCCTTTCTTTCCTTTTCTCTCTTTTTACTTTCTTTTTCTTTGTCTTTCTCTTCCTCCTCCTCCTCCTTTTCCTCCTCTCCTCCTCCTCCTCTTCTTCTTCTCTTCCTCCTCCTCCTTCTCCTTCTTCCCCTTCCCCTTTCCTCCTCCTCTTCCTTCCTCCTCCTTCTCCTCCCTCCTCTTCCTCCTCCTCCTTCTCCTCCTCCTCTTCCTCCTCCTCTCTCCTCCTCCTCCTCCTCCTCCTCCTCCTCCTCCTCCTCCTCCTCCTTCTGCAATGGGGATTAAACCCAGGGACATTCTGCCTCTGATCTACCTCCAGCCTAATTTTATTTTTTATTTGGAAACAAGGTCTCATTAAGTTGTAGAGGGCCTTGCTAAGTTGCCTGGGCTGGCCACAAACCTGTGATGCTCCTGTCTCAGCCTCCTAAGTACTAGGCTTAGAGGCGTGCACCACCCTATCTGGCTAAATGCAGGTATTTCTAAAAGGCCTGAGAAATACCACCAGTGTCATATTGCAATTATAAGCTCACTGGGAACCACCCGTCCCCCTCAGCAGGGACAGAGGTGACAGTGGAGACCAGGGCTGAGGTGAGTGAAAACAGGACTTCGTAGGTCAGCCCCAGAAGGAGACAGCGACAGCTCTGGATACCCAGAGCCATGCATCAACTCACAGGCTGTGGAAGGCAGAGTTGTTGCCTTCCTCCTGTGGGTGCTCCCAGGGCTCAGCGACTTCCTCACACCAAGGGCCCTACAGAAGCAGCTGTGGTGGTAGAAATACAAATTGTAGTGTGTGTGTGCGCACATGATGAGACTCAGCCCCCTGTGTCAGCCCCCATTGATGATGAGCAGCCAGAGCTGAGGGCACCTTCAATGTTCTCGGCCCAACCTGTCACCCTGGACCAGTGGACACCTGTATGCAGAGGCTGCCTATGGACCACACCTCCTCTGCGTGACTTTGCAGCCAGCAGAGGCAGAGGTGCTCTGGGAGCATCTTACCAGTGTCCTTTGGAGCCAGGTCGCTGCACCACAAGCCCACGAGGCTGTGGTTACGTTTGCTCTCTGATCTATCAAATTGTACTTCCAGCTGGCTATTGCCGGCACAGGCTCAGGAGAGGCAAGAACAGTAAGGAATTTTACAAACTGGTTGCTAAACACAAACATCAACTGGGCATTGTGCCACACACCTATTATCCCAATACTTGGGAGGCTGAGATAGGGGGATTGCAGGTTCGAAGCCAGCCTCGGCAACTTAGTGAGACCCTGTTTCAAAATAAAAAAATAAGCCGAGCGTGGTGGTACACGCTTGTAATCCCAGCATTCGGGAGGCTGAGACAGGAAGATCTCAGTTCCCAGACAGCCTCAGCTACTTAGGCCCTTTGCAACTCAGTGAGACCCTGTTTCAAAATAAAGAATAAAAAATAAGGCTGGGGGTGTAGCTTGGAGGTAGAATGCTACTGGGTTCCATCCCAGTACTGCAAAAAAAAAAAAAAAATCTGTGAGTTCATGACAGTGGGGTTGGTACCCACCCAAGATTCAGCCCCTGATGCCCAAATACTTGGCAATAAAGCACTCTAACGGAGAGAGCCTGGGCCACGGGTCTGTTCCTCTCCGAGCCTGTGGGGAGTACAGAATTAACTGCACTCCGAGGCACCCATATTTGTCAAGCACCCTCTCTGTGGGTCCAGCGCAGGCTCCAGAAATCAGCGCAGCCTTGAGCCTGGCTTCACGGGGCTTTGTGAGGGGCTCCCTGCATGCCCTAACTAGGGAAACCAGCCTCAAACCGTGAAAACCACTCAAACACAAAACACACCATTCAGTAGTCACTGGAAATTGTCCTGAAGATATAGTAAACGGAAAAATACCTTAAAAAAAAAAAAACTACCAATCTCAGTAAGAACAGGGGCAATCCATGGCTTAGAACACTTGTGATCCACTCCTGGCTCCAGGCTACAGAGCTGTGCTCCGGACAGTTGTGGCCAAAAGACAGGGGCTCCCTCTTCTTCCCCCAGGCCTTAGTCTGGGCTACAGTCTCTCCCGAGGACGGGCAGGCTGCCAGCGTCCCTCATGAACCAGCTCTGTGTCACAAAACCCTGTGCCTGGCAGTCAGGGTGGAGGGATGTGAGACTCCCCCCACCTCCAGGTTTATTTCCTGTGTACAAGGTTGTTTTTTTGTTTTTTGTTTTTTTTTTAGGTACTGAGGATGGAACCCAGGGGCATTCTACCTTCGAGCTATACCCCCAGCCCTAGTTTTTTTAGTCTTTTTTTTTTTTTTTTTAAGTTTTGAAACAGGGTCTCACTGAGTTGCAGAGGGCTTCGCTATGTAGCTGAGGCTGTCGGCAAACCACGATCTCTGGTCTCAGCCTCCGGAATACTGGGATTACAAGTGTTCACCACCATGCCTGGCTGTGTACAGGGTTCTGACAACAGAGCCTCAATTGCGCTCAGCCAGCTCCTAGGGCACAGGCTGCACACCAAGAGGAGGAAGCTGAGAAGACAGGGGTGGCCATCCCCCCCCTTAGCATCCTCCCCGGGAATGGGTACCACTCCGGGAGAAGTGGCCCCTGTGTGGTGGAGAAAGGGTCCACCTGGAGGAAAGGCGGCCCTGCTGGATGGAGCGCAGCCCTGTGCTGCTGGAGGGAGGCTGCCTTCATTTGGAACAGAGCCTGGAGAAGTTCATGCTTTGGGCATGGTTGAACAATGCAGATGGAATCATTGAGCAATCCAGGGCTGGTAGCTCCCAGGTACCAGTACCAACAAGCGGAGTTGTAGACCAGCCAGAACTCTGAGAGAATGAGAGAGAGAAGAGCCGCCGGGGAGCACGCGCAGGCCGGGGTGGAGGAGACTGTGCACGCTATCGTGATAGCTATCTCTGGAGCCGTCACCTGCGCGGTGGTTTTCAATTTGCACTTTTCACTTAATAATGACTTCAAGAACTTTTCACGTCAGTACATAGAGATCTACCTCATTTAAAAACACGTAGTACAAGGCCGGGCGTGGTGGCACACGCTGGTAAACCCAGCATTTGGGAGGTGGAGACCAGAGGATCTCAGTTTGCTACTTAGCAAGGCCCTTCGCAACGCAATGAGACCCTGTTTCAAAAAATAAGAATACTAAAAAATAGGGCTGGGGGTGTAGCTCAGAGAGACAATGACCCTGGCTTCCATCCCCAGTACTGCATAAATAAATAAATAAATAAACATAAACAAATAAATAAATACACAGTACAAGCTGGGTGTGGTGGTGCATGGCTGTGATCACAGAATTTGGGAGGCTGAGATAGGAAGAGTGTAGACTTGAGGCCAAACTCAGCAACTTAGTGAGACTGTCTGCAACTTAGTAAGACTCTGTTTCAAAATAAATAAATGAAGCCTGGCGTGGTGGCAAACACTTGTCATCCCAGCATTCGGGAAACTGAGACTGGAGGATCGTGGTTCGTGGACAGCCTCAGGTACTTAGGCCCTCCGCAACTTAGTGAGACCCTGTTTCAAAATAAAGAATAAAAAATAGGGCAGGGGTTGTAGCTCGGAGGTCGAATGCCCCTGGATTCCATCCCCAGACCCGCAAAAAGAAAAAAAAAGTGAATAAATAAATAAATAAGTAAATAAATAATAGAGCTGGGGGTATAGCTCAGAGGTAGGATGCCCCTACATCCAATCCCTGGTACCACCAACCATACACACACACACACACACACACACACACACACACACACACACACACAACAATGTATCTTTATTATTATTTTTATGTATCAGCTAGAATTCTTCCCAAGATACCTGCATTCAGTAGGAAATAATCCCCATTTATGATCCAGGCATAGCAGCCTGTAATTCCAGTACTTGGAGGTAGAGACAGGAGGATGACGGGTTTGAAGTCAGTCTCCCCCGCTTAGCAAGACCCTACTTCAAAATAAAAAGGGCCAGGGATGTAACTCAGAGGTAGGGCACCCCTGGGTTTAATCCCCAGTCCTACATGCACACCCCAAAAGTTATCTTCATGTCTGAACTGAGTGACAGGAAATGAGAGTCCAGCAGAAACCCGGGTGGGTCCGGTGGCCCCTCCACTGCCTGCGCCCCCGGGTCGCACCCTCCCAGCGCCCGCAGGCTCCGCGTTCAGAGGTCACGGACCAGGGAAGGAAGTCAGGGCGCTGGGCCCAGAGGCGCCCCCACACCCGGCTCACGAATTCTTGGGGAATTAGTAACTCGTTTCTTTCTCGCTCACCGTCAGCGAGGGGGGCGTTTCCCTTTTCTCTCGGGTGAGGTAATGACATTTCACACGCACGCCTCTAATTGGGGCCCCCTCCCTTCCGCAGGAACAAACCCGAGCCCGAGCCTTTCCAGGTCAGATTGGGGCTTAGTCACACGAGCACGGCCTCCTTCCTCTTCCCTTCATTTTTCCCAGGCTGGATTTCGTCTCTGGAACAATAGGCAGTGACCAGCCCGTTTTTCTTTTCTTGGAAGCTCTCGGTCTGTGGAGTCGTGGGCTTGGAACGGGGCAAGCGCGGGGGCTTCACGTGGGCCCGGTGGGAAGTGACCGCGTCCCCGCCTTTGTTCGCGGGTCACCGCGGTCTGAGCTCAGGACGCCGGGCAGCTGCCTTAAAGGCAGGAAGGCAGCGTTTCACCCTCGAGATAAACGCCCAATTGGATTTCCCGTTGGAGCAGTCTGAAAGAAACGCAATTAGGCAGTGAGCGATCTTTAAGGAAAGATTGGGAACGGTTCAAAAATGGGCTCAGCTGGAAATAATTTGCCAGGCCTTTGACCTGCCTTTGCAAGGGTGATTACGAATCCCATCTTAAAGCACGCGTGGGACTTGGTCCCCAGAACAGCTTTCTAAGAATGCCAATTGTAGTTCCTCCAGCAGAATTAAGCTGTAATTTGGCAATCTTCAGGATGTCTAAAGTAATCAGCATTTTTTTTTTCTTGGTACTGGCTATAGACCCCAGAGGCATTCTACCTCTGAGCGACACCCCCAGCCCTACTTTATTTTTTGTTTTTGAAACAGAATCTTGCTAAATTGCTAAGAAACCTCGCTAAATTGCCATGGATGGTTTTAAATCTGTGATCCTTCTGGCTCATCCTCCTAAATTCTGGGATTACAGACATGGACCACCACAACTGGCTAGCAACTTTTTCAAAATGAAAAAAAAATTAACTGGTGCATTAAATCACAAAAATTGAATATATTAGCTAGGAGTGGGGGTGCATGCTTGTAATCCAGTAGTTGGGAAGCTGAGACAGGAGGATCACAGGTTCACAGCAAGCCTCAGCCACTTAGTGAGGCCCTCCGCAACTTAATTAGACCCTGTTTCAAAGTAAGGAATAAAAAATAGGGCTGGGGGTGTGGCTCGAAAGTAGAATATCCCTGAGTTGCCAGATGTGGTGGTGCACACTTGTAATCCCACCATTTGGGAGGCTGAGACAGGAGGATTACAGTTCGCAGACAGCCTCAGCTACTTAGTGGAGGCCCTTTGCAACTCAGTGAGACTGTTTCAAAAAATAAAGAATAAAACAAAGGGATGGGAGTATATCTCAAAGGTAGAATGCCCCTGGGTTTTATTCCCAGCGCTGGAAAAGAAGAAGGAGGAGGAGGAGGAGGAGGAGGAGGAGGAGGAGGAGGAGGAGGAGGAGGATAGAATACTCCTGAGTTCTATCCCTAGTATGGAAAAAATATTTTTGAACATATTAATGGGTATCATATGATGTTTAAGTACATATCTTCATTGTGCAATGTTCAAGTCAGGTTAAGCATACCCATCTCCTCAAACATCTATCATTTCTTATGGTAAAAACCTTCAAGCCGCCGGGCGTGGTGGCGCACGCTTGTAATCCCCGCGCTTGGGAGGCAGAGACAGGAGGATCGCGCAGGTTCGAAGCCAGCCGCGCGCGCTGGCTTAGGAGACCCTGTTTCCAAATGAAAATGTAAAAATAGGTCTGGGAGTGTAGCCCGGAGGTAGAAGGGCTTCCAGGAACCCCAGTACCACCAAAAAAACCAAAAAACAAAAAAAAAACCTTCAAGCTGGGCGTGGTGGTGCACGCTTGTAATCCCAGCCTTTGGGAGGCTGAGACAGGAGGATTGCGGTTTGTGGACAGCCTCAGACACTCAGTGAGGCCCTTTGCAACTCAGTGAGATCCTGTTTCAAAAAATAAAGAATAAAAAATAAGGCTAGGGTGTAGCTCGGAGGTAGAACGCCCCTGGGTTCCATCCCCAGTACCGAAAAAAAAAAAATTCTCAAAATCTTTTCTTCTAGGTTTTCAAGATACACAGAACATAATTATTACCACCAATCACTGCAACAGCACCCCAGAACTTCTTGCTCTAACTGTGACTTAGTACTCACTGACCAGCCTTCCCCCATCCCTGCCCTCGGCCTCCTACCCCCAGCCTCTGGCAACCGCCATTGCCCTTGCTGTTTCTATGAGAGCAACACAGTGCCATCCTTGTCTTTCTGAGCCCAGTTTATTTACTAAAATCAGAAGCAACGACTATTCCAGGAATCTGAGGCCAAGGTCTGAGGCTGGGCTCAGCCCATGCATGGCTGTGGGTCGCTTAATCTGCTTAGGAGATTGTCTGTCACCTTGGGAAAATGGAGGGATGCGGCCCCAAATAGTAAACCCCATCTTCTAGCCGGGGCATCTGATGCAACTCCACCCCCAGCCTTATTTCCTGAGGCACTTATACTGGGCTGTTCCCCATTCCCTGATGCACCTGTTGACTGCTTTTTTCCGCCTTCGATACTGAGGATGGAACCCAGGGGCATTCTACCTCTGAGCTATCCCCGGCCCTATTTATTTTTTTAATGTTGAAACAGGGTCACCCTGAGTTGCAAAGGGCCTCACTAAGTAGCTGAGGCTGTTCTCAAACTGCGATCCTCCTGTCTCAGCCTCACAAATGCTGGGATTACGAGCGTGTGCCACCATGCCCGGCTCAACTCTGCTTTAGAAAGTACTGCTTAGTCAGTCACAAAAAATAAGAAATCAGATGCTCTCTCTAATATGTGGGAGCTAGAGAGAAAAGGGGTCATAGGAGGAGCTCTAGATGAAGAAGGGGATACACTAGATGAGCAAAGAAGGCGACTTACTGAGGGGATGGGAGGGGAAGAGGGAAATTCTCTAATGCACAGGATGTCCTTAAACAGACATATCAACGTTAATCTCCAAGCCAAACCTGGGAAGGAGGGAGGAGGAGGGAATGGGTGGGGACTGGGTAAGGGCTAAATGGGTGATGTGTGCATGTATGTCTCCCCCATCTTGTATTCCATGAAGATGTATGACTACAGTGCACCAATTAGAAATTTTTAAAAAAGAAAGTGCTGCCTACTGTACCTCTGACAAGCCCCGCCCCCGCCCTCAGGGCTCTTCCTGTCTCCTAGAGCTCTTGACTGTCACTAATGCGCTTGGTCTAATGATGCCCAATCACCAAAGTATAAATGGAAGGGCCTCTGCGGTGGGCGCCTGGGTCCATGAAGGGAAGGGATGGGGAGT
The DNA here is from genome assembly GCF_963383645.1 of Muscardinus avellanarius. Taxonomy (NCBI): domain Eukaryota; kingdom Metazoa; phylum Chordata; class Mammalia; order Rodentia; family Gliridae; genus Muscardinus; species Muscardinus avellanarius. Next base: position 12,670,500 of record NC_137790.1, read on the forward strand.
GAAGACCACGGAGCAGGGGTGCAGTCCCGGGATGGGGTCCCTCTGGCCTGCCCCAGGGAGCTGGCAGCCTGTGGGCGGGGAGAAAGGAGACCCTTTAGGCTCTTCTGGGTTGACACAGGGGCCACGGGGAGCGGGGTTAGAGACAGCAGTGCCCTCGAAGTGGCCAGGCCATACGTGGCAGAGCACAAAGAAGCTGCAGGCAGCATGTGGCTGGGACGGGGGCTCAGCTCCCGCGGAGGGCAGCTCATGTGTGTGATGCTGAGGCCAGGCTGGGGCCTGTGTCCAAGGCTTCAGGGCCAGGAGCTGTGGGGCTCCTCAGGATGGTAAGGAGATGGGGTCCTCATCCTGGGCCTAAGAGGTTTTCTTTTCTTTTCTTTCTTTCTTTCTTTCTCTCTCTTTCTTTCTTTCTTTCTTTCTTTCTTTCTTTCTTTCTTTCTTTCTTTCTTTCTTTTTTTTTTTTGTGGTACTAGGGATGAAACCAGGGGCATTCTACCTCTGAGCTACACCCCCAGCCCTATTTTTTATTCTTTGTTTTGAAACCGGGTCTCACTGAGTTGCAGAAGGCCTCACTGAGTAGCTGAGGCTGTCCGCAAACCTCGATCCTCCTGTCTCAGCCTCCCAAATGCTGGGATTACAAGTGTGCACCACCACAACCGGCTAGAGGATATTTTTTGTTAGTGGGAATGAGGCAGGATTCTACCCCTACTCCCATCCACGGTTGATTTTGAAGGTACTTCCCAAGTTTTTGTGAGTTAATATTACTTAAGTCAGAGTATAAAATGAACTTTCTTAAAAAAGTAAAATAAAACCCCTGTCTGTAGAAAAGATATATATTTTTTTTCCTCTGAGAAATGAGAGTCTTGAAGGCAGTTTTTTCAGTAACGCCCAGCTCTAAGATTTTGCTGTCTGATGCCACCCCTGGCCGGTGAGGCTAGGGATGGAGGTCTCTGTTCCATTTTATCACAGTGATTTGGGCGGTTGTCTCTGTATCTGACTAGTAGCACAGGGGTGTGGTGGCTCACACCTGTAATCCCAGTACTTGGGAGGCTGAGGCAGGAGGATCACCAGTGCGCTGCAGCCTCAGCAACTTAGGCCCTCAGCAACTTAGTGATACTCTGTTTCCAAATAAAAAAATAAAATAGTTACTGGGAAGTAGAATGCCCCTGGGTTCAATCCCCAGCACCAAAAATAAGTAAATGACTTACCACACTAGTACCCCCCTGTTAGATAGAATTCTCTGCATTATCCAAGACTGGCTACGTGGATACTGAGCGTATGAAATGTGACTGCTGAAACTGGCTTTACATTTTACTATTATTAGTATTATTACTATTATTACTATTGTGATGTAGTTCAAGGGATCAAACCTGGGCCTCAGGCAGGCTAGGCAAGCACTCTACCACTGAACCACCTCCCCAGTCCTATTAATGGGCTTAAATTCTATTTATTTATTTATTTATTTATTTATTTATTTTGCTGTACTGGGGATTGAACCCAGGGGCATTGTATCTATAAGCTAACACCCAGTCCTATTTTTTTATTCTTTATTTTGAGACAGGGTCTCACAGAGCTGCAAAGGGCCTCACTAAACAGCTGAGGCTGTCTGTGAACCGCAATCCTCCTGTCTCAGCCTCCCAAATCCTGGGATTACAAGTGTGTGCCACCATGCCTGGCGATGGGCTTAAATTTAAATCCAACTAACTGAAAACAAAAAAAATCAACTAACTGCAGGTGTGGCTAGAAGCTCCCCAGTGGATGGTACAGTAAAAAATCTGTGATTAGACACCGGTCTCATTCTTTCTCTAGGGAGCCCAGCACTGCACCCACACGGAGGAGGTGCCTGTCGAATCGAAATTCCTAAAAAGGGCATGGTGGCCCTGGATTATTAGCTGGCTTCCTGAGCGCTCCCTGACGCAGCTGATGGTTATCACAGCCCTTTCTGCTCTTGCTTTTCGCTGTGAACCGGGGCGGCATTCAGTTGGCATAAGATGTGGGTTTAATCTCCGAGGCTGCCGTCCGGTTGTGGGGTGGAGTTTGGCCAACTGCACTGGTGGTCAGGCATACAATGGGCTTCAGACCCGAAGGACCCTAGTTCCGGGTTCTAACACCCTGCAGAAGCTGAGCACCGCCTCTTAAGTCCGTGCATGCGTGGGAAACTTCACAAGAGAATGGGCTGCAGAATCCGGGGAAGTTCAGGTCTTGACATCTGGCCTCTGAGCTCTGCAGATCATTAGTTCCCCGGCCAACTTTTCTCCAGAGCAAGTCCTTAGGATAAGCCTCGTCCTGCCCCTTGATGACTTGTTCTTTGGGCGCCTTTGGCTTCTGTAAAGCGCCCTGTTGTCATCTAAATGGTACATGCTTGGAATTTCAATACTTCAGAGGCTGAGACAGGAGGCTTGTGGGTTCGCAGACAGCCTCAGCTACTCAGTGAGGCCCTCTGCAACTGAGTGAGACCCTGTTTCAAAATAAAGGATAAAAATTTGGGCTGGGGGTATAGCTCGGAGGTAAAAAAAAAAATGCCCCTGGGTTCCATCCCCAGCACCACCAAATAAATAAATAATAAAAAAAATAAATGATACAGCTGTGACCACATCCCTGGAGGCCAGAGGCTGCCGCTCAGGAGGAAGAAATCATTGATGACAAACGCTTAAATGTACCTTGGTTCTTAAGCTCAACATCACTAATAGATGCTGTTACTGTGCCGTTTCATAGAGGAGGGAACTGAGGCACAGAGGGGTCACCTCAAGATCGAGCTAGGACCAGTCAGAGCAGAAGCTGGACACAAGAGCCTTCCAGCGGTGGCAGAAACCAGGAGTCCAGGATGGGGCAGAGCCAAGTCCAGTCAGGCTGATGCCAGGATCCCAGGGCCCTGGGTGAGAGGCCGGGGCTGGGGTGGGCACCTCAGGGTGGTGGCACTTTACAGGTGTTAAAAAGGGAGCTGCTGGAGTAGCAGAGAGCAGCGGGGAAGAGGATGGAGGCTTGCTGCTGCGGTTTGTTTTGTGTTGGTGCTGGAGATTCAACCTCTGAACCATACCTCCAGCTTCCCTCCCCCTTTCTGTGGTACTAGGGATTGAACCCAGGGGTGTTCTATCTCTGAGCTATACCTGCAGCCCTGTACTGGAGATGGAATCCAGGGGCATTCTACCTCCAAGATACACCTTCAGCCCTATTTTTGTTGGTGGTGGTGGTACTGGGGATGGAACCCAGAGGCTTTCTACCTCCGGGCTATACTCCCAGACCTATTTTATACCTTATTTGGAAACAGGGTCTCACTAAGTTGCTGAGAGCCTCACTAAGTAGCTGAGGCTGGCTTCGAACCTGTGTAATCTTCCTGTCTCAGCCTCCCAAGCGCTGGGATTACAAGTGTGCGCCTACACCTGGCTTTCAGCTCTATTTTTTATCCTTTCTTTTTTTGTTTGTGGTATTGGGGTGGAACCCAGGGGCTTTTCTACCTCCGGGCTATACTCCCAGCCCTATTTTATATTTTTTATTTGGAAACAGAGTCTCACTAAGTTGCTGAGAGCCTCACTAAGTAGCTGAGGCTGGCTTCGAAACTGCGCCATCCTCCTGTCTCAGCCTTCCAAGTGCGGGTATTACAAGCCTGCGCCACCACGCCCGGCTTATCCTTTATTTTTTGAAAAAGAGTCTCACTGAATTGCAAAGGGCCTCACTAAGTAGCTGAGGCTGGCTGAGAACCACGATCCTCCTGTCTTCGCCTCCCAAAAGTTGGGATTACAAGCATGCACCACCACACCCAGCTTATTTTATTGTTTTTATTTATAAACAAGAGTCTTGCTAAGTTGCTGAGGGCCTCACTAAAGTTGTTGAAGCTGGCCTCGAACCTGCAATCCTCCTGTCTTGGCCTCAGAAGTACTGGAATTACAAGTGTGTACCATCACGCATGGCTAAATCCAGCCCTTTAAAATTATTTTTTTTATTTTAAATTTTGAAACAGGGTCTCCCTAAGTGCAGAGGACTGTGCTAAATTGCTAAAACTGTTCTCAAACCTGCAATCCTCCTGTCTCAGCCTCCCAAGTCCTGGGATTACTGGCAAGTAGCCAGGCCCAGTGCTACTATGGTTTGAATGCAGTTTGTTTTTCAAAATTCATAAGTTGGAGACCTGGTCCCAAATCTAATAGTGTTGAGAGGCTGGTAGGACCTTTAAGAGGTAAGTAGGTCATTACTCAATTATCTAGGTAATAAGGTCCACCCTCGCAAAGAGATTAGTGCAGATCCCTCGAGAGTGGATTAGTTACCGTGACTCGGGGAATCTGGCTTCCTCCATTCTCCCCCTTGCCCTGTGGCCTCTCTCCCTGGAGCACCTGCTTCCTGCTGGTCTTACACCACCCCTGGAGCAGCACGCAGCTCTCACCAGAAGAGAGCAGATGCCGGCGCCTCCAGAACCACTTATCAGAGTAAACTTTGGTTCTTTATAAACGACCCAGTCTCAGGTATTTTGTTATAGCAACAGTAATGAACTAAGGCACCCACTCAGCTCCCCAGCCCCGCCAGTAGGCCCAGCATCAGGCTTCGGTTGCCTAGGGAACCTGGAGCAGGAAGTGGTGTCGAGGGGCTGGTGGGGGAGGGCGTTTGGAGATTGGAAGACAGATCTTGTGGATACCCCAGCTGACTTTCTGACACCTCTTTTGAGAGAGGAGGAGGGTCCCTTATGTTTCTTGGGCTATCAAGGACTTTTAGGGCCTCCTAACCTCTTCCGCTGACACGTTAAGTTGGTGGCCCATGGAGATTCCTGTGGGTGGGGTTTACTGATGGAATGCTCTCTGTTGATACCTGAAAGGAGATGGGGAGGGGCCTTCTGTGCAAAGAGGATGTGTGAAGGCCAGGCACAGAGCCCCTCGCAGCAGCTGGGGAGGGAGCCTGGCTGGGAATGGGGGTCTGGGTGGGAGTCACCATTCATGAGTCAGAAGTGGGGCTGTCTACAGAGCACCCAAAGCCTGCCTGGTCCCCAGGTGTGCACTGGCTTGTCCCTGATACTACAAATGCCACAGTGGCCACAAAGTAACGGCAGGCTTCCCAGCAGGCAGCTCACATTGTGAAAGTCAGCACCGGTGTCCAGTAACCAAGGCAGGGATGTCCAGGAAGCTCCCAGCAAGGCCTGGCCTCTTTCCACGGGACTTCCGGGATGCCACAGCTTGGAAACAGCGGGGACTCTGCTGCTCAGCGTCATATACAACCACTGAGCAGTGGCAGCCCCTGTGTGCTCGCTCGGGGCTCCCTCGTGGATTTCCACCCACAGCCTCCTCCCAACCTCACTGTTCAGTGGCAGCCTCTCATCCTAATCGGGTCTGGCCTGTTTTGTCCTGGGCTTTGTGCCCATCCAAACACCATCTCAGCATGACCCTTCTTCTTTGGGGCTAGGAAAATGCAAATAACACCGCATTTGCATAGGCCAAATACTGACCCTCCCTGTGGCAGGGCTGTTGAGCTGTCTCTGCAGGGTCCTGGAGTGGGGCGTGTGTATGTGTGTGTGAAAGCCATTGTGGAATTCAAGAAAAGCTTTGTGGTGGTCACTTGGGTCCAGCTCTTTCTCCAAGTGGAAAGTGAATGCCTTCTACTGCCCTGTTCACTTCAGCCCCCAAAAGACAGTCATCAGAATGATCATGTCTACAGTCACAGAGTCAAAGAAGAGACTGCCGGGGGACTGGAAACAGATATTATGGTTGGGCATGGTGGTGCCCGCCTGTAAGGAGGATTGCAGCTTCAAGGCCAGCCTCAGCAACTTAGTGACAGCTTAAGTTCAAAATAAAAAATAAGATAGGGGCTGGGCGTGGTGGCGCACACTTGTAATCCCCACGCTTGGGAGGCGGAGACAGGAGGATCATGCAGGTTCGAAGTCAGCCGCGCTGGCTTAAGAGACCCTGTTTCAAAAAATATATAGAGAGATAAATGTATATATAAAATAGGTCTGGGAGTATAGCCCGGAGGTAGAAGGGCTTCCAGGAACCCCAGTACCACCAAATAATGATAATAATAATAATAATAATAATAATAGTAATAAGAATAGGGCTGAGGGTATAGCTCAGAGGTAAAGGGTTTAATCCCTAGTACCACCCCCCCTAAAAAAAGTGAAGGAAGGAAAGAAGAGAAGGATGGAAGAAGGAAGAGACTGTGGAAGGAACCACACTGGGAGCTAAATCAACATCAAAGTGCTCCCCGTAGGGCTCAGGGACAAGGGTTCTCTTTGACTAGAACATAATCATTATGAAGAATTTGGGCAATGTGTACTAGTATTGGGAAGAGGGTTTAAAATGTATTAATGTATCAGTGTTGGGAAAGATTTCCAATTTTAAAATATATTCTCTTTACTAAGAAAGCCAGGGTTAGCTAACAGGAAGAAGAGACTTGTAATTTCCATTTGTAAAGGAAGGAAGGCTGGAGCCAGGAAAAAATGTGTCTTTACATTCCTAAGAACAATTTGGGGCTAGACATTTTGGGGGATAAGACAAAAGGTAAAAGCCTGTGTCTGGAGACAGAATTACTTCTCCCCACACACACCACGCACATTTCACCCGCAACACAATGGAATTGACTTCATTCCCTTCTAATCTAGAAAAGACTTCTCTCTGGTGACAGACTTAAACCGAGTCACGTCTCCAGGCAGGGCGGTTCAGAGCTGTAACGCCAGTATTTGGGAGGCTGAGACAGGAGGGTCACAGGTTCGAGGACAGACGTGGCACTTTAGCAAGAACCTTACCAACTTAGTGAGACCCTGTTTCCACTGTAAAAAATAAAGTAGAGCTGTAAGTGTGGCTCAGGGGTAGAATGCCCCTGGTTTAATTCCCAGGACCAAGCAAACAAACAAACAGTGTATCTTTCCCATACCCCTCAACTTCTCCCCATTTGGGTGGAGACCGCACCTACCTGAAGTCCTAAGGAATCTCAATCTCCACCTAAGGCCCCTGCCTGTCCCTGTGACCCCCTCCACCCCCAGAGGCTCAGAGCAAGGGAGCCCTCATTGAAACTGGCAGAAGGAGGGGAAGAAGAAAGGGTCCCGACACCCTCATGGCCCCTTTTCCTCCACTGAGTGGGAACCCCAGGGCTTCCCTGCATTTGTGGTTGGTGTCTTCTACAGTTTCAGTTAGGGTTTAGATCTAGAATGCCGCCCCGAGTCTCATGTGTTAGGCAAAGCAGCAAAGTTCAGAGGTAACATAACGGAACAAGGCTCCAACCCCATCAGAGGATTAGTCCATGGCTTGGACTAATCATTTGAATTTGAATGGATTTTCTGAGTGGTAGCTGTGGGTGGGGTGGGGGCGCTGGAGGAGCTAGGTCACTAGTAGTGTGGCCTTGGATTTATCCCTGGTGTCTGTCTGTCTGTCTCTCTGCTTCCCAGCTGCCATGAGCCGAGCATCTTTCCTCTGTCAAGCCCTGCTACCGTCATGTTTCTGCCTTTCAGCCTTCAGCTTCCTCCTCTATGGGTTCTTGGAGTCAGGGAAAGACCATCTGTAGTAAGCGTACACGATATGATAGAACACCGTCATACCTATTCTCTAAGCCCACTGGGACAAAAAAGGAAAATGTCTTTTTAACCCTACTTCACAGCTATGAGCCTCCTGTCCACCAGGGGGAGCCTCTGGGAGGACCCACCAACAATTCTTCCATCTGGAATCTCTTTCCTAAATAACCAGAGCCTCCAGTTCCTTTAATAACCAGAGCCTCCCGGCAGAGGGGCAGGATCCAGTTTTGCAGTGAACTGAAGGCTTACTCCAGGGCGAGAAACTCTGCTGTTTTAAACCCTGAGCCAGGGTTCAGTAAACTTTTTCTGTAGAGGGCAAGAATGTGTGAGGCTTTCTGGACCATCCATTATAAAAACAGGTTACAGGCCAAATCCAGCCTGCCTGCTACGGATAGTTTTTACATTCTTAAATGATTGATGTCCAAAAGAAGAAGAGGTGACATGTGAAAATTAAATAAAATTCAAATTTCCGTGTCCATAAATTAAGTTCCATTGGAACGTGGCCACATCGATTCATGATGTGATCTGTGGGTTTTTTTTTTTTAAGCTATAATGGCCAAGTTGAGAAACTGTGACAGACAGTAATGACCTGCAATGCCTACAGTGTTGTCCTTAAAGAAAGATGTTACAGATCCCCGTACTAAACAAATAATGTTGGGAAGTAACGTCACTCGATGAGCTATTGCTCGCTGTCCTGAGGATCAGTGTAAATTTTTAAATTGATACCCGGGGATTTTATCTGCCTGTAAGATGAGGGTAATAGAACCATCTCATGAAATTATTGGGAAGACTCAGTTACTTAGTACATGAAAAGCACTAGGGCAGTACTTGTCATGGTAAGTGCTCAGTAATCGTGAATCTAATTCTGTATTGACTTGTTAGTGTATAGACATAAATTAAAATAAGAACACAAAGATGTCTCCCTCCTGATTTATTCTGGGATGTGCTGTAAACAGTTTTAAAATGTCCCTTTGGTAGCTTCCTGGCTTCACCAGTCTCCGTTGACACGACACATTCTCCTTCATAGAAGGTATAAGCGAAACAGCCCGAGGGGCACTAGAGATCCTTCCTACTTTAGAAAGTGCGATCGACCGCATCGCGAGACCGTGGTCTTCAGTAGAACTGGCCCATGTCTCTGGGGAGTGAGGTGTCCAAACCACTGTTCATCCAGATTTCCTGAATGATCTGCTCCCTGCGTTCAATCCTCTCTGCCAGCTCCGCCGCCTCGATGGAACTGTAGGCTGGATACGTAGTCCTACAAAACCCTGACGGTTCCCCTGGGAACTCGGAGTCAGAGGAGTCCTCCCCCTCTGCCTCCTCCTCACTTTCCTCCTCGGCCTGGTCGCTGCCCGGAACCAAGTGCTCCCTCCCCAGCTGCAGCTCCCGGAAGTCTTTGGTGCAGGACACTCGGATGACCAAGGCGCACAGGGTGAGGACCAGGCCGATGCAGACGCTGGATACGAACAGCAGGGCGGCCCTCTCGGGGTGGGCTGCGGGAAGAAGAGACTGTGTGAGCAGCTGGCATGGAGGTCTGCTAGGCAGGTGGCTAGTGAAGAACCCCAGTCCTGTGATGGGGAATGTGCTGGTGTTGGAAAATTGCTTTCACATCAATTTCCAAAATGTAAAAAGTAGTCATGGCCTGGATGCTGCGCAGACACTAGGGCAGGGAGGGAGGCAGCTGTTACCATGCAGTGTTAAGAGTTGTAGCCCAGGGCCTTTCAATTTTAAAGACAAGTTTACATAATAAATAACTTCTAGCAGATAGGCTAAAACTTCCCAAGGACACAGGAGGATGATACAGGTCTTCATGAAAGAGGACATAGACCATGTGACCCTGACCTTGTTAACCAAGTAACACATCTTGGTCATAACAAAAGCGTGTACCAGAGATAGTGGGCAGGCCCACACCTGCATCAATGGATTTGATTACAGGAAACACTGTCTCAATGGCCACGTGTGAGAGCCCTGTGAACCTCATCTTCCCCAGCACTTGCCACAGATAGACTTTACTTTTTCTAGTCCCATTTGTATAGAACTGTACCTTACTGCGGGCTTGATTTCTAGCTCCTTGGCCATAAATCATATGCAAGTCTCTCCACATGCTGATGTGTTTTCTCTTTTTAAAATACTGGTTCATGTCACTGGCCCTTTTGGTTTTTTTCTATTGAGTTTTTCCATTTAGTTCTTACATGGGAAGATCATGTGTCTGTTTCCTATATTCTTGGTAATAATTTTTTGGTGGCTCACATGCTGTGACCATCTCCTGGTGCGTGACTTGTGTTTCTAATTTCCTTAAGGTGTCTTTTGACTTAGTGAAGTGTGTGTGTGTGTGTGTGTGTGTGTGTGTGTGTGTGTTTTACTGGGGTTTTGAACCTAGGGGCATTTTACCTCCAAGCTACACCCTCAGTCATATATATTATATATATATATTTTTTTTTTTTTTTTTTTTTTTTTTTTTTTTTTTTTTTTTTTTCAGTTTTGGAGATGGAATGCAGGGGCATTTTACCTCCAATCTACATCCCCGGCCCTTTTTTTTTTTTAATTCTTTATTTTGAAACAAGGTCTCACTGATTTGCAGAGGGCCTCACTAGGTAGCTGAGTCTGTCTGCAAACCGTGATCCTCCTTGTCTCAGCCTCCCAAATGCTGGGATTAAAAACATGTGCCACCACACCCGGCTCTATTTTTTAAATTAAAAAAAATTTTTTGAAACAGGGTCTTACTAGGTTGATGAGAATCTCACTACTTGCTGAGGCTGTCCTTGAATCTGTGATCCTCCAACCTCTGCCTCCCAAGTATTGGGGATTACAGGCATGCACCACCACATCTGGCTGACCTAATGAATTTATATGAAAAAAAGGGGTGATTAATACTGCCCTGCTGCATCTGCCCTGTGGACAACTGGTCAACACCCCTCCCTTGACTTCTTCATCCAAATTTCCCATGTGAGCCGGCCATGGTGGCGCACACTTGTCATCCCAGCATTCGGGAGGCTGAGACAGGAGGGTCACGGGCTGCGGACAGCCTCAGCTACTTAGTGAGGCCCTCTGCAACTCAGTGAGACCCTGTTTCAAAATAAAGAATTAAAAAAACCAGAGCTGGGGGTGGAGCTCGGAGGTAGAATGCCCTTGGGTTCCATCTCTAGTACCGTAGAACAAACAAAAACAAAAACAAATTTCCCATGTGACCATTGTAAACTTTTCAAAAGCACACATGGAGTCTTATCACTGCCAGACCTGAAATCTATAAATGGTCTCTTTCTTCTCATGAGCTAAAGAACAAGGCCTAGCCAGGTGTGAGTGGTACATGCCTGTAATCCCAGTTCTTAGAAGGCTGAGACAGGAGGATTCAAGGTTCCAGGCCAGTTTCAGCAATTTAGCAAGACTTGTTTCAAAATAGAAAAGAAAAAGGATGAAGGTGTGGATTGGAGATAGAGTGGCCCTTGGATTCAATCCTCAGCACTACAAAACAAACAAAAACAAATCTGGAGCTGGACATGATGGTACACGCATATAATCCCAGTACTTGGGAGGCTGAGACAGGAGGATCTCAGGTTCTACGCCAGCCTAAGCAATGTAGCGAGACTCTTGGCAGTCTAGCAAGACCTTGTTTCAAAACAAAAAGTAAAAAAGGGTTGGGGATATAGCTCAGAGGTCAAATGCCCCTGGGTTCAATCCCCAGTACCACTAAGGAAAAAAAAAAAAAAAAAAAAAAAAAACCATGTCTGACCACAGTCTGTGCAGCTTCTATGACCTGGCCCTGCCACTCTTCCCAAGTTCAACTCCCGGGCTTCCCCTTCCTCTCTGCTCCCGGCACTGACCCGTCTATTCCCTACCAGATGGTTTCCCACCTTGAGTCTGTGTGTGTGTGTGTGTGTGTGTGTGTGTGTGTGTGTGTGTTACTAGGGATCGAACCCAGGGTCATTCTACCTCCAAGCTACTGCCTCAGCCCTTTTTATTTTATTGTTTGGAAACAGGGTCTTGCTAGATTACTGTCTCCTTATGTTGCTGAGGCTGCCCTCGAACCTGCGATCCTCTGGTCTTAGCCTCCCAAGTACTGGGAATATAGGCATGTGCCACCATGCCCAGCTTCACCTTGGTGTTTTTGCCATAGCCTCCCTCAGCTGGAACATTCTCTTGTCCCTTCATCGAGCCCTGCATGCTTGGGCCAGCTCTAGCCTGGGGAAGGGGATCCTGGATTGCAGAACTCGTGTCTCCCTGTCAGCCCGGAGGGGCCTCTTGGCTCAGGGACGCCTCCCTCCCACCCAGTGATCACTCTCCAGGCATGTCTGCATCCCCAGAGACCCAGCGAGGAGATCCACGGGGAGACGGGCATTTCTTGGAAAGCCCACGAGAACTAGGTTTTGCATTATCCCAGTGGACCGGAGTCACGTGAATGCAGGCTGGTGGCCAGATGTAATCTTAGGGGTGAGCTGGCCTGGCCCCTCCTGTCTTACACAGCCATATGTCTAAAGCCACCATTGGTTGGGATCCCAGGCTGAGGCCAGGATTCTCTACACCTCCCCAGGTGTACCCCAAAATACGTCATCTGTTCTTTTTGAGTGTGTGTGAGGTACTGGGAATGGAACCCAGGGGCTTTCTACCTCCAGGCTACACTCCCACACCTATTTTATATTTTATTTGGAAACAAGGTCTTACTAAGTTACTGAGGGCCTCACTAAGTAGCTGAGGCTGGCTTCGAACCTGCGCAATCCTTCTGTCTCAGCCTCCCTTTCATCTGCTTCCTAGACTCAATGTAGGCTTTGGGGTCCTTTTCTATTACATACTTTGGAAAAATAAAGGCATTCTTGTGGCTCAGTAGAATCTCCATACTGTGTTCTTGTTGGCACTGTTCTAAATTTAACCTCGGTTCACCACAGGCTACGGCGATTGACTTGGATTTTATGTGTACTGTGCTCTCGGGAGCCTCAAAATGGCGGCCAACAGCCTTTACGGCCCATTTTGACTCTTAGATTCTGGTTTAGGACCGATACCAGCTCCAGCTCAAATTCATTCATGTACAGATAAGACACCCAGGACCGTGGTTGGGTTCCACCTCCTGGGGACCTGCGGCCCTGGGAGGATCCGGGAGCCCCAGGGCCAGCGCCTCCAGGAGAAAGCACCAGGTGTCCCGGAGCCCGGCAGGATAGCACTTAGAGAGTGACTGTGACTTTCTGTCTTGGCACTGAAGATTGGAGACCATGGGAACACATCAGAGCCCACACCTAGGTGACAAGGTGACACTGATCTCTGATTGTCCTCCCTGGCAGGGGGTCCCATAACTGCTACTTTGGAATGCATGATTAAACTTCAGTTTGTCTGATGGCCTTAGCGAGCTCCTTTCATATGAAAAAAGACTCCTGCCAAGCACATGGCGAGCCCATCCCCTCTGGCTCTGCCTCACCTGCGGCCCAGTTACTCCCTGCCCCCCACAGCCCACAGTGGGTCTGCCAAGGGGCTGAAGGCACACTGGGCACTGTCCCAAAGGGGGTTGGGCAGTGACAGAAATACAGATCCTCAAAGGCAGGCCTGCAGGCACAGAGCACATGCCAATGAAGCGCTAATTGGGTTAGTTACCAATTAGGAATGGGAGGGGCCATGTTCTGGAGCCAGACTGTCTAAACGAAGAAGTCCCTCCCCCTTCAAGCACAAGCTGACCAGGGACAAAGGCGCATGCCCGAGCCTGCTAGGGAAAGGCCTTCGCAAGAGACAGGCGTACACACACACACACACACACACACACACACACACACACACCTTTTTTTTTTTTTGGTGGTACTGGGGTTCCTGGAAACCCTTCTACTTCTGGGCTACACTCCCAGACCTACTTTTTATATTTTTATTTGGAGACAGGGTCTCCTAAGCCAGCGCGGCTGGCTTCGAACCTGCGCAATCCTCCTGTCTCCACCTCCCAAGCGCGGGGATTATAAGTGTGCACCACCATGCCCGGCCACACACCCCTTTCTATACCTCTCATTTCAAAATGTTTCTATGTCAGGAAAAACCACCTCCGAGGTCACTCAAATGGCCACAGTGTCCCCTACCTCGGGACACACCCCTCGGTTTGGGTTCTTGTCTTCCGGTCCCTGCCTCTGTGTCCTCAGCTACGCTGATGTGACCCAGCCCCTTGCAGCCTGACTCAGGAAGTGTCTTCTTGGATTCACGCAATTGACAGACTATTTGGCTGGTTTGGGTAGAACCTTGCCGGGCATCCTCTCGGTTCCCAACTGCTCCTGCCGGTGGCCTGTCCTTTCAGGTGGGGCCCGGGGGCCGCGGTGCAGCTGTTGGATCACACCCCGCGATGCTGCCCCTGAGAGCTGGCTGGCCATCTCTTCCTGTGGTGTCAAGACGGGGCTCGGCATGTTTGACCCTAGCTGGTCCACAGCTGCGGGGATGGAATGGCGCTGTCACACAGCACCGCCGGCACAGGCCTGCAGACCCCTGACCCAGCACCGAGTGCCGCCTATGTCCATCCACCAGGGAGGGCCGTGGGCTAGCCTGGACGCTCTGGATCCACTAGGACCATGGTGAGCCTCTTACAGAAATTGCCACGAACATCTTGTGATAACTTTAGCTAACAGGAGACACCATGCATCTGGAGCCATCTCCTCTTGGACATTAAGCCCACTCTTGGTGATGGCTTGCTGAGATCAATGTGCCCAAACACCCCTCCATAAAACCAAGTAACAGCCCACTTGTTTTCTCTAAGTAGCAGAGTCTGGGTGATAATGAACCACACAGTATACAGCTCTTACTGTCAACTCAGGACTCACCCTCCATCATTTGACAACTCCTCGCTGGTCTCCTATTCTGTATCAGCATCATCCTAGACACGGGGATATGGCGGCAGACGAGATGACACACACCTGCCCTCAGGAGTTTAACGTCTCTGGGAGGAGAGTGAAAGCTCTCTTGGACGGAGAGGACCCCTTTTGATAAGTCAAGGTCAGGAGGCTTCCATCACCCCAAATTCTTTTGTTTTTTGGTGGTACTGGGGGGTCCTGGAAACCCTTCTACCTCCGGGTTACACTCCTAGACCTATTTTATATTTTTTATTTGGAAACAGGGTCTCTTAAGCCAGCGCAGCTGGCTTCGAACCTGAGCGATCCTCCTGTCTCCGCCTCCCAAGAGCGGGGATTACAAGCGTGCGCCACCATGCCCGGCTGTCACCCCAAATTCTGAAGGGCACACTTCTCTCCCAAAGACGGTGGAGTGGTAGCTTCCTCAGTGACAGCCTGGATAGCTGGGGAGGTTACAGGGCGTGCCGCTGTCCACGGTGCCCCAGGCAGCCGCTCAAGGCTCTGACCCTCGGCATCTTCAGGTGCCGAAGACAGGATCAGAGTCCCAGCCCTCACATTGTTGCTATGAACCGACTTTCCCCCCCCAAATTCCTGAATTTGAAGCCCTAACTCCCAGTGTGACTTGTATTTGGAGGTGAGGCTTTTATGTGAGCCCAGTGGCATTCTATCTCTGAGCAACACCCCAAGCCCTATTTATTTTTATTTAAAAACAGGGTCTTGCTAGGTTGATGAGAGTCTCATTACTTGCTGAGGCTGGCCTTGAACCTGTGATCCCAAGTACTGGGATTGTAAGTGTGAACCACCACGCCTGGCTCAGATTGGCAGTTTTAAAAGAAGATCTCTCGGCTGGGCATGGTGGTGCAGATCTGTAACCCCCATACTTGGGAGGCTGAGACAGTAGGATTGTAAGTTTGAGGCCAGCCTCAGCAATTTAGCAAGACCCTTGGCAACTTAGTGAGACCTTACTTCCAAACAAAAAATAAAAGGGCTGGAGGTGTAGCAAAACCCTGGAAACTTAGGGAGGGCCTGATTCAAAACAAAGCAAAACAAAAACAACAAATAAATAAATAAATAAATAAATAGGAATGGAAGTATAGCTTGAAGGCAAAATGCCCCTGGGTTCAATGTGCAGTACCAAGAGGAGAATCAATCTCTCTCTCTCTCTCTCTCTCTCTCTCTCTCTCTCTCTCTCTCTCTCTCTCTCTCCCTCCCTCCCTCCCTCCCTCCCTCCCTCTCTCCCTCCCTCCCTCTCTTCCTCCCTCTCCTCTCTCTTCTCTTTTCTCTTTTCTCTTTTCTCTCTCCTCTCTCTTTCTTTGCCTCAGTCCCTCACCAAGAAGAGAACCCTCACTGGAAGCCCAATCAGTTGGTGCCTTGATCATAGACTTTCGCCCTCAGAACCTGCTGGGCTCCAGTAACCTTAGTATTTGTGAGGCTGAGACAGGAGGATTGCGGTTCACAGCCAGCCTCAGCTACTCAGTGAGGCCCTCTGCAACTTAGTGAGACCCTGTTTCAAAATAAAGAATGAACAATAGGGCTGGGGGTATAGCTAGGAGGTAGAATGCCCCTGGGTTCAGCACCCAGTACCACAGTCAATCAATAAGAAAAATATGTATCTGCTGTTCAAGCCGCCCAGTCTGTGGCATCTGGTTAGGGCGGCTGCTGGAGCCAGCTATGGCGGTCAGTGAAGGGGAACCACCAGGCACCTGTTCTGAGCGCACATGGCGGCTGCAGCTCAGCAACTTCACGATGCCTTTTCTCCCAAGAGTTTGCCAGGGCTTTGAGAATACAGGGATATTTCTGACAATAGAAATCTTTATATTCCTTAACCTTGTCAGTTATCGGGAACACAGAGGCATGGGAGGGTGGTATTGAAAAAGAAAGAAACCAATAACCACACAGCACGTGACAATCCACGGGGAGGATCCCTGAG
Organism: Muscardinus avellanarius; assembly: GCF_963383645.1. NCBI lineage: Eukaryota > Metazoa > Chordata > Mammalia > Rodentia > Gliridae > Muscardinus > Muscardinus avellanarius. The sequence continues at coordinate 12,686,704 of NC_137790.1, forward strand.
CTCAGCGGACAGAGGGCCACGGAGGAGCAAGATCGTGCTGACAGATTTTCTCTTTCTTTTCTTTTTTCTTTTCCTTCCTTCCTTCCTCCCTCCCTCTTTGTTCTCTTTCTCTCTCTTTCTCCTTTCTTTCTTTCTTTCTTTCTTTCTTTCTTTCTTTCTTTCTTTCTTTCTTTCTTTCTTGTATTGGAGATTGAACCCAGGGGCATTCTATCTCTGAGCTCTATCCCCAACCTGTTTGTTTGTTTGTTTGTTTATATGATTTGCAGTATTAAGGCTGGAACCCAGAGGCAGTCTATCTTCAAGCTACACCTCCAGCCCTATTTTTAATCTTTATTTTGAAACAGGGTCTCACTGAGTTGCAGAGGGCCTCACTAAGTAGCTGAGGCTCACCTTGAACCATGATCCTCCTGTCTCAGCCTCCCAAATGCTGGGATGACAAGTGTGGGCCATCACATCTGGCTTCCCTCAGTCCTTCTAAATTTTTATATTGAAACAGGGTCTTGCTAAGTTGCTGAGGCTGGCTTTGAACCCATGAGTTTCCTGTCTCAGACTCCCAAGTCCTGGGATTACAGGCGTGTGCCACTGTGCCCTGCTCTGAGATACTTCCCTAGGACTTTATTTCCCTCTGAGAAGGGGTAGCCCAGGGAGCTGCAGCTTAGGAGCCTTGAATAGTAGTACTGTTAGGCATTACATTAATTTATGTTTGACTGAGGGTCTCAGAGGTTTTGACCTTTGCTATGGTTTGGATGAGTGCCTTTCAAGGTCTACATCTAAAAGTTCAGTCCACAGGGTGGGGCAACTGGGAGGTGCTGTGGACCTTTAAGAGGTGGGGTCTAATGGTAGTAGGTCTTTAGGTCACTGGGGTGTGCCTTCAAACGGGACCTTGGTCTCTTCCTCTCTTTCTGCTCTGGTTTGGGATATGCCTGTTTTCTCTGACAGGTGTTCCCTCTGTGATGTGTCACCCTCACCAGAGGACCCAACCCATGGGGCTGCCTGGTCCCGGATGTGAGACCTCCTGACTTCATGAGTAGCTTGTGTCGGGTGTTCAGTTAGAGTGATGGAAGGAAATGCAGCTTTCCTGGATGGGCAAGCACTGTTAAAACTTTTCAGTTTACAATTTATCTTAAGGTAGGCTGAGAAGGCAGCAAGGAAAGATTGTTCTCTTTGGGGTGTATTCATTCGAGTCACCCCTCCATGCCACTCTGGTATGGGGCTGTATTTCTATTTTCTGTATTTCTATCTTTCTAATAAACTTCTTTAAATCTTCAAAAAAAAAAAAAAAAAAGATTGTTCTTTTCTCCCCAAAGAGGGCCCCACAACATGACCAGGCCTGGAGAAACCCTTCTGGCCTTGCTAATTTAGGAGAGCTGATTGGATTGATCCTTATGGGGAAGATTAACAAGGGAAACCATGGTAACCACTAGAAAAGAAACACTTCATTCTGCAAGTGACTGTGCCCTTTGGGGCATGACTTGTTTTGTTTGCTAAGTGATCTGGCTCATTCTTCTTTTAGTTGGGTGTTGAATTCAATAATCCCATGCCCTTTCCAAATTTTAGACCTGGGAAAAAGCATGCTTACTTTCCAAAGGAGAAATACCTGTGGAGCCCACCCCCTCGCCAGTGGGGCTTTCTGTCTTAGCGCCTTTATATCTCAGGTTCTCTGGCCTGGCCTCAGCTATACAGAATCCAGGCTTCTGTGTTTCTGGATCTTACAACACTGTACTTGCCAGTAACTGGGAGTCATTTTTCTTTAGTTATCCAAGTTGTAACTGAACGGTACATATAAGGCTTTAACAAATCCATTAGCCTTGAAGGATGCTTTGACTCATCGACCCACCTCTAATGTAAGCAAACGCCGCCAGAGAGTTGCTCACGATCACTCCGTCTTTCTGCATAATGTTTGAATCACCTGGTTTGAAGTTTACGTCTGTTTTATAAAAAAAAAGATGCAAAAGCAGTTATCGGAGCTGGTTATAGCACGCCCGCCCTGAGGTACCCATGCAGTTTCCCACCAGGATGCTGTCGGAATTTAAAGTCACAAGAGTCGAACAAATGGCCTCTGACTAAATTTTGGATGACTAAACTAGAAAGAGCCCTTGGTACGCAGTCCGTGAAAATGTCAAATGATGAAGGGGATTAGGCATTTTAGAAGGCGTTCCTTCCAACTTCAGGTGTGTCCCATCCAGTCCTCTGCATAAGAGAACAACTTTACTTTCCTTTCCCAAAGGCAGTGACATTCATCATGCCATCTGGGTTTATTTATTCATTCATTTTGCGGTACTGGAGATTGAACTCAGGGTGGAAGTTTTACCTGTTAATAAGGCTATAGTAAACCCATTAACTATACCCCCCAGCCCTATTTTATATTTTTAATTTGAAACAGAGGGCTCACTAAGTTGCAGAAGGCCTTGCTAAGTTGCTGAGGCTGGCTGCGAACCTGTGATCCTCTTGTCTCAGCTTCCAAATGACTGGGATTACAGAAGTGAGCCACCACACCTGGCTACGCCTGGTTTCAAGCACGGAGTTGCTGTCTGCTCCACGCACCCAAGATAGGACAAGCCTTGGATGGCGGAGTGAGGCGGTGTAGGTCTGCTGGAAAAATATGGAGCTGATGTGTTTTAGATGCTGGAGATACTTCCTGGATGGAGCTTAGCAAGCTGGTGATGGGGCAGTCTTGGGGGCTCAGGGAATCCCTGGCAGTGTCAGGGCAGATGCTTAAGAAAAAGATGGCACAGAACTCTCAGGCTGCTCTGCAGGGCGACCAGGCTATTTGTGGCATCATCTAGTCCCAGTAGAAAGAGAGGTGGGGATGCAGAGCCTGGCAGAAAGCAGGGAGGTGAGCTAGAAGAACATCACCAGTAATTATCCCCAAGATTTTTGTTGTTGTTCTTGTGGTACTGGACAGTGAACCCAGAGGCATTCTACCTTCGAGCTACATCCTCAGCCCAATTTTTATTTCTTCATTGGAAACAGGGTCTCACTAGGTTGATGAGAGCCTCACTACTTGCTGAGGTTGTCCTTGAACCTATGATCCTCCTGTCTCAGCCTCCCAAGTACAGGGATTACAGGTATGTGCCACCACACCCTGTCATCTCTAAGCTTTCCACAAGGGGTAAATTCTATTTTTTGGTACTTTCCTGTGTGTGTGTGTGTGTGTGTGTGTGTGTGTGTGTGTGTGTGTTATCAAGGAGTGTATATAAAAACAAAGTATATAGTGGAGGCTTCTACATCCATGAATCAATCAACCATAGGTCTAATATTCAAAATAGTAGAGACCTTCCCCAGCCCTGTACTCACTATCCCTAAATGATACAGTATAACAACTATTTACATGGCATTGTCATTTATTAGGTATTTTAAGTAACCTAGTATCTATCTATCTATCATCTATCTATCTACCTATTTATTATGGTACTGGGGATCGAGTCCAGGGGTGCTCTGTCACTGAGCTATACCCCCAGTCTTCCATATCATCTTACTTTGGGACAGGGTCTCATTTAGTTCCTGAAGCTGACCTGGAACTTGCAACCCTCCTGCCTCAGCTTCCCGAGTCACTGGGGTTACCTGTGTGCACCACCACCCCTGGCAAGATGACTTAAAGTCTATAGGAGGATGTGGGTAAGTTGTAGAGAGATGCTGCACCATTTAACATAAAGGGACTTGAGCGTCTGCTAATCTGGGTGTCTCTGGGGAGTCCTAGAACCAATCCCCACAGATCCTGAGCAATACCTCTGTTTTGCTTTTGTCATTAGGGGTAAAGACCTAATAAACATAAGAAGAGTAACACAGGACAAGACTCTTGCTACCCAAAACCAACATCTGAACGGCTCTCCCGGTTCTCTGCAGTATCCACCAGGAACCCCCGGGGTCTCGGTTGAGGGAAGAGCAGGGGGAGCAGCTGGGGGTCGAGTGGAGACGCAGGTCTGACCGGCTCTGGCCACTCACGTTCTCTGCCAGAGGACCTGTGCGGCCAGCTCACTGCATGGTCCAGGAACCCAATTTATTTCTGAGCAATCTGTTCAAAGTGATTTGTATTTTAGGAAGCAAGAGAAGAAGAGAGGGTACGTTTATTCTACTGGTGATTTAAAAAAATCAAGAAACAAAAATGTTGGCCCATTTGCAACTGTCAGTCTCTAATACTGACACTACCGCGGAACGAGCAGCGTAAACACCTCCCGTGTCCCCTTCCTTCTGCCCAGTGTGTCCTTGGCCGTGGTCACAAGCTTTCCTACAGGTACTTAAAGAGAAATGCTAGTAAGAAGCCACAAAAATTACCGTATTCACTATCCTTCTGGTTCGAAGAAGGCTTTAGATTAGTAATGGCTGGATCGATTGCTCTGAGTATGTTTTTGGGAACTAAAAAACAAAAAGAGATATTTTAAATACTGAGTATACTTTTAGAATATGTACACTTAATATATGTTTAAGGTGCAATATAGGTAGGGATTACAAAATCTTTTTTTTTTTTTTTTTTTTTTTTGCGGTACTAAGGATGAAACCCAGGGGCATTCTACCTCTGCACTAAACCCCTAGCCCTATTTTTTATTCTTTATTTTGAAGCAGAGTCTCACTGAGTTGCAAAGTCTAAGTAGCTGAAGCTGTTTGTGAACTGTGATCCTCCTGTCTTAGCCTCCCAAATGCTAGGATTACAGTCATGCGCCACCATGCCTGGCTACAAGACCATTTTCAAATCAGTTTAAGAGTCACTCACTACCTGTCATACACACACACACACACACACACACACACACACACACACACGCCACACCAAGGGTAGCTATGTGCTAGCCAAATATCCCAGAAAGACAATGGAATTTAATAATAAAAAGAATTAAATATTGATGACATGCTATACAGATGAACCTCAAAAATATTATGCTCAATGGAAAAAGCCATTCACAAAAGGCTCTATATTTTATTTTATTTATGTAAAATATCCAGAAAAGGTAAATCTAGAGACAGAGAGTAGATTATGTGGTTCCCTGGGACCAGGGGTAAGAATGAGGGAGTGACTGCTAATGGACACAGGAAACTTTTGGGGTTGGGGAAATGTTTTAAAATTGGAGGGTAGTGATGGATGAAAAACCTTATACCAAAACCCAAAAAAACCCTGAGTTGTATTCCCTTACAATGGATGAGTATAAACATATATAAAGAATGCCTCCTCAATTTAGCATTTGACTCCGGAGCATGGGCTTCCCAGAGACACAAAGAAGCAAAATGTCCAGGACTAATTCAACCCCCCCATGCCCTCCCCAGCTCCCACTCTGCTTTGACCCCGAGCTCTCTGCCTCCTGAGCCACCATAAGCCTGGAGACAACTCTAGAACTCTACACAAAAGAGATTCGCTACACATGGTCAGAAAGGATGCTGGATGCTGAGGGCGAGGCAGACTGCCAGATTCCTCTGAAGGGTGGTTAAGGATTCTGCTAAAATGGCCCTAAGAATAAACCATCAGATGTCAGAGACCCTGGGCAGAGTGGCCGGCAGATGTCAGCGGCAGCTAAAACAGAGGCCAGGAAGGAGTCTGAAGGCCAAGCACGACCCCCTGCAGCCTGGGAGGAGGGGTTTGGGGGGAACCACAGAGTCCCACAGCTGAAAACTGCTTATTTTGATTTGTCCTTTAGCCCAGCTGATAGCCGGGAGAAGCGGTCACAGGAAATGGAAGCGAAGCCAACACAAACTGTGTGCGCTGGGCCGTACTCGCTCTTCTTAAGAGAACTAACTGCTCAGCACCTTCAGCAGCAAGAAAGCGGAGCTTCCTTTCTCAGAGCGCTCAGTGCCCTTGGTGATGTCCTGGATCCACAAGCAGAGAACACTTCTTCCTTTCTTGTTTCCTGGATTTCCTTCTTTTTTTTTTTTTTTTGGTACTGGGGTGGGGGTTTGAACCCAGGGGCATCCTACCTTCTAACCCCCAGCCCTATTTTAATTTTTATTTTGAAACAGGGTCTCCCTAAGTTGCTAAGGGTTGCTGAGGTTGGTCTTGAACCTGTGATCATCCCTGTCTGAGCCTCCCAAGTAATGGGATTACAGGTGGGCGCCACCACATCCGGCTAAGAACATTTCTAAATTGTGACGTTCCCAGGTACAGGAGGCGCTGGCACGTCTGTGCCATCAACAGTGAGGAGCTCTCTGGGAGGCACAGAGAGAAGACGTGTGACCTTGGCTGAGCACAGGCACTCGGATCCCGGGATGACGGATGGATGTACCAGGTTGCTGAGCCGGGCTGCCGCAAAACGCTCCCTAACTAAATAACCTCCCTCACTCTGGGTTGCAAGGATGACGTCTCTGATTCCCTGGCATCATTAAGTCCAGGACATGTCATCAGGAATGACACTTATTTCTCAACATCTGCCTCTTGGCTCATTCTCAAAATCTGGCCCATGGAGGCCCTTGACTCGGTAAGTGCCAGAGACTTTACAGTCAAGAAAGACGTGGAAGCCGAGCATGGTGGTGCACACTTGTAATCCCAGCATTTGGGAGGCTGAGACCAGAGGATCACGGTTCGCGGACATCCGCCGCTACTTAGTGAGGCCCTTTGCAACTCAGTGAGACCTGGTTTCAAAATAAAGAATAAAAAATAGGGCAGGGGGTGTAGCTTGAAGGTCAAATGCCCCTGGGTTCCATCCCTAGACCCGCAAAAAAAAAAAAAAAAAAAAAAAAGATGTGGAAATTCACAGAGGAGTTTAGGAAAGGAGGGAATTATAGGATGAGCTCTGAAGAATAACCAGGTTAGTGAGACTATCTTCAACCTAGTGAGAACTTGCTTCAAAATAAAAATTTAAAAATAGGGCTGGGGGTTAGAAGGTAGGATGCCTCTGGGTTCAATATCCAGCACAAGAGAAAGAGATTAAATTATATGTGTATGGCTGGACATGGTGGTGCACACACCTGTAATCCCCATATTTGGGAGGCTGAGACAGGAGAATGGCAAGTTCAAGGCCAGCCTCAGCAACTTAGAGAGACCTTGTTTCAAAATAAGATACTAAAAAGGGTTGAGGGTGTATTTCTGAGATAGAATGCCCCTGATTTAATTCCCAGCAAAACACACACACACACACACACACACACACACACACTAATAATAATAATAATAATAATAATAATAATAATAAGAAGAAGAAGAAGAAGAAGAAAGAAGAAAAGAAAAGAAAAAGTTAATAAATTAGCTGTGTATGATATAGTTCATGGCAGGGAAACCTGATCATTTATTCTATGACAATGATTTGTCAATGATTTTGGAAGAATCTTTTAGGGCATTTAAAAATGAGAGGTGTCCACACATCTATTAGATTGTTCAAACTGGTTCAGAACAGGGATGGGGACTGGGCTATGACTTATTATCATCACTTGAATGTACTCCTCTCCATTTTAACTACATTCATGAGAACACTGGCAAATCACTCTTCCTGGAGCTAATATATGCTGGACCCTGTTCTGGGAATTTTAACCTATGCACCTTGCATAATTCTCCAGTAGTCTGGCAACTCTATCGTTCCCTTTCCTGCAGAGGGGGAAATTGAGGCTAAAAGCTGCAGCATTCCCCTGCAGAGCTCCGCCTCCTGGTGTGGCCTGCAAGATGCCCTCACCCTCTCCACAGTGCAGACTGTCCCTGGCACATCAGCCTTTGGAAATTAGATAAAAGGTGATTTTAAAGAGTTATAAAGATGGCAAGGTGACTCCCCACTCAGGCAGTCCCTCTTGAATCTGCACACCTGAAATCAGAGATGATTTTAATTGACTTGAATGCCTTCCTAAATATGGGCACAGCCCTCACCTTGTTTGTTTGGTTTATTTGCTAAAGAAACCTTCTGTGTCAAGCCTAGGTCAGAACAGACTTTAAGAAACTTCCATTGGCTGGGGGTGGTGGCACAGGCCTGTAATCCTAGCACTTGGGAGGCTGAGACAGGAAGATTTGCAGGCTTGAGGCCAGTTTCAGCAAGTAGTGAGATTATCTTCAGTCTAGCGAGACCTTGCTTTAAAATAAAAAGTTTTAAAATAGGGATGGGGCCGGGCGTGGTGGTTAACGCTTGTAATCCCCGCACTTGGGAGGCAGAGATAGGAGGATCGCTCAGGTTTGAAACCAGCCTCGCTGGCTTAAGAGACCCTGTTTCCAAAAATAAAAAGTATAAAATAGGTCTGGGAGTGTAGCCCAGAGGTAGAAGGGCTTCCAGGTATCCCAGTACCACCAATAAATAAATAAATAAATAAATAAATAAATAAATAAATAAATAAAATAGGGATGGGGGTGTAGCTTGAAGGTAGAATGCCTCTCGGTTCAATCTCCAGCATAAAAGAAGAAAGAAACAAAGAAGCCAAGAAAGAAAGAAAGAAAGAGAAAGCCTCCATAGATTAGAATTAGAGTCTCATAATTCTTCACACCAAAGACAAAAATGATTTTGACATAACCATAGTTTAACTGGTACCCACAGGGAATGAGCCCCCCGTCCCTGGCCAAATCCTGTCCTCCTCATCCTCTGGGAGAAGTGTGGCATCCTGGGAAGTTGTCAGGGTGGGGATGCTGACAGTGACCCCGGAGGACTGAAGATGAGAAAGGACCAGGGGACAGTGTGCATGGGGAGGGCCCTCCTGCAGAGGAGGGGAGAGTGGGATGAGGTCCGCAGGTCTGCCTGCCCCTATTAGGACGAGAGCCTAAAACACAGCGTTTCCATGAAGTTCAGCTAATGATAAAAATACAGAGAATGGGGACTACACTTTGCATCTTGTTAAAGAGGAGACCATAAAGGGCGAGTCTCCAAATTTAATCAAAGGCACGTGCTCTGAGCTCTGAGTGCCTGACAGCAGCCAGACATGCTGCCTATAATTAGAAATACGGAAGGCCCCACAGCCCAGCCACTCCCCGGAGGTTATACAGTGATACTGGGATCAGCCACCCAGCTGAAACACGAAATCTAGCACAGGAGAAGCTAATGCAGAGCTTGATGAAATGATGCTCTATCAAACAGGGAGGCGTGTCCTTTTAAAAATGCAAACTGACTGTATTTCGTGAGAAAACCTTCAATGGCTCCCCAGCACACCCTGAAGTATAAGCCAAGCCTCAGCTGCCCATCCCCAGAGCCCCCCATGCCATCTGGGCTGGATCTCAGCGCTGGCCTCTGCCCACACGCCTTCTGCCGGGCCTCCCCTCCCCCTACTTTCCCTTCGCCGACTCACACAGGCGCTGTCTCATTTGCTCCAGTGCCACGACCCCTGGGAAGCCCTTCTACACCCCAGTCTCCCTGAGCCCACTCTGGTGCCATAATGTGGAATTCCCCGTACTCTATCTTCTGGTGGCTAGAGGAGAGGGCCCGTGTCACTCTCCACTATCTCCTGTTTCTCTTGCCCCCACCTCTGCCTGGCAAGTAGCTCACTCAATAAACACGTGTAGCATGATTTAAGATGAGACCGAAGACCGAAACAACACTGCCCTGTCCCCTAGTGTCCCAAGAACAGCAGCCAGGGCGACGGTTCAGGCCTGGTGCAGGCCAGCAATCTCTGACGCATCACTGCTCGCTCTGGGTTTCCCTCTAGAATATTCTAGTGGGCTCGACAACAAGGGCCAGCAGTGGTTTAGATTTGCAATATCCCCCAGACAAGGCAGCCATGTTGGAGGCAGGGCTTGGTTGCCAAGGAGGGGCCCCTGGGAGTGTGGTCCTCGCTCCTAGCCCCTTGGTTGCATTCTGTTTCCAGCCTCCAGGATGACAGAGTTCCCCGACCCGTGCTATCTGGTTCCTGACACCATGCACTAAACTCTACAGACTTCCCCTGGCCTAACGTGGACTGAAACCTTGGCAACCTCCAGGTCTGTCAGCAAATACATTTTCCCTCTGCCAAGTTGTGGTTGTCAGGTCATCAGCAGTGAGAATGCTGACTGAAACAATATCAAAGACTGATACCTTTCTCTCAGTGCTACCACACCCCAGTCCTTCCAGGGCAGAGTCTCTTTGGCATCTGCTTCTATCTTCCAAGCAGTTCTCCAATCCATCCAGTTATTCCTGTGCTTAAAAGTGCTGCCCTCACCCAAGCCACCCTTGCTTGTTGCTTTCTACCCACTCTCCCTGCTCCAGTCCACTGTCTACCCTGCCCCAGAGAGGTCTTTCCCCTCCCTCGCAGAGACGCAGAGCACAGAAGATTTTGCACATTTTCTCTTATGCTTTGGCTTAGAGGTGAAACTATTGGTGACATCTAGACATATATCCATTTCTAAAAACAAAGAGGTGGAAAACATAGGCTTCCGTGCACCCCGTATCTGTCCCCGTGCAAAGCCTTTCACAACACCCGCCTCCCAGAGCCCTATGGGATCCGGCCTGCTCCTCTCCAGGGCCTGCGACACCATCTTCCTCCTCACCAGTTTCTCCCCTCCTCCTGTGTGGGGAGCCATTAAGGCTTTCCCCTAAAAGAATATTTCTGACTCAGCTGACTGTCCTTTGCCCAGAGTCAACAAGGTTTGGGGTCATGAAAGTTCAGAGTAAAAGGTCTGAGAGAAGATCAGGTGGTGATGGCACGAGGGTGCTGATTAACCTATCTATAACGTATGTGCTTTGGATTGGTCTCTATTGTATTCTGGTGGTGGTAGCACAAGGATGTTGATTGACCTGTAACTGTATAAATACCTCTGGAAAAACAAACCCAGTGTCAGCAATAGAGAATACTGACCCAGGAGTAGTCGTCGACCAGTAGAAAATATTGACCCAAGAACAAGGGTCAGCCAGTAGAGATAGTGGGCTGGCGCCCCCTCCACATTAGAATAAATTAAATATCCTGAGAATCAAATTCTTAGAGTTGAATTCTTCATCCTCACGCCTCTCTTCAGAACCCGTACTTTTGCCGGCTGGCTCCGGCACTCCTGCTGGGCGTCTCGGTGTCTCTGCTGCAGACCCCATCCTGGCCCTGCTCGCTTAGGCCTGCTCACCTACCCAGAGCGCAGCTGGAAGCTCGCCCTAGAGGAAGGTTCTGTTTTGGAAGATTTCTCACAGCAACAAGCTAAATTAGGGTCTTCAGCTCTTCTCCTTTCTCACTGCACCTGGCCCTTTCCACCGATAGCATGCCTCACAGTGAGGAATGGCAAGTTTGTCTGGTAACTGGTCTACCTCTCCCCTGACCATCAGTCTCATGAGGACAGGGACAAGGCTGCTTTGTTGACTTGGAAATCTTTGCACCTGGCACAGGTTTTTGCCCTATAGAAGGTACACACGATGTCCTGAAGGAAAGAAACAAAGCTTGAACTGGAGCGTGTGAAGCCCGGATCCTGGAAGCTCATCTTGGCATTCAGTGAGGAGAACCACGGCCCTAGTTAGTGACTCTGCTTGCCTCGGCCTTGAAAGCACTCCAGAAACCTCACTTATCAGCAGGCTACAGTCCCGCTTCTCCTCCAACCTTCAGCTGCAGAGGCCTGAAGTACTGGGACTTCAGAGCGATCTATCTTAGCCTGTAGGAAACCTCAGCCAGAAAGGGTTGAGAGCCACCCAGAGCTGTGTAGACACAGTAATAAGAATAAAGACTGAGCAGTGAAACCAGCCTTCCTGGAATGTAAGTGTGGATGTGATTAGTTTGAGAATACATCTATGTAGTCATGTCACTGCACCCACTACAGCACTGATGATAGAGAGCAGAATTTTTAGTTCAGAATATAAAAATCAGGGGGAAGCAGGTGTGGCGGCACATGTTTTTAATCCCAGCATTCGGGAGGCTGAGACAAGAGGATCGCAGTTCGTGGACAGCCTCAGCTACTTAGGGAGGCCCTTTGCAACTCAGTGAGACCCTGTTTCAAAATAAAGAATACAAAATAGGGCTGGGAGTATAGCTTGGAGGTAGAATGCCCCTGGCTTCCGTCCCCAGTATCACAAAAATACTACTACTACTACTACTAATAATAATAATAAAATGAAACATAAGAAATAGGGCTGCGGCGTAGCTTGGAGATAGAATGCCCCTGGGTTCAATTCTCAGTACGGCAAACAAAAACAAAAACAAATGAACAAAAAAAATCTGGGGGATACAATGAAATATTATTAAGCCATAAAAAGAGCAAGCATCAATGCATGCAACAACATACATGAACTTTGAGACATATATGCTAACAAGCCAGACACAAGGACTACATCTGGTACGATCCCACTTATATGAAATGGGTAGAAGCGGCAAATCCATAAAGATCGAAAGCAGACTGGTGGTTGCCTGGGGGTGATGGGGGGGATGGAGGGTGACGGCTAAAGGATATGGCATTTCTTTTGGGGGTGATGAGAATATTCTTTGATTGTGGTGATGGCTGCAAAATTTTATGAATATTCTAAAAACAGCTCCGTATGTTTTCATGACCGAACTGTACAGCGTGGGAATTATGCCTCAATAAAACTGGATCAACAAAAGGCTGGAGATATTTGTCAGGAGACAACAGTATCAAGTTCTTCGGTTACAGAACTCTTCGCTTTTGTGCTCATTTCAAAACCCAGTCAACATATTAAGATTGCGAACTGGAAGTCTATAGCGCCTTCAGAAAATAATTAAGTGCTGATTTGCTTTTAAGCAGCTTTAGGGAACTGGAATTGAAACAAAGCCGGCATTTCATTTTATTGTTTAAAAACACTAAAAATAAAAACCCCAAAGTCATGCTGTCATGTAACAGTTTTTAATTGTTTCAGGGCAAGCATTTGATCCGTTGACTCAATGCTGCAGGTAGTAGATAAAATAGTTGTTGGCAGCAGAGAGAGTTAGTCATTGAGGACCTAAAAGCAGCCCTGGAAGATTAAACGAGGACAAACAATACCTCGGTGAACCCGCATGACACACCAAAAAATTTTAGAGCTTCATAAAAACCAGATTGAAATCACTGCTCTGGTGACACCCACATTACCCCTATTTGCCGGCTCTTTCTCTAACCCCCTCATCTCCTACCAATTTGATTGCTGGATGGGCTCTTCAAAACAGATTTTGACCAAAGAAAATTGTATTGCTTATCAGATGCCAACTTCATAAACAAGTGTAAAGGATAGAGCCCGGTGGTTGGGGGGGGAAATCATAAAAAAAAAAAAAAAGGATAGAGCCCGGGGCGGTGGCGCACACCTATAATCCCAGTACTTGGAAAGCTGAGACAGGAGGATCGCAGGTTTGTAGCCAGCCTCAATGACTTAGCGATCTAGAGGCCCTGTTTCAAAATAAAAAATAAAATAGGGCTGGAAGTGGAGCTCAGAGGTGGAGTGTTCCTGGGTTCCATATTCCGTACCAATAAATAAATATATGAATAAATGAATAAATAAATAAGCAGTAGGGCCTGGCGTGATGATGCACGCTTGTCATCCCAGCATTTGGGAGGCTGAGGCAGGAGGATCGCCATTCGCGGACAGCCTCAGCTGCTTATGCCCTTTGCAACTCAGTGAGACCCTGTTTCAAAATAAAGAATAAACAATAGGGCCGGGGCTGTAGCTCAGAGGTAGAACGCCTCTGGGTTCAATGCCCAGTAGTGCCAAAAAAAAAGAATAAAAATAAACAAATAATAGGGCTCTGGAATTTTTTTTTTTTTTTTTTTTTGGTGGTACTGGGGTTCCTGGAAGCCCTTCTACCTCCGGGCTACACTTCCAGACCTATTTTTACATTTTCATTTTTGGAAACAGGGTCTCCTAAGCCAGCGCGCCGGGCTGGCTTCAAACCTGCGCGATCCTCCTGTACAAGCGTGCGCCACCACGCCCGGCTAGGGCTCTGGAATTTGGGGACCACTGAGCAGTTTCAGGAATGGAGTTTGCTCCATCCACGCAAACTCCACTTATTGGCACCATCACCACCTCCCCGAGAGGCAGCGTCTTCAGGGGGCTCGCGAGGGTTTATTCTTACCACACGCATAGGTCACAGTGAGGTATTTTTTCACTCCCGGCAGACAGGGGCTTCCGAAATGGTAATTGTTGACAACGATTCTACATCTCTGCTTCCCGTAGCACCTTCGGGATAATACTTGTAAAGCTGAGTAGGACAGGCAGTCTGAAAAAGAAACAGCCATGACTGTAGGTTCATCCTGCACTTGAAGGGCCTGGGGCCCCACGGAGGAAGGTGGAAACCCAAGGATTCAGCACGGCAGAGGCAGGCTGCTGCATCTCCCCCGAAAGGGCCGTGGATTCCAGAAGGCAGAGGGGAAGCTCCCGGAGAGGGCTGCTGGGTGGAGCCGGCCTCTGGTGGAGGGCTGGGATGCTAAAGGTTCATGCTAAAGGTTTGCTCCTGGCTCTGTCCCTCACCAGATGAGCGCCCTGGAGGACAGAGAGAGCGCACACGTCACTACTGCTAATCCACTGCCCGCCCGGCACTGGTGAAACTCACGGACACTCTGTTATATCTTTAAATATTTTCCTTTTTAATTTTTTAATTAATTTTTTTTTAATTTTGCGGGTCTGGGGATGGAACCCAGAGGCATTCGACCTCTGAGCTAAACCCCCTGCCCTATTTTTTATTCTTTATTTGAAACAGGGTCTCACTGAGTTGCAGAGGGCCTCACTAAGTAGCTGAGGCTGTCTGAGAACTGCGATCCTTCTGTCTCAGCCTCCCGAATGCTGGGATTACAGTCGTGTGCCACCACACCCGGCTTTTTTTTTTTTTTTTTTTTTTTGGTACTAAGAACTGAACCCATGGGCATTCTTCTTCTGAGCTACACTCTTAGCCCTATTTTGATTTTTATTTGAAAACCCGGTCTTGCTAGGTTGCAGGGTGGCCTCAAACCCGCAATCCTCCTGTCTCTACCTCCTCAGTACTGGCATTATAGATGTGTGTGTCAACATACCTGATTCCTTAAAAAACTACTTTTAATGGACATATTGTAAGAGGACCTAGTATGGGGGTACAGTGTAATTTTAACATGTGCATACAATATGTAACGGTCAGACTGGGGTAATTAGCATATCAAACATTTCAAACATTTATCATATCTTTGTGTTAGGAATATTATAAACTCCTTTCAGTTATTTTGTGTGTGTGCACACACACGCGGGTACGTGTGTGGTACCTGGTACTCAGGGTTGTTCTACCACTGAGCTATACCCCTAACTATTTATTTATTTATTTATTTATTTATTCATTTATTTGAAGTGCTGGGGATGGAACCCAGGGGTATCCTACCTCCAAGCTACACCCCCAGCCCTGAATTTTATTCTTTACTTTTAAACAGAGTCTCGCCACAGAGTTGCAAAGGACCTCACTAAGTAGCTGAGACTGGCCGCGAACAGCGATCCTCCTGTCTCAGCCTCCCAACTGCTGGGGTTACAAGCATGTGCCACCACACCCGGCTCTAACTCTATTCGTTTATTTATTTGTTTTGAAATGAGATCTCACTAAGTCACCCAGGCTATCCTTGACTCTCGATCCTCCTGCCTCAGCCTCCCGAGTACTGGGATCGTAGGCATGTGCCACCATGCCCGGCAGTTATTTTGAAATCTACAGCAAATTATCATTAACTAAGGTCAGCCTACTCTGCTGTCAGATGCTAGATCTTCTTCCCCCTGGCTGACCTATATTTTTGTACTGATCATCCACCTCTGTCTACACCTCTTCCCCACCTACTCTACCCTTCCTCGCCCCTGGTAACCACTATTTTATTCTCTTCTTTGGTGAGATCAACTTGTTTATCTTCTGCATATGACTGAGAACAGGTGGTATTTGTCTGCCTATGCCGGGCTGACAGCACTCAACCTTAGGGAATAGAGTCTTCTCTGTGTTTCTGCGAGGTTTGTCCAAGGCCACCGCTTAAAAGTGAATGTCTGCTGTTCCCACCCGTGCTCCCCGAGCTTGGAGGAGCAATCTGCCATGGTTAAGGCCCCAGGAGGCCGCCTGCCTGGTCACCTGCAGCAGAAGACACCGGTGACTGAGTGTGCGACCCTGGGCAAGCCAGGGCCCTTGCGAAAGCTCAGTTTCTCCACATGGACAATGAAGCCTGTAGGAGCAGATACAGAGCAGATCCATGGCTTGAGATGACTATAAATGAAACCCTTCATGTGGAACCTCGAGCACTAGCACCCAGGGTATCTGGGTCACCATCATCATCAGGACAGCTTATGTTAGATGGTCATGCGCTGTGGATTCTATGTGTCCCCCAAAGGCCCATGTGTTAAAGGTTAGTCACCAGGTGAGCACCTTTGCTCTCCTACATGCCCCACCACGATGTACTGCCTCCCCACAGACCCAGAGCAAGGGGCCAACCGGTCATGGCCTGAAGCCTCTGAAAATGTGAGCCAATATGAATCTTCTGTCTTTATAAGTTGGTTTTCTCAAGTATTTTGTTATAGTAACGCAGGAGAGCAGAACGTTTGGAAAAGGCCTAGAGGAATTTAACACTTATAGTCTCAATTATATGCCTTCTTTGGTCCTGTGAAGTGAAAACAAGCATATATATGGTACTATGTGATCACAACTAAATATTAAGGCCCCAAACCCAGGTAAAGAAAATATATTAGGGGAATCATAAAGATGGTATTAGAGGATTTTTTTTTTTTTTTTTTGGTACTGGGGATAAAACCCAGGGGCATTCTACCTCCGAGCTACACCCCCAGCCCTATTTTTGAGTCTTGATTTTGAAACAGGGTCTCACTGAGTTGCAAAGAGCCTTACTAAGTAGCTGAGGCTGTCCAAAAACCTCAATCCTCCTGTCTCAGCCTCCCAAATGCTGGAATTACAAGCGTGCACCACTACGCCCGGCTAGAGGATATTTTTGGTTAGTGGGAATGAAGCAGGATTCTACTCCCACCCCCACCCTCAGTTGATTTTTAAGGTACCTCCCAAGATTTTGTGAGTTAACATTACTTAAGTCAGAGTATGAAATAAACTTTCTTAATAAGTAAAATAAAAGTCCTGTCTGTAGAAAAGAATTTTTTTGAGTAATGAGAGTCTCGGAGGCAGCTTTTTCAGTAATGTAAAATTTTCTGTAAATATTATATTAAACTGTTCTTTTGTATAATGTAGCTTGTCCCAGAAGCCATGACAAGTTTATCCAGAAGTAAGGAACATCCTTTCAGTGTTCTCCCAGTTTATTTTTTTATTGCTTTGTGGACACACTGGGTTGACTGAGGATATTTTTGTTGTTTTTAGGAGCCTCGTTAGTATTTGGGGTCCTTGGCTGGGCACTTTTACCAGTTGGGAAAAACAAAAGGTTCTGTTTCTCCTTGAATAAACCACAATTCTCAAGTGTAAGTCAGCCTAAAGATAGCCTCTTCTCCAATAACCTCCTTCCCTAACTAGAAAAACGTTTGATGCTCAAGAGACTGTGGAATGGGATGCAGAATTTTTGTACACGCTGCCCGTGAGGGGAAGAAGCAGCAGTGTGAATTACGACTATTATCTTAGACGTCTGATGTTTTAAAACGTAATTCTTGTTGGTTTTCTGTTACAAAATAAATACATGTTTATGTTCAAAGACATGACTGTCGGCCAAAACTGAGCAGGAAAAAAATTCCCCAGTAAATCCCACAATCAAGAAAAAGATTAAGAGAAAGAAAAGAGGCCGACCTTTCAAAAACATCCCTCACTTTTTTTTTTTTTTTTTAGCATGCTACATCCCTATTATCACATTTCTTTGTCAGCCTTTGGTATACTCTGCCCTTGGGGCAGATTGCTCATCTTTTTTCTCTTTCATGGTAAAGAGCTAGCTGTATAAGTGGACTGAGAGTTTTTTTCCTCTTTTCACAATGTACCAACTCTGTTTGTAGGGGGAAAATACATGGGTACGATTAATGGTGATTATTACGAATAATTACAATATTAATATTACAAATATTACAAATATTATGATAATTACGAATAATGGTGATTACGAATAATGGTGATTATTGATGACTTGAGATTTCAGAATCTCCGATCATAATGCCACCATTATGTGATTTTGCCCATGTGTTTGTCCTCAGAGAACAAAGTTGTCACATTGTGATAACTCTTACATGATTACAAAAACTTGTGAGAAAATGAACATCCCTCACTTTTATGTGTGTCCAAGTTCTCCCCCTTGATGACACCTAATGTATATTACCTTGGAGGCTACTTTTCCCTACTTATTCATCTATTTGCAAATATGTTAACATAAGCGTTATTAATATTTTCTTTCTTTTTTTCTATCTCTTCTGTGATACTGGGGATTGAACCCAAGGGTATTCTACCTCTGAGCTACACCCCCAGCCCAATTTTATTTATTTTGGAGCAGGGTCTCAATAAATTGCCAAGGCTGGTCTTGAGCTTGCGATCTTCCTGTATCAGCCCCCCAAGTACTGGAATTACAGGTGAGTGCTAGCAGGCCTGGCTATTATTAGTATTCTCTGGGTGTGTGGTACTGGGGACTTAACCCAATTCAACCTCGGGACCTATGCTCCCGAGCCCTATTTTATTTATTTATTTATTTATTTATTTATTTATTTATTTATTTATTTTTGGTGGTACTGGGGTTCCTGGAAGCCCTTCTACCGGCGGGCTACACTCCCAGACCTATTTTATACTTTTTTATTTTTGGAAACAGGGTCTCTTAAGCCAGCGAGGCTGGCTTCGAACCTGCATGATCCTCCTGTCTCCGCCTCCCAAGCGCGGGGATGACAAGTGTGTGTTACCACACCTGGCAATGTATTTATTTTGTTTTGAAACAGGGTATTCCTAAGTTCTTCGATCCTCAAACCTGCAATCCTCTTGTTTCAACCTCCCAAGTACTGGGATTACAGATGTGTGCCACCGCACCCAACTTTAACATAAGCGTTATTTAGAAGAGCCACACAATTCTTCATTTATGGATGTACCAACACTATTTATAGTCCCTTCTTGGTAAACACTGGGATGATTTCCATTTTGTAATATTACCAGCAGTACTACAGGGGTCATCCTTAGGGATAAATATTTGCATGCAAGCATGATAGTTTCCACAGAATTCTTGGTCTTAGACTGCTCTGTCAAAGGGTATGAGAAATATTAAGCTTCGTAACACACGCTGCCAAACTATTATTCAGAAAAGTGATACCAATGCTCCCTACTGCCAGAGTTGTATGAGAGCCCTAGGAACCTATGCTTTCATGGAGCCTTAAGGACATATATTCCAGACTATATCTATCTATCTATCTATCATCTATCTATTTGCAGTACTGGGGATGGACCCCAGGGGCTTTCTACCTCCAAGCTACACCCTCAGCCCTGTTTTTTATTCTTTATTTTGAAACAGTCTCACTAAGTTGCAAAGGGTCTCAGTAAGTAGCTGAGGCTGTCTGCGAACCACTATCCTTCTGTCTCAGCCTCCAGAATGCTGGGATCACAAGCATGTGCCACTACGTCTGGCTTACAGACCATATTTTTAAGGGAAGAAGAAAGAGGAGGAGGAGGGGGAGGAGGGGGGAAGGGGGAAGGAAGAGACTCCCAGATATGGTAAATGACAGGAGGTCTTGGGCTGGCTGGTGATGTACAGTAGACACGGCTTTGCATGAGCGCAAACGAACTTATCTCAGTGAGAGGACTCAGTGCAGTTCCAGGAAGTGGCCCCTGGTAAGTCAAGCCTGACTCAGGCGTGACCGTTCCCTTGTTGGCGCTGAGCTCCAAGCCATCCCCGGGTTTCGCTGTTGCTTTTTTAATGTGGTTCTCTACCCTCCCACGCTGATTGTGTTTGCACCTCCTGTGGCTGGCGGCCCACCCTCCACCCTCGATACATGTGATAGCAAGATATTCAACCTTTTTAATTTTTATTTTTTGGCAACTGTTGAACACTGAAACTGAAGTTAATCGCTCTTTCCAGCCCGTGTTTACTTAGATAATTGGGCTGGCTGCTCTTAAGTGGCCCTGTCTTGGCAGTGGGAGCTCCTGGCACCTTGATCTTTGGCTGAAAAGTCCAGGCCTGCTCACATTTGGCCGTGAGACAGCCCAAGGCCAGCCTTTGAGGCCCATTCTCTTATTAAGGAAATAGCAGAATCCCTGGAGCCCACCCAGAAATTGTAAGTACAGCAGGAAATGATGCTGCGCGTGCGAGGCCAGCTGGGGCACTTTCTAAGGCCTGTGTCCTCATACCCAGGTCTCTGGAAGGCTTACTGATTTCTCTTGCTAAAATGCTCTGGCCTTCCTTCCAGCCTCCCTGCCCCTGGGAGAGGTCCATGCTCCAACAGGCCTGACTTGGTGTAAGATCTTTCAGAAATGCCTCTGGGTTAGTGAGACCCTCAACAACTCAGCAGGACTCTGTTTCAAAATAAAAAATGAAAAGGGCTGTAGGTATAGCTCAGAGGTAGAATATCCCTGGGTTTCAATTCCAATTAACACACACACACACACACACACACACACACACACACATAAAATATTCCGATCAATCTTGGAACCTCCTGACTAATAAGATGTCACTTTTAGAAGAAAGCCTCACAGCTGGAGAGTTGTAGTCATCAAGCCAGGCATGGTGGAGTGAGTACACCTGTAATCCCAGTACTCGGGAGGCTGAGACAAGAGGATCATACATCGAGGTTAGCCTCAGTGACTTAGTGAGATTCTTAATAACCTAGAGAGATTTTATTCTGTTTCAGAATAAAAACTAAAAAGGTTTGG
Organism: Muscardinus avellanarius; assembly: GCF_963383645.1. Taxonomy (NCBI): domain Eukaryota; kingdom Metazoa; phylum Chordata; class Mammalia; order Rodentia; family Gliridae; genus Muscardinus; species Muscardinus avellanarius. The sequence goes on from NC_137790.1 coordinate 12,707,221, forward strand.
GGGCATAGATCAGAGGTAGAATGCCACTGGGTTCGATCTCTAATACCACACACACATACACACACGCGCGCGCCCGCACGCTGTGGTCACTGGCTTTCGTATTAGTTTGCTAGAGCTGCTGTAACAGGCACCACAGGCCAGGAGGCTTAAACAGCAAAAATGTATTTCTGAAGGCGAGATGAACAAGGTCAAGGTGTCAGCAGGGCTGGTTCCTCTGAGGCTCTCTCCTTGGTGTGTAAACGGCATTCTCCCTGTGCCCTTGCATGGTCGTCCCTCTGACTCTGTCTGTGTCCTGATGTCCTCTTCTTCTAAGGACACCAGTGTGAAGCTGCTGCCACAAGGGTGCCTGGGAGGCCTGTGTGGGAAGAACTGAGCCCTGCGGAGGCCAACCAGCACCACTTTGCCACCATGAGAGTCAGGCACTGTGGAGGGCCAGCAGCCCTCAGAGGACTGTGGCTCCAGCCAACACCTGGCTGCAACACCATGGGGTCCCAGGAGAATGGCGGGACAAAGCCACCCCTAAACTCCCACCCCACAGAAGCATGGGGTAGTACATGTTTCTTTTTGAGCCATCACATTTTGGAGTATTTCATTACATAACCAGAGAAAATGAATGTACATTTTGATATTTGGAAGTGGCTTGCTGGAGTTAAAAAAAATCCTAAAATTGTGGGAATGGCTTTGGGATGGGGCAGTGGCATGAGCTGGGAGGACCTTGAGGCGGTTTTAGGGAACATATATGAGACTTTTTTTTTTTTTTTTTTTGTGGTACTGGAAGCCCTTCTACCTCCGGGCTACACTCCCAGACCTATTTTATATTTTTATTTGGAAACAGGGTCTCTTAAGCCAGCGCGGCTGGCTTCAAAACTGCGTGATCCTCCTGTCTCCACCTCCCAAGTGCGGGGAAGCGTGCACCACCATGCCCGGCTCATATATGAGACTTTTCTAAAAAGAAGTCCAAGGATTGTAATTAATTTATCAAGCATTTCTGTAGCTGTGACCAAAAAAGCCTGTCAAGCACAACTTAGAGGAAGAAAGATTTATTTAGCTCACACTTTTAGAGATTTCAGAGGTTTGTTTTTTTTTTTTTTTGTTGTTGTTGTTGTTCAGTACTGGGGATGGAATCCAGGAGCGTTCTACCTCCGAGCTACACCCCCAGACCAATTTTTTATTTTGAAAGAGTTTCACAGAGTTGCAAAGGGCCTCACTAAGTAGTTGAGGCTGTCTGTGATCCTCCTGTCTCAGCCTCCCAAATGCTGGGATTACAAGCATGTGCCACCATGCCCGGCTCAGAGGTTGATTCTTAATTGGTCCATGTTGAACTAGGTAGGAATTTCAGGCAGTGGGTTTTAGAGAGTGGAGGAGGCTGAAGAGTCAACCTTAGCTCTAGCTTCAGGGATCAGAGATAAAGTAAGGGTAGGGGGGCAAGAGAGCCATAGAGACCCCAAGGTCACACTTCAGAGACCGGCCTCCAGCCTCGCCCTGCCTCCGAACCTGGCTGCATAGCTCAACACATGAGCTCTGGGAGACATTTTAAATCCAAACGATAGCTGTAATCTTCATATCCCGAGGCTAAGCTCAGCTCTGGGGCAGAGCTTGCCAACTTCACAGTGCCTGTCACAGATGTGCTGGGTATTCCCTGCATGTGCTCAGGTTGCTCCCAGGCACTAATTAAGGCCCGGAGCAGCTGTCTCGACTTTTTCCTCTCTGTGCCATATGGACAGAACTGTATAATACACTAGGGAGAAGTTGGGAAGCACTGTTCTTGACAAGAGTATGGTGTTTGACCACTGTGGATTACTTCAGCACCCACTCCCCATGCCTGGATTGCCAGATGTGTTTCAGAGGGACCGGCTTAGGGCATCATGCACAGAACACTGGGGCACTGGCCTTCTCTTCCTGGGCTCAGAAATCAGAAATTCTGGAGGCAGGTGTGAATACCCACAGATTCTTGGGAATGATAAGTAGGATCATGTGTCCCAGTGAGAAAGGACTGGTAGCCAGGTGATGGGCAGACTGGGGATGTTGATGGATGTGTAGTGGTATCACATCTATAACTTGGCCGGCTACACACACACACACACACACACACACACACACACACATACACACATATACACACACATACACACATACGCACACACACATACACTCACACACATACATACACACATACACACACATACACACATACACACATACACACACACACACATACACACATACACACATACGCGCACACACACACATACACACATACGCACACATACACACACATACACACACATACATACACACATACACACACATACACACATACACACATACACACATATACACACATACATACACACACATACACACACATACACACTGACTTCTACAAGGGCCCCCTTGGTCCTTTCCTCTTGAACTTATTCTATATATGAAGTATACAAAATCAAAAAAGGTAACTAGCCCTACCTACATAATAAACCCAAGCCACAAGTTCAGAAATAATACACCCCAGGGGTCTATTATATAAAAAGGCTACTGTCCCTACTCTGCCCAGAGCTCATAAAAACGTGTGAAATCAATCAATCAATCAATAAAGATCCCAACAGGGAAAAGAAAAAGGCTAGAGAGACAATGAGTATGAGTTCAAATGCAAAACCACAAAGAAATGTGGAAATGTCCCAGGTCATTTGTAATCCGCAAAAGGCAAATTAGAACAATACTGCAGGACCATATTATACCTCTTAAACTGAAAACACCCAAGAGAATTCTACATAAGGCTGCCAAAGATGCAGGGAAACCCACAATTGTACCTCACTGTTTTTACATATAAATTGGTACAAAAAGTTTCTGAAAAGAACTTTAATGATATGGACAAAGAAGTGTAAACAAGATCATGCCCTCTTCTGGTAAAAAAAAAAAAAAAATCTGAGAATTTATCCCAAAGAAATAATCCAGAAGGAAGAAAAAGCAACAAATACAAGCACATGATACATTTTAAATAATATTTTGAAAGTCAGAAACAACAAAAAAATATCCAGCCCCTAGGCACCGGGCTAGTAGGTCGTTGTGTAATTAATACATCCCTTTAGCAGAGGCAAAAAGTATGGACAGTATTAGCATCTTGGTGGCCACATGGGAAAACACCCATGATATGCAGTTAAGAAAAAAAAGGCAGAATGCAGACTTCCATTGTATAAAACTTTTCTATACTCAGATGCCAGGGCTTGGAAGAAAGACAAAAAAAAAAAAAAAAAAGAAAAAAAAACCATCTGATTGTTTGAAGGGTAAATTTTGTAGCTGAGTCTTTTTCTTATTCTTTTTTTTTGTGGGACTGGGGACGGAACCCAGGGGCATTCGACCTCCGATCTACACCTCATGCCCTGTTTTTTTTTTTTTTTTAATTCTTTACTTTGAAACAGGGTCTCACTGAGTTGCAGAGGGCCTCACTAAGTAGCTGAGGCTGTCCATGAACTGCGATCCTCCTGTCTCAGCCTCTCAAATGCTGGAATTACAAGCGTGTGCCACCACGCCCAGCCCTTTTTATTTTGAAACAGAGTCTCACTAAGTTGCTGAGGCCAGCTTCAAACCTGGGATCCTCCTGCCTCACACTCCCAAGTACTGGGATCATAGGCATGCACCACCACACTGGGCTTGGTCATATATTTTATTTAGAAAGACCTGGCCGGGCGTGGTGGCGCACGCCTGTAATCCCCGCGCTTGGGAGGCAGAGACAGGAGGATCGCGTGGGTTCGAAGCCAGCCGCGTGCGCTGGCTTAGGAGACCCTGTTTCCAAATAAAAATGTAAAAATAGGTCTGGGAGTGTAGCCCGGAGGTAGAAGGGCTTCCAGGAACCCCAGTACAACCAAAAAAAAAAAAAAAAAAAAAAAGACCTGGAAAATCACTTTCAGTATTTGAGTGCTAAAGTCATACTTAGCTATTGTGAAAATCTAAGTGGTCCCTGACCAGTGTGTGTGTGTGTGTGTGTGTGTGTGTGTGTGTGTGTGTGACTGGGGGTTGTATGTAGATGTACTCTACCTCTGCTACACCTCTAGCCCTCTTGATTTTTTATTTGGAAACAGGGTCTCACCAAGTTACTACATGAGCTGCCCCTGGACCTGTGATCCTCCTTCCTACCTCCTACCTCCTACCACTGGGTGTTTTACTGAGACCTGGCTGGTCTCCAGCACCTGCGCTTCCTGGGGGGCACTTTAAGTGTGAAGCATGTGGGTTTGCCAGACTTCAGTTTATATGCAAGAGGAAAAGCATGCGCAAATCAGCTCTCTCCCACCACATGTCCCAAGATGCAAATCACAGAGCCCCCTTCCCGAGGCCCACGATGAGAAGCAGTCCCTTAGCCCCACACACTCATCCTACCACACTCGAGCCAGGCTGTAGGGTTCAGGATAAATGGCCCTTTCCCCTTCTTCAAAGCCGTGTGGCTGTGCCGCAGTAATAACCGGGAACACAGAGCCGAGATCGCACACACTGGCAGCCCGTGGGCCGGATGTGGCCTGTAGGAATGTTTTTTTTGGCTCACGCAGTGTTTTAAAAGTTGGAACATTTCATTTATTTTTTTTTCTTTAAACCCAGATTTCCAGCCTCTTAGGAACGAACAGGAACAGTGACGACAGTGGCCCACATTCCCCGCCTGGAGCCAGGCCGCCATACCTCTCGGGGGCTGAGAGTGGGCGCCTCTCTGTGCCCACGAGGGGCTCAGATTCACTGAGCTTCTCCAGGCTCACACGGGCACCCGTTTCACGTCAGGTAGCACTCTAGAGGTGGCAATGCCAGAGACACAGGCCCTGCAGAGCTAGGCATCTGGGGAGACGGGCTCTAAGCACAGAACACGAGCTCTTTCCACCATAGGAGAAGATCACTCAGAGCAAAAGCTTGAGCTGGGCATTGGTGACTGGAGGTGTGTGGACACCACACCACTCCGAGGTGACATTCGAGTTGATGCCTGAATGTAACACAGAGCTGGCCCCACCCAGGTGTGGTGTGAAAGAGTCCTGGCCGAAGAAACAGCTTGTGCAAAGGCCCGGGGTACGAAGGAACATGTAATGTTCCCAGAAATAGTGAAGGGAGGAGATGGAGAGGCAGGACCACAGCTGGATACTGTGTGCATCCTAATGACAGTGTGTGTGGGGGCCTTGCACGGGGGAACAAAGAGGTCTATTTGATTTAAATAACATCCCTCTGGCTGTTCAGTGAAGGAGGGAGGCAGCCCTGATGGTCCGGGTGAGAGAGGCCTAGAGGGGGCTGGGAGCAAAGAGGCAGATTAGAGGGAGGCCCGTTATCATGAGAGGGAGCCCCAGGACTTGAGGATGGGGACTTGGCGGGAGTCGGGGCTAAGAGTGCACCTTTGCAGGTGGGTGACATTATTGCATGTTTTTATAAGATGGATAAACGGATGCGTTTATGAGCCAAATTCAGTTTCAAACCTTAACGTGCAGTTTACCTGGATGCATTTCTTAGCATTAATTTAGATGAATAGAATGAACCAGGGGGCCGAGGTCGGTACCCACGCATGTGTGGTTCTCCTGAGCACTCCTGGAAGGTGAGGAGGGAGTCGGGTTTCCCTGTGAGCTAAGGGCTGGGATGAGCTCGGCTTCCTCAAGGGCCACCCTGGCCTTTCCCTTTGAGCCCCTTCACACCACAGAGCAGGAAGCAAGGGGTCTCTGATATTTATCTGTAGCTCAGCGATGCAGCTCACTGATTGGTGTGCATCCTTGCGTGCACCGGGGGCCACGGATGGAAGGGCAGGAGTGGGCACAGCAGGTGTTTCTTTCCAGGCTTGAGCTCTTGAACGTGGACAGCTAAGCCATGGGCACAGACCCTCCTGCCTCGTGTGCTATGGCTGCACTGCTGTAGCAGGCTGACCTGAGGACTCCTCCAGCTCTCCATGGGAGCCTGCTTTCTAGACAAGGCATCTGCTAGCACTTTGTTTGGCTGGTTACTTTTCCCTTTTAAACCCACCTCCTATCCAGCTTCCTAGGGACATGAGGTGGCAACCTCCTGAATTCAGATCATTCGGCTAGTGGATCTACCGACTTGGCTGAATACGTTTGCTCAAAAGACCAGAGGAAATCGCTGCGTACTGCTGTTTCCCCAAACACGTGCAGCCATGTTAGATTTAGTTAAGCCTGAGAAATGGGATGCTGCTCCCCTATATTAAGAAGGGGTGCTGAGGGGGGAACAGAAGAATGCATAAGAAAGAGACAGCGCTCATGGTGCCCGGCATTGCCCCCCAGGAATCCCCCTCTAGAATCTTTTTATTATTCAACCTGCTTAAATAATAAAAATATTAAGAGTAAAGAAAGTGAAGAAACAAAGTGGGCTGGCATCGCCAAGGGCTCCTTAAGGAATCCCGGTCACATAGAGAGCCCTGCAGGATATTGAGAAAAGCAGCTGCAGACTTGCCTTTTAGAGACATACCTGGGGGCACGGAGACTCCTACAGTGGCCCAGGCAATGGTTCTTTTTCCTAAGGCTTCAGAGGGAAAAGGCAGGAGGAGGTAAGACATTGAAAAAATCCCAGCTTCTACCTTAACACACTCAGGTGTTATCTGAGAGGGAAGATGGCGTTTTAGGAACCCACGGGTCACTCCTGGGAAATGGGGCAGAAGGTAGAGCCATTAATAGACAATCTCCACTGTCTGTGTCCACTCATCCTCACAAGTGCCTCTGTGAAGACATGGCCCTGGGCCCAGGTCTACTTAAAAGCAGCTGGATATCCAGGCCAACCTGCCTTTGGGGTCTGCCAGGGCTGTCCTTTGACAGATATCCACCATTCTCAACAGAGCAGCCTTCCCAGGACACTGAGTATGGGTGTATATGAGTTCTTTTTAATTACTATGACAAAACACCTGAGGCTGGATAACATTATAAAGGAAAGAAGTTAATGACGGATCACGTTTCTGGTCCAAGGCTTGGGGCCTGTATCTGGTGACAGCCTTCTTTCTAACTTTGTCCTAATACATCATGGAACATCAAATGGAAGAGACAGGGAGAATATGTTTCTTCTGGTCTCCTTCGCTCTTCTGTCTAGCCACCAGTATTCAAACACAGAGACTCAGTGGGATAACCTTTTCTATTCCTAATCACCTCCCAAAGGCCCCACTATTTTTCTGGGGGTGGGCACCGAGGATTTAATCAAGGGCATTATACATCCAAGCTAGACTTCTAGCCCTTTTTATTTCTTATTTTGAAACAGGGTCTCACTAAGCTGCTTGGGTCCTCACCAAGTTGCTGAAGCTGGCCTCAACCCTATGATCCTCCTGCCTCAGCCTCCAAAGTACTGGGATTACAAGCATGTGCCACCACACCTGGCTTCACTTTGAAACAGGGTCTCATTAAATTGCAGAGGGCCTTGCTAAGTTGCCAAGGCTGGCTACGAACATGCACCACCACACCAGGTTACAAGTGGTTTCTTGCCTCTTCTCAGCCCCTTCTTAGCCAGGCTGTGAATTTTGTTTCAAATCTTTTCCCTCTGCTTCCTTTTGTTCCTGAGTCTCACTGTAAATCCTACTAAAGCAGCCAGTAATGCCCAAGCTACAACCTGACGAGTTAATGCAATGTAAAAACTATCTAAATACTTATGAGACCATATTGTTTAGGGAATAATAAGGAGAAAAGAAGTTTATTTCAGTATAGGCAAAATGGTTTCCCCCCAATATTTCCACTATGATTGGTTGGGTTCAGAGAAGTAGAAGCCATGAAGATGGAGGGCTGCCTGTACCAGTCCGTTTCTTCTTTCTCACGCCTCTGCCTCTGGTGCTGGAAGGGCGGGTCTGTTACCATCGAAGCTGCCTTGGTAGTCGGGGTCTCCCCGACAGTGAAGCGCAGGACCCTGCATACAGCAGGTGCCCAGTAACTCCTTGTTGTGGAATGAATGAACACCTGACTGAGGACTGTGGGGTGGCACGAGGACTGCCCACAGCGAGGCAGGTCCTCCCTGTACCAGTATGAGGAAATGGCCTAAAAATATTCGAAAAAGAAGTTTTGGTTATTAATATCTATTTCAAAAATCAGTTTATAGAAAGTGGTTAGGGCCTGGTTACTGCCGGGCACTCAGGTAGCTGTCATAATGCAAAGTACCCTCACTAAAAGCAATTAGCAAGTGGATGAAGGAATTGGCACCTAGGACTCTCACATTCTAAAAACAGGTTTGCTTACGAATTCCCCAAGAGTATGGGAGGAGGGACCTTTGTGAAAGGGGAGCCCTTGACCTTGTGAATCATTCTGGTTTTAACCAAGAAGCCTAGGCTTATAACAAAAGAGGTCTGCAAGGAGTTAAGGGGCAGACTGACACCTAGGTCCTGGGATTGTGTGGTAGAGCAAGATGGGGGACTGTATGTATAGAGGCTGTTTTGTATTTTGAACTCAGGTGACTGTTTCGGGCCACCCCTATACTCTCCTGCAATAGCACAGGGCTGTAACTGTGTTCTTTATCTTTGATTTTTTTTTATCTTTGTAATAATAAACTCATTTAAGTCTTCAGCAAGAGTTCAGACTAGTGTCTGGACAAGAACCGCATTAACAGGAACAGTTTCCAGGACCTTAACAGAGGTCCCTGGGAACAGTTCCCCCCAAACCGTAACAGTTTAAACCGCAACACTCCCTGCCCGAGGCCTCCCCTCTCATCCAGGTGCCGGCCGCCCTCTAGGGCCTGGCTCCACTCAGACAGCACCAAATTGTCCCCACACGAGAACACGTACCGAAGGGGGGCAGCCACTCGGCCTCTGAGGCGCAGACGTCCCTCTCCTGGGTCCTCCTGCCGTAGGTCGCGGTGTAGATGTTGAGGAACTTGGACTCGTGGCAGTGCAGTTTCAGCTCCTGGTCTTCGCACACCGTTTTGTTTTTTAATTCATCTGAAGCAGAAACAAAGTGGGGGTGCCATCAGCTTCCCCCAGAAGGAAGGAGTGGGGACAGTGGCGGGCCTGCCGCTCAGCCTCCCCAGAGCTGAGCTCTGAGCAGGAAACTCAGGCCGGCCCTGCCGGCCCAGCTGGGCAGGAGTTTCCAAGATGCGGTGGGAAGGCACCTGGTGATAGCACCGGGAATGATGCCGAGGTGCAAATGGAGAGGCCTGGGCCAGGGTGCAGGGCTGGCCCAGGGCCTAGGAAGGGCCAGGGAGTTTCTCTCCCTCCATTTGAGGTCAAAGACCCCTTATTAAAATGAGCCCTTTAAATGTTGGCTTGGGACTCACACAGGGAAAGACCAGGAATTGCCCGAGGGAAGCACCCAGGTGACCTCACTACCTTCTCCCAGCTAGCTTCACACTTTTTTTTTTTTTTTTTTACGATACTGGGGGTGGAACCCAGGGGCATTCTACCTCTGAGCTACACCCCCTGCCCTATTTTTTATTCTTTATTTTGAAACAGGGTCTCACTGAGTTGCGGAGGGCCTCACTAAGTAGCTGAGGCTGTCCGCGAACTGAGATCTTCCTGTCTCAGCCTCCCGAATGCTGGGATGACAAGTGTTCACCACCACGCCCAGCTTCAGCTTCACTCTTTATGTGTTTAAAGAGGGAGGTGATATAAAAATAAATTATATATTATTTGTTATAGGAATTTGGGCAAAAATAAGACCTCTGAGTCTGCAAAGAAAATCTCAATCTCCCCCCCCCCTCTCATAGTAGGGATTGAACTAGGAGACAATCTACTTCCAAGCTACACCCCCAGCTCTTTTTATTTTTTATTTAGAAACAGGATCTTGCTAAGTTGCTGAAGGTCTCTCTATGTTGCTGGGGCTGGTCTCAAACCTGTGATCCTCCTGTCTCGGCCTCCCAAATTCTGGGATTACTGGTGTGCACCACCATGACTGGCTAAAGAATCCCTCTTTATCAAAGAATTAAGTCTGCCCAATTCTAGTAATCTAGGAACAAAGACCCCTCAGGCTGATGGTGCCTGCTAGGCCAGGATGATTGATCATTGGAACTAGGTGAAAGCTGTTCACAAAGAATGGGCCGGGATTGCTGTGGCGCCCATCTGTAATCCCAGTGCTTGGTGAAGGGGGCAGGGAGAGGTGAAACAGGAGGATCACATGTTCGAGGCCAGCCTTTTAGCAATTTAGTGAGGCCCTCAGCAACTTAGTGAAGCACTGTTTCAAAGTAAAAAATTAAAAGGGCTGGGAAAGTAGCTTGGAAGTAGAATGCCCCTGGGTTCAATCCCCATAACACACACACACACACACACACACACACACACACACACACACCCAATGGGGGGATTTGTTTAATCTGTTTACCATAATAAAATATTTTTTTGAGTTTCATATGGTAACATTATAAATGCACTACTGAGCTGGGACATAGTGGCGCACAGTTGTAATCCCAGTTCCCAGGGAGGATCGTAGGTTCAAGGTCAGCCTCAGCTACTTAGTGAGGCCCTTTGCAACTTAGTGAGGCTCTGTTCAAAATAAATAATAAAAAGTAGGGCTGGATGTATAGCTTGGAGGTAGAATGCCCCTGGGTTAAATCCTTAGTAACACACACACACACACACACACACACACACACACACACATATCACACATATCATGGCTTAAAAAATAGTCCTTCCTTCCTTCCTTCCTTCCTTTCCTTCTTTCTTGTGGTACTGGGGATGGAACCCAGGGGCTTTCTACCTCCAGGCCACACTCCAAGACCTATTTTATATTTTATTTGGAAAGAGGGTCTCACTAAGTTGCTGAGAGCCTCACTCAGCTGAGGCTGGCTTCAAAACTGTGCGATCCTTCTGTCTCAGCCTCCCAAGTACAGGGATTACAGGCATGTGCCACAATGTCTGACTTTAGTTTATTCTTTTAAAAGAATATACCCCCAAACAATTTAACAAAACTTTTTAATAATAATTTTATTTTTATTTTAAGGCAGTAGTTAAAACTGCCCAAGCAGCCAATTTTATTGGTACTGCATTACAAATAGCCTAAAATTAACACAAATTTTCTTTTTACAGAAAGCCAATATTGTGCATTATTATTTTTAAAGAGAAGAGGTCTTTAGTTTCTAAACTGGTATTATTTACATCAAAAAGCTTTCACAAAGAGAATACCTGTTAAGACGTTGATAGTTCATCTTCTCAGTGCAGAGTATAGCTAACAATCTCCCCATCTTTGGAAGTACAATGCTTCTGTAGCCCCTCAGACTCCACTCACAAACTCGAGTCACTGGAAGTCTGGTATGACAGTTATACCCAACGTAAGTGAAACTCAGTCCTTACCCTTTCATTACCACTGAGGCAAAGACAAAGCTATCATCGAACTATATTATAGAATAAATCCAGAAATAAATCTCTAAAAGTTTCCAATTTAACTACAAGGTACACCTGACAGTTACTTTTGGGTTCCTTTTTGATTATTTTATTTTATTTTATTTTGGTGGTACTGGGGTTCCTGGAAGCCCTTCTACCTCCGGGCTACACTCCCAGACCTATTTTATTTTTGGAAACAGGGTCTCCTAAGCCAGAGCAGCTGGCTTCGAACCTGCGCGATCCTCCTGCCTCCGCCTCCCAAGCGCGGGGATTACAAGCGTGCGCCACCACGCCCGGTTGATGATTTTATTTTTAAAAGCAACAACTGCTAACACTCCAGACACAAAAGAGCACCATCCTAAGATTCCATTCACAGTTGCCCCATCATCTGAGCTTTTGCTCTCCCTGCTTTCAGCTACCTGCAGCTGACCACAGTCTGAAAATAAAACATGGAAAATTCTAGAAAAACGCACTACATTCACATAACTTTTATTACAGTGACTTGTCTTTGTTTTAGTTTAATATTGCTGTTGTTAATCTCTTACCAAATTAAACTTTGTCATAGGTGTGTATGCATTGGAAAAACATCGCATATGTTTCAGGCACCCATTGGGGGCTTAGGCCGTGCCCCCCACAGGTAAAGGGGGACCACTGTACAGTCAGGTGTCCCTTGACAAAGGGCTTATGTTCTGAGAAATGTGTCTTTAGGGACTTTTAACGCTTTGCAAACATCATAGAGCTCTACAATCTGGATAGTACAACCTACCACACAGTACAATATATGGTGCCACAGACTCCCAAATTTACTCACTTACCACCCTCTTTTCAAAAAAAAACAAACAAAAAACAAAATACCACTCAGTGCTCCCCTGGGAGCTTCCGCATCCCCGTTTTCATTTAACTCTTGCCAGTCACACCTAAGGCGGCTCCATCCCTGGATTGGCCAGCACGCCCCCAGGGGGCGGTATCTCCTACTTAGCAAATCTACGGATAGCCCACTCTCCTAGGCTACCAACCTGCATTGTGTGCTCCTACACAGGCCACCATGAGACAAGGGGATCTGGGTACCTAAGTACGTCTCAACACAGAAAAGACGCAGTAAAAATACGAGGTGATAGGTACTTTCCAGCTCCATTATAACCCAGTAGGACCACGGTCATACGTGTGCATCTTGTCAAGACTGAAACGTCATCACAGGGCACATGATGATATATGAAATACCCAGCAAAAGGGAAATTTTTAGAGGTAGAAGGTAGATTAGGTGTCTCCTGAGACGAAGGGTGGGATCAAGGAGTGACAGCAAATGGACACAGGGAACCTTTTGAGATGGTAGGAATATTCTAGACCAGGACTGTGGTCATAGGTATGCAACTCAGTACATTTACTAAAGATCATGGAATTGTAATAATTTGTAAATTCCCAGGCCTTTCTACCCAAAATAGAAAAGTGGCAGTGAGAACAAACTTTTGGATCACAGGGAGAAAAACTTTTCAGGATCTCAAGGTGACCAGCTTTGCAGGTAAGCAGTTGTAACACTGATGAACCTTGGCTGTTGTTTATAAGTCACCCCTTATCTACAGTTTTGCTTTTCACATGGTTTCCAGTTACCTGCAGTTAATTGCAGTAAAAAAAAAAGTATATCAAATGGAATATTCTAAAAGTAAACAGTTATAGTTATAAATTGTGCACTGTTCTGAGCAGTAAGTAGCATGCTGAAATCTTTTTTCCTGTGGCTGTGTCGCACCCAGGGCACAGATCATCTTTTTACTCAGCGTACCCACCCTGTATATGCTACCTGCTCGTTACTCATTTTGTAGCTGTCTTGGTTACTGTATCAATTGTTACAGTATTACTGTGCTTGTGTTCAGTTACCCTTATGTTACTTAATAATGGTTCCCAAAGCACAAAGGCATTGCTGATGGGAATTTTACTACAATACATTTTTTATAGCTGTTCTATTTTATAAGTAGTTGTTGTTAAGTCATTTGCTGTGTCTAATTTATAAATTAAATTTTACTCTAGGTCTGTATGTACAGGGGAAACAGAGTACATTTAGGGGTTGGTACTATTCATGGTTTCAGGCACTCACTAGGGTCCGAGATCACATCCTCCGTGGATGAGGAGGGACTGCTGCACATGAGATGGGAACAGTCAAGATCAATCAAAGCTCAGAGCAGAAACCAGGTTATAGGTGCTGGAAAAGCCCCATCCTTCTAATAGCTGACATTAAGGAAGAACCGCTTCAAGAAGGGAAAAGAAGACGGGAGACCAAGGAAATGTCTAAGAGGCCCTTTGCTTGCTACCTGGACTCTTAGCATAACAGCTGAAACTTGAAGCCAAGGAAATTCTTGTTTTCTTTATCTAAATAAAAGGAACACTTAAGTCGGTGACTTTGGAGGGTTTGTCTTTTTGGTGATTCATCTGCACAATGGTCTGAGCATTTCGGTGCAACTTAGGCTAAATCCCACCAACTCTGACATTTTGCCTGACTTCAAAGGCCCAGGGTGAATGCTGACATTTGATGTGACCAGAGAGACTGGGGGACTCACCGAGGAGCTAGAGCACCCTCCCAGCCAGGAGAGCCAAAGCATGCTAAGAATGCTTGCCAGGGCGGAGCTGGTCCAATAAAGGGCAGGAGGAGGCAGGATGAAACCAAGCCCATCTCACCAAACTGGAAACTTTTTAACAGAAAAGCTTTTTCCATTTAATCAGAATTTTTAAAAACTAAAAGAGGGTTTTTTTGTTTCTTTATTTGTTTGTTTGGTTTTTGGGTTTTTTTTTTGGTAGCATCAGGGATTGAACCCAAGGGCATTCTACCTCCAAGCTACACCCCCAGCCTGAATTTTTATTCTTTATTTTGAAACAGGGTTTCACTAAGTTGCAGAGGGCTTCATTAAGTAGCTGAGGCTGGCTGCAAACCCAGATCCTCCTGTCTCAGCCTCCCAAGTACTGAGATTACAACTGTGCGCCACTATGTCCAGCTAGAAGAGGTTTTTTTTTTTTAAAGGCATATCATGAAATGTATTGATTAGCTACATCTCTTTGATTTATTAAAGCCTGTTCATTAAAGGTGTCCTCGATGCCAGCAAAAGCCATGCAAGGTGACGGGATACCCTCATGCAGGCCTGCACAGAGATTCTTGTCCCGAGATTACAGCAAGCCATCTTCAGCAGCAGAGTAACGTGACACGCACTTTACTACGCCCTTGGGGTCACCGCGTGTTGTACTGAGTCCCTCCGCTCCCCGGGCATGTGCTCACTCCCTGTCACCTAAGAGTGGTATTTCTGGGCTCAAAGGACGATGGGACTGCTCGCACAATTGCTACTTTTCTTACAGGACTAGGATTCGTTTCAGAGCTGGGCTGGAGCTCTCCAATGGCCTCAGATTGGAGGTGTGGGCTGCTTGCCTGCAGGGTGTGGTGGGGAGAGGGACAGGAGCCCGGGAAGGTCACACAGCTACTCTGCTAAGAGGACAGGACCGATAAAATCCACCCTCCGGATACTAGATATCAGAGGGCTCTTCGGGGCACGCAGTTTCTCTTTAGTAATAATCATACGGGAGATTCTTGACTTGCAACCGGGGTAGGTCCAGAGGTCCTGATAAGCCCATCGCAAGTTGAAAATAGCATAAATTATTTTAGCTGGGCACAGTGGTGCTCACCACCACCACTGTCCAGCCTTGCAAGAAAGGATTGTGCTGCCTACAGCTAGTCCAGGAAAGAACAAATTTCAAAATTCACTGGGTTTGATCCCCAGCACCAAAAAGAAGGAAAGAAAGAAAGAAAGAAGAGAAAGAAAAGAAAGAAGAATGTTAAGAGTTTTTTTTTTTTTTTTTTTTTTTTTTTTTTGTGTGTGTGTGTGTGTGTGTATGGTACTGGGGTTCCTGGAAACCCTTCTACCTCCAGGTTACACTCCCAGACCAATCTTTTTATTTTTGGAAACAGGGTCTCTTAAGCCAGTGTGGCTGCCTTCGAACCTGCGTGATCCTCCTGTCTCTGCCTCCCAAGCGCGGGGATTACGAGCGTGCGCCACCACGCCTGGCAGAATGTTAAGATTTAAGGTATGGTTTCTACTGAATGTCCATCACTTTCATATCATAATAAAGTTGGAAAATCCTGCATCCAACCATCCTAAGGCAGAGTTGGGAACTCTCTCTACACATTCAGGTATCCATAATGGCCTTTTAAAAGTTGGCGGAGGGAGTGATCTGCCACCTTGAGAGTATTTTATTGCCGTCATCGCTTATACTTGTCTATGCGTGGCGATATTAAAACACAGACAGACATTTGGTCACCTGTGTGCTTAAATTCTTTCCTGTGTATTCTGCCATGGCCTGTGCTTAGGACAGATCTCAGCGCTCCCTCCAGCCCCCGTCCTGGGTCTTTCACAGGAATTGCTTTAATGCGCTTATTGGAAGGATAGAGCAGGGTCCCGCATTAGGCATTTTACACACGACACAATATTACAGTCTTTACAACATACCTGTGGGCATTATCTTCACTCTACAACCGAGTTCTGAGCCTCAGAAAGTGTCTGAAACAGTGCCCAAGGTCACACCACAGCTCATAGCAGAAAAGGACACAAATGCAGAATCGCCTAAATCCAAGACTTCACTGAAACCAAAATTCCCTGAAGAGCTGAAATTTGGCAGGGTGGTGGAGGGTGGGGGAGACACAGGATGCACACTAGGGAACGGAGGATTCCAGTGACATTTGGAACACCAACCAGCCAGCCCGGATCGGGCGCCTGCCCATTGCCCTGGTGTAAATGCTCCCAGCACTGTGGATTTTGCAGAACGCAGGCAGCGCCTGGGCTAGAACGTGCACAACTGCTCCTCGTACCACTGGGAACTGGAAGGCCATGCAGGGATGGAACCGGGAGACAGGAGAAGGGCCTTGGGAGGTGGCGGGCTGCAGAAACAGGCAGGGGGATGTGAAGAAAATCCCACTTCTTCCATCTTTCAAACTGCTGTACCTCAGTCGGCCAAGGTCCAGGCCACACAAGGGCTCTGTCCCTAATGTGCTTCCCACTGGGAAACCAGAGGGGACTTTACAGCCGCATCACAGCACCTCCCTGCGGAAATACTGCCCTACAGACAGACTCTGAATCCCTGTCTAGGCCATGAGAGCCCTGGACCTGGCCGCAGACCTCCAGCCTGGGCTCGCTCTTGTCTCCTCACCTCCTGCACTGGCTGTACTGATGCTCCTGCACCTCTCCCCCATCACAAACCACCCTTCCTGTGCCTGCCCCACCTCCAGCCCGTAGATCTTAGCTTCAGCATCGCCTGCTCAGAAAAGCATCCTCTGAAGCCAGGCATGGTGGCGCACGCTTGTAATCCCAGCGCTTGGGAGGTTGAGACAGGAGGATCGCCCAGGTTCGAAGCCAGCCTCTGCTGGCTTAAGAGACCCTGTTTCCAAATAAAAAATATAAAATTGGTCTAGGAGTGTAGCCCGGAGGTAGAAAGCCCCTGGGTTCCATCCTCAGTACCATAAAAAAAAAACAAGAAAAAAAGAAAAAGAAAAAAGAAAAGCATCTCCTGAACTCTCTGCTGAGGCTGGTTCCTCTTATGAACCATTTGCAGGGTCGCAAGGGCCTCTCAGTGGAAACTCTATCATTGCTCGGAATCTCGCACACGTTTCTGTGATTCTTTAAGGAGTGCCAGGCCCCCGCGGGACTGGATGATCTGGTACCGAGCACAGTACCTGGCTCCTGCTCACGGTGCATTTGTTCCATAAATACACGAGCACACCCGCTCTTTGGGGGCTGCAGTGATGAGCGACAGAGCACCTACCACCCTCCTGATGCTTATATTTTGATGAGGTGGTGTGTATGTGTAAGGTCAAGTCACAAATGAGCGTGGTAAATCCAAATGGCACTGCTGCTGTGGAGAGAGTCAAATGGATGCTGACATAGGAAGGCACGCAGGGAGCCGGGCGTAGTGGCCCATGCTTGTTATCCTAGCATCTGGGAGGCTGAGACCGGAGGATCCCAGGTTCAAAGCCAGCCTGAGCAATTTATTGAGACCCTCAGCAACTTATGGAGACTCTGTGTCCGAGTGAATCAAAGAAACAAAATAAAAAAGGGCTGGGAGTAGCTTGGAGGTAGAATGCCCCTGGGTTCAATCCCCAGCCTCACACAAAAGAGATGGAGGGTATTCTTATAACCATAGGAGAGGACTGGGAGGCAGAGGAGAAGAAGGCAAAGCTAATGGCTGTCGAGGGCACAGGCGGGTGCCCTGTGCTTGAAACTCAGGAGAGCCTGGAAGAGCCCAGAGGTCTAGAGTGACTGACTGGGGTCTGTCATCTGAGGCAGGAGTTGATGGGACACAGGGAGGTCCCCGAGGGGGGCCCTGCGGCTGGGTGATGTCAGACCTGTCTGTGGGTACTTGTGATTGTGTGTACATATGAGTGTGTGGCTGTGTACATGTGTGCAGGTGTGTGTGCTAGCACGTACCGTGTGTCTGAGTGTATATAATGGGATATAAGGGTGTGCTAGTGTACAGTAACGTGTGTGTCAATTGAGTGTGAGTATGTGTGTGTGGATGTGTGGGTCCATGTGAACGTGTGAATGAGTGAATGCATGAGTGTGTTTGCACGCACGGCCCTGGGTGTGGAGCCACGGGGACAGTTCTGTGGTGTCTGGGCCCCAGCAGGGAAAGTTTGAGGGAAGCTTAGATATTTGCCGAGAGGACCCAGCGGTTTCACCCCACATGTGCAGGAAAGACCACGGTACGCATGGAGCTCCATGGCTCTCCACCTCCAGCACCCAGGCGACTTGTGTCTCGGGAATGCTGGCCTCCAGGAGGAACCAGCAGAGGACAGATGCAAAAAGTCAGAACAGTTCTGTCGGAGTGACAGAGGTATTGTAGAAATTACTACTCCATATGTTTTGGGTAAATCTTGCTGCTATAACTTATTTCAATAGTTCATTCAATGAGCATGACCCGCTCACTGAAGAGGCATTATTCAGGCCGGGTATGGTGGCACACGCTTGTAATCCCAACATTTGGGAGGTGGAGACCGGAGGATTGCGGCTTGCGGACAGCCCTAGCTACTTAGCAAGGCCCTTCGCAACTCAGTGAGACCCTGTTTCAAAAATAAAAGACTAAGCTGGGTGTGGTGGCGCACGCTTGTAATCCCAGCTCTTGGGAAGCTGAGACAGGAGGCTCATATAGGTTCAAAGCCAGCCTCAGCTACTTAGTGAGGCTCTCAGCAACTTAGTGAGACCCTGTTTCCAAATAAAATATAATATAGGTCTGGGAGCATACCATAGCACAGAGGTAGAAAGCCCCTGGGTTCTACCCCCAGTACCACAAGAAAAATAAATAAAAATAAAAGACTGAAAAATAGTGCTGGGGGAGGGAGTATAGCTCAGAGGTAGAATGACCTTGGTTCCATCCCCAGTATCGCAAAGAAAGAAAGAAAGAAAGAAAGAAAGAAAGAAAGAAAGAAAGAAAGAAAGAAAGAAGAAAGAAAGAGAGAAAAAAGAAAGAGGGGTTATTGGTGGCTGACAATGTGTCAATCACAAAATCACTGTGCATTCGAGATGGCAAAAGTCAATGGAGGAAAATACCAGACCAGATGAAGGAGGCGGCTCCAGCCACGTCAGGAACAAGCCCAGCTGGCAGAGGCCCCGCCGTGGTGAAAGGCCGAGGAGCCCGTCCACAGCCATCGCAGGTGGCGGGTGCTGGTGACAACCGTGCCACTGGTTGTCAGGGAGACTCAAACCTCACTGAACTGTCCCCCAAAAGCAGAATTAGTTGCTCATTTTGAGGGAAACCGACAGCAGCTCCTGCCTGCCCCTTGATACTCTTTAGCATCTATAAAACTAAGTCTTACACACTGAGAAGGATTTTTAGACAGGGGGCTTTGTCAGAACGCACGTGTCTGTGTATGTCTTTCTGTTTCTGTCTGTCTGTCTCTGTCTTTTTCTCCTCAATGTTCCCGTTAGTGAGAGTTTCAGGGCACAGAATTTTCATCAGGAGTCTCAGTGAAACCGGAACCAACCCCAAAGATGCTGCCCCTCAGAAGTTACTTACTAGGTTGGCACTTAAAGGAGACCAGGAGGTATTTACTGCTTCCTGGACAAAGGTCAGGTCCGAAGACGCGGCTATTGACCAGGAGGTGGCAGGCCCGTTGGTTCTGGCACTCGTCCAGCACCTTCTAGAAGGAGGGGTAGAAAAGGGATAGGCTTGTAAACCGCGCACAGTGTCCGCCAGACCCCGAACCTGGGCTGTGCTGCGCTCTGAGGAGGGGGAGAGGCCTCCCCGCCTGGCAGGGGCCATGTCCACGGAAGCACACACTTGTGGGAAACAGGGCTGGCTCCTCTTGTGTTCCTCTTTCTCGAAGGAGGAAGCCTCCCCAGCCCCCTGCCCAGCTGCAGCTGGTACCATGGCTCATTCTTTTGGCAAAAGTACTGCGCTGTGGTGGTTTCGGGGGACCTGGGTGAAATCAAAGTTTCACCTTTTAGTATCAGGCTGGAAGAGACCGGAAGGTGGGGCTCCAGCTTTAAAACTGAAATAGTGTGGTGGTCAGGAATCAGAGGCGTAGCTCCTCACCTTAAAAACAGACTACAGCGGTCCCTGAGAGTTGGGCACTGGGGGTGGCCTCGGACATCCCGGTCTTTTTCCAGCTCCTGACCCAATATACAGGCCAACACATAAAGATTAAAAAGTTGATTCCCATCATGGTCAAACTCAAGGGTGCAGAGCACAGCCTCCCTGGGCAGTGATTTTCTTAGAATACTCATTCGGTGGAGCATGTGGTCTAAAAGCTTTCCTTTTTACTATATATTTTTTTCTCTCTCTGATTTTCCTAGACAACTCCCTCATTTGTTAACAAATATGCCCTGTGGAAACTCATGGAACTCCCTACACTGGGCCACAGAAAGTTCTAGAAGTTTGCTGCTATTCTTCCAGTTCTTGGCTTCCAAAGTGAACATGTCCTGTTTGTGATAAACCCAGAGGTTCAGGACTTGGTCCCAGCAAAAAGAACAACAAATAAAGTAAAAAAAAAAACAAATTAAATAAAAAGTTTCACTGGGCGTGATGGTACACACTTGTAATCCCAGTACTTGAGAGGCTGAGACAGGAGGATCTGGGTTTGCAGCCAGCCTCAGCTACTTAGCGAGGTTCTCCACAACTTAGTGAGATCCTGTTTCAAAATAAAGAATACAAAATAGGGCTGGGGGTGTAGTTCAGAGGTAGAATGCCCCTGGGTTCTATCTCCAGTACTGTAAAAATAAATAAACAAACAAACAAATAAATAAATAAATAATAGAGCTGGGGGTATAGCTCAGAGGTAGAATGCCCCTAGGTT
The DNA here is from genome assembly GCF_963383645.1 of Muscardinus avellanarius. Classification (NCBI taxonomy): domain Eukaryota; kingdom Metazoa; phylum Chordata; class Mammalia; order Rodentia; family Gliridae; genus Muscardinus; species Muscardinus avellanarius. The sequence goes on from NC_137790.1 coordinate 12,727,779, forward strand.
CTATCCTCAGTACTACAAAAATAAATAAATAAATAAATAATAAAAATAGAGCTGGGGGTATAGCTCAGAGGTTGAATACCCCTGGCTTCAATACCCAGTACTGAAAGAAAAGAAAAAAAAAAAGTTCCTCCAAATCTACTGACTTTAGGAGTGAATTGAGAGCAGGTTCCATTCTCAAGGCAGCTTCTGGGATGTTTCCATGAAGGATGCTGGCCCTAATAGGTGTCACCTTTCACCCATGGCCCAGCAGACGTGGACCTATCAATCGGGAAGGATGCCAGGAACCCCCAATCCTCCAGGAGATGTGGCTCTCAGTAGATGGCGCATTTTGCTGTGGCCAAGTGTCCCGGTCATAGTCTCAGCCCTCAGATATTGCTGGAAGGCTCCTCCATTCAATACCTTGGAGCACGTCAGGACAGACTGTGCCTAAGCTGAGTTACAAGTGGGAAGAAAATGCAGAGGGGAACTTCCTGTTGACATCGGTCATGGGCTGGATCAGAGGGCTCACCCGTGTCGATGTCAACCTGTCCTCTTAAGCAAACTCTCTCTCCTAGGCTCCCAGTGCAACTGAAAAGTCCCAGAGGAAAAGATCTCTTGCTCCCTGGATGAAAGCACAGTACATGGGACGTTTCTGGCAAACAAGGCCCCTGAGCAGCATCAGAGTTGTATTCACAAATACTAACTTGTCAGCTTAATGAAACACCCTCTTCCCTCCGGGGTGTCTGGCTGAGGAGGGACTCTTGCCTGCCAGGACTCCATACGTTCACCCAGGAGGCACTTCTGGCCTTTGGGTACTGGCCAACACTCTTTTTATGCACTTAGGAGGGCAATAGACAGCTTGGGTGACAGGGATGAGTGGGCAGGACAGTTGGCTGAGGAATGGGATGGACCAAAAAGATATGGCGCCTGGGGCAGGCGACACTTGAAGGGAAGAACTGGGGTAAGTTTTGAGACATCCAAGGAAACCAACTGTTTGCCTCCCAAAGAGACATGTTGTCACTCATCAGTGTATAGAAATCACGTGAAGGGAATTCATTCAGACATTCCTCTGGCCACTCAGTGTTTTCGTCAGTATCATGACTTCTGGGATATTATGACTCTTGGAATGAAAGCAATAAACGGTATGAGGAGTAGAAAGATCTGTACATCATGATGTTAGTTTGGCCTCTTCTCTTTGGGCCTTAGGAAGAGCGACACCATATTAAAGGTGTCTTGGCGCACGCTTGGAATCCCAGCATTTGGGAGGCTAAGCCAGGAGGATCGTGGTTCTTGGACAGCTTCAGCTACTTAGTGAGGCCCTTTGCAATTCAGTGAGATCCTGTCTCAAAATAAAAATAAAAAATAGGGCTCAGGGTGTCTCTTGAGGTAGACTGCCCCTGGGCTCCATCCCTAGTACCACAATAAATATATAAGTAAATAAATAAGGTAATTCTCATTCTCCTTAGTAAATTTAGTAAATTTATCCTCATCCACATGTTCTATGCTGACAGAATAAAATGGACTTCTCACTTGCCACCTCTTCTAAGTATATTCAGATGGGACTTAGGCGGCACGGGCTGAGTGAGTGGGTAATCTTAGCCAACCAGATAAAATGCGGAGGATCTGAAAACAGTGGGGTAGAAGTTGTTTGGGTCATTGAGAGCCACGAGTAATCTAAAACCATCATTGAAATACTAATGTGACCTTCTATACCAAATCTTTCCCCAAATATGCCAAAACATAATAATAAAAAGAATGACTCAGAGTCCTCTCTCCCAATGCCTGGAACTATCCAAAAGAAATAGCTTCAAAGGAGAATAATATTATCTGCAAGTAGAGAAGCAAACAATAAAATAAAAAATAGACAGTTATTGACATTTCCTTTCCTGGCTGGAGTCCATTCTCTAAGAAGTCCAGCATGACTTTATATGTCTGCTTCCCAGAGATCCTTGAGGGTTTTTACCAAAGAATCCCTTTTCCACTAGGCTATTGATGGGAGATGTGGACTCAGAGACTGAAGCCCAGTGTGGTTGTACTTTGTTTCACTGCAGTAAAGAGTATGCCTATGGATGGATTCATACTGCAAATGTACTATAGGTAGGGAGCTCTCCTACAGGTAGGGATTCTATTTGGACTTGAATGGTAAAGAATCCTTTAAGAAGCAAATTATATCCCCTGCAATGCTGGTGATTTGTATGAACTGGGATTTTCAAGAATCAGGTTTGCTCTGGTTGACCTATATAATCACAAATACATATACTGGGGGGAGAAGAAAGAGAGAGAGAGGGAGAGAGAGAGATAAGGAGAGAGGGAGAAAGAGAGACAGGAAACCATTTCATCGTCTCCACACATCGACAAAAGGTAATACCTGCAAGGTAGTAGGTGCCACGCAGGTTAAGCTGTCTTCCCTCTGGGAGCCAGGCTGCTGGGAACTACACATTTGGTAATCTTGCCCATAAAATGCCGATTGGACACTTATGGTGGAATGCCGAGGGCACTGTAGATTCAAATGTTCCCCGTCACAGGCATAGGCGGTGTGGTTTTGCAGGAGTTTGGTTAGGTAACCTGGAAAATATTCAGCCGGGTTACAAGAGGCCCCGGGACCCACCACTCCTTCATGGGCTTTGGAGCGGGAGAACGTGGTTCCCACAGGGGCGAGACCGCTCAGTCAGAACGATGTGGGATGTGACCGCCATAGCTCCTCTAGCTGAGCAGTAAGCACATGAGGCCCAGGTGGGGCTGCAGGGGCAATGCCAGCTTTCATGTCTGGGCCAGAAACCTGGGTCTGGGATGGTCCCTTGTGAGGCTCGGGGCTCCTTCCCTTTCAGGAAGCACGAAGGGACTGGCCAGGAGCCAAAAGCCTAGAAGCTCCTCGGTGAAGCGGGAAAATATACTGAGTGGGCGTCCTGGAGCGTGCGGGTGCCTGTCCTAAGGGAGATTTGCCTGGTCTGATCTCCCAGGCCTTCGTGGGGTGAAGGGGTGCACTACCTCAGGGCATTTCTCTTGGGCCTACCTTGCCGCTGGAGGGAAAAGCCAGGCGGGGCCTGAGGAGGAGGGAAGGGAGGAGGTAGGCAGACAGTAGGCTTGCTGTGGGTTGAATATTGTCCCCCCAACCCCCACAAGTCACCAGGAACCTCAGAACATGACCTTATTTAGAAATAGAGTCCTTGCGGATCTAATGAGCTAAAAGGAGGGCCTACTGGAGTCAGGAAGACCCTCAATACCACATGACTGGTGTCCTTATACGAGAGAAGAGGCTCAGAAGGAAGACAGCCAAGGAAAGCCTGGCGGTGGGGGGAAGCATCTAGAAGCCTTGGAGGGCCAGGAGGGCAGCTGATACCAGAGGTTGAAAAGCCAGGGAAGGAGTCTCCCCCGAGCCTTCAGCGAGAGTGTTGACACCTCAATTTTAAACTCCTGACCTTCAGAACGGTGTGAGGATGGGTTTCAGGTGTGTTCGGCCGCCCATGTTTTAGAGAGTCGTTGCAGTAGTGGCACTGGCAGACTCCCTGTCCCGGCCTTCTCAGCTCGCGGCAAGCTGAGCCTGAGCTCTGAGGGGCTCTGAGGGAGGCTGGCAGGCCCAAGACCTGGGCTGTTTCTCAGAAAGGAGGAAGGAAGTTTCATCCAAAATGGAGATTCCCTTCCTCCTCCTCACACCTCACGAGGTCAACAGCCAGGCCACCGGGAGCAGAGCCAGGGACTTTCTGGAGAGGTGTGTGGGAGACGCGCTTGGCAGCCCTCGCTCGGCCTCTGAGAGGGAGGAGTCAGCTCGGGAGAGGAAGGGCCCTTTCAGGACACCCCAAGTCCCACACAGATGACCCGGGTGCACGCCACTCCTGTTCAGGTTTCAAAATCCTCCCAGAAACCTAATTCCTGGAAAAGGCACCCATCCCGATCCCAGGGCTTCCCAGAAACTCACAGTCAAAGGAACTGAGATAGTCTGGCTGGGGTCATTCCAGTCACCCATCCAGAAAGTTCTGAAGAAAGTTGCTAATGCCCACAGGCATGCTTAACCCTGGCCTGAGCGCTCTCTCTCTCTCTCTCTCTCTCTCTCTCTCTCTCTCAACTTTTTTCTTCACCCTTGAAAACCATGTAAAATGGAGCACAAAACTGACTGTCCTGAGTTAAGTTCACATAAAGAAGCAGAGGCCAGCAAGAGCAGCAGCAGGGCATGAGACCCCAGCGGGAGCCTGAGCCCTCTGCTCTGGGGAACAACACTGCCCTCACAGCGCCCCCTCCCGGCAGGCCAGAGGCCAGACAGAGGCCCTACTGAGCTGTGGATCAGTGTCTCCCGACTGGGCACCGTGAGCTCTAATAGGGAGATGTGCGCTGACCCTTCCAGCCTTCTCTGTGGGGCCTCAGTACCCACTGTGAGCCACACTCCGCTTCGGGAACTCAGGGTCACACTGATGTTACCTCTAGGCCAGCATCTACCTTGAGGTGCCCTGGCTGGTTCCCCCACTTAGATATCTCCACACTCCTCATTTGATCTTCCTGGTCCACATCCACGTCATTCCTGGAACCCTGCTGAATGACCAGCTGGATACAACGCCAAGGTAAGTCTCCGACTGTGACTTTGGCTTCAGGTTCACGAACCAGGGTTTAAAGTGATAAGACAGCCTAGAGCCCAAGAGTGTAGGTGGCCTTTAGAAACTGACGGAGTTCCTGGGGCCTCAGAATGCCGGCAGCCTGGTCAACACTTTGTTGTAAGCTTCTGAACTCCAGAACTGTAAGATTAGATACAGCTGTTTTAAGCCACGAAGTCGGTGGCCATTTGTTACATCAGCCACAGGAAACTAATACCATTTCTACAAATGACTCTTCCAACAGCCTGATGTAGGTGAGAGACACAGGACTGTAGTTGTAAAAACTGATGTTCAGGGAGAGATATTTATTTGTTGATTTGTTTCTGACTGATTGAATGACTGATTATGATTGAATCTAGGGGCATTCTATCTCTGAGCTACACCCCCAGCCCTATTTTACTTATTTATTTATTTATTTATTTAGTGGTACCGGGGATGGAACCCAGGGGCGTTTTACCTTTGAGCTACACACCCAGCCCTATTTTTTTTTTATCCTTTATATTTAAACAGGGTCTCACTGAGTTGCAAAGGGCCTCACTATATAGCTGAAGCTGTCTGTGAACTGTGATCCTCCTGTCTCAGCCTCCCAAATGCTGGGATTACAAGCATGCACCATGCCCGGCTCTACTCTTTTATTTGTTTAAACAGGATCTCACTAAGTTGCTGAGGTTGACCTCGAACCTGCAATCTTCTTGTTTTAGCCTCCCAAGCACTGGGATTACAAGCATGGGCCACCACACCCAGCTTAGGAAGAGATTTTTAAATAGTTATGGTTGAATTTAAGTTGGGAGAAGTGTATGCATACATGTATGTATATATACATATATATAGTATATGTAAATGAGCCCTAGGTCATGAATAAATTATGTTTCTTTCTATGGGTTTTGGTCCAACAAGTTTAAAAGTACTGGAAAGAGACTACTTGAAACGATGGACTGTGGGCTCCAATCTAAATACAGGAAAGGAAATGAGTGTAGAAGGGGGCGGAGGCCAGGGGAACTGAAGTCCTGCTGAGGGCCAGCAAGGTCACACTGGGGCCCTCACACGGCAAGCCGAGGGGCAGGAGGCTATGCCCCATGGCGTCGGATGGTAGAGCAAGTCCTGGAGATGTCCGAGAATAGCCACAGGAGAGGGTGTGAGGTGGGTGGAGATGGTTGCTGGAAAGGAGGATGCAGGCCTAGGAGGGGTGATGCTCTCTGCATCAGGAGCATCCCGGGATGCGGGCAGGAAGAGGGTGGAGCGGGAGCCTATGCCAAGGCTGTCCTGGAGCAAAGGGCAGATGACAGACAAACCGCACCCAGTTTATGCCCTTTGCAAGGACCCACTTCCCCCATGAGCAAGCCCGGTCTTTCCAACATGCAGAGGAGAATCAACACACCCTTGGATTCCCCACACCTGGGTTTCTTGGCTAGTTCAAAATGAAACAACTACGAACACAGCTTTTTGTTAACAGTTCTCTCTGGATCAAGTTCTCCATCGTGTTGGATGACTCAAAAGTGCTTTATTTCTTAGTAGTCTCAGCCAGAGTTTTTACAATCTCACTCTACATTTATAGGCAAGTATTTACTATCCTGAAAGAAGATGGAAGTATACACTCTTAACAAAAAAAAAAAAAAAATGGTCCTTAGCCAGGCATGGTGGTGCATGCCTTTAATCCCAGAAATTGGGAAGAGTACTTTGGAAGGCTGAGACAAGAGGATGATAGGCTTGAAACTATTAAATTCGAAGCAGGTTCGAAGCCTTGGCAATTTAATGAGTCTCTCAGCAACCTAGCGAGACCTTGTTTCAAAACAAAAAATTAAAAAGGGTCATGGGTGTAGCTCACCATAGAATGCCCTGGGTTCAGTCCTCAGTTGCAAGCATGCGCACACACACACACACACACACACACACACACACACACACACACAGAGGCTGTCCTTGGAGCCTAGTAGAGCCCAAGGCACTCTGTTGATCTGGTTACACTGGTGGGCAGGGGGGAAAAGGAAGGCGCAGACTCTCTCCATCAGCATCCTGCAGCCTGGGTACCGCCTATGACTAATGCCAAGGTCCTCTCTTTTCTAATGCACATCCCTCTGCAGGGTTTTGCTAAATTGCTAAGGCTGGCCTGGAACCCAAGATCCTCCCATCTAAGTCTCCCAAGTACTGGGATCACAAGTGTGCACCACTGCACCTGGCTAAACATATTCTTACACACCTGTCAAACACGGTCAGCGCAAGATCCGCTCTGACTTGGATAACTGCAGACTCCTCAAGATCAAGCCAGGGATGGAGGGACGGCAGCAAGCAGAGGGTTAAAAGGCTCAGAGTGAGACAAGGCCATGGGACTGGGACATTTGCCTCTCAGAATTGGTGTTCCTGGGCTCTGTTGTGAGGATCTGTTGTGAGGCTCTGTTGTAACGGGCATGAGCATCTTCTATCTACCAGAAGCCACGGCATTGGCTAAGGTCTTATTACCATTATGTTGTAAATCGTGAAGAATACTAATTCACACGGGGCTCCCATGGGTGGAACGCTTCACAGTCCATCCCTAATCAAATTCAGTCCTGGTTAGCCTTCTGGGCTCTGGACAACTCGGATACGAGCATGAGCCCAGTAGCTGCCCCCAAGGTCCACAAAGTCCAGGTTGAGCTCAAAGGAAGGGGAATTCCTTCCTTCCTTTCTCTCCCTCCCTCTCTGCTTTTTTCCTTATAATTAAGATCTAAAATGCTCTAATATTTAGGAGGGGCCAACTGGGCTGCGGATTGACCCTCTTTCTTTTTTTCTTTTTTGTGGTATTGGCGATGGAAACCGGGGACATTCTATCTCCGAGCTACAACACCCCCAGCCCTATTTTTTTATTCTTTTGAAACCCAGTCTCACTTAGTTGCAAAGAGCCTCACTAAGTAGCTGAGGCTGTCCTAGAACCACAATCCTCCTGTCTCAGCCTCCCAAATGTTGGGATTACAAGCAAGTGCCCCCAGGCCCAGCCCCCTCTTTCTTTTCTGAAGGCAGACATTCTCCAGAAAAGCCCCCGTTTCTCAGGGCTGACGCTGCCTGAGTCACTCTGGGCAAGGAGTAAAAGTGCATGGGTGGGTCCTTGGGCCCCACATCCCCGTGCTGAAGTCCCCTATTTCACCAGGGGCCAATTTCACAACATTACTTCTGGGAAGAGAATGGAATTCAATTGTTATATCCTTGCCTTCCACCCCCTGTCTCCTTTTTAAAAAGATTAAGTGGCACCATCTCTTGTAAAGGCAGTAGATCAAAGACCACACCCTTTTATTCACAGGTACTCAGAGGTGTCTCTACATGTTTGAAGTCTGTTTCCAGAAACGATGTTTTGTTTTGTTTCTTTTGTGTTTGTTGGGAGTGTTTAGAAGCAACGAGTCATTGTTCCTAAGAGTACAAGAGAGGCCCCATGCGGGTACAGAGCCAGGACCGGGCACCGCACACCAGGAGCCAGCAGGATTGAAGAGAGAGACCAGGAGAGTGGTGGAGTGTGATGGGGAAGGAGGTGGAGAGGAGAGAAGGAGGAGCTGATGAAAGACACGGTTCAGTTGTGCTGCGCTCATGTGTGAAGACATCACTACCAACCTTGCTGTTGTGTATGGGGGGAGAGGGTGGGGAGCGGGGAGGACCTGAAGGGAAATAAACACACCAGGACCTGTGTGCATGTTTGGTTTTTACTTGGAACCTTACTATGATATATAACTACAGTGTACCAAAAAATACACACACACACACACACACACACACACACACACACACACCCACAGGGCCATGAGTGCCCTTTGGTTTACTTTGTTAGAGGAAATCATTTCACTTGTGGGACTCAGACAGGGTGAGCATAATGGGTTTTATCAGGTGGGTTCACCCATAAGGTCACAGAGATGGCTGGTCCAGGAGCAGAAAGAGGAAAAGGGACCAGTGTGCCACGTGGGGAGATGTTATGCCCCTTCTCATGCATAGTAATTCGGGGCAGTTGCTGCTTAGTGTGACTGCACCATCTTGGAGTTTTCTGCTGGTGTCTAAAGCTGTAACGTCAGGGGCTGGAAGTCTTGGAGCACAGCTGGACTGTCTCTGGATCTCCTCTCAGGAAAGCTCCTCCCTCTCCCATTTCTCTGTTTGCCCTGGCTTACTACCTAACATATATACTATATGTTATATATGTTAGGTAGTAATGTTATATATATATCTGTAATATTTAAACATATAAAGTGAAGTTAGGGATGGGGATGTGGCTCAGAGGTAGAGCTGCCTGCTTGGCATTCACTACTTTCTGGGTTCCCTTTGAGCACAGGAAGGGAGGGAGGGAGGGAGGGAGGGAGGAAAGAAGGGCAAGCTGGATGTGGAGGTGCACGCCTATAGTTCCAGTACTTGGGAGACTGAGGCGGTAGGATTGCAGGGGTTTGAAGCCAGCCTAAGCAATTTGATGAGATGCTGTTTCAAATAAAAATAAAAGGGGCTGGGGAGTATAGCTCGGAGGTAGAATGCTCCTGGGTTTAATCTCCAGTACAAAAGGAAGAGAAGGAGGAGAAAAAGGAGGGAAGGACGGAAGGGCTACAGTTAGACTCGTGTCTAAGAACTTTCTCCTATGCATGTAAGTCCTTATGTGCATAATATTTGCATATAACTTAGATTCATCTTCCCATAAGCTTTATTATTATTATTATTATTATTATTATTATTATTATTATTATTATTTTGGTGGTACTGGGGTTCCTGGAAGCCCTTCTATGTCCAGGCTACACTCCCAGACCTATTTTTATATTTTTATTTGGAAACAGGGTCTCTTAAGCCAGCGAGGCTGGCTCCGAACCAGCACGATCCTCCTGTCTCTGCCTCCCAAGTGCGGGGATTACAAGCGTGTGCCACCATGCCCGGCCTTCCCATAAGCTTTAAATCATCTCTAGATTACTTATAATTCCCCGTGTTAGGTTTGCACGGTAAAGAGAGGAGAGAGACCAGTAGTGCAGTGCCAGTTTTATAGTGGTCCTCTCGGGGATGGGGGCTGGACATCCTGAAGACCTGCGGCCCCATCCAAGGCTAGAGGGAAAATGCCTCTCTTTTTAAGGTATACGTCTTGGGGGTGGGACTATGCATGAGAATGCCGCTTCTCTCGCGATATCGCCTGCCTGACTAGCAGAGTCTCCTCCTTCTCCAGGGTTCCGCCTCCTATGGGAAGGGGGAGGGACCCAACTTGTCACCCAGGGTTCTGCCTCCTGTGGGAAGGGGGAGGGACCCGACTTGTCACCCAGGGTTCTGCCTCCTGTGGGAAGGGGGAGGGACCCGACTTGTCACCCAGTACAGTGCAAATGCTATGTAAATGGTTGTCCTGCTGTATTATTTAGGATGTAATGACAAAGTGTCTGTACATGTTCAGTTCAGTTCAGTAGAGATGCAATTTTTTTCAGAGTATTTTCTTATTTTTAGTACTGAGGGTTGAACCCAGGGGCATTCTACCTGTAAGCTATGCCCCCCCAAGCCATTTTTATTTTTTATTTTGAAACACAGTCTTGCTATGTTGCCAAGGCTGTCCCCAAAACTGCGATCTTCCTGTCTCAGTCTCCCAAGTACTGGGGTTACAGGTGTGCGCCAATGCACTAGGCTGGAATATTTTCCATATAGTGTTGGTTAATCCACAGATGCAGAAACTATGGATACAGAAGGTGGAGTGTGTGTGTGTGTGTGTGTGTGTGTGTGTGTGTGTGTGTAAGTGTAGGGCTGTTTGTGAAGAGAGAAAAAAGGGTATGAACCACCATTTTAAAAAATCAGTCCCAATGTGCTGTGTTGGTCTTGAATTACACTCTTGAGCTTATATTCTCTCTCTCTCTCTCTCTCTCTCTCTCTCTCTCTCTCTCTAATTGTTGTTGGTTTTCTTTTGTGGGTCTGGGGATGGAACCCAGGGGCATTCGACCTCCAAGCTACACCCCCTGCCCTATTTTTTATTCTTTATTTTGATACCAAGTCTCACTGAGTTGCAGAGGGCCTCACTAAGTAGCTGAGGCTGTCCGCGAACCGCGATCCTCGGGTCTCAGCCTCCCGAATGCTGGGATTACACTCGTGCGCCCCCACGCCGGGCTATATATGCCCTATTTTGTTCTAAACAGATCTAGTAGGAGCTCTTCTATGCTTTTTCAATCAGACATTTCAAATCTCATAAAAATGAATACCTTGTGTGGTGAGCAGGTAGCAAACCCAAAAAGTTACTCAGCGAACACTATATGGATTAGATTCATTTAAAAGGAACCATATCAATCCCCATTAAGAAACAGCATCTAAACAAGACACTTTTTCATTTCTTTGGGATGCAGAATAATCCCCAAACTACAGAGCCAGCTGGCGGCGAAGCCAGGATCTAGTGCATTTGATAACTTAATGCAACTTTTACCAGCACTTAAAACTCAGATATGAAATCTACACTCGATCTCTTCTGCTTGGAACTGGCCAAAGTAGTGGCTCGCTCCTGGTGTACAACAAAAGGCTCTCAGAAACACCCACGGTCGCTGACCAAGCACCAGGACGGAGAGAACCCAAAGCCCAGACGTGAGGGCAGAAAGGGGCCGTCTCCCCACCTGCCCCCCTTAAGCAACTTTCACCTCGGAAGATTCCTTTCTCTTCTGCCCAGATTCAGGTGTGTAGGATGATCAAGCAGGCACGCCATGCTCAAGGTAGAATGGAGACCGGAGGGCGGGCATTTTGTGCTTTATTCAGTTAATTGGGAAATTGTATAGTAATTCCACTGCTTATCATAATGAACCCATTTTTTGTTTCACATTAGGGGTGATGATGTTTGGAGAGTTACCATTATTTTACAAGTGAGGTGAGTGGATGCGGGAGATGGCCGGGTCTGCCGTACACGCCTGACCACACAGACTTTGTTCTCTAAGCGGGTAACGCAACCAGCGCCTGGAAGTTCCTAAAGCCTCGGAGGTGAGCAGCAGTACTGAAAAGGCCGCCCTCGGAGCCCTGTCTGGGTGCCCGGCTGTATCTGTTACAGCCACGCGTGGAGAATCCTGGACGAGTCGTCCCACCTCCCCTTCTCTGGTTTCCCCGTAGAACAAGGGGAGGCCACCACATTTGTCCCCTTATGTTTCAGAGAAGCGGGGAGGCTGGTGGGTAGTTGGCAAATGTAAAGAAATCCGGGCGCCTGCCCAGTAATTAGGCTGGGCTGACCTCAAGTTTATATTTGCCCTTAATTGCTTCCCTGGCACGCTCACCCCGGGCCAGGTTTAAGCCTCCAGCTGGCTTGGCCTCACTGAATGGCCCCAGGGGCCCACGCTTTCCCAATTCTCCTGTGGGTTCTTTACTCACCCCTCCCAGTCCTTCCTGTCCTCTGACTTCCCTTATCTTAAGCTCACCCCTCTCCGTGGGTCACCTATTTTACGCACCAGTGTTTGGGTGAGCGCACAGCGATCACGTCTGTCAACGCTGAGCCACCAGCCGGATTCACCACCACCCAGGAACCTGTGTTTCTAGTGTTGAATCCTGGCTATCTCCTGGGTGGATACACTGAGAATCTGATTCCAGGTTCATCGTCATAGATACGTTCAGTCTCAGTCTTCACTTTGGATTCTGCATTCGCAAATTCACCCACTTGCTGACATACGTTCAGGGCTGTCCTGGGCACGGGCAAATCTTGAGTTTCCAGATGCACATGATCCCAGTTGAGACCAGCAAAGTGATGCTCTACCTTCATATTTCAGCTCGCTTGACAGCCGGATGTGGTGCCGCATGCCTATAGCCCTAGTGCTTGGGAGGCTCAGACTTGAGGATCGCCAGTTCAAGGACAGCGTCAGCAATGTAGCAATACCCTCAGCAACCCAATAAGACGCTGTTTCAAAATAAAAAATAAAAATAAAAGGACTGGGGATGTAGCTTGGAGGTAAACGCCCCTGGGTTCAATCCCCGGTAACACACACCACAGACACACACACACACACACACACACACACACACACACGCACCATGACAAGGATACTTGTTTACATCACGAGAGCTGAAGTGAGGAGACAGAACGTCACTTTGCTGGGACCGTGTGTATTGTGAATTAATACAGTTGAGCTGAAGGGAGGCTGCATTTGGAGATGGGTCTGTGGGGCCTGGAGGCCAAGCAGGGTGAAGTCGAGCAGCACCGTGGGAAGAAAACCAGGGCCCTACACACCAGTTGCTTCTTGACAGACCTCAAGAGGAAACAGGAAGGTCTGGGCCACGTGATATTATTTCTAGCTCTCTCATATCTTGGCTCTCGGAGTCCTGAGGGCTCCAGGCCAATGATTTGCAAACACCATGGAAGGGCCAAAATGCTGGCATTTTCTCCCATTCATCTCTAAAAAGACCCGGATGTGAGCTTGGCCTTAAGGACAAGCCGCACCGATGGCTTACTATATACTTGAGCAGGTGGGTGCTCTAATAGAGGAAGCACAGTGTCTGGGCGGGGGGATAGATGGGTCAGAAATGAAGGCATCTGACCGCCCCAGGGTTGAGGACGGCTTCCAGGTGGGAGTGGGAGGTGATGCCGGGAGAAAGGGCCGGGGGTAACCCGGGGTGGGGGGACGGGCCCCCAGGCAATGGGGACAGAGCAGCAAAGGCTCACCGGAACTTCTCAAGGCTCAGCACAGCCAGCCTGCGGGATATAAGGTTGCAGTTGTGGTGGGAAATAGGCAGTGCCTTGCCGAGGAGGCTGAACTCAAACGCGAAGGCAGGTGGGAGCTACTGCAGGTTACTCTGCGGGGGAATGAGGCTGGTCAGGTTCGCAAAGCAGAGAAATCGTGGGGCAGCCTGTGTGTGATGGGCTGCAGAGACCCAGAAGGAAATCAAGACCCAGAAGGAAATCAAGGAATGAGGCTGGTCAGGTTCGCAAAGCAGAGAAATCGTGGGGCAGCCTGTGTGTGATGGGCTGCAGAGACCCAGAAGGAAATCAAGACCCAGAAGGAAATCAAGGAATGAGGCTGGTCAGGTTTGCAAAGCAGAGAAATCGTGGGGCAGCCTGTGTGTGATGGGCTGCAGAGACCCAGAAGGAAATCAAGGGAAGGGATGAGGATGGCGTCACTGAATCAAGGCCAAATTCCTGGGTGTAAACGAGGTCTGAAGAGTCACCCGGGGTCCTGCACAACAAATGGCCTCAAGCTTGGCTTAAAGCTCTGCTCTCACCACCTTGACATTTTTTCTATAATCCTTTCTTTTTTGTGGTGCTGGGATGGATTTCAGGAGCATTCTACCTCCTAGCTACACCCCAGCCCACTTTTATGTTTTTGTTTTGAAAAATGGTTTTGCTAGGTTGCTGTGTCTCACTAAGCCACCGAGGCGGTCCTCGAACCTGCAGTCCTTCTGTCCCAGCCTCCCAAATACCAGGATTACAGGCATATGCCACCATGCCCAGCTTTGACTTGACATTTTTAAGCATTCTGTGTGTGTGTGTGTGTGTGTGTGTGTGTGTGTGGTACTGGAGGTGGAGCCCAGGGGCTTTTCTATCTCCATGCCATACTCCCAGACCTATTTTGTATTTTATTTAGAAACAGGGTCTCACTAAGTTGCTGAGGTTGGCTTTGAACTTGTGCGATCCTCCTGTCTCAGCCTCCCAAGTACTGGGATTACAAGCGTGTGCCACATGCCCGGCTAAGCATTCTATCTTTAAACTTGTTTTTTTTTTTTTGTTATTTTGTTTTGTTTTATTTTGTTTTGTTTTGTTTTGTTTGCAGTCCTGGGGGTGGAACTCCGGGGCATTCTACCCCAAGCTACACCCTCAGTCCTATCTTTTATTCTTTGGGGTTTTTTTTTTTTTTGAGGTACTGGGGGTGGAACCCAGAGGCTTTCTACCTCCGGGCTATGCTCCCAGACCTATTTTATATTTTATTTGGAAACAGGGTCTCACTAAGTTGCTGAGAGCCTCACTAAGTAGCTGAGGCTGGCTTCGAACCTGTGTGATCCTCCTGTCTCAGCCTTTCAAGCGCTGGGATTACAAGCGTGCGCCACCACGCCTGGCTTTATTCTTTGTCTTGAAACAGGGTCTCACTGAGTTGCAAAGGGCCTCACTAAATAGCTGAGGCTGTCCGCGAACTGTGATCCTCTTGTCTCAGCCTCCCAAATGCTAGGATTATAAGCATGCGTCACCACACCCAGCTATGAACTTGTGTTTTACAAGTGAAATCCCAGGGGGAAATGGAGCATGCGTGTGACCTGAGGAGACACCTGCTGTGTGAGTTACTGTCACTCCTGGCCATCGTGACCCCATGAAGTGTCCACAATGCCCTGAACACAGCATCCCAGAGGAGTCACAGTGTGCGGAATCCAGCAAGACCCGAAGTGAACACAGGACAAACATCTTCCATCTACAACTGAGGTTCCAAGAGCCGCTACGGCTCCCGAGGACCACACTCTCTAGTAGAATCGGGTTCAAATGCAAAAAGAAGGCACAGCGTTCTAAGAATCAGGAACAAGCCAGGGCCCTGCCCTGTCTCCTCTGACTGTGTTATCTCCATATTAGCCAGCCACTTGTGCCAGAAATGATAACGCAGAGGGGAAGAAAATGGAACCCAGGTTCTTTATATCCTTCGAGTCTGTCCTGTTACATCAATGAGCCACAGAGAATAACAGCAGAATGTGCAGAGAAAATGAAATGCAAATATCTGAATTAGGCTGTGTTTTCCCTAACATTCTAGTAGAGTTGCATTTAAGAGTGAGTGGCGTTGTGCGACAGAAAGATGAGCGTAATGCTAATAATTTAAAAGGTTAAGTTTTCTTTCCTCTGGAGATTGAACACAAACAGAAGACATCAAGACAAGTTGAGAGAACACAGAAGAAAGGGAAACTCGTGTGTGTGTGTGTGTGTGTGTGTGTGTGTGTGTGTGTGTTTTACTGAGGATTGAACCCAGGAGCATTCTAATACCTCTGAGCTATACCCCCAGCCCTATTTTTTATTCTTTATTTTGAAACAGGGTTTCACTAAGTTGCAGAGGCCTCACTAAGCTGCTGTGGGCGGCCAAGAACTTGCGAACCTCCTTTCTCAGCCTCCCTAATACTGGGATTACAAGCATGCACCAGCACATGCTATTTTAAGTACTGCGTGTGGTGTGGGGGGGGGGGGTACTGGGGATGGAACCCAGGGGTCTTTTACCTCTGGGCTACACTCTCAGACTTATTTTATGTTTTATTTGGAAACAGGGTCTCTCAAGCCAGCGCGGCTGGCTTCGAACCTGCGTGATCCTCCTGTCTCCGCCTCTCAAGCGCGGGGATTACAAGCGTGCCCACCACACCCGGCTCGGCAGTTCTTTTCTAAAGTCTGCATATTGTCCTTCAGTGACATTTTCTCAGTGATAACTTTATTTTAAAAGTCCAGGAAGGGCCCTGAGAAGTCAGGGGAATTCTCTGTGGCTTCTAGGCTTCCATATATCCAGCAAACTCCCGCTTCCCCACAGTTCGCTGAAGTAAAGACATTCTCACATCATTTCATTTCTCACAGCTTGTCTGATTAATAATAATGATTATGCTAATTTGCAACCTAACCTTCAACAACGCAGTTTTAAGCCAGTCAATGAGTCTGAGTCACAAACATCTGGCATTCTTTAAAGCGAAGCTCTCAATGCACCAGACTGCCTAAACCCTACCCATTAATTTACCTACCCAAGAAAAGAGATACGTAGGTAATCAAGATACAAGACACAGAGTGAGCCGGGCGCGGTGGCGCACGCTTGTCATCCCAGCATTCGGGAGGCTGAGACCCGAGGATCGCGGTTCGCGGACAGCCTCAGCTACTTAGTGAGGCCCTCTGCAAATCAGTGAGACCTGGTTTCAAAATCAAGAATGAAAAATAGGCTGGGGCTATAGCTCGGAGGTCAAACGCCCCTGGGTTCCATCCCAAGGCCCGCAAAAAAAAAAAAAAAAAAAAAAAAAAAAAAAAAAAGACACAGAGTGAAATTCCATGAGAGACTCCTTGGCAATGCTGAATCCCATTCTAGAAGGTTCCACAAGGTTCCACAGAGGTATGCTTTGGGGCTGTGTGCAGGTCATCCTTGACTACATTCTAAGGTTGAAGACCTATGCGGGTGTTTTAGCCACACACAGAGCAATGGACCAAGACATTGCCTTTAATCAGGGCTTCCTCCCAGTAAGCAAGGCGGTGGAGGGCCAGGTAGATTTATCTGTGTTTCTGGAGACTTTTGTTTATTGCGCCAGGCTGGTGCCGTCCATGTTGTGTATGGAGACTCCATTTTATCATTTTTATTATGAAAAAGGAAAGCTTTCATCCTTTCAAGGTTTTAAGGGAACTTTCTGGAAACCAGGAGGAAGGAATTAGAGGCTGTTGTGCTCAGGGTGGGTATCCCTGGAGTGAAACCCAAAGGACTGGCTTGAGTAGAAGTCACCGCTGTTGTGTGGGAAGACGCGTGAAGACCTTCCAGACCAGAACCTCAGCGGCCGTGCAGAGGAGACAGATGAAAACCGCCCTCCCTCCTCCCCATCCTCCCTCCTCTCCTCCTTCCTTCTTTCTTTACATAGCACATAATTTTTTAAAACAAGAGAAGACAGAGACAAAATGGACCAAATGTGTACTCTCCAAATATATACACAATGAGAAAAAAATACATGGTTAACTGTTCAATGTCCAGGGAAGAAAACTAGGAAATCATATCTTCATAAATATGTTTTCCTGCCTTTTTCTTTTTTAAAGACACTATACCGGACGCATGAGGCACTGGGAAAAATCAGTAATGTCTCTAGACACACACACACACACGCACGCACGCACGCACGCACGCACGCACGCACACGCGCACACACGCACACGTGCGTCTTCTGTACATACAGGTTCTTCATCCAGAGTCACCAGCTATGCATCAAAAACATTTGGAAGCCGGGGCGTGGAGGCTGAGACAGGAGGATCGTGGTTCGCGGACAGCCTCAGCTACTTAGTGAGGCCCTCTGCAACTCAGTGAGACCCTGTTTCCAAATAAAGAATAAAAAATAGGGCTGGGGGTGTAGCTTGGAGGTCGAATGCCCCTGGGTTCCATCTCCAGCCCTGCACAAAAAATTAACAAACAAAAAAAACATTTGTAAACAATATTTATTGTCTGTACAGTGTACATATGGACTTTTTGTTGACCTTAGTCCTTAAACAATCTAGGATAACAGCTATTTACGTAGCACTTACATTGTATTAGGAATTATAAAAAAATCTAGAAATGATTCCAAGTATACAAGAAGGATGTGTTGCTTATATTTGTATGCTACGTAAGGGACTGTTTTTTCTGTGGTGCTGGGGATTAAACCCACGGGCATTCTACCTGCGAACTACACCCCAAGCTTTTTTTTTTTTTTTTTGGTGGTACTGGGGTTCCTGGAAGCCCTTCTACGTCCGGGATACACTCCCAGACCTATTTTTATATTTTTTATTTGGAAACAGGGTCTCTTAAGCCAGCGAGGCTGGCTCCGAACCAGCGCGATCCTCCGGTCTCCACCTCCCAAGCGCGGGGATTACAAGCGTGCGCAATCACGCCCGGCCACCCCAAGCTTTTTTAATTTTTTGTTTTGAAATTGAGTCTCAATAGGTTTCTAAGGCTGGCCTCAAACCTGCAGTCCTCCTATCTCAGCCTCCCAAGTACTGGGATTACTGGGACATGCCACCACACCCGCCTATATAAAGGGGTGAGGGTGCCCCAAAACCAATCTCCTATGGACACCAAGAAACTACATGTACATATATATATATATATGTGTATATATATATATATGACTATATATTACATATATAGTCAAGTATATTCTTACTTTTATTGCAGGAAGCCCCATTCATTTAAAAGATGTCCTAGCCGGGCACGGTGGCGCTCGCTTGCAATCCCCGCGCTTGGGAGGCGGAGACAGGAGGATCGCGCAGGTTCGGAGCCAGTCTCGCTGGCTTAAGAGACCCTGTTTCCAAATAAAAAATATAAAATAGGTCTGGGAGTGTAGCCAGGAGGTAGAAGGGTTCCATCCCCAGTACCACCAAAAAAAAAAAAAAATTAAAATAAAATAAAATAAACAGAAAAAAAGGATGTCCTAATCTTTGCTTAAATACACGATGCCTTTTTAATAAAAGTACCCAGAGAAAAGATGCTTTAGTGTCTTAATGGGAGCTGGTTCTGAGAACGGAAGGACCGCAGCCCCAACGTGAGCAGGAACGAGAACATGGCCCTGCGGGCCAGCATCCGCGCGGCACCCACTTGAAAATTAAATCTGAAACAGAGTCTGGCAGGCCTGCTATTTTCTCCAGTGCCAAGAGCCGCACAATAGACCCTTTTTCCCCTCCCCTCCTTGGACAAGGCTCTTAAAATGCTTGGAAGTTCAGATGCACTGAGTCACCGAGCTGTACGAATACAGCTCACCGTTCCTGCTGGTGCCCCTGCCCGCTCTCTTGGAAACAATACGAGGTTTTCTCTCTTTGGCAGGAGGGAAGGACTATTTTTGTAGCGTTGTGACTTGTCTGTAAGAGGGGGCCGGGGTCTGACAGTGGCAAGCTTCCTGCGGTGTCGCAGCGCACCTCTGGGCGGGGGTGGTAAGGATCATTTTGGGGGGGCTCTTGGAATTGTTCCCCTCAACAGGTCAGCCATGCAGTGGTACTCAGCTCGCGGCCACGCAAATCCAAAGGTGTCCGTGTAGCACGGAGAGAATGCACTGTTGCATCGCAGAAGTAACGCGTGAGTGTGCGAGTGTGCCAGGGCCCAGGCCCACTCGTGCTTGGGTGTGCGGAGTGGGCAGGATAATGGACAGAGAAACAGGAGAAGTAAGTGCAGGGAAAGGGGGAAGGGAGACAACGAAATAGCAGATTTATTTATTTTTATTTATTTATTTTTGCGGCCCTGGGATGGAACCCAGGGGCATTCTACCTCCAAGCGACAAACCAGCCCTTTTTTTATTCTTTATTTTTGAAACAGGGTCTCACTGCGTTGCAAAGGGCCTAAGTAGCCGAGGTTGTCCTCAAACTATAATCCTCCTGTCTCAGCCTCCCAAATGCTGGGATTACAAGTGTGCGCCACCACACCCTGCTGGGAAAGCAGATCTTGGTACAGTCGCTATGACTTTCACTGTCTTCTTCTTTTTTTTTTTTTTTTAATTTTCTTTTGGTACTAAGGATTGAACGCAGGGGCATTCTACCTCCAAGCTACACCTCCAGCCCTATTTTTACATTTTCATTTTGAAATAGGGTTTTACTAGGTTGATGAGAGTCTCACTACTTGCTGAGGCTGTCCTCAAATTTGGGATCCTCCTGTCTCAGCCTCCCAAGTACTAGAATTACAAGTGTGTTCTACCAGACCTGGCCACTCTCTTCCTTTTTAAAAATTCAAATTGAGCCAGGCGTGGTGCCTCATGCTGTAATCTCAGTACTTGGAGGCTAAGACAGGAGGATCGCGGGTGTTTGGCCAGCGTCAGCAACTTGTGAGGCTCTCTGCAACCTAGTGAGATCCTGTTTCAAAATAAAGAATAAAATTGGTCTGGGGTGGAGCTCAGAGGTAGAATGCTCCTGGATTCAATCCCCAGAACCACAAAGTATACACATACATACATATACACATACATACATACATACATACATACATACATAAGCATACAAATAACTAATAAATAAATAACTAAATAAACTAAAATTCAAATTGCTTTCCATTCCAAGTGGGATTGTTTTACTGGGATTCCTAAATAATTGAGATATGTTACTAATGTGTCCTTACGCAGAGAATGAGCTGATGACTTGAAGCTCACACACCTTTCCGGAGCGACATTTTAGTTTGACATAAATGATGTTGAATAGTGTAGCTTGAAATGGTGAGGGCCAAAGATATATGCAGGCTCCTTAGAGGTAAAGGAGAAAAAAGCTGAACACCCCCCACATGCACGCCCCCGCCAACACTGCAGGAACAGTATTTTCATTCCTTGCCCTGTAGGAACTGAAGGTTGGTTCTCTGAGGCTTGTAGAAGGTAAACTGGGTTTGAAGAGCAGTACACATATGTACATTCATTCATTCATTCATTTTTGGTATGGAGGATTGAACCCAGAGGCATTCTACCTCCAAGCCAAACCCCTGGCCCATTTTTATTTCTTTCTTGGAAACAGGACCTCACTAGGTTGCTGAGAGGCTCATTAAGTTGCTGAGGCTGGCTTTGAACCTGTGATCCTCCTGTTTCAGCCTCCCAAGTACTAGGATTACAAGTGTGTGCCATCATGCCCAGCACACACACACACACTTGACCATTTCGAATTATTTGCTTTGGAAGGAGTGTTTAGTCATTCAAGTCTCAGAATATTGAAAGATATGTTTAAAAGTGGTTGTCCCTAATTTTATAGACAAAAAGAGTCCTTAAATCTGACCTGGGCAGTGTGGGTACTTGGGAGTCTGAGACAAAAGGATCCTGTGAGGCTGTTTGAGGCCAGCCTTGGCAACTTAGTGAGACCTTGTTTCAAAATTTTAAAAATAAGCCAAAGCCGGGCATGGTGGCGCATGCTTGTAATCCCCACGCTTGGGAGGCTGAGACAAGAGGATCGCACAGGTTCGAAGCCAGCCTCAGCTATTTAGTGAGGCTCTCAGCAACTTAGTGAGACCCTGTTTCCAAATAAAATATTAAAAATAGGTCTGAGAGTGTAGCCTGGAGGTAGAAAGCCTCTGGGTTACACCCCCAGTACCACCAAAAAAAATTTTTTAAATAAGTCTGTGAGTATAGCTCAGAAGTAGAATACTCCTGAGTTAAATCCCCAGTACCTCACACAAGAAGAGAGAGAGAGAGAGAGAGAGACAGACAGACAGACAGACAGACAGACAGACATATAAGCCTGAACTTGGGATCAGTGTGCATTTTTAATAAAAAATGATTGTAAAATTGTGCACATTCCTTAAATCAAATCCCTCAAAGCTGTACAAATTGGCTTTCCAGATAAGATCATACATTCTCATTTTCACCTGTCTCCTGTCGAAGGCGCAGAGAGGGAGAGGAGTTCGGTGACCCGAGTCTCTTGTTCCTCAGGACAGTACAATGATTTATAATGTCCAAGCCTGAGAATTTCGGAAGCCGCCGAACATGAAAAGAGTGAAAAATCTTCTGAGTCAAGAGAAAGAAAGGAGATGACTTGGTTGCACAGTGTGCGCCCCCGAGACTCTGAAACACTACTCTGAAAGCTGTCACAAGAAAGCATCGCATGGGCCCTCGCAGACAAAAAGGGTTATTTTATCCAGATTATTTCCCCACATTGCTGGGGAAGAGGGACTCATTTGTAATCATCAAAGGAATGCTGACAGACCTGAAACGGGATTACACTCTATTATACTCATCCGAATTAAAGATTTGTTGTGGAGATCTTTCTTAGATTTCTTCTCCCCTCATCCTGGGCTCCAAATGAGGCCATTTGTATGCACGGGACAGTGAAGGCAAACACGAAATCAGACTGTTCGCAAACATAATGTTTCAGACTCACTGGCCTGGGTTTCGAATGTTAATGTTGCCTGGTTTTTCTGTGTGTGTGTGTGTGTGTGTGTGTGTGTGTGTGTGTGTACACACGTGCATGTGTGTATAGCTTGGCTATCAGTTCAAAACTAGCCCTGAGGATCACTGCAGCCTCTCACTTGTTAATGTGGGGGGAATTCAACTTCAGGGACTCCAGTAAGCTAGGGATACAGGTGTTGGGAAATGTGAGTCAGAAGTGTGCCTATGGAAATGTAAAAACGTACATACCGGCAGAGCTGTCGGGCAGGTCTGTGGACATACTACTAAACCCACACTTCCAGGCTCTGTGGTTTGGTTACTGTTTTAGAGAATGTGAGCTGCCAAGTTGATTGTTTATCCTTCAGACTCCTTTGTTATTAAGTATGTGTTCCTGAACCCAGCAAAAGCAAGCTTCCCCAGCATAGCTCCTCTTTGGAGGAGCCCCGTATCATACCTAACACAGCATCTGATACCTGAGACCCTTTAGAATGTTTCCCGATTTTTTTCTTTTTTCTTTCTTTCTTTTTTTTTTTTTTTTTTTTTGGTACTGAGGATAGAACCCAAGGGCATTCTACCTCCGAGCTACACCCCCAGCCCTATTTTTTATTCTATTTTGAAACAGGGTCTCACTGACTTGCAAAAGGCCTCACTGAATAGCTGAGGCTGTATGTGAACCCAGATACTCCTGTCTCAGCCTCCCGAATGCTGGGATTACAAGCGTGCGCCACCACGCCCATCTCTCCCATCTTTTCCCTACAGAACTACCACTCTGGAACTGAGTTCCTCCTGGAAAGGAGGCATGGGTGTCTCCAGCTGGTACCTATGTAAGTTAGTAGAAGGGGTCTTATGGGTCACAAAAGCATCTTGTGATTTTAACTCCCTAGAGCATAAAATATTTGAGAGTGCATGTCAAGGTAGAAATGTTACTTTCTTAAGTAGGAAGACAAAGCAAGAAATGTGGGGACATGCACTAGAAGTTGTACCATTTCTTGTCTTTCTAGCTCATGAATTTCTTCTAGACTTGGTGTCCTTCATGAAGTATTTTTTTTTTAGTGGTTCTTTCAGTAATGCCAGATGGTGATAAATTTGTCTTCTCATTCATTCTTGAAAATAGTTTAGCTGGGTATATAATTCTGGGCTGACAGCTAATTGAGTTTGTTTTTCTCAGAACCATTATTTCATGGTCTTCTGCCTCCCACTGTTGTTGTTAAAAAGACTTTCTAGATAACATTTTTATAATTACATCTAAGACTATCACTGTACCTTTAGTATTTTATGTTTTTTTCATATGATACATATGTAATTTTTTATTTCTCTTGTTCAGAAGGCTTGATCGTGAATCTTTCGTCATTTCTTGAGAATTAATTCTAGGACACTATCACTCTGAAGCTTGTTTCTTCCTAGTTTTCTCAGCTCTCTCTTTTTCTAAATATTTATCAGCATATGTTGAACTTATATTCCATCCTCTATGTCTTGAAAATTTTCTTCCCTGTCTTGCATGTCCTCATCTCTTTTGCTTTCTCCTGGATAATTTCTCTATCTTTATTTTCCAGCTAACAGTTTCTCTCTTCGGCTATGTCTAATCTCCTCTTTCAGCTAGTTATCAAGCCTTTAATTTCAATCAATATATTTTTCATGTTAGTTGATCTATTGGGTTTTTCTTCAAATACACCTGATCCTTCTTGATAGTCTTTTGTTCCTTTCTCATTTTGGGGATTCCTTCTTTTGTGTCTTAGGAACTCTGTTGTTGCTACTGACTATTGCATATATGATATAATTTTGAATTTGTTTTCATAATCAGCACTACAGCATCTATAGCAATCCTGAGGGGCCATGCTGATGATGTTTTCATGCACGGAATACCTAAGTGTTTGTTTTTGCCAGGTACCCTGGGGCATTTTATTAGTTGCTCATCCTGGATTTTCCAGCAAAGATAATATGAATTCCATACCCAAACTCTCAAAAAGGCAGGCCTCTTAAGGGAAATTTCTTTTCCCACCAATCATGAGTCAAAGCTGAACTATGTTTCCTTGTCATCTTTCTTTGCAAGGGCTGATTCGTTTCTCATCCACATTTTTATGCAGGTTTAGCCCTATAGCTTTCTATAGATAGCGTTATTCCCACTCCTCCCTTTCCACTGGTCCAATGCCTGCCCTATTGCACCTGTTAAACGCTCATTGTCAAGATCATCAATGAGCCACAGTGTAGCCACAGGATCAGCACTAGCTAACATCTCTAGCTCTCTGCTCTCCCTTCTTCTTCTTCTTCTTCTTCTTCTTCTTCTTCTTCTTCTTCTTCTTTTTTGCTTGCTCTTTTTTATATTTAATCACTTCTTCATTTAAAGGATGGCTGTTATATTTTATTCAGCTGTTTTAGAGTTTTAGATGTTTTATCAGAAAAACACTTTCAGAATAATTACAGTTCCTAGTCTCTGATCAGTTCTTTGGGCTTGGGCGGGCTGGTATTTGAAAGGACATGGGTCTAAGTCCTGGGAAAGATTTGGCTCTGGTAGATTAAGCAATGAATACTATAGAAGTGATGTTGCTTTAAACTACTTGTAATGTATTTATTTTAGTTTCTTTCTTCACTATTAATAAAATCAGCCTGGGTTCAAGTCTCTACAAGTTACTTAACTTCTGTTTGCCTCCGTTTCTTCAATTTTCTATAATAGCTCTGAGTATTCAAAGAGTTAATGAGATTGCAGTTCTTAGGACAGTGCCTGGCATACAGTGATTTGTGTGTCTGATAAACCAAACTAGTTTTAATTCCTCGAGGCCTCCTACTACGCTGAAACAGATTTTACCTGGAGAGGACGTACATGTAGGGCCAGGGATGTAGAGGCAGAATAAGGTATTCCTTTCCAAGGGGCGAGAAACTCACAGAGAATAGATAGGTCACCTAATCAGCCACTCTCCCGATCTGAGACTCTCCTTTCACACCCAAATCTCAGTGACTATAGGATTTATCTTTTTAAGAGGAGCTATTTCCTTAAAAAAGAGAGAGACACACCAGCCTCACTAAAAGAATGACAGAGTATCATAAAACGTCAGAGGGGCATGGTGGTGAATGCCTGTAATCCCCATACCTAGAAGGCTGAAACAGGAGGACTGTAGGTTCAAGACCAGCCTTGGCAATTTAGCAAGGCTCTCAGCAACTTAGCAAGACCCTGTTTCCAAATAAAAAATAAAAATGAAGGTGTAGCTTGCAGGGAGAATCGCCCCTGGGTTCAGTGCCCAATATAAAGTAAACAAACAAATAAAAATAAAAACTTCAGAGTGTTTCCCTCTACCTTTGTGATCTTCAATGGAGAGTGTATGACCTTTGAAACTAGGTTTGGTACTGGGCTCAAATCCTGCCTCTGTCTTTCCTGCCGCTATCTTTCCTCTTCTATTCCTGGAAGCCAGGGAGCTGGGGAAGAGTTAGCAAGGCAGGCGGCAGGAGTGGGTGACAGGGGGCTGTGGTCTCTCTATGCCTATTACCCTCCAAATGGTGCCTTTTCAAGAATGCTCAAGGTGCTAAGCTGATAGGCCGCTCTGAAGACCAGTGACAGCCACCTTGTCACTGTCCTGGACCCCATCACGATTTGGGACCACATCTCTGATATAAGTATATATAAATAACCTACTACGCTACTCTCAGTTATAAGCGAAACTTATGTTTTCAAGATGGAACAAATGCAGTCAGCTCTCTGTATCCACAGGTTCTATATCTATGAATCCAACTAACCAACCACAGATCAAAATATTTTTTAAAAATTGTGTCAGTTCTGAATGTGTGCAAACATTTTTCTTTATCTTTCCTCCTTAAGCAATATACTATTACAATATATAACATACATATACATGTATATTACACATAATAAATTGTTATATACTTCTGTTCTAACAAACTTTTTTCATTATTCCCTAAATAATACACTATAAAATACATAATATACATATATTATATGTAATATATTTATTATGTAATTAATACATATGCTAATTAAAGATATATTACATATACTTTATGCAGCATTTATCTTGTACTAAGTATTATAAGTAATCTAGAAATGATTTTGTGTGGGGGGTGGTAGTGAACTGGAAATTGAGCCTAGGAGCATTCCATCTCTGAGCTATACTTCCAGTCTTTTTTATTTCGAAGCAGGCTCTTGCTAAGTTGTTAAGGGTCTTGCTAAATAGCTAGGGCTGGCCTCGAACCTGCCATCATCCTGTCTCAGCCTCCCAAGTACTGGCATTATAGGCTTGAGCAACTGTGCCCAACTATCTAGAGGATGTGCAGAGCTTATAGGTAGATAGCATGTGATTTTATATAAGATACTTGGTGGCCATGGGGTCTTGGAACGTGTCCCCAGCAGGTGCTGAGGGATGACTACAGACACACATGGATGTTTCAGCATTTCTCTCCTGGATTCCAGGGTGCTGCCCGAGGCTGTGCTCAATGTGGAATGGCTGATGGAAAGATGCTAAGGAAATGGACAGGAAAAAGTCAGCCTCATCAGTGGGTACCGGAAACAAAAGTGGTCACCCCATGAACTACCTAGAAGGTGGAGGCAAATCATGGTACCTTTTTCTTCTGATCTTGTTCCCTAAATACCATCAAATGCCGTGTTTCCCAGCCTGGCCTCAGTCTAGTGTTGGAGGCTGCCTCTGCCCTGCTTCCTCGCCGGGCGGTCTGGAGCAAGATGGTTACCCTCTAAGACTATGTTCTCATCTATAAGCTAGAATAATACTTGCCTTATAGGTCGCTGTGTGAGGATAAAATCAAATGCCACTGAGCTCGATTAATTTTTACTCCCTTCCTTTCTGTTTCTTCCCTGGAGCTGCTGCTAGGCTTCTCTTTCCAATAAAGCACCTGGGAGACCGAAGCCATCAATAACAGGACTGCCTGCATGCTGAGATGCTTCTCTGCTAGAGAAAAAGCCGGCAGGGCATTTTATAGACATTGTTACTTTCCATGGAAACAGACAAGCAATTTCAGACGCTCGCTCTTCATCTCTTCTTCCGAGGGAGCTGGACGACTCCTTCAGCCATTCAGTTTGTCTTTCTTTGGTTACAAGATGGCTTTTCATGCCATAAAATTTATTAAAGTGAAGATAACCCCGGAATCAAAGGATGATGTGGCTGAGGCACTGCAGAGGTGTGTGCGTGCGTGTGTGCCTGTGAACGTGTTGGGAGACCGTGACAAGCTGGGGAAACAGTCTCAGTCTCCCTGGTGGAGCCTAGGGCTAGGGGGTAAAGGGGACCCTAGCTGGCCATGTGTGCCCTGGATAGACTGATGCATGAGCCAGACGCAGCCCCCGTCTCTCTTCCAGACTCCAGGACAGTGGCTTTCAACGCTGGCTACCCCTTTAAGACCCCCCAGGGAAACTTTAAAAAATAGACCAAAGCTTGCCTCTTCTTCGGACAATTGGCTCGGAAGTCCTGGGGTACAGCTGGACACCCCGACACATTTCCATCTCCCCAAGTCATTCTGTGTGCTTCCAGAATTCATCAAGGGCCATATTGTACATCCTGACATTACCAGGAAGTGAAATAAAGATTGGCTTAATTTGTTGGGGTACGAATGATCTATGTTAGGGGCTGCATCGAGTCCCACCAAAATTCACCTGTTGAAGTCCTTACCTCTAGGACGTGACTGTATTTGAAGGTACAGTCTTTAAATAGGTGATTAAGTTAAAATGTAGTATCAGAGCCCACATCATGATTGTGGGCCCTGATCCAGTATGACTGTTGTCCTTATTAGAATAGGGGACTAGGGCACAGATAACAGGGACGACACAGAGAGAAGGCGGCCATCTAGAAGTCAAGGACAGAATCCTCAGAAGGAACCAGCCCTGCCAACATCTTAATCTTGGACTTCTAGTTTCGAGATCTGAGAAAAAGTTCATTTCTGTTGTGCAAGCTGCCCTGTCTGGGGTGCTTTGCTATGGCAGCCTTAGCTGAGTAACACATTCTGGTACCAAGTATATTTATTGCTTACTTGGACCACCCATGGCAGAGAGCAGGACACTGGGCCAGGAGGGAACCACTTTCCTCACACAATGAACTCACTTTGAGGTGAGAGCACATCTGGGGACAAGGAAGGCCTTCCAGGCGGTCTGCCATCCTTATCTTCTTCCTGCTTCTTGGTCTCCACTACGTGCTAAAAGCAGGTCAAAGCCACATGTGTCCGCACATGGTCAGGACTACTTTTCCCTAAGTAGTTCCAGGAGCGCTCTAGGAATGCTAATGGGACTAGAACAACATTGCAGCCCTTTCTTTCCTTCCCTCCAGAACCCATAAGCCTCTATGAGCTTCTTTGAGAAAGAAAGGAAACAGAGCAGACCTGGAGAAGGATAAGTAGCTCACCTTCCTTAGAAAACCAGAGCAAACTCTCCCTCCAAACAAACAAGTTACTGAGGGGCTCTGGCTGATTAAGTCCAAGAGATACAGTGAAGCCCTACTCTTTTCGCTCCTTTTTCTTTTCTTTCTTTTCCTTCTGTACTAGAAATTGAACCCAGGCACATTCTGTACTGGGGATGGAACTCAGGGGCTTTCTGCCCCTGGGCTACACTCCCAGACCTATTTTATATTTTATTTGGAAACAGGGTCTCACTATGTAGCTGAGAGCCTCACTCAGTAGCTGAGTCTGGCTTCGAACCTGTGAGATCCTCCTGTCTCAGCCTCCCAAGTACTGAGATTACAAATGTAATTTTTAAATTTTTAAAAAAACTCTTTTTGGGGCCAAGCGTGGTAGTGCACGCTTGTAATCCCCACGCTTGGGAGGCGGAGACAGGAGGATTGCATAGGTTCGAAGCCAGCCTCACTGGCTTAAGAGACCCTGTTTCTAAATTTAAAAAATGTAAAAATAGGTCTGGGAGTGTAGCCCGAAGGTAGAAGGGTTCTAGCAAGGAGGTAGAAGGGTTCCTTCCCCGGTACCACCAAAACAAACAAACAAACAAACCCCTTCTTTTGGTACTGGAAATTGAACCCAGGGACATTCTACCTCCCAACCCTATTTTTAGTCTTCATTTTGAAACAGGGTCTCACTAAGTTGTGGAGGGCCTCACAAGTTGCTGAGGCTGGCTGCAGACCTGCAATCCTCCTATCTCGGCTTCCCAAGTACTGGGATCACAAGTGTGTACCACTACACCAGCTTATTTTATTTTATTTTTTGAAACAGGGTGTTGCTAAGAGCCTCATGAAGTTGCTGAGGCTGCTTCGAACTTGCCATCCTCCTGTCTCAGCCTCCCAAGTACTGGGATTATAAACTTCACCACAATGAAGCCTGTTCTTTAAGGCAAAGGTTTTTATGGTAACGCAAAGGACACCCCCTCCCATCCCCTCATCTCACACCACCACACTCCAGCTCCTTGCCTCCCTTGTTCTCGGAACAAAGAGGATGATAGGCAAACCATTATACTTCTATTTGCTGTCTTAAAAAAAAATACGGAGTCAGTGATCAATTTGGACATCTTAGGCCAAATCCCCAATTTGGGAATGTAGTCAAAAGAACAAAACTCTATCCCAAGGAGAAAAATGGATGAGAGCCAAGCACATTTGAGGATGGACTGAGAGCAGAGGCACTAATTCTGCGTGCTCCACTCTTGCCCTCCCCGGGATACGTTTCTTAATGCACTGATTATAGCCTTCTAGCGGCCGCTGGCAGTGGCTCAAAATCTTCAGAGAAGGGAGTGTGGGGAGACTGTGTCCCAGCAGGCTTGGGGGTGATTAGCACGAGTCACAAATAAGGAAGGGGAAGGAGGGGGCTATGATGCAGGTTCAGCATTCTTAGGAGATCTGATGCTGGAACCCCCAGGGCAAAAATAATCAATGACCCAGGAAACTGACACCAGCTGACAGCCTGAGGGCTTTTGCAGGGAAGAGAAAGTCTGAAGTAACTTTTCCAAATTGCATGGCTGGTCTCCTGGAATGCCCAATACTGTATAGACTATGGCCGGGACCCCTGACATTCTGGCACTTTCTTTTACGTGGATACACCATTTTTTCTCTTCCTCCATGGGGCGAAGGGCTGGGTCCCAAGTTCCGTCCATCCTCCACTGGTTTTTGATGTTTCTCTACTTTAGAAAACAAGCCGGTGTCTGTATTGTCAAACATGCTCTCTGCTGTTGCCGCAAGGCTCTGTGGGGGAGAGTCCGTTGTCTCTGTGTAAGCCTCTGTTCTGTGTCTATACGCCCCGCCAAGTTCATAAAAAGGAACGGGACTGCCTGTCCCCAGGAACCAGGCAGCAAGCTTTGAGGCCACAGGGAATCACAGGGTCAGGATCCATCGCGTCAACCAACACGTTCAACTGGATCCCCAGACTGTCATTTCTGGAGCTTAGAATGTTCCGCCACACTATCACAGAGCTGGGGGCCCCGCAGGTTCCTTAAGTTTCAAGAGCAATTAGCCAACTTTGGAAGACTTCAGCTTTCTTCTTGAAACTTTTCTAAATGTTTCCCCAATCCCACCCTGGACAGAACTGGAGTTTAAACTGAAACATGTCCCGGGGTTGGGAGTGCCGTGTATCTTTTCTTCTCCCCCCCAAAGCTGCCCAACTCTTTCTCCCTAGTCTTCAGATCCTTGGAAAGCAAGTTCGATAAAAGTAAATGTGGGACCTGGTCTCAGATAGATCTAGCAACACCACCACCTGCTGCTGGCTCTGGGAGTTTGGAAACCTGGAACTGGGGTTTGCATGGAAAGCAGATGAAAACACCTTTTATCATTCTTATTACTTAGAAGAACCTAGATCGCAGCGAGCATCCATTCCCTTCACGATGCAGCCTCCCTATTTGATAGTTCAAATTCACTAACAGTTGTTACACACACAATTCCAGGCTTGTGGGGTAACCTATAGACGGCTCTAAGTATTGCAACTCCCTCCTTACAGAAACAACTCCAAGTGCCTATAATCTGTGAAAACAACCTAATGGTCACACTGCAATTTGCCTAAAGCAATATTTGTTCAGTTGCAATGATGTCACTGGAAAAGGGCTTGTCAGCTTTTCATTCTTGCCTTTAAATATTCTGAGCGAGATGGTGCTGGGCTCAGAACTCTCTCTGCAGCTTAAATCAGCAAAAGCAAAGCTTATCTAGCAGCCAAAAAAAAAAAAAAAAAAAAAAAGTTCTTACAGAGAGAAGAAAAGAAAGAGAGAAAAAAAAGTCAACAGCACTTAAAAAACCCAATGTCTTTCCCCAGCACATTTACCACAGAGTTTTGATCCTCCGGGGCTTGATTTTAAGGGCCGCGGTCGGCTTGCCAAATAGGCATATCTTGGCTTCCTTCGCCAGGCAGGAACACTGCCTTGATATTAAATATTCAAAGCAAAGAACCTCTGACCTCAGTTAACAATGACATTCTCTGTAAGTAAACCAGAAACCCAACTCAGCTTCTGCCTTGCCAGTGTTCTCTGCCATGTACTAGTCTATGCACAACCAAGGCGACTCCATTTACCACGATTATATTGCAAAAGCCCCTGCACCAGGGGACCAGACAGGGTCTATGCAGAGCTCGGACTTGGCAGAACCCTGGAGAAGGGGTGAGGTATGGGGGACTCAGAAAGGCTTCCTGGGGCTGGGCTGGGCTGGGGAGCAGACCTCCAGCCTTGCCAGAGGAAGACCCAGGGCCGTGGCAGCTGCAAGGGCATTTGGCCCTTTAAGTGAGTGTAGTGCTAATAGGAGCATGTGTTCCTATAGCCATACCCAGCCTAAAAAGTTCTTTTATTTGGGGGCCACATCTGCCTCTTTAGAACTACGATCCTTTGCGGGAGTCTGGGTCTGAGAAAACTGTTATCATTTACTGGGGCGGGGGCGGGGGGGGGCGATTCGTGTGTGTGTGTGTGTGTGTGTGTGTGTGTGTGTGTGTGAGAGAGAGAGAGAGAGAGAGTGTGTCACCGGATGGGGGTGGTGTCTGTCACCTTTTAGCAGCAAAGCTATGTCCTGAGGGTCCTCCCTCTGTTTGGTAAGCTCCCCGTTTCTTTCTGCATCTCCACCAGAACTCTGTCCCCAGAGCCGCTCCCTGCTGCTGGCAAGGACTTCAGGCCCTGTGTCCCTGGGCTAATCTCCTTACATGGGCACCTGGGAGGCTGGCTGCGGCGCACCCTTGCTATGTGGGTGGCACAGTGCATCCCCCTCGACCACAACACGTGTATCTTCCAGAGCTGGGCGCGGCAACGGGCCGGGCTTTAAGGAGCCCGCAGTCAAACAGCCTCTGACAAGGTTGGGTCGCCGATGTGGGGGTCAACAGCAGGGCGAGAAACTCTAAACACAGTCCGCGTCCTGGGGGGTGGGGGGCTCCCCAGCCGCCACCCCACACGCAACCACTTCTATTGCCAAGGGCTCCCCCCAGGCGACAAAACTAATTAAGAGTGTGTCTCAACTTGAATCCAATCCCTCCGTGCCCGTCGCCCCCAGCCCGGGGCTCACCTGGGCGCGGGGATGCCCGGCGAGGGAGGGCGCTCTTACCGGAGAAGTCGGTGAGCGCGGCGATCTCTTTGGAGCAGACCAGGACGGTGCAGTAGAAGAGGCGCAGGAGCTGCCCCGGCGGCTCCACCTGCCTGCGGAGGCCGGGATGCTGCGCGGGCTGGGGCGCGGGCGGCGGGCGCGCGTGTCCCGGCAGGAGCATGGTGCGCGGCGCGGCGGGGCGCGGGATGGCGGAGAGGAGGGCGCCGTCACATGGCTCCGAGCCCCCCGCCGCTCCGGGCCGGGGCCGTCTGAGCCTCCTGCTCGCCGCAGCCCAGCCCGGGATCCCCGGGAAAGGGGAGGGGGCGGAGAACTGGGGCGGGGCGAGGAGCCCCAAAAGGATCCGCGTAGTTTCCCCGGGAGGAAATCTGCGCTGCCGCCGCGCGGGAGGAAGCGAGGGGGGCGGTGGGGACCGCGTTGGACTTTGCCCACGGGGAGGCGGCCGAGGGCCCCCCGACAGATCGAGGGTCTGCGCAACCCGAGCACCTAGCACCCCGGGTCCCGGGCGGGGAGGCGGCCCGGCCTGCCCTGGCTGGGTGCCA
This sequence comes from Muscardinus avellanarius, assembly GCF_963383645.1. NCBI lineage: Eukaryota > Metazoa > Chordata > Mammalia > Rodentia > Gliridae > Muscardinus > Muscardinus avellanarius. The sequence continues at coordinate 12,760,749 of NC_137790.1, forward strand.
GCCTCGCCCGGCCCGCGGCGCGGCCGCCGGTGCCCGTGACGCACTTTGCAGCCGGGTCGCCCCCGCCGGGCGGAGCGGGCACCGCGGGGCAGCCGGGTCCCGGCGGCGTGGGGGGGGGGTCAGCGCACAGCCGCCCCCGCGACCCGCCGCCCTCCGCGCGCAGCCCCCGAGCGCGCAGTGGCCCCCACTCCACCGAGCCCCAGTAACTTGGCTCCGTTCTTGGGGCGAGGTGGAGAGGGGGTCTGCGCCCCGGCCGGAGCGCGCGCTGTGGGCAGCCATCGGGGATCTTATCCCACGCCGGAATAAAGAGCCGCTGAGCGCTCATAATCGGGCTTTGTTTTAAAATGGGCCACAGCATCTTTACGAACGTCTTGATTACGCTCGGTGTGACCCACGTTGGGAAGCGCAGCCCGTAGGCTTAGAGCTTGGAAAAACCCAAGACTGGGGCGCGGGAGCCGGTGGCTGCGCGCCGGGTGCGGGGTCCCGGTCCCGAGACCCCTGCTCTAGGGGCGCGGCGCCGGCGGGAGGGAGGAGGCCCCGCCCCGTCGGCAGGCGCTGGGCACAGAGTGTTCCCGATCACCGCCCGAGGCCCTGCCAAGTTCACCGCGCGCCTGACGCGGAAACGTAGATAATGAGACCCAAGGGCGGGGCCGGGCGCGCCGCCCTCCCCGGCCCCAGACAGCTGCAGGGAGGGAGGCCCCGAGACAGAAAACTCGGCGCACCGATCTTCCTGCGGCGCCCTCGCAGAGGCGAGAGGGGGCACCAGGACCCCGCAGCGGAGGACCACTGAATTCCCCGGGGTGCTCCCCCACGGTGCTCCCTTCTTCCCTGAGGACCCAGTGGCAGATGCAAATAACATAAGGTATTTCGAAACAGGAGCTTGTCAAAGGCAAACGTTTACAAATATATACATTGAAATGTAATCCCAGCGATTCCACAGGCTGGGTTAGGAGGATATTCAGTTTGAGGCCAGCATGGGCAATTTATCAAGACCGTCCTGTCTCAGGATAAAACTTTTTTTTTTTTTTTTTTTGCAAGACTGAGGATGAAACCCAGGGGCATTATACCTCCAAGCAACACCTTCAGCCCTATTTTCTTTCTTTCTCTCTTTCTTTTTTTTTTCTTCTTTTTTTTTCCCCTTTTTTTGGTGGTACTGCGGTTCCTGGAAGCCCTTCTACCTCCAGACTGCACTCCCAGACCTATTTTTACATTTTTATTTAGAAACAGGGTCTCCTAAAGCCAGTGCACGCGGCTGGCTTCTAACCTGCTCGATCCTCCTGTCTCTGCCTCCCAAGTGTGGGGATTACAAGCGTGCGCCACCATGCCCGGCTTATTCTTTATTTCGAAACAGGATCTCAGTAAGTTGATGAGGGCCTCTCACTAAGTAGCTGAGGCTGTCTGCGAACCCGTGATCCTCCTGCCTCAGCTTCCCAAGTACTGTGATTACAATCGTGCGCTGCCACGCTTGGCTAGGATAAAACAATTTTAAAAGGTTGGGGGTGTGGCTCAGCGGTAGAGGGTTCAATCCCCAGTGCCACCCCTCACATACATAAATAAAACTCAAGAAGTTTCAATAATCGTGGATTTTTTTTTTTCTGCAATACTGGGAATTGAACCCAGGGGCATTCTACCTCCGAGCTACACCCCCAGGCCTATTTTTCAATTCTTTATTTTGAAACAGGGTCTTACTGAGCTGCAAAGGGCCTCACTAAGTAGCTGAGTCTGGCCGAGAACTGTGATCCTCCTGTCTCAGCCTCCCAAATGCTGGGATTACAAGCGTGAGCCACCACACCTGGCTTAATCATGGATATTAACACACTTCGTAGGCTGGAGAAACTAAGGGTGAGAGGACCATTAAGGACGCTCCACATACAGGAGACACTCATAACGCTTAGCTCAAAGCTCACAGGCTCCCGTGTGTACTTTCTATTCTGTCCATTCATTCATCCAGTTTAGATATGAATTGGGTACCAGCACCTGCCCGGTTCTGCTCTCGGGCTTGGGCATCCTGGCATGGGGAAAGAATCATGCTCCCTGGGTGTCAGGGGCTGGCAGCACCTTCACTGGTTCTACATGCCCTCCAGATGCCAGCGTGGGCGTCGTTACTGAGACCGCATCCCCAGCCATCCCTATCTGTGACGTCCACAGACTTGTGAGAAGGGAATACGATGACGTGGGCCATTGCATTAAACAGAACAGTCGGTGTCTGTCATTGTTACAGCATGAGAGACCCAGGCTTGAATGGTTAATGCCAAGTGAACAGATGCAGGAAAGAGAAGCGGCCACGGCAGCATCCCAGAGATGCAGGAGGGAGATAGATAGACATCCGGGGAAATTCTAAGGCAAGACGGATGGAAAAGATGGGAAGACCCAGCCAAGCAGGAGCCGGCAGAAGCTGGGTGTTTGGGGAGGGTGGACATTTTAGAAAAAGGGATCCGTATGTTGAAAGTGGAAACAGACATGGCTCTGTAGAAGGACTGAGAGAAATCTAGGGTGATTGGAGCAGAGGAAAAGACAGGGTAGGGTGGGGTGGAGAGTCAGGTAGGCTGGATGGAGCTCAGGACTTTGGAGGTCTGGGTGAGCTCCTCCATCTTTCCCTGAAGTTATGGCTTAATGAGTATCTTTATCTGAAGCTAGCGACACATTGTACACAGAGGACTGATGGGATTGCACATGTGTTGGTAAAAAGATTCTTTGTTTTTTGGCACAGTGACATCAGAATCATTAATTGTTTTAAATAATTAAAAAGCTTCTAGAAAAAAATTTAAAAGGTTACTGTGGTTACATCTGGAGGTTTAGCTCAGTGGTAGAGCTAAAGTCCCTGGGTTCAACCCCCCAGTACTGTCAAATAAATAGATAAGATTACCGTGGCTAGCCAGGCCTGGTGGTGCACACCTGTATTTCTAGTACTGAGGTGATGGAGACAGGAAGATTGAAGGTTTGAGGCCAACATCAGGAACTTCGTGAGACCCTGTTTCAAAATAAAAATAAATAAATAAAAAGCTGGATGTGGTGGCACATGCTTATAATCCCTGCATTTGGGAAGCTGAGACAGGAGGATAGTGATTCAAGGGCAGCCTCAGCTACTTGCTGGGGCCCTTTGCAACTCAGTGAGACCCTGCTTCAAAATAAGGAATAAAAAATAGGGCTGGGGGACCTTTAAGGACTTCCGGGAAGATGGCATCCGAGAAAAGCAGGGCTTAAAAGCCCCGCTAACAACCAATCTCCATTACCACAAAATCAGCGCCTTTCATAGCCAGAAAACACCATCACCAGAGAAACAAAAAAATCACCAGGCTCCAGAGAGAAAGCAGACTGAGAACAGAGCTCAGAGCCACAGAGGAGATACACCGGCCTCACGCCCGAGGACGCGGCAGCAGCGCCATACTGCCGGCGGCAGCGGCGAATTCACTGGACGGCTACAGCAAGCCGAGGTGAGCCGCTGTGGAACAGCCAGGCGGGATTTTTCAGCGCAGGGAACATCGAAAGCTCCCAGTGGCTGAGCTCAGCACACTCTGCAGGGACTCAGAGTGGAACTCAAAACCAAGAAGAAATAAGCCAGCCTCACGGCCGAGGGCATAGCAGCGGCGCCATATTGCCACCGGCAGCAGCAGCAGCGAATTCACCGAGTCCAGTACAGCTACATCTGCGAACTCAAGAACAGTGAGTCAAATTGCGGGCCACAGAGGAGAAATCCCAGTACTGTACTCCCTGGGACTTGACCCAGTGGGGGAGTGGCAGTGGCAGAGATATCACACCATAGGAGAACGTGCAACCTGGCACCCCCCATAGTTTAAAGCAGCCTCTATCGACTCCCTGGGTCGGAGACTCTGTGATACAACCCAGTAAAGGAGTAGTGGGGTCTGAGATACTACAGACTCGAGATCCAGAGCACCTTAAGTGAAGTCATAGTGACCCAAGGGAAGAACCCAGAGAAGGCACAAACTTCCGAAATCGTGGGAAAGAGGAATAACACTGGAGCAATGAATGCCCACAACCCCACAACATCAGAACCCGATAAAACATAAAATCAGAGATTTCTAGAAGATCAAATCAGGAAAATAACTGTAGAAATAATAGAGGTGCTTCGAAAAGAACTCAGAGAGAGCCAAAAAGAGATAAAGGATGCAATTAATGAAGTAAAGGCCTCAATTCAAAGCACAAACAACCGATTAGAACACATGGAGAACAGAATCTCGCTCTTAGAAGATGATCATTCCAAAAATGAATGCATAGTTTCTAATCTAGAAAAAAATATCCAACAGCAGGAATCTGACATTGAAGAAATATGGGCCCATTTTAAGAAAGCTAACCTAAGAATAATTGGAATAGAGGAGGGAAAAGAAAGTGAAACCAAAGGGATCAACAATCTCTTCAAGGAAGTAATAGCAGAAAATGTTTCAAACATAGAGCAAGAGGTTGATACACAGATCCAGGAAACTTATAGAACTCCCTTTAGACAGGATCGGAGAAGAGGATCCTCACGCCACATAATTGTCAAAATGACCAATGTGGAAGCCAAGCAGAGAATCTTAAAGGCAACAAAAACAAAGGGCCAAGTGACATTCAGAGGCAAACCAATTAGAATCACTCCAGACTTCCCAAAACAAGTCATGAGAGCCAGAAGGGCTTGGAGTAACATATTCCAAACTCTGAAAGAAAACAACTTCCAGCCAAAAATTTCCTACCCAGCAAAACTTTCTATCAAATTAGATGGAGAAATAAGAAGCTTCCATGACAAACAGAAACTGAAGGAATTTATGTCTTCAAAACCAGCGCTAGAGAAAATACTCAAAGAGATTAACTACAAAGAAGAAATAGGTAACACACACCAGAACCAGAGAAACAAGATTTTCCATCCAACAGACAACTAAGATTGGTTATCTGTGGAGATTCATTATTTATGTTAGTCTTTTACCTATCTCTAAATTGTATTATTTGCCTTTATTGTTGTTAATTTTTAGGATTTCTAGTTGGAATATTAATATACCTTCAGATATAGCATTTGGAAATATTTTATCCCATTCTATTAGTAACTTTTAACTCTGTTTACATTGTCTTTGGATATACAATATTTTTTTATTTTTTAGGGAGTTTGTATACTCTTTTGTTGCCTGTGCCATTGAAATAATATCCAAGAAATCACTGCCAATTTCAGTGTTGTGATGTTTTATGACCCAGATTTTATTCTAAAAGTTTATAGTCTTAAGATTTATATTTAGGTCTTTTATCTATTTTGAGTAAATACTTGTATATGGGATTAGGTAAGGGTCCAATTTTATTCTTTTCCATGTAATTATTATTTTTCAACAGTATTTAGTTAAAAGATTATTATTTCCACCACCAAATGTTCGTGGAAACCTTGTCAAAAATAACTTGACAATATAGGGAAGAATTTAGCTCTAGGCTTTTATTTAACTCCAATGGTTTATATATCTGCCTTTAGAATAGTACTACACTGTTTCAATTATTGTAGCTTTATATGGTTTGAAATCAGAAAATATACATATTCTAGCTTTGTTCTTTTTCAAGATCGTTTTGGGTATCTAGAATCCATATTCCATATTAGGATAGATTTTTTTCTGAAAAATAAATATATAAACATATGATAGTTTCAGCTAAAAAAATAGAAAAAAATATTCTCTGGTAAGAAAGAAAGCAAAAAGAAATATTGAAATGTTATCTTTAAGTCATCAAAAGCTTGGTATCAGACAAATGAAACTGTTATGTGAGATTATCATTTTTAATTTTTGATAAATTGCTATAATACTAGATGTCAACCACTAAGCCAAGCATGGGAAGGAGGGATGGGGAGAGAATGGGGTGGGGATCGGGTGGGGGCTGACTGGGTGATGTGTGCATGTATGTCTACAAAAGCTTGTATCCCACTATGATGTATGAATACAGTGCACCAATAAAAAAAAAAAGAAAGAAAAAAAATACGACCTTTAAGAGAAAATAATCTCATTAAGATTAAATGTATAAAAATTTATACTCAAAATGATGTTCTCGTCATTTTAAGTACTATTGATTTAATAAAATATTGAAAAAAATAAAAAAATAGGGCTGGGGCTGTAGCTTGGAGGCAGAATGCTTCTGGGTTCCATCCCCAGTACCATAATCAATCAATCAATCAATCAGTCAATAAATAAATAAAATGGGGCTGCAGGGTATGGCTCAGGGGTCCAGTGTTCCTGGGTTCAATCTCAAGTCCCCCCAAAAAGAAAATAAAAAATATTGCTATGGCTGCTGGAGATGTCAGAGAAGGGTCCAGGGAGTATATACCCTGAAGAACCTAAAGCAGGAACACATCCCTACACTGTACACCAACATTCATTGCAGATTATTCACGTTAGCCAAAAGTTAGAAGCAACCCAAAGCCGGGCGTGGTGGCACACACTTGTAATCCTCGCGCTTGGGAGGCTGAGACAGGAGGATCGCACAGGTTCGAAGCCAGCCTCAGCTACTTAGTGAGGCTCTCAGCAACTTAGCAAGACCCTGTTTCCAAATAAAGTATAAAATAGGTCTGGGAGTGTAGCCCGGAGGTAGAAAGCCCCTGGGTTCCATTCCCAGTACCACAAAAAAAAAAAAAAAAAAAAAAAGAAGTAACCTAAGTGTCCATCAACAAATGAATGAGTCAACAGGACATGAAATGGTATTCATCTATAAAAGGGAGTTCTGATACATGCTATGGCCTGCAGGCACCTTGAAGATGTTATGTTAAAAAAAAAAAAAAACAGACATAGGGCTGGGCGTGGTGGCGCATGCTTGTAATCCCCGCGCTTGGGAGGCAGAGACAGGAGGATCGCGCAGGTTCGAAGCCAGCCGCGCGCGCTGGCTTAGGAGACCCTGTTTCCAAATAAAAATGTAAAAATAGGTCTGGGAGTGTAGCCCGGAGATAGAAGGGCTTCTAGGAACACCAGTACCACCAAAAAACAAAACAAAACAAAACAAAAAAAAAAACAAAAAAAAAAAACAACAAAACAGACATAAAAGGACAGTGCATGAGACCACTTATAGGAAACACTTAGAATAGGCAGGTTTATAGAGACAACATGTAAAATAGAAGTTACAAGGAGCTAGAGTGAGGGACAGAGAGTTATTACCTAATGAGAACTGAGTTTTTATGCGGGGTGATTAAAAATAGTTTTGGAAATAGATTGTGTGATGCTTGCACATTGAAAATGGAATTATGGCCACTGAGTTATATAATTAAGATGGTTAAATGACAAATTTATGCTATGTAAATCAATCATAACTCTAAAAAATAATGTAATAACAAAAAAAATTGAAATTTGACAGTTTGTTTTTGTGGTACCGGGGATTGAACCCAGGGCCATTCTACCTCTGACTAACCATTCCCAGCCGTTTTTATTTTGAAACTCACTAAGTTGCTGCGGGCCTCACTAAGCTGTTGAGGCTGGCCACAGACCTGCAATCCTTGGTCTCAGTCTTCTAAGCACTGGGATTACAGGTGTGTACCACCACACCTGGCTGAATTGGACTGTTAAATTGGGTAGGTTGTTGTCATGCGAAATATTTTTTTAATTTATTTTTATTGGTGCATTGTAATCATACATCACATTGGAATACAAGACTTGAGAGGATATACAAGCACACATCATCCAATTAGCCCTCATCCAGCCCCCATCTCATTCCCTCACCCTCCCTCCATCCCATGCTTGTTTGGTGATTAACTTTGATACATTTGTTTATGTACCTCCTGCTTTTTAAAGAGGCTCCATCCTCCCCTATTCCATACCCTCTGATTGGTCACCTTAATTGCTTCACTATAGAGCCCTTTCTATAGCTCGACCACTTCCTGTTGCCCCTTTCCTCCTAGTTATTGCTGGTTAGGGGAAGCATCTGGTTTTAATTTCCTGCAATATTTCTCTGTGCATGCCGCGTTGCAAGTAGCGATCCCACTCTTGACAACCCCAGTTGTGGCCTGGCTACCCGGTGGACTGATCCAGACCTCGCTGGCTCAAGCAGCGGCCTTGCCTCATGGGAGGCCCCTGTTCTGGCCTCGCTGGCCCCGAAACTGGCCCAACCCTTCGGCTGGCTCCGATCCCAGCCCTGGAGGCTCCAGCACTGGCCTTCCTCATGGCAGGCTCCGATGTTAGCCAATGGCCCCAGCATTGGCCTAACCCCTCGGCAGGCTCCGATCCCGGCCTCGGAGGCCTCAATAGCGGCCTTGCCTCACGGAAGGCTCCGATGCCAGCTGCTGACCCCGGCACCGGCCTAACCCCTCAGCAGGCTCTGATCTCGGCCTCGGAGGCCCCAGCACTGGCCTTGCCTCACAGCAGGCTCCGATCCCGGTCTCGCTGGCCCTGGCACCGGCCTGACCCCTCAGCAGGCTCTGATCCCGGCCTCAGAGGCACCAGCACCGGCCTTGCCTCACGGCAGGCTCCGATCACGACCTTGCTGGTCCGGGCACCAGCCTAATCCCTCAGCAGGTTCCGATCCCGGCCTCGGAGGCCCCAGCACCGGCCTTGCATCACGGCAGGCTCCGACCCCAGCTTTGCTGAGTCCGTCGCCAGCCTCACCCCTTGGCAGGCTCTAATCCGAGCACCCTCTTCGCCCAACTATTTGTCCCACGTTCTCATGGGTGCGTGGTGGTAGCATTCTGCCTCTGGGGTCATTATTTCAAAGGTTCCAGGTGTAATGCATCAGATCTCTGCCTCCCCTGAGTACTGGCCACTGCCATTGCCACTGCCTCCACCATTTCAAATTTTTCCCAAGCTCTTTTTCCACTCTGAATGTTGTCCAGTCTTCCTAAGCATGCGTGATGGTAGCATTCAACCTTTGTTGTAATTTCTCCAAAATAAAAAATAAAAAAAAATAAGGTTGGTAGGCTCCGATTTCTGCTTCTCCTGAATACAAGTCTCCACCGCCAACACGGAGACTGCTTTCAGCACCACCTTTCTCCTTGGTCTCCACTAAAGTCTCTCTCCTTACAGGTGATGTCCAAGATTCTTAACAATGTAGAGAAGAAGCAGTCCTCCTTAGCAGGGAATTTTTCCAATAATTCCAGTTCATTTGGAAAAGTTTTGTCTGCATCTCCAGTATCCTGGCATCCATCACCTCCTTGACCCCTCTCCGATATTTTCCTTTTTTCTTTTACTTTTCCTTTTTTACAGGGTCCTCCGGGTGGAAAGGGTTTCGCCTAGGGGTGCCCCACCAATGCCTGCCCATCCGCCCAGGGTCGGGGCCAGGGGCCCAAACCACAGGGTCCTTCCGGGTGGAGAGGGGGTCGCTTAGGGGTGCCCCGCCAGCGCCTGCCCACCCGCCCAGGGTCGGGGCCAGGGGCCCGGACCCCAAAATATTTTTTTAAGCTGTGAAAAAAATCAAATAAGAACCAAGTGGGTCTGGAGAGCTGGTCAGGAGAGGAGAGTGATCCGCAGAGCAGGGCTGAGCTTTGCGTTGGCTGCAGACCCCAGGAAAGGGGCCGGGTTGTACGATGTCCAGGAAGCCAGGTAGCAGAGCAGAGCCGGGAGGGCGTGGCCTGCGAGCGGCCCCAAGGCTGGCTCCCTGGCTGCCCTCCGCATCGCACTTCTGCCCATGACTGTTAAATTGGAAGATCTGAGCCCTAACCGGTTCCTTTTAATACTATTTTAATCTTACCAGAAAATGAAAAAAAAAAAAAAACCTCCATCCATCTTCCTCGCCACCTCCCACACTTCTAAGTACCTTTGTCCCCCAAACAAACAGAAACTCCACTCCCTGCCCTGTTTCCAGCTCTCTAAATATTGTACAATCAAACACCCCAAATCCAAGGCTCTGTAAAAATTCAAGGGAAGGTGGGGAAGGGCGTGCATGCTTCAAAGACGGTGGGGGCTTGCGAAATCCATCTGGGCCATAGAGGCGAATGTTCTTTTCCACCGAGGCAGTTTCTCCCAAGCCATTTCTTCTCTGATGAAATTTGAAAAATAATTTAAAAAACAGTAGTAAGACCATTGGATTATTTAACACAATTATGGGAACTGGTATTAAAGTGAATTTAGTCTGAATGAAACGTTCCCCAAATATGTAGACTCTTCCCACACCCTTTTTTTTTTTTTTTTTTGTGGTACTGGGGGTGGAACCCAGAGGCTTTCTACTTCTGGGCTATACTCCCAGACCTTTTTTTTTTAAAAAATATTTTATTTGGAAACAGGGTCTCACTAAGTTGCTGAAAGCCTCACTAAGTAGCTGAGGCTGGCTTCGAACCTGTGCAATTCTGTCTCAGCCTCCCAAGCGCGGGGATTACAAGCATGAGCCACCACGCCCGGCCCACAAACCCTTTAAGGTAGGTGCTGACTAGGAAATGGCATGATTTACTGATTCCTTACAAAATAAAAATGCAGGGCCCCCTTTTAAAATTATTCTCAATTCCATCCACCCGGTCCACCAGGTAAGATGTTTGGCTTCCAACACAGATGAGGTATAGCCATTCTGAGAAGACAGAGCCACCACTTGTCAGCCTCAAAGAAACCAACCTTTTATCTTAGGAGCAGGAGGCCAAATGTTGTCCAGAGCTAAAAAAAAATAAAAGTAAAAATAAAATAAAAGGCTCATTTTTAGAAAGCAACAAATGGTGGTTTATAGAGCCGACGCCATGGAGCCACACCAATAGTGAGGAGACTGCCTGGTGAGGACTGCAGAAGCCGGGCTGCACTAGGAAAATTATGTGGGAGAGTGTTTTGTCCAAAAACCTACTGAAGTGCTGGGCATGGTAGCACACACTTGTAATCCCAGCATTTTGGAGGCTGAGAGAGGAGGATCACAGTTCAAGGACAGCCTCAGCTACTTAGTGAGGCCCTTTGCAACTCAGTGAGACCCAGTTTCAAAATGAAGAATAAAAAATAGGGCTGGAGCATGGCTAGGAGGTAGAATGCTCCTGAGTTCCATCCCCAAACCCGCAAAAACAAAAAACAAACAACAACAAAAAACCTACTGAAGGGAGACTTTAAAAATATATATGCATATCAGGTGTAGGGGTACATGCCTGTAATCCCAGTACTTGGGAGGCTGAGACAAGAGGATAGCAGGTTCGAGGCCATCCTCAGCTACTTTAGTGAGACCTTGTTTCAAAATAAAAATAAAACAGGAGTGGGGGTGTAGCTTGGAGGTAGAACGCCCTTGGGGTCAATCCCCAGAGCTAACCAATCAACCAGCCAACAAACAAATATCAACTGAGGTCTGTACCTACAGCCCAGCCAAGGCCAAAGGCATAGAATCCACTAATTCTATTGATATTCAAATGACAGTACCAGAGACTCAGGTCAGGTCCTAGCTCTGCCCCTGAGAGTCACCCTCAGAGACATCTGATATCTCTGTCTCTCTGTCTGTCTCCCATTTTACATTTGCAAAAATGAAAAGCCCATTTTGCTTCTTAAAAGAAACGTAGGATTTTAGCCAAAGTGGATTACATTCGGACCAATTCCTTGACATTTCTTAATGTTTTCTCAAGTATGTCTTCTTTGCATTAATTTTTGTACATGCTACCCATTTACTGACATGTGATCCCTATTTTCTTTTTTGTAAAAGAAGACTGCGCTGGGGCTTGTGGGGCATAGTGAATGACTGGGTTCTGATTCATGGGGAATTTTCAGTGTGGGAATTCGCAGTTATTCAAAGTAGTAAACTCCCTTTCTGGAGGTGGGGGGGGCACCGCATCCTGGTGGGAGCAGACACCCCTCTCCTGTTTCCTGGCCAAGGCTGGAAGGTGCTTGATTCCAAAGGAATTCCCTGAGGATGCTGCCCGTGACCTGATGACTTTAGGAAGAATGCTTTGGTCTCCAGATGCCCCTCTCTGCCCTCCTGGAGTTTTCTCCTCCCGTCCACTCAGGGGTCCAGTATTCCTTCTTCCCAATCCTCTGCTGTCAGAAAGGAAAGGGCTAAGCCGGGTGTGGTGGTACACACTTGTAATCCCAGCATTCCGGACTCTGAGACTGGAGGATCACGGTTCAAGGACAGCCTCAGCTACTTAGCGAGGCCCTGTGCAACTCAGGGAGACCCTGTTTCAAAATAAAGAATAAAAAATAGGGCTGGGGGTGTAGCACATGGGAAGGGAGCAGTACTGGTTCTAGGCAACCAGGCCAGCTGACGTAGTATAGGGTGTGATTCAGGATGCAGACTCTGTGGTTGGTGTCCAAAGTTCCAACTCTGCCCAAACTGGGACTTGTGGGTTGCGGTGGAATTCCAAGCTAAAACAGCGAGTCAGAGTGGAAGCTGCATCTGTGGTAGAGGGATGGCAAATGCAATCATCTTACACTCACGACGGACAGGGCATATTATTGTTTATTGAGCATAAGCTATTCGGTTTTCATTTGAGCCCCTAGGAGCCGGGAGCCGTGGCGCGTGCCTGTAATCCCAGTCCTTGGGAGGCAGAGACTGGAGGATTGCCAGTTTGAAGTCAGCTGCAGCAACTGAGTGAGAATCTGTTTCAAAATAAAAAACAGAAAGCCGGGCGTGGTGGCGCACAATTGCAATTCCAGCATTTGGGAGGCTGAGACAGGAGGATCGCGGTTCGCGGACAGCCTCAGCTACTTAGTGAGGCCCTCTGCAACTCAGTGAGACCCTGTTTCAAAATAAAGAATAAAAAATTGGTCAGGGGGTGTAGCTCGGAGGGCAAATGCCCCTGGGTTCCATCCCCAGACCTGCAAACCCCCCCCCCCAAAAAAAAAACCACAAAAAACAACCAGAAAGGGCTGGGGGTGTAGCTCAGGGGCAAAGTGTCTGGGGTGCAATCCTCAGGTCCACAAAAATGGACCTTTAGAAATGACTGCCACCAAGCAAAGCAGCTCCTAATGGGTTGTTCTCGATGACGGCGGCCTGGCCCCTACAGGACATGGGGAAGGGCTCCTCCATGGAATTTCATTTTCCTCTTCCTGTGAACTGGCTGCAACCTGTCCCGTCTCTGGCTTATGAATACCCCCTCCCTCCCCACTCTCGCCCACTCTGTCAGCCTCCTCAGGCCTGTCTCCTGCCTGGCCATCCTCCCCTGTCCCTGTCCCCAGCCCTCTGTCAAGTACACGAGATTTTAGGACCTGGATTTCTTCTGAGATGCCAAGTTGAATCTGACTTTAGCTCTTAAGTACCCAAAGGCCTGAAAAAGAAACATTTGTATATATAAGATAGGTATTTAGCCTTTTTTTAAAAAAGAAAATAGCTTTTTTTTCCTTATAATATTGGAAATTGAACCCAGGGGCATTTTACCTCTGAGCTACATTCCCAGGCCCATTTTTATTTTATTTTATTTTATTTTATTTTATTTTATTTTATTTTATTTTATTTTATTTTTGCAGGTCTGAGGATGGAACCCAGGCACATTTGACCTCCGAGCTACAACCCTTACCCTATTTTTTATTCTTTATTTTGAGACAGAGTCTCACTAAGTTGCAGAGGGACTTACTAAGTAGCTGAGGCTGTCTGGGAACCGTGATTCTCCAGTCTCAGCCTCCCTAATGCTGGGATTACAAGTATGCGCTACAACGCCTAGCTTCTATTTTTATTTTTTATTTTATGTTTAAAGGGTTTTTTTTGGGGGGGGGTGTCTTAGCTTATTTTTTTAAAGGTTTTTTTTTTTTTTTTTTTGGTCTTTTTGGAACCGGGGATCAAACCCAGAGTGCCATACCTGCAAAGCAGCCGTTTTGCCACTGAGCTACATCCCAGCCCTTTTAGTTTTATTTTGAAATGGGGTATTTCTAGGTTGATGAGAGTTTCACTACTTGCTGAGGTTGTCCTCAAACCTGCGATCCTCCTGCCTCAGCCTCCCAACTACTGGGATTACAGATGTGTGCTACCACGCCTGGCTGAAAATTAGTTTTTATGGTAGTAAAATACATACAACATAAAATTTACCATCTTAGCCATTTTTATTATAATTATCGGCATATTTTAATTGTACAAATTAATGGGATCCATTTTGGTGTTCCCACACATGCATACATGTCCGTTCCTGTTCCCCCTTCCCCCAGCACCCTTCCCAGTCCTTAATAATCTCCTACTTTGATGTCATCTTTGCTTGTTTCTACGTATGAGAGAAGACCTGTGATATTGATCTTCCTGTGCCTGGCTTACTTTGCTTAACACGAAACTCAACTCGCGTTTATTGTGGCACTATTCACAATAACTAAGAGAGGGAATCAGCCTCGGGGCCCATCAACAGGTGAATGGATGAAGAATCGTGGTTCATATACACAATGGAGTGTATACTCAGCCATAAAGAAGAATAAAATAAAATTGGCAGGAAAATGGCTAAGCATTGTTAATGTGCAGGTCAGTGATAAGTCAGGTCCCTCCCCTCCCCCACGTGATCTTGCGGCCGGGAGAGGAGATGGAACTCTGGAAGAGGAGATATCTCAAGACTCCAGGTGCCACTAGACACACTTGAGATCGCGAGGCTACAGATGTCGCAGAGAATCGGCATTCCCACACTTAGTCCCACCCCCCAAAATACCGGCTTACAAGCAGGACTACTTCCGTCTCGCCATGTGGGCAACTCAGTGGGCCAATCCGGACTACGCAGGGGTCCAGATGGACTCTCCAGGCAGATGGCTCATCGGTCGCTTCCCCCAACCCGCTGACCTCGCCCTGAACCCCGAAGGTGCCGAGTTCTTTCAGATTAAAGCAGATTTTTGTTACCTCAATGTGTGCTTTGCCTCCTTCATGGTCTCCCCAAGCCCCAACACCCCCAGTTTAACCTTTCAGTCAGTAGTATTACAACACCCACCGTGTCATGCGGCTCTCCCCACCAGGTATCCCCAGGCCTTTTTTGATTTTGTAAAACTGAAACTTGCTACCCACTGAGCCACCCCTCACTCCCTCCTCCTAGCCCCAGGTGAGGGCCATTCTACCTGCGGTCTCCTTCCATTTGGTAACTGTAGGGACCTCATCCAAGTGGAATTTGTCCTTTTGTGACTGGCTTGTTCCCCTTAGCATAATGTCCTCAAGATTCATCCACATGGTAGCACGTGTCAGAATTTTACTCTAATAGTAAATGACATTTGTGATAATATTGTATGTACGTACATGTACATACATACTTGTATGTACCACATTAGCCTCTCCTGTGACTTTGTCTCTCCCAGAAGGAAGAGAGGCATCTTCACCTACTGTACTTTCCAATCAGTTTCTCCTTGGTGAACAGAAGTAAAAACTCTTCAGCAAAAGTCTCAGAAGGGTAAAAGAGAAGCCAAGTCCTGTTACCCAGGCAGGTGACTGCCCCTGGAGAAGCTTCCTGCAGACCCTGCACGCCCAACCCAGGAATGCCAGGAGGAACTGCCTGGCGCCCTCTGCAGGCAGAATCTTCATTTATGCCAGAGAATGGTGACAATGACCCAGGAATGAAAAAACAAAGGAGCCAGGTGTGGTGGCGCACACTTGTCATCCCAGCATTTGGGAGGCTGAGACAGGAGGATCCCGGTTCGCAGCCAGCCTCAGCTACTAATTAGTGAGGTCCTCTAAAATTCTGTGAAACCCTGTTTCAAAATTAAGGATAAAAAAAAAAGGGCTGGAGGTGTAGCTTCCCTGGATTCCATCTCCAGTACCACAAAAAAGAGAAAGAAAATAAAAAACAATATTATTTATGTGGTAGATGCTCATAACATAAAATTACCATCTCAAGTGTATATAGTTCAAGAGCGTTAAGTACATTCACAGAGACCTCTACCACTATCCATCTCTGTCCAGAGTCTCCAAACTGCAATTCTATCCCCACTAAACAACAACTCTCTGCCCCCTATCCCCAGTGCCTGGAAACACCATTCTACTTTCTATGCCTATGAATTTAGCCATTTTAGGGACCTCGTAGAAGTGGAATCATGAAGTACTTGTCCTTTTATGATGGTCTTATTTCAACTAGCATGATGCTTTCAAAATTTGTCCATGGTGTAGTGTATGTCAGAATGCCCTTCCTTTTTAAGGCTGAAAGATAATATATGCATAGGCTGAAAAGTAGTGTATATACAGCACAGTTTGTTTATCCATCAGCCGCCATTGGTCACTTGGATTCTTCCACCTTTCAGCTATTGTGAATAATGCTCTAATTGACTGGGTGCACAAAACATTAGAAATTGTACACAATTCATCTTATAGGACAACTTGAACCTATCAAAATGAAAGGTATTCAAAGCCCATACAAGGGGAATTCAGAAGCAACAAAAGTGAGCTCCCATTAAGGGTACAGGACAGATGTTCCTAAACTTTTTCAGTCCTCAAGACTGTCTCAGTGACTTAACAATTCTTCATGCAAACAAGAACCTGACAACAAACTGAACTTTTACATTAATTAAACAACCAGATCCAAGCAACTGATTAAATATATGTCTTCTAATAATTACGTAGCAGTTTGAAAAATTCCTGCACATATAAGTTTGAAGACAAAATATTTTAATTTTATTCTTAAATATGCACAACTCCTTGCCAGTTGGGTGTGTGTGCCGATTGGGCATGCCCCTATTTCTCTGGAATCAGACTGGGGGCTGCCGCCCCCTTTTCTGGTTCCATGTTGACTTTTGCTTAATCCTGACCTTTTATCACAGTAACCACTGAAAACCCAGTTTTGCAAAGCTGTGACCTTACTGAATAAAAAGTAGTACAACCGAATAACCAAATGTTGAACCTGGAACTAGTAGTTTTCCTGGTTAGGAATCACTGACTTGCTGGGCGTGATGGTGCACGCTTGTAATCCCCACTCTTGGGAGGTGGAGACAGGAGGATCATGCAGGTTCAAAGCCACCTGTTCTGGCTTAAGAGACACTGTTTTCTTTGTTTTGTTTTGTTTTGTTTTGTTTTGGTGGTACTGGGGTTCCTGGAAGCCCTTCTACCTCCGGGCTACACTCCCAGACCTATTTTTATATTTTTATTTGGAAACAGGGTCTCTTAAGCCAGAGAAAGCGGCTGGCTTTGAACCTGTGCGATCCTCCTGTCTCTGCCTCCCAAGCGCAGGGATTACAAGCGTGTGCCACCACGCCCGGCAAGAGACACTATTTTCAAATAAAAATATAAAACAGGCCTGGGAGTGTAGCCCGGAGGTAGAAGGGTTTCCAGGAACCCCAGAACCACCAAAAAAAAAAAAAAAAAAGAATCACTGACTTCCTCTCAATGTATGCAAATATTCCACGGCAAACTAAGTTTCTTCCAGGGTTCTGGGCACATCAGTGCCTACTTTGGGAATTGGAAATCCAGATAATTTAGTTTCTGCCAAGACTTTACCTTGTCCAACAAGATGCTGCACAAACTATTTTCCAACCAGCCTCATTTTTACCACTCTTCCCCTCCCCTCCATTCCAGATTGCTTTGGTTTAGATATGCTTACCCTGTGTCCTCTCCGATGCTGTGTGATGGAAGGATGGTCTCCAGTGTGTTGATGGGACCCTTAAGAAGCAGAGCCTAATGTGAAGTGACTAGGTCATTGGGGATAGTGATCTAGAAAGGAATTGATGGAGTTCCTCTAAGACCTTGGTTAGTTCATGCATTAGTAAGCTTTCCATTGCTAGGACAAGTATCTGAGATAAATCAACTTATAAAGAGGACAGCTTTTTTGGTGGTTTCAGTCCATGACCAATTGGTCCCATTGCTTTGGGCCTGTGGCAGCACAGAACATCATGGCAGAGGAGGCCCATTCGCTTCATGGCAGGCAAAGAGAGAAAGAGAAAGAGACCAGGGTCTCACAGTCTCCCTCAAGGATACACCCTCAATGCCTAAAACCTACCAGTCGGCTCTACCACTTCAAGGTTTCCATCATCTCCCAAAAGAACCACGGGCTAGGGACCATGCCCTTCACACAAGGGTTTTGGGTGATTATTCCAGATCCAAACTGCAGTCGTTATCTTGAGGCACTGTTAGCAGAGCCGAGCTGGCCCCTCCTCGGGCTCTGGCGTCTTGTCTTACCATGCGAGCTCGCCCTCGCAAACTTATTCTCACCACCACAAACTCAGGGCTTTTGTCTCCTCCCTCTTCCTTCCCCTCTTTGGGTGGGCTCACCCTGACAGAAAACAAATTTGGTGACTGTCAATCAACCAGAGAGGAGGACGGTATGGACAGCCAGAAGTCTGTCTTTTATATGAAGGGTGTTGCCCTGTACAGTCTGAACATAGGGTATATCCCCTCCTCTTAACACTGCTGCAAGAGCTCAGATCTGTTGGGATGACTCTGTCTGACTTGTCTGTGACAGGCATTTCCACAAGTACAATAATCCCATTAAGCCATAGGTCCAGAATCAACACCGTGTGCCTTTTCTACTAGAGATTCTAAAAACCCAGCAGGCCAGAAAGGCCCACATCCTCAATGCTCAAAACATACCTGCTAGCCGGGCATGGTGGTGCACACTTGTAATCCAGTACTTAGGAGTCTGAGACAGGAGGAGTGCAGATTCAAGGCCAGCTGCAGCTACTTGAAGAGCCCCCTTCAGCAACACAGTGAGACCCTTGTTTCAAAATAAGGAATAAAAATAGGGATGAGGGTGTAGCTTGGAGGTAGAACACCCCTGGGTTCAATCCCCAGTACCACAAACAAAACAAAACAAAAACATCTGCTTACAAAACACAAGACAGCATTTCCTCAGACTAGAGAACATGACAGAAAATTTCAGGAATCACTAAATAACTCATCTCAGGAACTAATTTATAATTTATTTAAACACATACTCAAGTATTGATGAGGTGGCATTAAAATGCACTTGCCTATTTTTACTTATTCACTTCCCCTCCCTTTAATTTCAGAGCCTGTACTGAGGCTCACAAGTCAATTAATAACAGCTTACAAAAGCGCACTATTTTCCCCCAGTCAAAGCAGCTTTTCAAACTTTGCATCCTTTGCTGTTCATGACAGCTGCCGGGACTGGGTAAAGCTGGTTCTGCGGTCTCCATTTTAATGGGTGGAACCTAGACCGAGGCCCTGTGCTGCTCACTGCGTTCTTCCGCAGACGGTTCCTTCCTTTGATCCTCCTCTGGCATCCTACTCATAGGAGCGTTCATGCACTCCCACCATGGGGTGGAGGTCAGCCTGCGGGATATCCTACCAGCCAGTCTGGGTCGGGTTATGAGAGAAGCTGGAGGTCAGGGTTAGTTAGGGGCGCCTGCACCGCCCTTGGCCCAGGTCCCCAGGAAGGACGTCCCAGCAATAAGGTGTACAGCCAAGAGGAATCCACCCGGCCAACTCGCAGGGGCTCGCACTGACAAAATATGGAGCCCATGCATGCGAAGCAAGATCTTCAGACGGCACCGCCTGGGCGCCCTGGGATCAAGAGTTGAAAACACTGCACAGCTAAGCGGCGCGGGCTCCCCGGTCCTCGCGGTCTGGAAGGGTTGGAAGTTCTTCCTGCTAAGGGCCCGTGCGGAGGCCGGAGGAGAGCCCCATGAGCCCCAGGAGGCTGCAGCCTCCTGCCCCAAGATAGGTTAACCTCCGCAGGTGCAGAGAAAGCCAGCCTTCCCCTCCAGCCGGCCCCGCCCACAAACAAGCCCCGCCCCAGACCCCGCCCTTCCGCCGGACCCGCCCCAGGCCCCGCCTCTTCCGCCGGCCTCACCTCTTGGGCCCGCCTCTTCCGCCCGCCCCGCCCCTGCCCTGTCGCGTGTGTGTCAGAGCGCTCTCCGCGCGGGTTCCTCGCCAGGTCCCCGCGAGCCGGGCCATCGCGGCCATGGGCGTCTCCAAGAGGAAGGCCTCAGACGGCCAGGACGGCGCGGTTCCCACTGCGGGTGCAGCCAAGCGGGCCCGCGCCGAGGAGCTCACGGGCGTGAGGTTCAAGACCCAGCTCCGGGACCCGCAGGGCGTCGGGCGGGGTGAGTGCGGGGCGCCGGGCCGGGCGGGCGGCGCGCTGGCGGGCGGCTCTGGACGCAGCCTGTCCTTCCTGCATCGTTAGGGACATCGGAGGGTCAGGGCCAGTCAGGAGGCTGAGGCCCCGGTGGTGAGGCGTCCTAGGGGTGCTGGGCTGGGCGGGCTGCACCTTCATGCCCCGGGCTGTCTGCGATCAGAGCGTCCGCCTCGCTGGGTTGCTACAGTTTCACAAGACAACCATCCCTCTGCAAGCTCTAAAACCTCGCTATTTCAGATGCCATTAAAGTGAATGAAGCGACCTCATTCCCACAGCACATGTGTGCTGGGGTCCTACTGAGTCAGGGCAGTTCAGAGAGACAGCTTGCTAGTCCCTGAGCCGTCAGCACCGTTTTCCATGTCTTTGATCCTCTTAACTCTTAACATGTGCAACAAGTTACCAGAAGCCACTAGAGGTTATGAGGAAAAACCTTAATCGGACATGTTGACATGTGGAAACATGGGGATTGTGCTAAAATAAAAGTGACAGTATTTCTTGGGGTTAAAAATAATTTCTAAATCGATGGTCAGCATAGTCTCAACTTCGAATTTTTCTCCTACAGATTTTCTTTGTAAATTTTTGATGCCTGCACTTGTTATTTGGTGCCCAAAAGATGAGAACCAGTTTTGGCACAGAATTATACATTTCACTCGTTTACTCATTCAGTATTTAATAGGGGGTATTATGTATTAGGGTAGCATAGATTCCCAAAATGAGTTAATACCCCTTGGTCGGGGAGGGGAACTGAAAGGAAATGTAGAGACATAAAATAACAAATCTGTCACTGCATTTTTTCTGTTTATGTGCTTAAAAAAGGTAGATTTCCAGGGGATGTTAAGTTTTTTGTTATTTTTTTTCCTGAAAAGGGGGCTAGAAGCCAAGTAAGTTTGGGAATCTTTGGATAAAATAGTAAATAAAAATCTGATACAGGCACTGCTATTGTGGTTCTTAGAGTCATGCAGGAAAAGCAAGTAATACAATTACATGCATATAGTTCCAAGCACATGTCTTCCAAAGGAACTATACATGGTGCCTGACAGTGTCTAATGTGTCTTTGATCTAATATGGGAAATGGAAGAAGGTTCCTCTAAGGAAGTGGCTTTCAAGGGGTTATAAAATGGGACAGGGACAGAAGCCTCAATGGCAGAAGAAAGAAGGGTTTTGGTTATGGAAAAGATACTGTATCCATATTTCAGGGCCCATTCCAGAGAGCACCCATCAGCCTGGTTGTCTGGGTTGACGGGCTGTGGTTCTAAGTAAAATAGATGAAAGACACAGCGAAGCTGAAGTCAGTGGGTGAAAGTGTGAATCCTTTGTGTAAGGCGATTTTAGATTTGCTGCAATCTAGTTTCTGCCTTGGATTCTATCTTTTCCCCTTCTTGCTATACTCTCAACTGCCTGTGATAGAATCTTGCCGGAAGATGAGGGAAGTAGAATTGAAAAATGGATGTTTAGAAGGTTTTATTTTCATGCAGGTACAAGGGAAGATTGTTGGTTGTACTCTACACTGTGGAGGAGGAAAGAGCTTCGGGGGTTAGGTTGGTAAAGGGCACTCGGTTGATCAGTATCAGTATCAGCCTCAGAAGGCGTCTGCTTTGAGCTAGTTCCTGGAAAGTTTTTGCCCCTTACCTCAGTGGTAGCAGAGAAGGCCATATTGTAAATATGCGTATACTAAGAGTTAAACATTTGATCTCTCTATTCCCATTTGCTTCTGGGTTTCCCATCTCTGATCACTTGGACAGTCCTACCTGAACTCTCCTTGTGCCTCCATTGATTGCCTGGCTTTGGTGGTTTTCCCGAGTGACCCTGGAATCTGGTGGCTTTCCTCCGTCTCCATCATTATTCTAGTCCAGGCACTGTCAGTCCCTACTGGGACTGTGGCCAGAGCAGCCTAGGGTTGGTCTCTCTTTTCTGTCTTGCTTCCCTACAGATCATCCTTCTACGTGCAACACTCAGATGGTCTTTAAATTTTCAAATCTGATCATGGACATCCTTGGTGACGTCCCTCTGCTTTAGGATAAAAGTCCCAAATCATTGCCATTAATTCATCTAGAGCTGCCTATTTCTGTGCCTTCATTGCTGGCCCCCTTCCCTGCTGAACCACCTACTAGCCCACCTCCTGGCTTCAGCCACACTCTACCCTCTAGCCCTGGGGCGTTCGCACATGCTTGACCTAGAACACTGTCTCAGCCCTGCTCCCAACTCATTCTTAACAATCATCAGATTCAGCATAACTTCTTTAGAGAAAACCTGCCTAGTCCTCAATGCTAAATCATGTTCCCTGGCTATAACCTTTCATTACACCCTTGACTTTTGCTTCATAGCACCCTCTACAGTTTGTAATACATGTCTGTTGTGGTTGACACTTCATAAGTGTTCATAGGATGATTGTTGGTCTCTGCTACTACATACCATGTGGGTAGAAGCCATTTCCAGTTTGTTGTCCAGCACATCCCAGGTCCCACTGTGATGTCTATGTATGTGGTAGGTGCTTGGTAGATGGTGACTATGGGGATGAGCACTCAGATGGCAAGTATAATCCACCAGCACTTCCCACCCCTATATACAATACGTACCTTGGACTCCAGGGTGCCCCGAGGATTGAGCTCGTATGATCCTCGGCCACGCTGTCAGAACACCACGGCCCTTGCTTATCAGTTACCTAGGCCATCCTGCAGATGCCTAGGGTAGCGCCTGTGCAACCTCGGTGCTCCATAAATGTTTAAGGAAGGAGGGTGGCTGCTGGGCAAGGTGCTGCACCCAGGCATAAAGTGTGGACCAAAAAGACTATGGTGGCGGAGGGCTAAATGCGACCAGCCCCCTACTGCTGCTGAGGACCATCGGGAGCCTTTGCTTTTAGAGGGTTTAGTTTGTGCCAAGTGGGATACTAGATGCTGTACACATAAATTAGCCCCTTTGTGCTTTATACAGATCTATTAGGAAGGTCCTACTCTTGCTCTCATTTTACAGGGAAGATATTCAGAGCTCAGAGTTCAGTGACCCGCTTAGCAGTAGATGGCTGAGCTCGGAGGCATGCCCAGGTGTCTGGCTCAGAGTTTGGGTTCTTACCTGGTATTTTCATAGTGTAAAGTTCTGCTCCTGGGTCCCTAAATCCAACCACATGTGTACAGAGTGTGTGTGCATCAGGACTCAAACCAGAGACACACAGAGCTGTTGTCCAGCAAGAAAGACGTGTTGGTCTGCTCTGCATAGCTAGTGGCTCTCACCTGCAGAACCGCATCCTTTTCTATGCTTCAAGGGGACCTACAGATCCATCTGAACATGGAATGATCATGAAATAGTAACCTCTAGGGAGAGGTTGAAGGAAGTTTGGCCCTCAGAGGTACAGGCCTCAGTCATGGTCACTGGTGTGGGAAAGAAGGGTTCATCCTGCTGCGTGTGGCCCCAAAGCCAAGATAGAGGAACCCCATGGGGAGGCTGGTAGGCTGCCCCACACTTGAGCATTTCTTAAAAGGCCATTGGTATTTTACATTTTATTTCATTGGCAATGACCAAGTGTGTTTTAATAGAAATATTTAGTTTCTTCCTGCTTTTCTTACAAATAAGATTAGATGAGTTTCTTCCCCGAAAGCTTAAGGCCCCCATAAAGATGTGTTCACATGGCTTCTCTCCCTGTGCCATGTTCTGCTGCTCCAGTGTAGAGATGTGGGGCCTGAAGGTGCAGCGAGAGAGGACCGTCCTATAGAATCTGGACACCGAAGGAAGAGCCGTGGGAGGCAGGCACACGGTGGGGGAGCTGGGCAGATTAACTAGAGGAGATGGCATGGCATCAGTGGCCATTGGGAGGGGAGGTTTTTGGGGAAGAAACTTTTGGGGTTGTCCTTATGGGGAAGTATGCTTGGAGAAGCCCCGAGGTCGGCTAGCCACAGCCCCTGGTCCTGGCCGTAGGCTAGGCACTCTACGAACACCATGTCTGTCCGCCTTCTCACGCAGCGCAGTTGTTTCTGTCCAGCATGTGGCAGTTGTCTAGCCTTCGAAGGGCGAGAGTGGACTGGAGCCAGACTGCCTGGATTTGAGGCCAGGTTCTACCAATTTTTAGCTGAATACCCTTGACAAGGACCTCAGCTTTATCTGTAAAGTGAAAAAAAAAATACTAGTTAGTACTTGGGGTAGAAGGTTGTGATGAGAATTAGCTGGTGTGACATGGAGCCCTCGGTAATGTCCCATTACCACGTTATAAATCTTTCTATTGTGGCCCCCTCTGGTAGCTGAGGGAGTGGAAGCTGAGGGTCCAGGTGAGTTATGGCTAGGCATACCTGCCAGTTCTGGCGGTGTACACTGCTTATTTCTGTCTTCATCACATTGAATGTGTTCCTAACATCCACGTGGATTCATCCGCTAGTGTTACCATAACAAAATACACACTTATTTTCTTAACGTTCTGGAGGCTGCGAGCCCAAGACGGAGGCACCAGCATGGCTGGGGTGTGGCGAACCCTTCCTGGACTGCAGACAATTCCACTTGTAGAGCCCCACGGGCCCGTTCTCTTCACAGGCTGCGCTCTGTGTGCTGATGTCCCTTCCTCTTCTCTCGGATACCAGTCCTGTGATTAGGGCCTCAACCCCTTGGCCACATTTAAACTTTATCATCTCCTGAAAGGGCCCATCTCCAAATACAGTCTTATAGGAGTTAGGGCCTCGGTATATGAATTTGGAGGGCAGACAGTTCAGTCCATCACACTCACAGTGGCTGCTGTGGTGGCGTAGGTAGGTTGGGGAGGGTCACAGAACAGGGCAAGTAGGTCATGGTGGTGGCAGCAGTTGTTTCTGAGGAGATTGTCCTTGTTGACCTTTGATCGTAACTCTCTATTTCAGCCCTGGAAGCATTTGTCTCTGCTGCCAAGAAGCTACCACAGGAAGACCTTTATGACGTCGTGGAAGGGTACATAAAGATATCTGTTGAATGTGCGGAAATTTTCCAGCTCCTGGGTGGAGAGAAGCGGCCTGAAAGTGAAGTATGTTGTTTCTACCTGGCGTCATGAAGAGAAGAAATTGATGTTGTGGCATTAAAGTTGGTGAAATGTGATACAAGTTTCCCCAACGTTACTAGTGTCCTAGAGAAAATGATGCTTTGTTTTGTGCTGTAGGAGAACATTCATTATTGCCTTTATGACCTTTGAAGGCATTTGTGGGAAGCACTAACTTCTTATTAATACTTGTTGAATAATGTCAGAAGGTAGGATCGTAGGTTCTTAATGAGCACATACCTGATTTGCTTTAACATAAAGGAAACAGCTACACGCCTTGTGTTACACGTGTGGAATTGATGTTTGTCCTTTGGTTCCAGAGGCACTGAGAATTTGGGACATTTAGGAAATTTTGAAGTTCTCAGGGTTATTGTTATAAAAGCCGTAGAATTGAATGTCCCCAAAGCAGTGAGGCCCAATCACTACTAAAGCTTTCTCTTTTCACTTTTCATGTGATTGCAAGGAAGCTCTTTTCTATTAATAAAGCCCATAGAGCCTGGGTCCTGACAGATGAGCCCGCTAAACTGTCACCTTCTTGCCTCTGGCGCCGTTGGCTCAGGATCTGGGAAGGCCCAACCCTGCAGGTTGAAGGTTTCACGCCTGGAAGTAGCTCTGACAAAGAAAAGAGGGGCCTCTATGTCCAGTAGGAAAAGAGATGAGGGGATTCACAAGTGTCGCAATGCTCTCTTTGCAGATGCTCTTAATATTTCAAGCTCTTGAGGCCATATTATTGCGGACAGCAAGTGATCTTTCACATTTGCATGTCGTGGGCACCAACATCGTGAAAAAGCTAATGAACAGCCACATGAAGCTCATCTGTGAGTCCCTGTATGCCGCGGGCTACAGGTACGCGGCCTGCCTCTGAGTTTGGTCTCTGTCCCGCTCCCAGGGGGTGGGTGTGATTGACCTTTACCTTCCAGCATGAAGGAGACCTGAGCTGTTTCTGAGGCTGTTGTGACTTCTCTGCCCCTCCTTCCCCTGTGGCTCACAGCACTCCTCTCCCATCATGCATTTCTCCCAGTCATGCCTTACCTAGCCTGTGCCTTCTTCACCAGCTCTGCTCCCAGACAGTCCTGGGCTATCTTTGGCTTCAGTGCTTTGCCACCTGAGTGGGCCTTCATGACCGTCCTGTGTGCGGTAGCATGCCACTGTCTTACGTCCACCTGTTGACGCTCTTCCTCCCCTAGAGCGCAGGGTGCAGTGGGCAGGGTCTTACCTGTCGTGCACACGATGCCAGCTTCCCAGCTCCTAGAATCGCACCTTGCACGTGGCAGGTGCCGGTGAGCCATGAATCCCAGGTGACTGCAGTGCCGGAGGGTGGCCAGGAGCTCACTTCTGCAGACATGTCTATGAAGGAGTGGCCTCTGGCCACAAATACAGGGACCGAGAGCTCCAACTTCTCAGTCACACCGTGGTCTACTCCAGGCATAATTTTTTTCTTTGTATCTAGATCCTCCTTAGTCTCAGTTTTTAGCTTTTGAAGTTTTTGTTATGTTTTATTTATTTTTATTTTTTTTTTTTTTTGGTGGTACTGGGGTGGAACCCAGAGGCTTTCTACCTCCAGGTTATATTCCCAGACCTTTTTTTTTTATATTTTATTTGGAAACAGGGTCTCACTAAGTTGCTCAGAGCCTCACTGAGTAGCTGATGCTGGCTTCGAACCTGTGAGAACCTCCTGTCCCAGCCTCCCAAGCGTGGGGATTACAAGCGTGCGCCACCACGCCCGGCTTTTGTTATGTTTTAAAAAGGAAAAAAAAAGTTTCCTTCCTTTTGTTCTGGTTTGGGGTACACATCACCCAATCAGGTGGCATGAGGCTTCCTGCTGAAGTGGCCTCCTCATTGGGCTTGGTTTCCTGTCTCTGTGCAGGATGGCTCGCGCCTGCCTGAACCTGATGGCCGCCGTGGTGACCCAGGGTCCTGAAGCTGCCAGGGACGTCTGCAGCCATTTTGATTTGAATAAAAAAAACTTGTATGCCCTGGTGACCAAGAAGGACTCAAAGGTGAGCACCTAAGAGTCGCGTCCCTCCTGCTTGTCTCCCTTCTGGATATGCTCTCCTTTCCTAGGTCCCCTTGGTGTCCCTGAGCAGCTGTTGCCTCTGTCTGTGAGGGGGGTGGGTCTCATGTCTGCTGCTGATGGGGCCAGCTGTCTGGCAGTGCCTGAACAGCTGGGCCTTCTGAAGAGGCTTCAGGACTGGCTGGGGCTGGGGTTGGCTGGGTAGCTCAGTGTCTCGGGAGTGGGGTTGGCTGGGTGGCTCAGTGTCTCAGGAGTGGGATTGGCTGGGTGGCTCAGCGCCTCTGGGCTGGGATTGACTGGGTGGCTCAGTGCCTCAGGGGCGGGGCTGGCTGGGCGGCTCAGGGCCTCTGGTCCCTGGGGATGACTTAGCTTGTGAGCTTCTGAGTGAGGGAGATGACCTCCGAGCGCTGAGGCTTGTAGAGGTTCCCAGTGTCTGCTCCCACCCCATCCACTTTGGAGAATGCCCTTGGAACTATAGGCCAGTGATGTCCTCAAGAAGCTGTTATGACCCTTGAATAAGTGACTTGTGCCTTCTAATTCTAATCTTGTCACGGGTAGGGGCTGAGTTGTATCAGAGAGATGGCAGTGTGAATGCTTGGTTTTCACAAGAGTTGTCAGGAACAGTTGCTCTAGAAGTGTCCCTTGGGTTTGGAGCGGCTCCTGGGAGAAGGCACATCCGGGGCTCCCAAGCTCCCCGCGCGTGTGCCCGCTGCGGGTGTCAGACTGCTCCTCCTGCTAGCCGGGTGCCGGGCGGCTCTCCCGTGCTCAGTGCTGTGCAGCCAGGAGCTCTCGGCGGTCCCGGGCAGACAGGCAGGTGTCAACCATGTCCGGACCGTTCACTTCTGTGACCATGCGCTAGCCTGTTCTCTCAGTATTCCTAGGAATTAAGTTTCTACATGTCAGGAAATTGACTGAGGAGCTAATCATAATAAACTGGTTTTACTGAAATTACAAATCAAGTATTCTTTAAGAAAGCCCATCTCTTAGTGTCTCTTAGATACGCTTTACTAACATGTCAACAAATTCCAGTGAGTAATGGCTTCTGACATTTAAGTGTATTTCTTTTTCTTTCTTTCTTTCTTTCTTTCTTTCTTTCTTTCTTTCTTTCTTTCTTTCTTTCTTTCTTTTTTTTTTTTTTTGGTGGTACTGGGGTTCCTGGAAGCCCTTCTACCTCCGGGCTACACTCCCAGACCTATTTTATACTTTTTATTTGGAAACAGGGTCTCTTAAGCCAGCAAAGCTGGCTCCGAACCAGCGCGATCCTCCTGTCTCTGCCTCCCAAGCGCGGGATTACAAGCGTGCGCCACCACGCCCGGCTTAAGTGTATTTCTAAAAGAAAGAATGTGGGGCGAATATCACTTTGGTCTTGGCCACAGTAATTATCCATCAGGTACCCCTCCCTGTACCCCATCTCTCTTGACCTCAGCCTTCCAGCCATCTGAGTAAACAAGACCTAAGGACCAGGCCACCCCCAAGGATGAGACAAGGCAGGAAAGCGCAGCCTGGGCTTCCCTTCCTGAGTTGGGACTGTGCCAACCGTTTCCTGTCAGGGCCGAGGGCAGGTTACTTTACTACTCTGGGATCTGTAAAATGGGAGTTAACGTGCAGTTGAAAGTGTTTTTACTTTTGTATAATGTTCTATATCAAGTATCCTAAATACTACAGGAATGTTGTGGGACAGTGAACATTTTTTTTCAAACCCAGGAAATGTCAGGGATGTTGAAAAGCGGAGCAGCAGAGCAGCACGCGTGCTCCAGCCTCAGCCAGCGCCACCCACCTTCCTCCTCTTGCCGCCCTGCCCACTTACCTTTTCAGTTTGCCTGGTGGCTGCTGATATAGCAAATCCCAGACATGAATCATAGCGCGCCATGAATATTTTAGTGCGTACTCCAACAGAAAAAGACCTTTGACAAAACAAAACCACAGTACCGTTATTGTGCCTATCACCATTAATAATTTCTCACTGTCTTCCCAAACCCCCTTTGGTCTCAAGATTTTCCTGTCTTAAAAATATCTTTATACTTTGTAGTTCAAATCAGGATCCAAACAAGGCTCACATCTTATATTTGGTTGATGTGTTTTTCAGGTCTCTAAATATCTTTTGAACCTTTGAATTTCTCCCATCCTTTTTCATGTCATTTAGTTATTGAAAATGCTGGTAGCAATTTCTGTTTTTTACCGAGTGTATCTGGACAGGGAAGAATTACTAAAGTCCCCTGCAGAAAAAGAATCACGGATATATTCATCCAGCCAAGGAAAGCATTGTTAAAATCCTGCGCCAAAGAACAGTTTTCCAAATATGTTTTGTTCTATTTTAGACAGTGCTTTTCAGAATAAGCCCTGAAGAGCCCGGAACATTTTCTTCCTGGGATATCTACCCTGTGAGGTCACAGGGCAGGATGAGGGCAGCACGTGGCCCTCTTCCCGTGGGGGTGGGCGCCTCTGAAGGACTGTGAGACAGAGGGAGGCCCAGGTAGCTGCGCAGGAGCCGTGCGGCCAGTCCAGAGTGGACAGGTGCTGTGTCACGGGGATTTCAGCTCTCTAGCTCCTTCACAGAATTGGAAAATGAAATTTGGGGTTGTCTGGGTTGTGCAAGATGGAAGCCAGCAGGTGACAACCAGATTCCTTTTCATTCGCAAATGTATTGCTGGAGGGAGCCCGGGAGGATCTTGTCCAACTCTGCTGTGCAGAATGAGATAGAAAGATCTAGATGGCAGAAACTGGGATCTGTCTCCCACTACTGTGACATCAGTGGGACCTCCACTAGCCGAGGGGGATAAAACCAAATTTAATGTCTCCAGGCAAGTTTTAGCATTTTGCCAAGCATTTGTTCACAGTAGAGGCATGTGGAGACCAGGATAGTGACTGAACTGTGCCTGGATTAGGAGATGTGTTTGTTTGAACAATGAGGCCTCTAGAAGCCTTGGAGCAGTGGTTACTCTAAGCGTCCTGAGGACAGAGACAATTTATTAGTTTTGCATCCTCTCTGAGCCTGCGATTGTGGCATCTCGAGCCTTATGGGAGTTGTGAACATTAGATTGGTGAGTACAGGCACGGGAGTGTGGCTCCCACCCTCAGGAAGTGTACTGCGTTCTCAACCCTGGGATCATTGCAGCCAGACTTCATATGGTGCAGAGGCCCGCAGATGGTCCCTAGAACAGGGAGGATCGTTCAGTGCTCAGTGTGAATCAGCCTTGTACTCATAAGGGCTTGCTGAAGTGCTCTGTGACGTGCACAGAGATAGACTCAGTAAATAATGTGCAAGGCCTTGGCCAGCTGTCGGAGAGCAGGACCGCATAGCCTTTCTTTTCTCAGAAGAACCATACGTCTGAGAAAACAAGGAGGAATCGATCAGATACCCAGATACTTGCACAGAGACCCACGTGATGCCAAGTACGCCCCCTGCCCCGTGACCACAGTGAAATGCAAATGCCATGGGCACCCGGGAAGAAGGGAGAACTAACTCTTGTACCTGGACCACAAAGCAGCATGTCTGTGCAGTTATTTCTTACTTTCCCTGTCTGGCACTTACTTAGCAGCTGTGTGGCCTTGAGCGAGGTTTTAAAGCCTCGGTTTTCTCTTAATGTCAAATGAGGATGTTAAGCATTTGTACCTCAGCTTGTCAGGAGGAATAGATGAAGTAGCAGATGGTTCAGTTCTCGGCATAGTGCCATAGTAAGTGCTTGGTGAACACTGTTGTTGCTGTAACTGCTACCACCTCTGCTGCCACTGAGTGGGACAGAACCATCTAGAAGGCATAGGTGACTCCCTTATCCAAGCATTCAGGGCAATAATTCTTTGTAATATTAACTTATTTTTTGGCAGTGAATCAAGGTATCTTTAGAATCACTGAAGTGGGGGAAAGTGTCCAAGTTAGGCACACATACTAGTTTCAGCATATCCGACCAGGGCGCCGTATGACCCTGTGCATCGGCTTCATTAGACGTAGGACAGGGATGATGATGTAGGAGGGACAACTGGGCCGCTGCCCCTAGTGACTGGCCACTGCCCTAGAGGTGCTGGCTGCTGGCCATGGCTTCTGGGTCCCGCTGCCCCAGGCCGTGGCTGACGTGGACCCG
Source organism: Muscardinus avellanarius (assembly GCF_963383645.1). Taxonomy (NCBI): domain Eukaryota; kingdom Metazoa; phylum Chordata; class Mammalia; order Rodentia; family Gliridae; genus Muscardinus; species Muscardinus avellanarius. The sequence continues at coordinate 12,791,624 of NC_137790.1, forward strand.
CTGGTGCTGGCTGCAGTCCTGGGCAGCCCGTGCTGGGTTCCTAACATGAAGCATCTGTGCTTTGCTTTCTGCTGTGAGCTCATAACTTATTTATAATATCTAATAAAAAACAGACATCACTACATTGGCTTCTCATCAAAAGCGGCGCCGGTCTTTCCGTTATCTCTGGGTTTTCAAAAACATGGGAGGGCTATTTTCATTGGCAAGCCAGAGGGTATGGATCTCGGAGGGGCTAGTCTTTTGTCCTGCCCTGGAGTGGACCATGAACTAAAGAAATGAATGTTACAGTCAGGCAGGGGGCTAGAACTGCTTTTTATTTTTTTTAATTACTGAGAATAGGGTTCAAAAGAGAAGGAAAAGTAGAGAAGACTAAGGAGGGGGAAACAAAGAAAAAAGACCCTTGCTTTCCATGAAGAGCAAGCACTGGCTTTAGACGTCCCTCCCTGATGCCCAGGACAGGCCTGGGAGGTGGCGGCGCCAGGCCTGGGAGGTGGCGGCGCCAGGCCGGGAGGGATGTTCATACCTGTCTTCTTGCCTCCTTTGGCCCTGCGTGTGAGGTGCGTGTGACATGAGGGTCTCCTTTGTCCTGCAGGGCGTGCCTGACGTTCGGCTGGCCTACATCCAGTTCGCCCTCTCCTTCTTAATTGCTGGTGATGACAGCACTATTGGACAGGTGCTGGAGCTGAAAGGTAGGTCTTCCCTTTTGTCCTTTAGGAAAGCCCACTTGCAGTGGTTCTGGAAGACCTCCCGCAAGCCATTTCTCCCAGTAGTCTGCAGCCTTTGCAGCTGCCGTGTGCACCGGCACTAAGGACACAGGTGGGGGCGAAGCTTTGGGCATTGCCATCTTGATATGGCTGCTCAGTGAACACAGCCCTTCCTGTTAGATTGTCTGGAATGCTGAGCAAAGTCCTAACAAAAGGTCGGTGTATACCTGGACAGTCAAACAAGAAGGCTTTATGGCATTTGGCTCCACACAGGTTTGTAGCCCTGGCTGCCTGGCATGTCTTAGTAATCACATTATTATTATTATTATTATTATTATTATTATTATTATTGTTTTTATTTATTTATTTTTTGCGGGTCTGGGGATGGAACCCAGGGTTATTTGACCTCCAAGCTACACCCCTGCCCTATTTTTTATTCTTTATTTTGAAACCGGGTCTCACTGTGTTGCAGAGGGCCTCACTAAGTAGCTGAGGCTGTCCACAAACTGCGATCCTCCAGTCTCAGCCTCCCAAATGCTGGGATTACAAGTGTGTGCCACCACGCCCAGCAGTAATCGCATTTTGAAAAACAAAGCTTATGGGACTGGGAATATAGCTCAGTGGTAGAGTGATGCCTATTAGTTTGTGCAAAGCCCTGGATTTGATCCCTAGGACTGCAATGAATAAATGAATGAATGAAGTGTAATGATTTGTGGCTCTGCCCCATGTTACCAGGATGTCAGTAGGAGGGCTCCAGAGAATCCCAGCTTCTGGTGGCTGTGTTCCTAGAGCAATGCTTAGCGTAGATTATTCGGCCCACTTGTGTTTTATCAGATTGGGGAAGATAGTAAATGAGAGCACCCAGCTTAGCACACAGCAGCTGCTTTGTAAGTTCCCGGAAGCATGCCCCCATGGCATAGGTGGAGCTCTCAGAGCCACCTTGGAGGAGTACTGAGGTGCTTTAGTGCCTCCCCAGGGTGGGAGGCCCAGGCTTCCTCAGAACGTGAGGGTTGGGTGGTGGTCAGCCTGTATGTTGTTGTGAGTCTGTGCTGCGGCTCCATTGCTGTGGCAAAGAAGATGCGCTATTTCCGTGATGCCACGGGCAATTTTTTCCTTGCCCATTGCCAAGAGCTAGGTTCAGGATATTCTGCTGCCCGGGCTAGGAGTTTCTCTGCAATTCCCCTGGGTTCTCTCACCCGAGGGACAGCAGGTACATTGACACTGCCAAAGGGGTGGGTTTCTGCAGGGCAGTTTGACCTTGTGCATCCAACATTTAAGATGCTTGATCCAGCAATTCTGTGTGGAGTCATTTATTCTAAGGAAATATGGATGAGGGTAGGGATTTGGTTAGGGGGGATATTTTTTATATTAGCTTAAAAGCGAACTCCCTAAAAGTGAATTCGCTAGCAAGATTGAGCAGATTTAGTGCGAGTCGTCGGTGGAATGCAGCTACAGAACAGGCTGTAGAATACGTTTGCTGACGTTAGCTTTTCAGTGATATATGATTGGTTCTTTAGAATCAGCCATAAAGCTGTAAAGTCTGATCCCATTTCACAAATAGTTAAATCGAGCAGTGTGCATGCTCCAGAAGGCTAACAATTAACGCAAACAGTTAACGCATAGGTTAACAGCGCTCACTTTTGGGTAGTGGGTTATGGTTGATTTTATTCTTTTGGTTTTCCGGATATTTTTTAAGCATAATGAATTTTCTTTTATAGACATGTGTGCTTGTTAAGCACGTATTGTGAAGGTAAAATTCTAATTGCTTTGATGCTCTTGCCTGTGTAACAAGTGTGTTAATGATCACGTAGCCTCTGGCTTGGTGGCTCTTTCTCTGGTGATCAAAAAGTATGAATAGAAGCAGGGCGTGGTGGCGCACGCTTGTAATCCCCGCGCTTAGGAGGCAGAGACAGGAGGATCACGCAGGCTCAATGCCAGCCGCACTGGCTTAAGAGACCCTGTTTCCAAGTATAAAAAAGTATAAAATAGGTCTGGGAGTGTAGCCCGGGGGTAGAAGGGCTTCCAGGAACCCCAGTACCACCAAAAAAAAAAAAAAAAGTATGAAGAGAACAAAAACAAAACAAAATTCCCCCAGACTCTACTGCCAGCCAGTAAAATGGTGACCATCATTTTAAACATCCCTGAGCAAGTCTAGAAGAAAGAAATTTTAGAAGACTTACCATACTATATGTTTTCTTTCAAACAATCAGTATTGAGTTCATTTTACTTAGTGTAAGACAGAGTAAAATGAAACTGAAGAACTGCTGGCCATCTTAAAAGTTCCTTCATTGTTTTACCTTTAGATGTTCTTGATTTCTTATGTCACAAAACTGGTTTTTCCTACATGAATTTGTATAATTAAGAAAGATAAAACTTTTTAGAGAAGTACATGGTATTGTTTGTTATACCGTTTAAATAGCACTCTCCTCTCATCTGTCTTCAGTTTTAAAATACTTCTGAGTTTAATACTTTGGAACTTTTACTTTCAGAATTTATTCCTTGCATTTTTAGCTCAGGCATAAAGGAAGATAGGATTTCTACCATCAACATCTTGTTATCTACACTGAAAACAAAGGTATGTGTTTGTGATTGGTATTTCTGTCATTTGTTTTCTCCTTGTGAAGGAAGAAATGGTCTGCAGGGCTCTGGAAGCTCCTAGAAGTTATACAGATTGAGTGGAAAGCCGCTTCATAAGCAGAGGCTTGGGTTGGTGGTGAGCAGCCCGGGGCTGGGAGGTTGAGAGTCGCTGACCAGTCGCTTCTGTTCAGGCCAGGGTATCCTTCTGTTATGATGGGAAAGAGGCTGTTGCTCAGTAATTCACAGTAACTCAGTTTACTAATTGCCAGCTATAGCTGGGCGTGGTGGCGCACGCTTGTAATCCCAGCATTCGGGAGGCTGGGACCAGAGGATCACAGTTCGTGGACAGCCTCAGCTACTTAGTGAGGCCCTCTGCAACTCAGAGAGACCCTGTTTCAAAATAAAGAATAAAAAATAGGGCAGGGGGTATAGCCCGCGGTCAAATGCCCCTGGGCTCCATCCCCAGCCCCCCCCCCCCCCACACACACACACACAAATTGCCAGCTGTGAATTCCAGGACTTCATTTACACATCTGGCCAAGTGTCAATTTGTGTCACATGTTCTACTTTTGGCAAACATCTTACTGAAATTTTAAAACTTGATAAAAATCACTGTCTTTAGTATAGCAACACCTTAAGTGATCAATTAGAAAAACTATGACCCTCCCAATGTGAAAAGTTGCCCAAAGTCCACCCAAAAATGGCTAATGAGCATGAAAGTGTTTTTCTTTTATAGTATTTATTTTTTTATATTTTGTGGTACTGGGAATGGAAACCAGGGGCGTTCTACTTCCAAGTGACCCCCCCAGCCTATTTTTTATTCTTTATTTTGAAACAGGGTCTCACTGAGTTGCAAAGGCCCTCACTAAGTAGCTGAGATTGTCCTCGAACCATGATCTTCCTGCCTCAGTCTCCCGAATACTTGGGGTGTGCCACCACACCTGGCTCTTTCATAGTATTTAAAGAAGTGGTTCTCAACGGGGGCTGGGAGTGGAGTTGGCCTTTCCTGGGACATTTGGTGAACTCTGGAGACATTTTTGGTTGTTATAACTGGGAAAGTACAAGATATCCCCCCCCCCCCCCCAACCCCAGGATGTCAGCTTACCTGCAGTGATACAAATACAGGGATTTTTTTGTTTGTTTTGTTTTTTTTCTTTTTGCTTTGCTAAAATAGAATTCATTAAAAAAAAAAAAAAGAATATCATTGACTTGAAAAAAAAAATGATGCTCAGTGCTAGCAAAAATGGTTTGAACCCAGTACTTTCCTGGAAGAAGTGCTGGAGACCTCTGGAAGAGAGCAGTTGTAGCACCATGTCTTAAGTCTTGCGTTTGGACCTCAGCTTAGAGTTACTGTGAACTGGGGTGTTACATCAGAACTGCCTGGGGTTTGAAATGTATGTATCTGGGCTGTACCTCTAGAGATTCTATTCCTATGTAGGAACCAAAGCCAGCTCCCTAGTCAGAGATACAGTAAAGATTTCTGCACAGATACTGATCATGTTTTTATGGGGAATAAATAGCCAGAGTATAGAAACAATGTGACTATAAATACCTGTGAAAGGGTTAAGTGAATTATGGTCTACTAATAGCATAGGATGGTATTTAGGTCTCCAAAATAATGTCCTAAAGGAATATTTATTGATATGGAAAGCTTACATTACATAAGTTAAAGGAGTCACAAAACTATATGTAAACATAATCTTGGGCAAAAATAGGTAACTAATAGTGTGGGTGACTGGGGGCTGAAGGGAAATACACCAAAATGGAAACTGGGTGTCCCAGGAATATTAATGAACTCTACATTTCTCTTTATGTAATTCATAAAGAAATGCCCAAAGTTCACCAATATTTTATATTTTTGTACCAAATTTTCTGCCATTAACATGAATTATTTTTATAATGACAAGAAGACAAGCAGTATTTTAAAAACAATTGAGTTCTTTGATTTTTACTTGCTTTATTACTATTTTCAGGTAGTTCAGAGTAAAGGCATCACAAAAACCCAGAAGGTTCGTTTCTTTACTGGGCAGTTACTGAACCACATAGCGGCTCTGTACAGCTGGAATGGGATTGTGGATGTGACCCCAGAAGACCTGAAGGACACCAAGGTGCAGTCACTGGGCTCCCAGTTAACCTCCTTGTGTGTGTCCTCATCATTGGGAGACTGAAGCATCTCATGCCTCACCAGGCTTTGGCTTGTGGTTGTATGATTACATCAATTCTGTGAGATGCAATGTGATTTTTAAAATTTTATTTTTTTAAGAGCTTTGTTCAAGCCAGGTGTGGTGGCGCACGCTTGTCATCCCAGCATTCGGGAGGCTGAGACCGGAGGATCGTGGTTTGCGGACAGCCTCAGCTACTTAGTGAGGCCCTCTGCAACTCAGTGAGACCCGGTTTCAAAATAAAGAATAAAAAAATAGGGCAGAGGGTGTAGCTCAGAGGTAGAATGCCCCTGGGTTCCATCTCCAGACCCGCAAAAAAAAAAAAAAAAAAGAGAGCTTTGTTCAAATCTTATATCATGATATCATGATAGTATACTGTTTGTGATATCATGATGGTGTGCTAGTGTCATGATAGTATATGATAATATACTATTTTGGATGATAGTTATCATAATAGTATATTATTTTTATTTTTAAGTGAGAAAACCATTGTTCCCTCTGGCTGGATGACATCTTAACCCTGTCTGCAGTGCTGTGCCCAGTAGATGTATAGGTTCCTCCTGCCTCTCTTTCTCTTCTCATGTGGCCTCCTTTTTTCTTTCTTCCGTCCTTTCATTCATATCTAGCTTTTGGAGTTTCAAAGCTTGTTTCTTTTACTTCAGAATCCCGTGTAGGGGGCTCAAAGTTCCTTGCCTACTGACGTGGATAATTTATTTTGTGATAAGCGTTAGGTTAAGGCTCTCAACCTTGACCAACATGCATTTGACTTTGTCTTGACTTTCCCTGGGGTGTTTCTGAACACGGGCGTGGCCGGTGTACCAAAGGCTCAGTTTCCTGTTCTCCATCATCATGTACCTCTCAAGGGCCTACTGTTTGCTTCCTTTTATCTTGGTGACTTGCCGGTGTCTTCTTGTTTTGAACATGTTTTTATACACTCCTTACCAGGAAGCCCTTTGGGCTTAATAAAAACACTCCCAAATGTGAATTTTATTCAAACTCAAGACAAATTAAGTCATTTTTAAGCTTTTAAAAAATACAGGTTAAAACTTGTTTCTTTTAAGAGTATTCTTTTATTTTAGTTGATGTATATGGATTTTATTTATTTATTTTTTTTTGGTTTGTTTCCTGGAATGTGTCTCTAACTTGGAATATTTTTCTGAGTTGTCATTGGGTAGGTGATACTGCCCTGTCTTTTTTTTTTTTTTTTTTTTGGTGGTACATGGGTTTCTGGAAACCCTTCTACCTTGGGGCTACACTCCCAGACCTATTTTATACTTTTTTTTTTTTTTTATATTTGGAAACACGGTCTCCTAAGCTAGAGTGGCTGGCTTCGAATCTGCGCAATCCTTCTGTCTCCGCCTCCCAAGCGCGGGGATTACAAGTGTGCGCCACCACGCCCGGCTGATACTGCCCTGTTTTTATTCCGTAGCCGTTACCAAGGTTCATGGGCTTGGGAATCATTGAGTCATTTTAAATCCTCGTAGGTGTCTGCACAAGAAGCAGGGAAAGCCATGGTGAGGGAGCTCACTCATAACTTCCTGACGGAACTCTGCTGCTCGCTCAAGCACGGGATTAATTTTTACGATGCGTCTATGGGCACCTTTGGCAGGTAAAGTACAACGCTCTGGTGGGCCCTGGCTTGGTGTTCCTCAGAAGTGGCCCCATACCGACTGTCCAGTGGAAGCTGGTAAATAGTGGAAGTGCCCTAGGATAGAACTGAAATTGTGGACAGTCTCCAGCTCGTTTTAGGAATGAGCAGCTAGAGGCTCAGAAAGTTCATTATATCCCTTCAGGGCAGAGATCTCAGGGTAGCAATACATTTAGGCACCTAATGGGGCGTTTCACCTAGGGAGCTACTGCATATGTTTATTTAAAGATGGTAGTGGTGGTCACCTGGATCTGAGAATGAGTCCTTAAGTCTTCTTTCCTAGGAGGGGAGCCCTGACTTGAGTCTCACAGAGGTCCCGAGGAGGGTACCATTGTCACCCTAGTTTTGCAGAGCAGGAACATAGTTACATATGTATAGCTGTCATATAGCATCATAATTTCACTCGGTTTATACGGGAATACAAGATGCTGAGCACCCTGGAAGCCATCAACATAGCACGAAAAAGCAGCAAGTTCTAGGGTCCTTGTGCTTGTTTTGACTCCCAGAGTCAAGCAGATTTGAAACGGTATCTTCTTAAAGGGCCTCAGGGTGGGAAGCGCTGCAGTCCCATGGCCTTGGCTGTGTAGATCCTGGGCTTGTTCCCTCGCCTGCGGCAGTTACTGCACGCTTTCCCGCTTCTCACCGCTCCCATCTTCGCACTCCTGAGGCTTGGCCCATTTGGGGATGTGTCTTGAATGTTTCCCACAGCGGACTTTTCTCTGTACTAGCTTCTTGACTTTGCTGCTAAGTGAAGATATGGGAATTTGAAATAAGCTAGAAACAGAAGGCAGAAGATGTGTGTAAGGACCTTGTGCTGTCTGAGTTAGAACTAATTTGATGTCATTATGAACCAAGTGGTAATTCATGAGTACTTCATGTTAAAAAAAGAAAACTACATTTTTTTCAGAGTATAAGGCCTTACCTGCATTTTGTATAGTCTTTCTCTCATACAGACATATATACATTTGTGTAATGCTTTTTTTTTTTTTTTTTTTTGGTCCTGGGGATTGAACCCAGAGGCATTCTACCTCCAAGCTATACCTCAGCCTGATTTTATTTCTTATTTGGAAACAGGGTCTCATTAGGTCGTTGGGAGCTTCACTAAATTGTGGAGACCGGCTTTGAACCTGCAATCCTCCTGTTTCAGCCTCCCAAGTACTGGGTTTACAACTATGAGCTGCCATGATCGGCTTACATAATGCTTTTTTGTATGTAGTTGGAAGAAAGAAATTACTAAATCTCAAAGTGAAATTTGAAGAGGGTAAAAGAAAAGCTTTGACGTTTACATCCTAAAGAAATACTAAATGTTTGAGAAGATAAATATGTTTAACCTAATTTAAACACATACAGTGTAGACATGTATTAAAACATTACATGGTTCCCCATTAACAAGTATATTTTTCATGTTTTCATGTATTGGTTAAACATAAAATAAATAGGGGCATAGGATGTTATTCTATAAATATATTATTCAATAGATGCCCGTTAAATTGAATGGAGAAAGATCAAAGAAAGAAAAGAAAAGTTGGGGAGGGATTCCTCCTCGCTGATTTCGCCCTTTCTTTACAGCAGCCGTAACTTTTAGACAGACCAAAGCTGGCCAGGCCGGTCGAGAGGATGGCTGTCTTCTTGGATTTAGAAGTCAAACTGAACTTGAGGAAGGGAAGAAGGAAAATAGAGAAGGGAGGAGGACAAAGCAGAGGACAGAGCAGCCCCTCAGGGGTGGGGAAGGGGAATGAAAGCCCTCTGGTGGGGGCTGAGGAACCCACTCGGCGCCTCTGAGAAGGGCTCCGCTCTCAGCCTGCCTCGAGGTCTCCCCGGTGACCTTCCCTCTTGTCTCTGTCCCCAACAGAGGAGGCAACCTGACGCTCTTGCACTTCTTGTTGGGCTTGAAAACTGCCCCCGAGGATGAGCTGGTGGCTGAGCTGGTGGTGAAAATCCTGAAGGTCTGCCCGGACTTGCTAAACAAATACTTCAAGGAAGTAACGTTTTCCTTTCTCCCAAGAATGAAATCCACTTGGCTAAATAATATCAAACTGTTAAATAAGGTGAGAAGCACAGTACTCAGCAGTCCTCGCTGGGGCGGGCAGAGCTGGGGAAGAGCCAGGCGTTCTGATCTGTCAGCTGCAGAAGGTAGCTACCTCCCACTGGGGACACAAGGGACATTTCAGATGCCACTGGGGTGATCTTGGCCTCTAATATGCATTTTGCTTTTCACTGAGCTAAATTTTGAGGTTTGTTCCTTTTGAATCTTTTGGGCCCATTTTTATTGTTACTTTGAGTCTCAGCACAGCCTGTGTCCAGTGCAGTTAGGTCAGAATTAGTGAAATGTCCAAATTCCGAATAGTTTTTGAAATGTTTTCTTTTTTTGTAGTACTGAGGATTGAACCCGGGGGCATTCTTCTGAGCTCCCCCAACCCCCTCCCGGGCCTTTTTGTATTTGGAAACAAGGTCTCACTAGGTTTCTGGGAGTCTCGCTACATGGCTGAGGTTGTCCTCAAATTTGCAGTCCTGTCTCAGCCTCCCAAGTGCTGGGATCACAGGCATGCGACCCTCGCTGCCATCTAGGTTTTAAAGTTGGCTTCAAGTCTTTGGAACAGTGTGCAGTAAGGGGTGTGCATTGATCCCCCTCCCATCCTGGAGGCCATGGTCCCCTCACCTACCAGGGAGGTACAGCTTGAACACCCTCACTCAGAGCGCTTGAGGCTAGAAGTGTTTTCAGATTCCAGAGGCTTTCAGATTTTGGAATATTTCTATAGACTTTACTGGGTGGACATCCCTTATCCAAAATTTACAAAATCGGAACTGCTTCACAATATAAAAATTTTGAGTGTTGTGTTGGCATGCAAACAGCTTCTCTAGAGTTCAGGTTTTCAGATCAGGGATGCTCGGCCTGTCCTTACCACATGTTTTTTGGCAGTACCACCTAGCTCAGTTGAGCTTTTCCCTCTCTGATCCATGGCCTGCCTCGTGGTGAAGTGCCTTGTTTGGTTTCTTGTGCCTCACTCTGGACCTGGCATGATCTATAATGCTAGCTTTTATTCATGTATTCTCTAAATTCTCCTGAGTACCTATGCATGCGGTACCCATGCGTATCTCCAGGCGAGGAGATTACACCTTGCCTCCCATTTGGGGCAGATGGCTGGTGCTGTGGCCAGCACCCCGTGGAGGTTGCTGTGGTGCTCTCCCCGGCACTAGGAGCTTTGGGACTTTGCAGCCCGGCTTGAGTCCTTAGTTGGCTACTGATGATCCTTGTGTTCTTTGGGGACTTACTTACCCTCACTGAAGCCAATTTTACTATCTAGACACATTTTATTTTTAATGTCAAATATCCCTCCTCCACAGGGGTTATGAAGCTTTATTTATTTTTTTATTTTTTGGTGGTACTGGGGTTCCTGGAAGCCCTTCTACCTCCGGGCTACACTCCCAGACCTATTTTTACATTTTTTTATTTGGAAACAGGGTCTCCTAAGCCAGCGCGCGCGGCTGGCTTCGAACCTGCGCGATCCTCCTGTCTCTGCCTCCCAAGCGCGGGGATTATAAGCGTGCGCCACCACGCCCGGCCGGTTATGAAGCTTTAAAAAGATGGCGTGATTAGTCAGGTCCTGTCTGGTGTAGTGCTGACTAGTAAGTGGCACTACGGTCAGTTCTAACAATGATGTATCTGCCTTGTAGGGCACTGATGGGAGGTTTTAGGAAGCTCCCAGGCCAGGGCTGGGCTCTGCCCTCTAGGGCATTGCTCCGATGGTGGCCAGTCTAGTGGCCTGACTTGTCTTTTTTTTTCTTCTTTTTTGTGGTCCTGGGCATTGAACCTAGGGACATTCTACCTCTGAGCTATACCCCTAGCACTTTTTTTGTTTTTTGTTTTGAAACAGGATCTCGCTAGGTTGCTGAAAGTCTCATTCAGAGGCCGTCTCATTCAAAGTCTCATTGCTGAGGCCGTCTTCGAACCTGTGATCCTCCTGTCTCAGCTTCCTAAGTACTGGGATTACGGGCCTGCGCCACCACGCCTGGCTCTGACTTGTCTCTAACAGGGGGAGTTGGGGGATGATCTTAACCATGTCTCTCATGGTGAATCTGACTTTTATCATTATAATTATTTGATTGGAATGGCTTCACTGTTGGGTTTTGCAATTAGCTTCAGGGTTAGAACTTATTTTTGCCACCAACCAGATCTCTTCCTCTTTTCCTAGATCTATGAGGCCCAGCCAGAAGTTTCCCGGGCATTTCGGACCAGAGAGTTTATCCCCTTGCCGCGGCTCCTGGCCATGGTGATGGTGACCACAGTGCCATTGGTGTGCAATAAGATCATGTTCACCCAAGCATTGAATGTAAGGTCGGGTCGTCCCACTTCTAGAACTTTCTTCTGCTGCCCCCCTGGCTGTGCTGTGAGAGTGTTATGAGAAGCCTAGCTGTGTTTGAGTGTTGTTTCAGGGAGCCTCTGAGGCCCTAGGGCAGGGCTGTGGTGTGAAATGGCCCGGCAGTGAGAGGTCTGCTCACCCAGGAGAGGACCTTGCAGCGGAGCCTGCTCTGTCCAGGGCTGTGGTAGGGACCTCAGGCCCCTCTTTACCCTCTAGTCCTCATAGGGATGGGAACCTTAGGATCAGGAAGGGAGGTTCAGTGGTTAAAATCTCACTGGTTCAGAATTTGGGGCTGGATGGGACTGGAATTTGCCAGCAAATCCATCCATCCATCCATCCATCCATCCATCCATCTTCCTTCCTTCCTTCCTTCCTTCCTTCCTTCCTTCCTTCCTTCTTTTCTTCTTTCCTTCCTTCTTATTCAAAGGAATAGCATTAAAATTCCATGGAAACATTTATTTTTAGGCATTCCTGGAGGACACATTTATGGGTAAAAAAGTGATACATAAATTTTGTATCAATATTAAAAAAGGTCCCAACTTCAATCTGAAGCCACATTTTGGAGACTCTGTGCATTTTTCTCCATAGCTCCATGGGCTTACGAGGGAGAGCATGGATTGTTGCCACGCCTGGGTTCTGAACCCTGCCAGCCCATCCTAAGCCCAGGAGTGAGACCTCCCTGGGAGACGCGGCATGCGGAGGGGCACCTCTGTCCTTCAGGGTGGGAAGCGTGAAATCAGGAGGAACAGGGTCGACTGTGGTGTGTCCCTTAGGCCTGAGCTGACCCAGTGGTGGTGAGCGCAGGCACCACACAGTGGTGTAGCCTCCTGAGACGGTGCAGTGGATGTTTTTACTACCCATCCAGATTGTGCTGTGTGTGCGGCACCCAAGGAGTGGAGAGGAAGAGGCCTGTGTGGGACAGGGCAGAAAGGTTTTTTGTTCTATTTGCCAAACCATCATATGCAAAATTAGGACCCAGCTAGCTTGCCCATCTGTTTTGTGGAAGACATCAATATTTCCCAAGGGACTTGCAGGAAAGTCAAGTTGAAAGGAAAGCGTCAGTGAGCACTCCTCTTGCTCACTCTTCTGGCAGAAAGCAAGATGAAAGGCTGGCCTCCCTTTCTCTTGCTTTGTTATCTCAGGGTGAGGGCTTGTTCCCGAGGGGCGTTCCATCCCCTGGGAAGAGTGCCTCAGGGCATGAGCAGAGACAGCTCTCCTTCTGCCCACTGCCATACTGTGCAGGCCCGGCCATCAAGCCCCAGCCTTGATCTATCCCTGGGTGCCCTTCCAGAAAGCCAAGACTTTTCACGTGAGTGGTACCCAGTTGTATGAGTGGATCTAGGGGCTGCAGTTATGAATTATCATTATCATCATCATGTTATTGTTGTTGTTGTTCTTACAGTGTTGCTTCAAAGATTTCTAATAGTACACATTTTAGATTCAGAAAGAAGAGTTGGCTCTTTTTAGCAATGGGAAATAAGGATTTGGAAGGAGGGTCTCTGGCTATTGGTTGAGCTTTGTGCTTCTAGCCCTCTGAATGCCATAGGAACACTTATTTAGGAACTTCTTTCTTTCTTTCTTTTTTGGTGGTACTGGGGTTCCTGGAAACCCTTCTACTTCTGGGCTACACTCCCAGACCCATTTTTATACTTTTTATTTGGAAACAGGGTCTCCTAAGCCAGCGTGGCTGGCTTTGAACCTGCGTGATCCTCCTGTCTCCCTGTCCCAAGCGCGGGGATTACAAGTGTGTGCCGCCACGCCCAGCAGAACTTATTTCTTTTGAAGAAATTATGAGGTTGGAGTCTGCTGGCTTAGGACATTTTGTTTGTCCTACTTAAGTATACAATGTCCATATAAAGTGAAACCACAGCTAATAGTACTGGGGTTGTGGTTATTAAGCTAAGTCAGAGGGCCTAGTTATTTCTCCCTTACTGTACATCTCCAGTGTCCTTAGCCAGGCCCTCCAGTAACAGATCCAGTAACAGATGAGGGATTGCCTGGTTGTCATGGGGAGATGCACATTCTGCTTGAGTCATTCTGGGCTTGGGCCTGGGGCTTGGGATCTGGGACTCAGTATTTCTTCCTTGTACCAAGAGCGTCCAGCACTGCTGATGGCCAGGAACACATCGTCCCTGGCCAGGGCTGGGATTTTTCCTCTATTTGGTGATAGCACTGATTTTGGAATCTTACTTGGTCTCTGCAGTCAGTGAGGACTCTGGAGACCCTCTAAATAGAATTGGAGAAAACTGTGTCTGAGCTGTGGTGTGAGCTGCTTGTTACATAATCCATTTGCTGTTGCTCTAACAAAATACCTGAAGCCAGGTACTTACAAAGAAAACAGGTTCATTTAGCTTGCAGTTTTATTTAGCCTTAAGTCTTGGGCTTGCACCGTCTGTCCTTTCTCTGGTGAGGGCCCACTTGATGTGTCACAACATGGTGGATGGGCAGAAAAGGAAATGGCCACAAGCCAAAGGGAGACCATATGGTGAGACCAGGCAGGTTCAGGCTTGTTATTTAGATAAGAACCCATTGTCTTGGGAATTTGCTGGGGTCCCGTGAGAGCTGCCTGAATCGCTTCTGAGGATGGCACCCCGTTATCTACGCACCTTCCACGAGGCCCCCCCTTAAGGGATCTGCCACCTCGTTTACCTCCACATCGAGCTTTAGCACCTGACCCTTTGGGAGACAGACCAGCTCTGAATCACAGTGTTCTTACTGAGCTTGGAGGTGGGCTTTCCTGCCAAAGAATCTGCTGTGCTTTCTTGCCATCCCTCCCTGGCACCAAGTGCTTTTAGTAGTGGCCGTGGGCTCTGGTGCGAGCCCTCTGCTGTTAGTGCAGATGGTCTGTAGTAGCTGAGTGGTTGTCAGAGAAGGCTTCCCCAAGAGAGGACCACAAGAGCAAAATCCACCACCCTGCTCCAGCCTTAGGAGCCACTTCCCTGGCAGCTGTGAGGTCAGACTCGGAGGACGTCGGGGGACAGGTCCCCTTCTCGTGGGAAGCCCAGCCACCACATGCCACTTTCCCTAGCGGTGACCCAGAAGGGGCCGGAGCCAGCCCACTCCGGGCTTGGGCAACTGTCCCTCCATCCACCTCAGGCAGCTGTGGACTTAACTCTCTCTCTCAGTTGGACAGCACGTCGGTGAGGTGCACAGCGTTCTCCCTGATTTCCTTCATTTTGAAGAGAGCACTAAGAACAATTGAGCACTGCCTGAACAAAGAGGTGTGGCAGGCGTCGGGCGTGTACACGGCGGCGATGATGGAAGAGTTCGTGCAGCTCTTCAGAGAAGCCCTAAGCAAGGCAGGCGCAGGCGCGGCTTCCCCACGCACCCCACCCCACGCACGGCAGGGCAGGAGGGCCGCCCGGGAGGCCGCGGGGTTGGAGAGCGGGGTCAGGGCCATGACACCGGTGCTGAGGATTCGCTGATCAAGCTGCCACACCTTGTCACGCTCAGAACATGGTCTGCAAGTCGTGGGGCAAGGGAGATGATGCGCGTGTTCTCCTGGGAAACAGCGGGTTCTGGTTCTGGGGGACCTCGCGGCTCCTCAGCGGCCATTGTCACGCCCCTTCCCTTCACCCAGGCCGCACACGCAACTGACTGGACAGTGACCCGGGGCCTGGCTCTGCAGACCGGCCACGCCTATGCGAGCGCCCGCAGGTTCCCTAGAGCTGGAACCAAGACCTAGGGCGGAGTCTCCTGGGTTCCACTGGCTCAGTGATGAGGCCCCCGGGTTTGTTTTCCTCTTAGCCCCGTTTTCACCACGGCCTTCGTATGTTCAGTTCTGGAAATTATACTGCAGGCCAGGCACCTGTTTGCACTTTGTCCTCCTGTCTCTTATTACACACCCACGCCCACATGTGTTGCACGCACATGCACGCTCGGCCTCCCCTCTGTGCTCTGCTTCCCGTTAGTATGTTCAGTTCATTTCTTTCTCTTCATTGTGTATGTTTACAACTTCTCCTCCTCCTTTTTCCCACTTAGGTGTTGCCGGACCTGAACACTATCGTGTGGGTCTGGCAGTCACTAAAGAAGCAAGAGACAAAGCAGGATGATGCAAAAGGGAAGAAGCGAGGCGACAGGACCCCGGCTGCCTGCGCGGCTCAGCCCTGCGGTGAGGCTCTGGGGCTCTGCTGTTTTCCGGGACGGAGCTGACAGGCAGGCTGGGTGCTCCTACCTAAAGCTCCTCGAGCCAGTCGGTTTCAAGGCCCCTTTAGCAGTTGAATATAGCCCATGTCCTGTCTTGTTTGGGGGAAGGTTAGAATAGAATGGTACATTAAGTTTTAATGTCCATTAGAAATGTGTTCAGGAAGCCAGGCGTGGTGGCGCACGCTTGTCATCCCAGCATTCGGGAGACTGAGACAGGATCGTAGTTCATGGCCAGCCTCAGCTACTTAGGCCCTGTGCAACTCAGTGAGACCCTGTTTCCAAATAAAGTACAAAAATAGGGTTGGGGGTGTAGCCCATAGGTAAAATGCACCTGGGTTTTAGCCTTAGTACTGCACAGGAAGGAAGGAAGGAAGGAAGGAAGGAAGGAAGGAAGGAAGGAAGGAGTCTAGGATTTATGCCATGTGCTCTGGTCTTTGGGTGGGCAGGTGAGTATGGAAAAGGGGTTCTCTTACTCTGTGAATAGAGGTGGTCTGTATGGTCTCTTCCATATTAAAATGTGTTGACTCAACCAGGCGTGGTGACACACGCTTGTAATCCCCGCGCTTGGGAGGCTGAGACAGGAGGATCGCGCAGGTTCAAAGCCAGCCTCTGCTGGCTTAAGAGACCCTGTTTCCAAATAAAAAATATAAAATAGGTCTGGGAGTGTTATCCAGAGGTAGAAGGCTCCTGGGTTCCATCCCCAGTACCACCAAAAAAAAAAGTTTTGACTCAGACCTTGTTGGCCTGGGGGGCACAGTATCTTATGTCTAGACCCTTTTGAATCCTCATGGCAGCTCTGCAAGGGTGGGCCCTGCCGTGCATCACCAGATGAAGACAGCAAAGCACAGAGACAGGGCGCCCTTAACCTGCGGGCACCCTTAAGACCACAGCAGCAAAGCAGATCTTAAAACCAAGTCCTTTAACAGTCTTACCCTTTTAGTGCATCGATGCCTTCCTTGAGTCGAGTCGCTGGGGATCCGTCGGCTGTCTCTGTCAGCATGAGGTTGGCCGTGGTACGGTGTCCCATGCAGCTCTATTCCTTCCCAAATTGAGATCAAAGACCAAGGGTGTTTCTTAAGTCAAGCTGCTCTCTTTTGCTGCAGACGATGCCGAAACCATTCTCTTGAAAGCTGTTCTGCTTCAAGTCATATGCCTCTACCAGAAAGTGGTCCCCCTTGTGGTCATGCAGTACAACTTTGACTTCAGCAAGCTCCTGAAAGGTGGGTGCCAAGGGTGGCAGGCAGCTGCACTGTCCCTGCCAGTGGGACTAGGGAAGCGCTGTTAAACCAGAGCGGAGCCAGGGCCAGGAGGCAGCAGGCCGTTTACCAGTGTGCTTGGTCTGCCAGCCCGATTAGTTTTATTCAGACCCATATTTTTAAAATAGCTGGCCGGTCCTTAAGTAAATATTAGGTGAACATGTAGTGTAAGCAGTGAGAATGGAGAAGGAGAATGGACACCCACGAAGCCGACCACGTGATGTTTACTCTAATGCTGCCTTTCAGTGGAGCAGGAGCGCAAAGTATTTGCAGGAAGGAGCCCCATGAAGCCACGTGTGGGGCCTCATTCTTGTAGTCACAGAATTTGGGAGGCTGAGACTGGAGGATCACAGGTTCATGGCCAGCCTCAGCTACTTAGTAAAGCTCTCCACAACTCAGTGAGAGCCTGTTTTAGAATAATGAAAAATAGAACCAGGCGTGGTGGCACACGCTTGTCATCCCAGTACTTGGGAGGCTGAGACGGGAGGATTAAGGTTTGCGGCCAGCCTCAGCTACTTAGTGAGGCCCTCTGCAACTTAGGGAGACCCTGTTTTAAAATAGAGAATAAAAGCCGGGCGTGGTGGCACACGCTTGTAATCCCTGCTCCTGGGAGGCTGAGACAGGAGGATCACACAGTTTGGAAGCCAGCCTCAGCTACTTAGTGAGGCTCTCAGCAACTTAATGAGACCCTGTTTCCAAATAAAATATAAAATAGGTCTGGGAGTATAGTCCGGAGGTAGAAAGCCCCTGGGTTCCACCCCCAGTACCACCAAAATAAAAATTAATAAAATAAAAAATAAAAAATAGGGCTGAGGGTGTAGCTCAGAGGTAGAATGCCCCTGGGTTCCATTCCTAGTACTGCAGAAAAAAATAAAAATTTAAAAAATAAAAAAAATTAAAAATAGGACTAGAAGTGTAGCTCAGAGATGGAATGACCTGAGTTCAATCCTTGTAAGCCCTCCTCCTCCACCCCTCAAAAAAAAAAAAAAAAAAAAAAAGCCTCGTGGAAGGGAAGGGACATCAGGGAAGGGACATGGACATCCTTCCCATTTGTGCAGAGGCACTTTGTTACCTTGTATTTTACCCCAGTGAGTCAGGTTCAAACCACATCTCATAAAAGTAACAAGCTTGTCTGGTCATGGTTCCTTGATGGGCAGGTTTGCCTAATAAAGTGGACTTTATGATTGGGCCTACAGAAGACTCTCAAAAATACAATTCTTGGAATTTATATAAGCAATTAAAATAATCCTTTCCAAGAGCCATAATTAGTGTTTTAGTCATTCGAAGGTGAAAGGTTCTCTTTGCTGTGGGAATCTGCAGTTTGTTAGAATGTGGCCATTTAGGACTCTGAAGCCTTCCCAAGCAAAGGAGACACGAAGAGACCAGACTAGAGGACGAGGACCCAGGCCTGGGCTTGGCAGCCCAGTCTTTCCACAGAGCTCCTGCGGTGGGCTGCCAGGCCTCGGTAGCTAGTGAGGCCCGCCCCTGGAGGTGTGTGATTCCAGTGGTAGGACGAGATCAGCATGCCTGAGTGGCAGGGACGGGCTTTGTGGACAGTAGTATTCGGGCTTTTCGTTGGAGCTGTGTAGTCCTGGGGCAGGCAGGTCAGGGAGGTGTGCGTCCTGCAGTCTCGTGAGGGGCACAGGACACAGGGAACAGACAGAATAGGCCTATGTTCTTTCTAGCTATGGGATCCCTCCTCAGCTCCCTTTGGTCAGGGCAGCGGTTGCAGGGCCCCCACTTCTGGGTGACTCTGTCAGTCTCCCTCACTTTTCCCTGCAGGTGTCATCTCTGAGCAGGGTCTGCGAGAGGAGGTGCCGCCCATCCTGCAGCAGCACATGCTGAAGGTGGCCCTAGAGCTGCCCGCCAGCAAGTTTTTGTGGCTCAAGGCACAGGTAAGAGGCAGAGGTCTCCAGTCTTCTGTGGGCTCACCTGCTGGCCTTTTAGCTCTTGTCCTGACTCTCATATTTTTCTTGTCATTTTAAAATGTGTTTGTTGCTGGGCGTGGTGGTGCACGCTTGTAATCCCCGCACTTGGGAGGCTGCGACAAGAGGATTGTGCAGGTTCGAAGCCAGCCTCAGCTGGCTTAAGAGACCCTGTTTCCAAATAAAATATAGAATAGTCTGGGAATGTAGTCCAGAGGTAGAAGGCCCCTGGGTTCCATCCCCAGCACCATAAAAAAAAAAAAAAAAGTATTAAGAAAATGAGCACATTCTTTCCTTTTATTCTCATCCTAGAACTCAAGACAGATGGGAACAGACACCAAGCCAGCTGCAGGTTGAGGCTGGTGGAATTGTCAGCACATCTTGCTTGCAGGATTTGTGTGTCTTCAGTAATGTCTTTTAGGACCTTATATGTTGCTCAGGACGCAGCACGTTCTCCGGTGTCTTTAAGCCCCAGCTGCTCTGGTACTCCTATGCAGCAAGGGGGAAATGACCGGCCAAACCAAGATTGTCTGCGTGTGAGGTGTAGGAGCTCATGTATTTATTTTTAGTGGTACTAGGGATTGAAGCCAGGGGCATTCTACCTCTGAGCTATACCCCCAGCCCTGTTATATTTCATTTTATTTTTAAACAAGGTCTCCCTACAATGTTGAGCATCTTGTAAGTTCCTGAGGCCAGCCTTAAACTTGGGATCCTCTGGTCTTAGCCTCCCACATACTGGGATTTTATAGTAGTGTGCCACGCTGCCCAGCCTCGGATAATCCCCCCCCCCCCCCCCCCGGTACTAAAGCTTAAAACCCAGAGACATTTACCGCAGAAGTACATCCTCAGACTTTTTTTATTTTTTGTTTGAAACAGAGTCTTGCTAGGTTGCTGACAGTCTTGCTAAGTTGTTGAAGCTGTCCTTGAACCTGTGATCCTCCTGTCTCAGCCTCCCAAGTACTGGGATTACAGATGTGTACCACCATGCCTAGTTAGGTAATTTTTTTTATGACATAGATATTATGTTAGACTTTGTACTGGGGGTTAAACCTAGGGGTGTTCTATCTCCAGGTTATACCCCAACCCTATATAATTTTTATTTTTGAAATAGGATCCCACTAAGTTGCAGAAGTCCTCACTAAGTTGCTGAGGCTGGCCATGAACCTGCAATCCTGTTTCGGCCTCCCAAGTACTGGGATTTAAGTGTGCGCCACCACACCTGGGCACCTTATATTAGATTTTTACATGGAACCAGTAACGTAGAAGGACATGCTGGTATTTATGCGAGTAATATTTCTAGATGGCCTAAGAATGCTGTGACGGTGGGGTTTGTGTATGTCTCCCACGGTCCTCTTTCTAAGGTTCTCTGCATCAGACCTGAGGATGTCTTTCATGGAGAACTCACCACGTGCCAGGCTGCACATGATAACTTGGTGCGGTCACTCTCTCCACGCCACGTAAAGTCAAGGTGCTGGGGCACAGAGCTTGTAGAACGCTTCTGCAAGGCCCTGTGGCGAGCAGAGGGCCCAGGAGAGGCCCAGGCAGTGCCTCAGAGCCGCCCCTCAGCCTTCCTGCTGTGCTGTGAAACCCCACCCCCTCCCAGAGAGGCAGCCAGAGCGGGGGTCGTGGGTTTGCACTCCTGCAAAGCTGAGCCAGGGGTCTTGATGGCTTAGTTGGAAAGTGAACATAGACCTCTTAATGTGAAAGAGCATCCGTCTGGTATTAGACAATAACTCAGGTCCTGCGCCCACCTTGCACACATAAGATGCTAAGATGCATCTGCTGGCCCATGTCCAGGGTCCTCTGTGTTGTCAAGGGCGTACTGAATGACACTGCTCTGCGGAGTCGGCTGGGGACCTGGAGCTCCATGCATTTCTCATGTGTTCAAAGCCCAGAAGCCTTTTCGGGAGGATGAATTATTCATAAAGAGTGGACTGTGTTTGTACTGGCTTCCTGATGCAGTGCCACCAGCAGAGCCTCGGAAGGGACCGACAACCACCAATGTACCGCATCTGCGCCAGGGTGCCCTGGCGTTGGTTCCCAGGAAACAGCCAGTTACATTCTAGCACCTCGGTTTCCACATCTGTGGGATAGGTTAGCAACTCCATCACTCTGAGGTTGAAGGAGCGTTAGGTGATTAGTACATCCAGACCTAGAACGTGCTGGCAGGGGAGAGGGCTGCCCGTGCCTGCTGTCAGGACTCCTCCTGTGCCATTCGGGGGTTTGAATGGGTTACCTAGCTTCTGAGGTTTCTTATGTGTAAAAAAGCACAGTAATCCTGCTGAGTGGTCGTGAAACATGGGATGAAGGGAAGGACCTGGCAGTGTCCTAGGCATGTTTAGCCAGCAAGTAATGGCCCATGTTATTTTTATAATATTTATATGCTAAAATTTTATGAAAATCTAATTATATCTACTGAAAATACGTAATATTATTCAAACTCTAGGAAGGCCCGGACACAGAAATTATTGGAGGAGAGCGATCGGTGTTTTACTTATTAATGAAAATGTTTGTGGCCAGCAGTCATTCACAACTGAAGTCATCGACCAAGCTCCTCATCATGAAAGTGAGCATTTCCTACCAGTTTCTAGTTCTGAAAAGGTTTGGCATAAGTCTTCCTTTCACTGGGCGCTTAATAAACAATTGTTGAATTCGGGATGTATTGGGGCCGTTGTACATTTCAAAATAAGTTCTGTGGTGTTTTACATTAGTGTGTCTTAAACATAGCTGCATTCTTGTGGTGGTATGATGAAGCATAAAAACGTGGGCTTTGAAGTCTGATTCCTAGACCCCTGGTTCTCATTCCTGGGTGACCTCGGACAAATTACTTAAACTCTCTGAACCTAGTTTTCCTGTGGTGTGTGGGAATGGTAGAAACTCAGGGTGGTAGAGAAAATTAAATGTGATAAAGTGGAAGCGTAGCACATTGTAGGCTCAATAAGCCCCGTGCCTCTTGTCGTCTTAAACAGAACATGGAATGGGCGCCATTGTGACGGTGTAGGTTCAGGAGCGCACCTTTTGTTGACACGTTCACTGCCCCGTGCTCCCTGGTCACTGTGTAGTGCTGGAGGGGCGTGAAGCTGCCGCAGCTCACGCAGAAAACAGCTTCTCTTCTAACCTTTGCGTCTGTGTCTGTTTACTCAGATTCTGCGGGACACGGGCGTGTTTGAGCACACCTGGAAGGAGCTGGAGCTCTGGCTGGAGCACCTGGATAACACGGCGGAAGAGAGCAAAGAAGCCGTGATTCAGTTTCTGGAACGTGTAAGCACAGGTTTCTCCCGTAGGGGAGCGCGTTCCGGATAGCGTCACTTAGCTGCTCTCAGCATTGCTGAGGCGTTCTTGGTGCCCCGGTGCCAGAAGCGTTCTCGTCCCAGCTTACTTCTAATCCTGCGGCGACTTCAGGTCCACTCAGGTTTTAGAATCTATAGGAAGGGAATATGCTACTGCATGCTATCTTGCTTCCTTTTAGGAATTTGTTTCTGCACAGGAGAATAAGAGTATACTAAATGTAGTATTAAAAGAATAGTATACTAATAGGAGCTGTTTTATTAAACTTTGTAACAGAAAGTTAAAAAACCAGAGTATTGCCGAACAATTACTGTTCTTCCTAAGGAGTGTCAGCGTTAACATTTTAGTTTTTAATTTTGACCAGTGACTTTTTTGTTTTTCCCCATCTCACTTGTGACCGTCTGAATGTTCTCCACTTGGCTTTTTAATGCCCAGATTTTATTGACATTGGTGGCGAATCCCTATTCGTACACAGACAAAGCGTCCGACTTTGTCCAGGAAGCCAGCACTCTGCAGGCCGCTGCGACGAAGCACGACTCGGATGATGCCAGCATCCCCATCTCCCACATTGATGGTACGCACCGCTCCCTCCCACGCTGCGGGGCTCTGGGGACCACACCCGAGGGAGTGTTCGGGGACGGGAAGGGGATCGCACTGGGGTGTCAGACAAGGCACAGATGCCTCGCTGCTTTGTGTCAAAGAAATGAAGTTTCTAGAAATGAAGTTTGTTTTCATTTGTTTATATAATGAGAAATGTATGTAGAACTTGCTTGCTGGGTTGTTTTTATTTGGAAGTGTTTACTCTGTGCTAGGGCTTTCATAAGCTTTTTACAAATCAGAACTCATGCAAACCTCGTAAGTACCCCAAAGGGAGGAAGGTATCATGTTCCTCCTTTTACATATAGGTAAGGCAGCTGAGGCGCAGGAAGATAAGTAACTTGCTCAAGCTCACACAGCGAAGGCAGGACTTGAACCCAGACAGCCTGGCTCTGCTCTGGGCTTAACCCTCCCACCCTTTTGCCTCTCAGACTTTAGCTTGTTTGTCCAAGTTAAAGTTCCTGGGCTTCTCACGTCACTTGAGACAACTTCAGCCTGTTATCACTTTAACTGAATATCTAGCATTTTGCCACAGTTTATAAGGACTTTAGAGGCAATAATTTCATCTGTTTAGGATCAAGTTATAGTAAGAATTTTCCTCTGAGAGAAGTTTAGGTTTGCTTTTTCTTTTTGCAAATATTCTCTTGCTCTTCCCTCCCTGCGTGGTTGTTGCCGTGGGGTCCTCTGTTGGCTCTTGCCTCAGTTGGACTCCCTGCGTCTGTCTCAGATGTGATCGACATGGTGGACGTCCTGGTGGAGGGCAGCGAAGGCTTGGATGAGGAAATTGGGTTCTCGTTAAATGAAGACATGATCCTGCTCACATTCCCATTCAGTGCTGTGGTCCCTGCGGCCCTGGAAGCCAGGAATAAGTTGCTTCTTGGGACAGAAAACAAAGCAGGTACCTGTGTAGGGTAGGATCAGGTTGTTTCAGCTGCATGGGGCTGGCTGGGTCTGTGGGGAAGGATTACAAGGGCTCTGAAAAGTTACTGAGAGCCCACGGCAGCGAGTTTCAACCCACCAGAGCAGCAGCTGCCTGGCTGCAGAGCTCAGAGTGTAGCACACGGATCTTCAGATTGGCTGGGTAGGTGGTCATTTGAGGGGTGAATCTGGAACACTGTGTTTGTTGGCTACATAGATACCGGCTGTCACATTGTTTTTACTATTCTTGATCAGGATGAATTCTTTACACTTGGTGAGTTTTCCTGGCAGCTTAGAACCAAGGAAGTGCCCACAGGTCACCCAGTATACTTAGTCAGTAGTGCTCAGGCTTTGCTGCTGTAATGGGTAAGCCCCCACATGTCACTGGTTTAATGAACAAGAGGTTTGTTTTTTGGCTTCATCATAATCTAATACAGGCCAGGCTGTTCTGAGTGGCTGTGCTATGCCATCTCAGCGTGGCTTTCAGAATCACTGCGGAATGGAGAGACAGCGTTACAATCTGCAAGGGCCTAACCCCCGCATGTGACCCCACCCCACCTGAAGGAGAGGCTGTGCATCAAGGCAGAGGGGAGGATTGAACACTAGCAAGTCCTGGGTCCAAGTGGTTTTGGCATCGCCTCTGTCAAGCCTGGCTGTCCACTTCTGGGCCTTAGAACCTGAGACTATGTGCTTGCTGTTTAATAAGATGGAGCCTAGGAGTGTGTGCCGTAGCACCTGCCGTTCCATGTGGGCGTGTGACTCCTGGTGGAATTGCATTGATTTTTCTGGGTCTTGCAGGTCTGTGGGGGGAGATAGTGCTGGTGGATCTAGAAGGGCACTTCCAGCAGGCCTCCTCTTATACACATCTCGTTCCTTTCCAGGGGAAAGCATCGTGGCATATCTGATAGCGGTGCTGACCGACCTCCTCCACACCCAGCGGGACCCTCTGGCTCTATGTCTCCTGCTCCAGGCTTATGACAAGTTTGAGCCTCCGGGCCCACCTTGCTGCCACCACCTCTCCCAGTTTAACAGATACTACAGCCTCTGGATCCCGGAGCAAGCCCGAGAGGCCTGGGTGAGCTGTGGCTGTGCTTGCAGCTGGCTGCAGGGAGAAGCTCCTGTACCTTTACATTTCCCTGCAGAAGAGAGGGAGCTAAATCGTTGCGCAGCTGGTATGACCAAGGCTCAGACAACTGGCCGTGTAGCAGTTCATTTCCCACTGGCCCCATGACCAGGGGAACTGGCTCATGGTTTCAGCTTGCGAGGAGAGGTGGTCTTTCTTCCTTTCCTTACAGAGTGTCTGTAACGCTGTTGTCCTCTCTCTCTTCTGAGGGCTTTAATATTCTTCAAGACCTACTGTGCTCAGCTGGCAGACCTCCCCTTGCCCCCCATACCTCCCAGCAGGCTCCATTCTGCTCAAACTGGGACAGTAAAAGGGAAACACATAGATTTTCTTTTGGTGAGGGCAACATGCTTATAATGGGATTCTGGGTCCAGTGCAGATTATTTATAAAAACCGTGTGGGGCAAGAAGTTAGCTTTGCTATATCCATTTTTCGTGGATTTATTCAGTTTTAGCTGTTCTTGAGAAGACAGACAGCTTGGGCCTTTGTCCTATGAAAGGTAGCCATGCTGATGGTGTGTTTCCTGTGTATTAGCACCTGCCAGGCCCCTTATGAAATATGCCACATGCATCTTAAACTATTTATAATCATCACAACAACTCTGAGAAGTAGATCAAGGAGTTGGTCAGTTTTCAAGGGGAAACTGCGGATGGGGTAAGCCACAGCCATTCCCTAGAGTCAGGATTTGGTTCGAGCGATCGGGCGCCAGAGCCCAGGCCCGTCACAGCTCTTGCTGCCTCCACGGCCTGTGGGGCTGCAGAAGCTAAGTGCCTGGGCAGCAGAGTCAGAGTCGTCCTCTGTGATGTCATAGCAGCGGGCCTCGCCCTCAGCCTGCATCACTCCCTGGGGCCCCTCCCACTTGCCACCACCCATTGTGACCTAGCAGGCCTCCTGGGGTGGGGCTTGAGCCTGCCATGATGCTGCTGCTGTGGTCTGAAGACTGTGCCTGAGAACCACTCAGGTCATCCACAGCCTTGGGTTTATTGGCTTGAGGAAGTTCAATGTTTGAGGTTATAATGTAAGCCAAGAGGGGTAAATAAAGAAGGCAGTTTGCAATTATGTCAGAAGAAACGAACAGGTTCTCTTTGAGGTAGGATGGCTCCAGAAGTCTCTTCCTTCTGTCCGCTTTTTCTTATCCTCTGGTGAGCTGTTCTCTCTGAGGCTCCTGGGAGGCAAGCGGCTCACAGCCTGGGCTCCTCTGCAGGCTGCGCTTTCCTGTCTCCAAGGATCCATTCTTCCTGTGATTAAAGTCCTACCTGTGGCACAGGCCTATTCACACCTCCACGAGGTGCCTCCCATGAATACTCTAGGAAAATAAGAGACGGGCAGTGTAGGACTGAATTTACTTAGGAGTACGCCTTTTGTGATGTTCCCTTGGCGGTGCGGATCTCCCCGAGCCTGTCATCAGCAAGCATCTCTGGTGTCTTGCTGTCCTCCTCAGCCGCTGCAGGTGTCCGGCAGTCCTGTGTGCCCCAGCCCCCCGACAGCCGCCTCCTTCTCCAGCCTGCTGCGGACCGCCTACGAGAGCCAGACCCTCGGGGACAGGTGTATTCAGGAGCAGCTGCAGGACGCCATCCCGTGCCTTGCCCTGCACCAGGTCCTGCGCTCGGCCAAGCAGGTGCTGCTTTACCTCAGGAGCACTGTGGAGAACTTCGGCCAGGTCTGTGCTGTCCCTGTGGCCCCACACTCCCTCCTGCCGAGAACACGGCCTTCCCTGAGCCAGGTCCCCACTGCAGGGTGGGAATTCTGGCCCTAGGATCACGGGGCTGGCCTGCACCTCAGGAGCCTGCACTCCCAGCTCTGCCACCCATGCCAGCTGCCTCTGCTCCCTGGAGCAGATGTTGAGTGGCAGCGGCTCTGTTCCCTCCAGACCCTCAGGAGCAGCTTGTGTGGGGCTCTTGTAGGCTGGGCAGGGCCTCTCGAAGCAGATTTGGCCACGAACCCTCCTTTCCTGAGTGTATTAATTCAGTAGCTTTTCTGTGTACAGATCTTTAGGTTTTGAGGTTGGCGTCTTCCCTTCACTTTAGCCAAAGTCAGTAGGAAGACAAGTTTCTCATTTGAGAGAGGACTCAGAACGATTGATGACTTCTAAACACCACACACAAAGGAGTTGCCATCTCAGCCCCCTGCCCCAGTCTCCTGTCCTGGCATCACCCCTGTGATGGGCAGCCCTTCCCTCTCTCAGGCTGGTGTGCCTCTCACCTTCACAGCTGGGCAGAAGCGCCGGGCCCACGCTCCTGCAGCTCTTCCTGGATCTCCTCCGGCGCCTGGTTGTCCACTGTGAGCAGCTGGACGCTGAGAACCAGCGCAAGTGCGAGGCTGCCCAGGCTGAAGCCGACCTCTTCTTGGACATGGAGTCCGTGACCTCGCTGGAGTTGGCCAATGACCAGGTACTGCCACCTCTTCCACGGGCAGCCAGTTAGCCTTTAACCAGAAGGTCACAGAGAATGGCTTTTTCTCCACTTTTGATTAAACATATGTATGTTCACTGTAGAAAATAGAGACATGCAGAAAACTGTAGCAGCTGCTGAAAGCCATCCATAGCCCCCAGCCAGGGGTAAGCATGCCCCAGCCCAGGCACTCGACTGTCCAGTCGCTCCTCCGTATGCACTGTCACCGCCACCCCAACAGGACAGTCCTCTCCCTGTGCCCTGAGTCTCTTTGGAGGCCCAGTGTGAATGGGCACAAGAGCTCTGAGAAGCCGCTGTCCCTCCCGTCACCAGCCCTGGGCTGAAGGCTGTCTAACTGGGCCAGGCGGATTGTCTCTGACAGCCTGCCATGTAACCGGCTCTGGCGCTCAGCATGCTCACTTCAGTCTTGTTGAAATAGACGACTTTCTTCCTTGATATTCCCCTTGGCTTTCTGAGAGGAGAGGCATGGCTTCTCTGCTTCTAACTGGCAGGCTCTATTGGGAAGAATGGTAGGCTCTTTTCCTTAAGAATAAGTAAGAAAACTCCTTTCTGTCCCCGGGGACTGGTGGGTCTTCCTGGCAGGAATCGAGTGTGTCAAGGGTGCTCAGCTGCTTTCTCGTTGGTGCTTTGAACTCCTTTGGGTCAGTGTGAGTTTCTCAGGGTCCCCTGAGGCCTGTGTCCTGAATGTGAAAGCTGGATTCCCTTCAGCTCAGAATGGTGGACATGGGCAGTGGTTTAATCTACACCGCTCGTCCCAGACACATGGTCTAAGTTAAGACCACCTGTCCCAGTCTTCAGGAGACACTCACGTCCCTCTACCAGGTTCACGTAGGAGGCAAGGCTGTCAAAAGAGACCAGTAGGGTGGCTGATATTAGTCCCGTTCTGCTATTTCTGTGTGGCTGGTCCCCTTACACTGCATGGCTGAGTAGTTCTGCCAGACAGTTAGTCTGTTCCAGCTGGGTCTATCAGACACTCTGGGGAATGTGGTGGGCCAATCTCCAGTGGTGCAGGGAGGCAGTGCACAGCCTGGTGATGCCACGGTGCTGTGGTGGGGCAACTTGGTCCCTGCGAGCACCCCTGAGGAGGGCTGGGGGGAGAGGGTTAGCAAGCTGCTTGCTTCTCTGGTTCACCCCAGCAGATGCTCCCTAGCAGCTGTGGTCTTTCCCTGGCCCTGTGCCCTGATGAAGTGTGTCTCTGACCTTTTTTCCAGACACTGGAGGAGGTGCTGGTGGCCATCCTTAGGCACCCCACACTGGAAAGCTGGTTTCTGGCCCTGGAGCAGCAGGCGCTGCCCCCGCACACCCTCAGCCCCATCCTCGTGAAGCTCTTGGCGGCCCACTTCAGTGCAGGTGTCCGTCAGCTGCTGGTGGCAAGTGCCCCGATTCTCCGGAACATGGGCCGGCTGGGCCTCCTGGCCAGGTATTCAGAAGCCATTGCCCACAGTGTGTTGAAGGAACTGCACGCCAGGACTGCGGGCCCAGTCCCGTCGCCACCCAAGACCCTGCCACAGCTGGAGGCCCTGCAGGAGTTGCATCCGTACATGGAAGGTGCCCAGCTCCGTGAGATCACTCTGGCCCTGCTGGGCCTGCCTGAGGCCCACCTGCTGACCCAGCAGCCCACCAAGGCCCCTGGGAAAGAGAGACACCTGAGTGCGCTTGGCAAGACCCTGGTGCAGCTGCTGACCAGCAGCCCCCAGGATCAGTTGCAGAGTGGCGGGCTCCTGTGGTCCTCTGAGTACGTGAGAGGCCTGGGGGCTCTGCTGCCCACCCTGGCCGTGGAAGAGCTGGATGCTGTGTTCCTGCACACCCTGCAGAGAGAGCCCGTGCTGGCCCCCGTGGTCACGGCTGACCTGCTGGACTACTGCCTGGTGCGGAGGACACAGGCGGCGCTGGGCATTGCTGTACTGCTGCTTCAGCAGAGCTGCACCCACCTGCTGGGCTTTGAGCTGTGGTGTGAGCAGGCCGGCGCAGGGGCCCACCTGCGCAAGGAGCTGGACAGCTTCCTCCCCCTGGTGTACGCGTACCTCCAGCACAGGACCCGGGCGCCCTTCGCACGCCCAGCAGGAGGTATGGGATCACTGGCTGTAGGCACTGGGAATTGTAAGACAGACAGAGGATGTGAACTGTATGTCCATTTTTATACCCCATAACTTCACTGTCTGGCTGTAGTTTAGTTTCATTTTTCTCCCAGCATCTGACCAGCTCTGAAAGACTGAGAAAGGTTGAGAAATTCTTTACACCTCTCCCCTTACCTCTTGACCTTACCTATTGAGGCACAGCCCCCAGTGTCCCACCGAGTCCTAGCCACCCTGTGGGAGGTGAGGGCAGGGTGTTCGTCACCAGCACTCTCTCCCACGTTCCAGGGATGTGTCGGGGAGTTGGTGTTGAGTCGGAGCAGCATGGATCCAGCCTCCTCTTCTCCACCTGCTGGGTTTCAGATATGATACACTTTTATTTAAAGGGTGGCGGGGATCGAACCCAAGGCCTTTGTTCTAGGCAAGGGCTCTGTCCTTGAGCTACACCCCCAGCCCACCTGCAATACTTCTGATGACCTCAGAGCTCATTTGATTCATTTTTATTGAATTTATAAACTATTTTTTACTTGCTGCTTTGCCTCTAAAACATACTTTATATCAGTGGTGACAAATACTTTAACAAGTAAATCAGCTCAGGCAGAAGCCCTCCCCCTGTGGTTTTTGACATATTGCTCCTTAGTTCAGAACTTTAGTACTCATGGTCTTGCCTTAAAGCTGGGATCTGTATGTGGTCCCCTGGGCTAAAGGGCGTCTGTTAAGAATGTTGGCCGATGAGATGGACCCAGTGGCTTTAAACATGTAACAGCAGCCCTTGGAGGAGACTGATGGGCAGCAGTGGCTGATTCCCTTGGTGTCCATCAGGCTGCCAGACTGACATCACTGGGGTCACAGGAGCTGGGCCATGTGTGGGGGCCTGCGAGTCTGGTAACCTCTGCCCTGCGTCTCTGCCCTAGTGTCCTCCGCTGGCATCCCTGTCTTGAGGAAGGCCCTGTGGAGACGGCTGCTGGACAGGATTCTAAGTACTGATAGTTCCCCAGAGTCCGGGCTGCATCAGGAGACGCTGGCCCATCTCGTCCCGTTTGCAAGAGCCAAAGATCTCCGTATGCTCATGGACCGTCTGCCCGGCTTGCTTCAGGCTCCCAACAGTCACAAGAGGTATGGAGTCATAGGGGGTTAGGCGGCTGCTGCCCTGTCAGCTCCACTTTTCTCTCCACTATTTGTAATATAAGTTAGTGAAAAACAGCCTTTCTCCTCTAGTGCCAGCTGCAGCTCCCCAAGAGCTCCCCTGCAGCCATCCATGCTGGAGCCAGTATAACCCTGGGGCAGTGGCTCTGAGCTGGGAGTGAGTAGTGACATTGTTGATTGTCACTACTGGGTGAGGAGATATGGTTTCTGGCATCCTGAGGGTAGAGGGGCCAAAGACACTGCTAAAATATGCTATAATGCACAGGAAGAGCCCTCCATAAGGAAGGATTATCTGGTCCCAGAGGTCACTCGTGTTGATATCAAGACCCTGATCTAGACTGGGCATGCACATGCTTTCTCTGGTGTACTGACACCGTACCGGTGGTTGTGAACATTCTTCTGAATCTTTATGTTTGAGTGAGTCAGGAAAAGCCAGTGGTTTCTGGAGTGGTCGGTGTGGGAGCGGGACTCTGGCATTTGTCTCTTATGGGCCTTTGTGATGTTGGGGTGAAGGCTCCCTCTAACTCTGAGGTTCTGGTCTCTTGCTGCAGCTGGATCCTGGCGGACTCTGTCTCTGCAGCTCTGGACGGCTCGGCAGGAGAGCTGAGAGCCTGGCGAAAGGCCATCCTGGAGTCCTGTGTGCAGTGGCTGACCGTGTCCTTTAGTGGTAGCCAGCCAGGTACGGACGGTGCCCAGGACCAAGAGAAGCAGATGCTGTGCAGATTAAGCGAGCTGTTGGTAGGTGTCTTTTCTTAGATATCCTGGTTACATTTTTAAGGGACAGTAAGGAAGACAAAGCTTTGCAGATACATTTCCAACTGTTTTGTTTGGCATGAGTGTGACTGGGTGGGAAATGAGAGGGTTTGAGTCTGGGGGAAGAAAGGCAGATAGGGACAACCTCTGAACCCTCTGAATAGACGAGTGTCTCCATCAGAGCACTGTGTCTTGGCAAAGGCTTTTTTGCATCTACTGAGGTATTAGGTAAGGTCTTGGCTTTTCATTCATCTGTTAAGAAAGTAAATTATATTAACTATGGAATGTTAAACCAACTTAGCATTCTTATTTAAGTCTTGATCAAATACATTACCCTTATATATATAGAATTTAATTTGCTAATATTCTGTTAAGAATTTTTGCTTCTGTGTACATGACAGATATTAGTTTGCAACTTTATTTTCCTGTAATATCTTCAAATAAAAAAATGCTGACTTCATGGGATGCATTGGGTAAAGTTTCACAAGGTTTAAACTTGTAGATCTTTTACATATTTTAAAGATGTTGCTTTACTGTCTTTTGACTTGCTTAGTTTCCAGTAAGCAATTTGTTACTGTTATCTTTGTCCATCTGTTGTGGCTGATTTTAGGATTTTTTTTCATGCTGGTGATTGAACCTAAGGCCTATGTATGTGAGGAAGGTGCTGTACCACTGAGCTGCACTCCTAGCTCACTATAATTTTTATAGTGTCATTAAAGCGATTTGATTATGATCTACCTTAGTGTGCAGTTTTCAAGTTTTTTTGTGCTTGGGGTTCAATGACCTGTTTTTCCTGTATGTTGATAGTTTAAAAAAAAATTTTTTAAAGTATTTGGCCATTTTGTTAAGTGTCCTTTTATATCAAAAGATAAAAAGAAGAAAATCAAAAGTCTCCCGTTATCTAGAGATTATCACATTATAAGTTAGTTGGATGCCCTTTCAGAAATCTTTCTGTATATTGTATGTATGGGCGCGCACACGTGTGTGTGTGTGTGTGTGTGTGTGTGTGTGTGTGTGTGTGCGCATGCAGTATCATGGGATTATATAATGCTGTGTGCAGCCTATCTTCCTGAATGTTGGTTTCGTTTTACTTTGTAACATAATACCATATTTTGAGAGTTTTCCTCACAGAAGTGACTGTGCACTTACTTTGGCCTTGGTAGTGGTGCAGCAGTCTTTCCTGGGTAAAGGAAGCATAACGTGTATTGCTACACCTGCAGGTGGCTTTCAGTTTTTTGATTTTATAGAGTTTATTATTCAACTATAGAAAACATGATGAATCTCGCATGGTCCCTCTGCACACTTGATCAGGCGAGTAGCTGAAAGGAGCTGCAGGGCAGAGGCCAGGTATGAAGGGTGTGATGAGTGGTGGGGCCTGGGCTTTCCTGGTGGTCTGGCCCTGAGGTTCCCACGTGCGGCCCACCTGGTGGAGGTGGCAGCCTGGGCATATGCTGCTGGCCGCTCCTCCTTGGATCCGGCTGCCATCCTCCAAGTCCACAAGCCCCTTTCTTTGTCCAGCCTGTACCCTGTTGCACGAATGGTTTTCATTGGCTTTTTTAAAAAAAGGCCAAATGCAATCTGTTAGTGCTGTCAGAAAAGGTGGACAAAGAAAAACGGTAGGAGGCCAGGCAGGGTGGCGCCATTTAGAATCCCAGCATTCCTAGCATTTGGGAGGTGGAGACCAGAGGATCACAGCCGACAGCCTCAGCTACTTAGTGAGACCCTGTTTCAAAAATAAAAAGACTAGCCGGGCGTGGTGGCGCACACTTGTAATCCCCACTCTTGAGAGGCTGAGACAGGAGGATCACACAGGTTCGAAGCCAGCCTCAGTTACTTAGTGAGGCTCTCAGCAACTTAGTGAGACCCTGTTTCTAAATAAAATATAAAACCGGTCTGGGAGTATAGCCTGGAGGTAGAAGGCCTCTGGGTTCTACCCCAGTACCACCAAAAATAAAATAAAATAAAATAAAATGACTAAAAAATTGGACTCAATAAGACCCTGTTTCAAAAAAAAAAGAATAAAAAATAGGACTGGGAGTGTAGCTCAGAGGTACAATGCCCCTGGGTTCCATCCCTGGTACTGCAAAAAGAAAGAAAGAAAGAAAGAAAGAAAGAAAGAAAGAAAGAAAGAAAGAAAGAAAGAAAGAAACAGACAGACAGACAGACAGACAGACAGTAGGACCATTTGGTGAGCAGAAGTATGCTAGTAAAATGTCAGAACTTTAGCGGAAATAACCAATTCATAAGTTTAAAAAAAAGCCAGCACCAAAAAACCTGGGCGCCTTCGTGGATGATGGGATAGCTGTGCTTCACGTGCAATAATGGCTGGACTTCGGTTCCACACTCCACGTGTTCATTTTGACCACAGCCCTGGTTCTCCTCGCTTATGTTTGAGCCGTCTCCTGCTCACGGGAATGGCATAGGTGCAGAACGGAGACATTGCCGGGAAGAATCACAAGCCCGGAGCCGGGGAATGTGGGAGCTCCTCTTCACTCTTTGCCCGTGTATTTCACAGAGGAGGAATCGGACCCGGGAGGCTGGCACTACCCACAGGCTGCGCAGCCGGAGCCTCGGTGTTTTTAAATTCATTGACATGTTTCCTGTGCACTTCTCGCTTTATTTGTAGCATGTACTTAATGAAGTCGATCCTGGGGACTGGCAGAAATTCGTGAAAACAGGACTCAAGTAAGTTGATTTTATTTTCTTGATGCCATTTATAAATGTGTGAATGTCGTGGATCATGCACAGCCCTTTTTATTGCTTGTTTTTATAATACAAGTTGTCCCCTCAATTTTAGAGATAAAAGGTAAGGATTGAAGTTAAATGATGTGCCAGTTGACACACAGAGTACTTCTCTATTTTTTGGTGGTACTGGGATTCCTGGAAACTCTTCTACCTCCGGGCTACACTCCCAGACCTTTTTAAATTTGGAAACAGGGTCTCTTAAGTCAGCGAGGCTGGCTTCGAACCTGCGCCATCCTCCTGTCTCCGCCTCCCAATTTTTTTTTCAGGTCTGGGGATGGAACCCGGGGCAATCGACCTCCGAGCTACACCCCCTGCCCTATTTTTTATTCTTTATTTTGAAACAGGGTCTCACTGAGTTGCGGAGGGCCTCACTAAGTAGCTGAGGCTGTCCGCGAACCGTGATCCTCCAGTCTCAGCCTCCCAAATGCTGGGATCACAAGCGTGCGCCGCCACGCCCGGCTCACAGGGTACTTCTTTTTTTTTTTTTTTTTTTTTCATATTTATTTTTATTGGTGCACTGTATTCATACATCATAGTGGGATACATACTTTTGTAGACATACATGCACACAATGCCCAGTCAGCCCCCACCCGATCCCCACCCCGTTCTCTCCCTATCCCCCCCTCCTATGCTTGGCTTAGTAGTTGACATCTAGTATTATAGCAATTGATCCAAAATTAAAAATGATAATCTCACATAACAGTTTCATTTGTCTGATACCAAGCTTTTGATGACTTAAAGATAACATTTCAATATTTCTTTTTGCTTTCTTTCTTACCAGAGAATATTTTTTTCTTTTTTTTAGGTGAAACTATCATATATTTATTTTTCAGAAAAAAATCTATCCTGATATGGAATATGGACTCTAGATACCCAAAACAATCTCGAAGCAAAAACAAAGCTAGAAGATGTATATTTTCTGATTTCAAACCATATAAAGCTACAATAATTGAAACAGTGTAGTACTGTTCTAAAGGCAGATATATAGACCATTGGAGTTAAATACAAGCCTAGAGCTAACTTCTTCCCTATATTGTCAAGTTATTTTTGACAAGGTTTCCACGAACATTTGGTGGTGGGAATAATAATCTTTTAACTAAGTATTGTTGAAAAATAATAATTACATGGAAAAGAATAAAATTGGACCCTTACCTAATCCCACATACAAGTATTAACTCAAACTAGATAAAAGACCTAAATATAAATCTTAAGACTATAAACTTTTAGGAGAAAATCTGGGTCATAAAACCTCACAACATTGAAATTGGCAGTGATTTCTTGGATATGATTTCAATGGCACAGGCAACAGAAGAACATACAAACTCCCTAAAAAATAAAAGAAAATATTGTATATCCAAAGACAATGTAAACAGAGTTAAAAGTTACTAATAGAATTGGATAAAATATTTCCAAATGCTATATCTGAAGGTATATTAATATTCCAACTAGAAATCCTAAAAATTAACAACAATAAAGGCAAACAATACAATTTAGAGATAGGTAAAAGACTAACATAAATAATGAATCTCCACAGATAACCAATCTTAGTTGTCTGTTGGATGGAAACTCTTGTTTCTCTGGTTCTGGTGAGTGTTACCTATTTCTTCTTTGTAGTTAATCTCTTTGAGTATTTTCTCTAGCGCTGGTTTTGAAGACATAAATTCCTTCAGTTTCTGTTTGTCATGGAAGCTTCTTATTTCTCCATCTAATTTGATAGAAAGTTTTGCTGGATAGGAAATTTTTGGCTGGAAGTTGTTTTCTTTCAGAGTTTGGAATATGTTACTCCAAGCCCTTCTGGCTCTCATGACTTGGTTTGGGAAGTCTGGAGTGATTCTAATTGGTTTGCCTCTGAATGTCACTTGGCCCTTTGTTTTTGTTGCCTTTAAGATTCTCTGCTTGGCTTCCACATTGGTCATTTTGACAATTATATGGCGTGGGGATCCTCTTCTCGGATCCTGTCTAAAGGGAGTTCTATAAGTTTCCTGGATCTGTGTATCAACCTCTTGCTCTATATTTGGAAAATTTTCTGCTATTACTTCCTTGAAGAGATTGTTGATCCCTTTGGTATCACTTTCTTTTCCCTCCTCTATTCCAATTATTCTTAGGTTAGCTCTCTTAAGATGGGCCCATATTTCTTCAATGTCAGATTCCTGCTGTTGGATATCTTTTTCTAGATTAGAAACTATGCCTTCATTTTTGGATTGCTCATCTTCTAAGAGCGAGATTCTGTTCTCCATGTGGTCTAATCGGTTGTTTGTGCTTTGAATTGAGGCCTTTACTTCATTAATTGCATCCTTTATCTCTTTTTGGCTCTCTCTGAGTTCTTTTCGAAGCACCTCTATTATTTCTACAGTTATTTTCCTGATTTGATCTTCTAGAAATCTCTGATTTTCTGTTTTATCAGGTTCTGATGTTGTGGGGTTGTGCACATTCATTACTTCAGTGTTATTCCTCTTTCCCATGATTTCGGAGGTTTGTGCCTTCTCTGGGTTCTTCCCTTGGGTCACTATGGCTTCACTTAAGGTGCTCTGGATCTCGAGTCTGTATTATCTCAGACCCTACTACTCCTTTACTGGGTTGTATCACAGAGTCTCCGACCCAGGGAGTTGATAGAGGCTGCTTTAAACTATGGGGGGTGCCAGGTTGCACGCTCTCCTATGGTGTGATATCTCTGCCACCACCACTCCCTCACTGGGTCAAGTCCCAGGAGGCACAATACTGGGATTTCTCCTCTGTGGCCCGCAATTTGACTCACTGTTCTTGAGTACGTAGATGTAGCTGTACTGGACTCGGTGAATTCACTGCTGCTGCCGCCGCCGGTGGCAATATGGCGCCTCTGCCACGCCCTCGGCCATGAGGCTGGCGTATTTTTTCTTCTCTGGTTTTGGTTTCCACTCTGAATCCCTGCAGCGTGTGCTGAGCTCAGCCACTGGGAGCTTTAAATGCTGTCTGCGCCGAAAGATCCCGCCTGGCTGTTCCGCATCGGCTCACCTCGGCTTGCTGTAGCCGTCCGCTGAGTTCGCCGCTGCCGCCGGCAGTATGGCGCTGCTGCCGCGTCCTCGGGCGCGTGTGTCTCCTCTGTGGCCCTGAGCTCTGTCCTCAATCCGCTTTCTCTCTGGAGCCTGGTGGTTTTTTTGTTTTTCTGGTGATGGTGTTTTCTGGCTATGAAAGGCGCTCTTTTTGTGGTAATGGAGATTGGTTGTTAGGGGGACTCTTAAGCCCCACTCTTCTTGGTCGCCATCTTCCCGGAAGTCTCACAGGGTACTTCTAATGATGAAGAGAAGCAAACATTTGGAGAGGGAGGGGGTACTAGGACTGAACCCAGGGCCATTCTAACTCCAGGCTTTTTTATTTTTTATTTTGAGATAGTCAGAATATATACTAGGATTATAGACGTGGACCACACCACATTGGCTGAAAGAAGCAACATTTTAAGAAATGAAATATTTTAAAATACATTGATGTGCAAAGAATAACAGCAGCACTCACATTTGATAAATGCCGACAGCTTCTTGTGTTTTTCCTAACTCATTTTCATCTGCCCTGCCCTCCCCCTCTCCAAGGTCATCACTCTTCAAGGTTGTTTGAGTTTGTGTCATAGTCAGTCACTTGCCACCTAAAATAGACGCCACATAGAGAGCATCACGCGGTGGTGACATTTCTGTCTTAGTCACATGTGTCTAGAGTGCCCACCTTAATTGATTCTTAACATTGTTGACACAGAGCTAAAAGGCTTTTTTGTAGAGCCTGGTGCTTCCTTTCCTTTAGTAGGGTGTGGACGGATTGAAGACATCTTCCAAACTGAGAAAGGAAGGAGGGAAGGAGGGAGGCTGGCCTGGCAGGGGGCCTGGGGGCAGTGAGTGTCTGTGCTGAGGCTCAGCTCTGCCACTGCCCCTGGCGTTTCACCTCAGCAGGACGTTTATATGGATTTTCCGTCATAAAGTAAATTCAGTCACGGGCCACATGAGACGGTTTGGTGAGTCACGGACCCCACGCGTGAAGGCGTCCCTGTGAGAGTCTGTCGCCTGTGATGCGGCTGTCTCAGTTTGTGTTAGCACGCGCAGCTGGGATTGTACAGTGACGAAGTTGTCCAGTGAGGCGGTTCTCGGAACGTCTCCTGTGGTTGGCGGCGGGGACTCAGCGCTGCATCCCGCCTTGTTTTCAGAAGCGCTGCCGTGGCAGCGATAGGAACACTGTAAAGCGAGTATGCCCCACGTCAGTGGTAGAATCCAGACGATGGGGACACGGGCAGCCACTGTCAAATTCTCCGCGTCGTGCTGTGTTTGAAAATCTTAACATTTTGAGAAAAATTGTGTTCATGTCCTGTAAAATACGTTTCCCGTTTGTGAAGCCCTTGCCCTCTGCCTCTTGCCTCCCAGGTTTCGGTATCAGGACCACACCTTTTTGAAGACCCTCGATGCTGCCACCCAGCTCCTGTACGGCCCCGAGAGCCCGGTGCACACGGAGCTGCTCCCGCTCCCGGTGGTGCACATGATGGTCACGC
Source organism: Muscardinus avellanarius (assembly GCF_963383645.1). Taxonomy (NCBI): domain Eukaryota; kingdom Metazoa; phylum Chordata; class Mammalia; order Rodentia; family Gliridae; genus Muscardinus; species Muscardinus avellanarius. The sequence continues at coordinate 12,829,963 of NC_137790.1, forward strand.
AGCACTCTCTGTTCTTGCCAACCCTGCTGACGTCCGAGGACGAGGAACGCCCGGACAGCCGAGTGAAAGGTGGGCCCTCCGCCTGCCTCCATCAGGGGCAGCGTTTTCCTGTGTTTTATCAAGCTGCGGTGCACCAGAGCTTTTCTCCCACTTGTTCTCAGAGCTAAGCAAGCATTACCGAGACAGTTCAGTGTCTTGTTCTGTCATGTCCAGGGCCAACAAGGATTTCTCTGTGTAAGGTCAAACGTCTGGCCTGCCGAGGGCTTAATGCTGTGTCCTGCGCTAGTGTTACAGCCTGGGTGTTAGGGGCTGTGGGGACAGGTGTGGGTGTCTGGACCTGCGGGAAATTGATGAGTTGCCAGAGTTTTCTTAATAGGGAGACTGAAACTTACTGAGGGAAAAGGGATAGAAGTTGCTTTTTGGCAGTTACTGGTACAGAAGTGTTCTCCAGGCCGGGCATAGGCTTCCCTACCTCAGGAGGCATGCGCTTTATGCCATTGAGTCCCAAATGGTGTAGACTGGGGAGAGGGTGTCAGTGTGTCGGAAGGTCCTGTCCCCTCAAAGCCTCACTCCGTTGAGTAGACAAGTCAGCACCCGCCCACTGGGGATCACTACCAAGTCAGGCAGCGATGGACTGCTGGACGGGAGCCCGCTAGCACCCACATTGCTGGGCTGGGTATTAGCTGGGTAGGGCTGCACCCTCTGTTCAAACAGGGGTAGAGCGATCAGAGACTTTGGTAGTGTAATTATAGGGGAGATTTTAAATATTGGGTGACTTAAAGTTTAGGAGGGGGTGTGAGTGGTCCTTGGCCTTTACAAAGACTAAAGACATGTTTATTAACAAAAAAAGGGGGGGAAGGGACGAGGCAGTGGCCCAGGGCCCATTGTTGTTCAGAGAAGACATTTCAGGTTAGGGAAGGGTCCCTGGAATGCCCCTCCTCACTTTTGCCTGAGCAGAGCTCACTGCAGCGCTGAGCAGTCGCTGTTGTCTCTTCCAGAAGCGCTGGTGGACGTGATGGCGACCGTGGTGAGGATGTGCCCCTCTGTCTGTGAGAGCAGCCACTTCGCAGTGCTACTCGGGGCCTACGGCGCCACCCTCAGCGTCCTGGGTGAGCAGGAGGGCCGGCGCTGGGGGAAGGGGAGGGCGTGAGGCCTGGCAGCATGGATCTACTAAGGGGCCCTTGTTCAACTTCTAGACCAGAAGATTTTACTTCTCCTCTGGGCGTATGAACAGAACAACCTCAGCCTCGTCAACTTCAGGTGAGCCGGGATCTCAGGTGCATGAGGACGGCTAGTGCCGAGGGTGCTGGTCCTGGTGCTGCCGGCCTCTGCGTGCAGTGAGCTCCACACTTCAGCTTTTCTCTCATTTTCAGCTCTCAGGACAAGGGTGACAGGGACAGAGCTCCAGCTCCAGCAGGGCTGCGCGGGGAGCCACGGCCTCACGCCATAACGAAGTGTCTGTTGCTGGGGCTGCTCCTATTGGCTGAGGGCCACCCATCTGGAGATCCTGCCCCAGACCCTTTTCCAGCTGGGAGTTTTTTTGTGGCTGATTTTTCTGAAAACATTTCTTTTCATGCTTCACTTTAAGTGACTCATGATGGGATTTGGAGAGAAGATTGAAGAAGGCTGATAAGCATGATGTCTGCTCTCTGCCTGCCCATTCGGGTGAGGCTCTGTCTACCTGCCAGCCCCTTGGCCGCCCTGCTCCGGTCCTGAGGGACTGGCTCTGTGCATTGCCCTGGGGCCTCACAGCTGCCTGACTTCCGCAGGTGCCTGTGAAGGAGGCTCGGGTTCTCCCGGCTGCCACGGGTTCTGCTGTCCTCCTTGTCTCGGCCAGTGTGCACGTGAGGATAGTGTTCAGACAAGAAGCAAGCTCAGGGAAAGGGCTCAGGAGAGCTCTGCAGGGAAAAGTATTTTTCTTTTAAAGCACTTGGCTTAAAAATGAAAGCTGTGTTAGCTCAGAAGCCATCCCACTCCCCAAAAGAAAGAAGGAAATGGAAACGTTTTCTCTTGGGAGTGCCCGTGTGTCATGGCCTCTCCTTTCCTTGCTCTCCTGTTGCTGAGGGGTTGGAGCTCTGTCCCTTTCTGGAACAGGTCCGTCTGTGTACAGGGGCAGGTCTCAGACCATGCCACAAAAGCTCTTACAGCTGTCCATTGCTGCATGAGCTCACCCTTGAACTCAGAGCAAGGGAAGCCAAGCGAGGTGGCCCAGCGAGGGAACAGGTTGGCACTGGTTCCGAGACATGTCTCCATTTAGCTCCTGGGAGGAGAGAGCTTGAGGGAAGGATGTGGATCCCCTAGGACTGTCACTAGGCGCTCAGAGCATTTCCTGTCTTTTAATAACCCTAGATAGAGGCGCAGGCCCGAGCTGCGGAGCCAGGGACCTCAGGGTTTTTCTCCCTTGCCTGTCAGCAGTGGCCAGTCTCACGAGGTGTGTCCAGGGTACCAGCCGCCTGCCTGCCAGAAGCCTCCTGAAGGATTAGTCTTTACTTCTTAGCTTTAGTAGCTGGTTTATTAGACAGGAATCCGTCTGTGGTTAGCAGAATTCTGTTTCGAAATATTCAATTCAGTAGGTGTTTGTTGAGCACCTGCAGCTTACAAGGTAAGGAGCCAGGCTTGGCACTCATCAGATCCAAGAGGAATAAATCTCACCACCGCCTCATCGACGACTCTAGACCCAGAAATTCATTCCCTAAATAGGCGGCTGGCTCATACCCTCTGGGGTGAACCAGCTGTGATGGAAGTATGTAAGAGCAAAGCCATTTCTGCGGGGTGGGGAATGCTGGGTGGCAGGGTTGGCATTTGAGGGCAGGGAGGGATTTGATTGAGGTGAGGTTGGTGGAGGAGCCTGGGGCACAGGCGGAGGGGGCAGCATGCAGGGCAGCTGGGAGGTGGGGCCGTCAGGGTGTTTAGGGAAATGGTGAGTAGATTGTTGTCTTAGTCCATTTTCTGTGTTGTAACAAACTACCCGACACTGGATGATTTATAAAGGAAAAATGTTTCACGGTTCTGATGACTAGAAGACCAAGCAGTGTGGCTCTTGTGTCTGTGCTGTAATATGGTGGGTAACATCCTGTGGCGGGAACATAGAGTGGCAAGCAGCGGGAAGGGAAGAGGCAAACGGGAGGCTTCAGGTCTCATAGTGACCTGTCTAGCAGCTGCCCGTCCATCCTGAGGTGAGAGTCAGCAGTAATCACACCCCTGCCCCTCAAGTCCCCTTTTGTGACCTAATTACCCCACTGGGCCCAGGCCCTGTCACCCGCTAGTCTGGGCTAGCCACCTGCCTGCCGGAGACGGCACAGCAGCAGCATGCGGGGAGCTGGGGCGGGCCCGCTGGGCTGGGTTAGAGCCTGAGCTTTTCCATCTTCATGAGAGTCCAGAGAGCTGTAGAAGTTTCAGAGCAGGGAAGTGGCTCTCCCCAGAGCTGGGTTTTGGGGGCATCCTAGCAGTAGTGTGGAGGTGGGAAGGGTGGGCAAGAGCCTGGGGAGGGAGCCGGGCCCGAGTGACTTAGCATGCAGAAGGTGAAGAGGGTAACGCCCACGGAGGTGTGTGGTGAAGGTGAAGAGGTAACGCCCACGGAGGTGTGTGGTTGCCTTGGTGGGCTCCTGAGGCAGGACCAGCCACAAGACTCGTGGGACAGACGCGCTTTGCTCACGGCCTGCTGTGGGCAGAGAGGTCTGGATTCTGCTGCCTGGTTCCACACAGACTCGAGCCAGACTCTCCGGGTTTGAATCCTGGCTTTTCCACTCACCAGATGGGCAAGTAACCTCCCAGCAGCTTTCTCAATCCCTTCTCTGCTCCTTTTCTTTCTTCACAGGAGGTATTAATAGTGCCTTCTAAGCCAGGTGGTAGCAGATTCTATAATACCAGTGCTTGGGAGCTGAGACAGGAGGACCACAGGTTCTAAGCCAGCCTCAGCAGCTTAGTGAACACCTAAATAACCTCATGAGACTGTTTCAAAATGAAATGAAAAGCGAAATATGAAGTGAAGTAAAATGAGAAATGAAATATGAAGTAAAATAAAATTGATATGAAATGAAATTAAGTATGAAGTAAATGAAATATGAAGTGAAATGAATGAAAAATGAAATGTGAAATGAAATGAAAAATAAAATTGATATGAAATGAAAACTGAAATAAAAATGAAATAAAAATTGATATGAAAATTGAAATTAGTTTGAAATGAGAAATTAAATGAAATATGAAGTGAAATAACAAATATAAAGTGGGAAATGAAATGAAAAATGAAAATGATATGAAATGAAAACAAAGTAGAATGAAAAAATGAAATGAAATATAAAATATGAAATGGAATAAAATTGATATGAAATGAAAAATGAAATTAAGTGTGAAATGAGAAATGAAATAAATGAAATATGAAGTAAAATGAAAAATGAAAAGTGAAATGAAATGAAAATGAAATTGATATGAAATGAAAAATGGAATTGATATGAAATGGAAACAAATGAAATGAAAAATGAAATATAAACTGGAATATGAAATGAAAAATAAGTGAACTAGAATGAAAAATGAAATATGAAGTGAGATAAAATGAAATGAAATGTGAAGTGAAATGAGAAATGAAATAAATATGACATGAAAAAATTTTGAAATGAAATCCGAAATGAAAGTATGAAATGAAATATGAAATAAATGAAATAAACATGAAATCAAGTGGAATATGAGATATTAAATGAAATATGAAGTGAAATGAAAAATATGGAAATGAAATTGATATGAAAGCAAATGAAGTGGAATGAATACAAAATATGAAATGAAATAAAATTGATATGAAATGAAAAGTAAAATTATGAAGTAAATGAAATATGAAGTGAAATGAAAAATGAAATGTGAAATTAAATGAAAAATAAAATTGATATGAAATGAAAACTGAAATTAAATGGAATGAAAAATGAAATATAAAATGAAAAAATTGATATGAAATGAAAAACGAAATTAGGTATGAAATGAGAAATTAAGTGAAATATGAAGTGAAATAAAAACAAATATAAAGTGAAGTGGGAAATGAAATGAAAAATGAAAATGATATGAAATGAAAACTAAAAGAATGAAAAATGAAATGAAATATAAAATATGAAATGAAATAAAATTGATATGAAATGAAAAATGAAATTAAGTATGAAATGAGAAATGAAATATGAAGTAAAATGAAAAATGAATTGTGAAATGAAATGAAAAATGAAATTGATATGAAATGAAAACTGAAATAAAGTGGAATGAAAAATGAAATATGAAAAACAATAAAATTGATATGAAATAAATGAAATTATGAAATAAAAAATGAAATAAATGAAATGAAGTAAAATGAAAAATGAAATGTGAAATGAAATGAAAAATGAAATTGATATGAAATGAAAAATGAAAATGATATGAAATGGAAACAAATGAAATGAAAAATGAAATATAAAATGGAATATGAAATGAAAAATGAAGTGAAGTGGAATGAAAAATGAAATATGAAGTGAGATGAAATGAGGTGAAATGAGAAATGAAATAGAATATGAAATGAAATAAATATGCTATGAAAATATTTTGAAATGAAATCTAAGATGAAATAAAATATAAAATGAAATAAGAAATGAAATAAATATGAAATCAAGTGAAATATGAGATATTAAATGAAATATGAAGTGAAATAAAATATGAAAATGAAATTGTTATGAAAACAAATAACATGGAATGAATATGAAATATGAAATGAAAAATTGATATGAAATGAAAATGAAATTATGAAATGAGATGAAATAAATGTAAAATGAAATGAAAAATTAAGTGGAATGAAAAATATATGCAATGAGAAATGAAATAAATATGACATGAAAAGTGAAACTTGAACTCTGAAATGAAGTAAAATAAATGAAATATGAAATGAGAAATGAAATAAATATGACATGAAAAATGAAATGAGAAAAGTAAATATGAAATGAAGTGAAATATGAAATATTAAATGAATTGAAATGTTCAGTGAGAAATTAAAATATGAAATGATAAATGAAGTGAAAATATGAAATATGAAATGAACATTTAATGAAAAATGAAATATGAAAAATGAAGTAAAATGAAATTTAAAATGAAAAATATGAAATTAAAAATAAAAATAAGCTGAGAAATGAGGTGAAATAAATGAAAAATGTGATAAAAATGACATACAAAGAAATGAAATAAATGTGAAACATGAAATAAAAAATGAGAAATGAACTGAAATGAAAGCAAAATGAGAGCCTATGAAATGGGAAATGAAATGAAGTGAAATATTAAATATTAAATGACATGAAAATGGAGAAATGAAATAAAATATGAAATGAAAAATGAATGCTATGAAATATGAATTTATGAAAAATGGAATATGAAACGAAAAATGAAAATAAAATATGAAATGAGAATAAAAATGAAATGAGAAATGAAGTGAAATATAAAGTGAAATGAAAAATTAAAAAATGTTATACAAAAATAAAAATGAAATATGAAACATGAAATGAAAATGAAAGCCTATGAAATGAGACATGAAATGCCATGAAATTAATTGAAATACCATGAAGTTATTTGAAATTAATATTAAATGAGTTGAAATAAAAAATTGAGAAATGAAACAATATGAAATGAAAAATGATATGAAATATGAGATTAAAATTTAATGAAAAATAAGTGAAATGAGAAATGGAATATGAAAAATGAAGCAAATGAAATATGAAACAATGAAAAATGAAATGAGTAGAGTGAAATATAAAATGAAATGAAAAATACAAAATGATACAAAAAATGAAATATGAAACATGAAATAAAATGAGAAATGAATTGTGAAATGAAAGAAAAATGAAAACCTGTGAAATGAAATGAGACATGAAATGTCATACGAAATGAAATATGAAATGAAGTGAAAGGAAAAATGGAATGGAATCGCTGGGGTTCCATCCCCAGTACCACAACACTCACAAAAATAAAAATAACAAAACAGTGCCGTCTATGGGAGAGTTGTGCAGATGAAGCGAGTTAACGTAAGTAAAGCACTTAGGGTAGCGCCAGGCAGCCGGCAGGGGCTCTGGGTGGCCTCTGCCATGATCAGCACCGTCACTGCCCTCAGTGTTGTCCTCACCGCCCGCCTCATGACCACAGTGATGGACACAGAGCACACCCAGAGCAGCACCGGCTCCGCAGCGCTCTCTGTGGTGGTGGTGGTCATCGTCGTCATCTTGCCCCGTGGGTCCCTGACCAGTCTCCCCTCCCGTCTCTGTCCCCAGGGTGCTGCTGTGGGGCCCCGCAGCCGTGGAGCATCACAAGACGTGCCGGAGCCTGGGCAAGTCACTGTGGCAGCAGCCGAGCGTCGGGGACATCCTCCGCCTGCTGGATCCGGACCGGATGATGCAGACCATCCTGTACTTCCCCCAAAACCGGAGGCTGCTGCCCCCCAAGGTGCGGATGCCGAGCTCTCTCCCCCTCCCAGGGCTCCACCTGCACCCTCAGCTTCACTTTTTTCATTGACTTTTTACTAAGACAAAGTCTAATCGTAGATACTGGATCCCCGTGTGCCCATCACCGGCTGTAGCAGTGAGCACACTGCCACCCTGTCATTTATGCCCCCCTAAAAAGCTTAAAACAAATCCCAGAGATTAAATCATTCCATGTGTAAGTGGTGCTTTTTATAGAATTACTAATACTTTATGTTCTTAAATATTCAAAATAACTTGAGCCCTGGAACATTTGTGAGGTTGAATTGTCACTGGTGTCGGCTATTTCAGGATGCACAGGAGCCGATATTTAAAGACAAGAGCGGGAGGGCGGATCTCGACGGCCTCTACGACCCCTGCTTTCTCCTTCATCTCTTCAGTGAGCTGACCAGGCCAGGTAATCGCAGCCTCCCTTGCGGGCCCCGCCCTGCTGCGGCTGTCGGGTTCAAGGGATGATGGGATTGTTGCCTGGCTCCCAGCCTAGGACCTGAGTCTTAAAAATCGGTCTCTTGGGGTCTTCAGTGGGCCTCTGGCCTTTTCATTCCAGTGAGCAAAGTCAGTTTTCATGTTTTGAATATAGAGTGATTTTTAAGAGAAAATTTATATTCTTAAAATCTAAGGGTATCTCTTTGGCCTCGATGTGTTTTTTTTTAATTCCTAAGGATGAGCATTTTTCTGACCCTTTTCTCATAGTGGTCAAATACCAAGAGATGTGAGAGTTTGTATACCTGAGAACAAGTCAGAGTCTGCTGAGGTTGGCTCTTCTGGGATTAGTGTATTTTGAGAATCATGTTTTGTGTCCGGTAGCCTGAGGGTGGGGGTCCTTGTGGATGAATAGGTGGTGGGGAGAGAATGAGCATGTGCCCACGCACAGCAGTTCCCCCAGGACCCCATTGAGGGATCCAGTCTAAGACCCCCCCAGTAGAATGCCTGAAACCACAGGTAGTAGTAAGCCTTATATATTCTTTTTTTCCTATACATACCCATGATGAAGTTAATGATAAGTTACAGGAAAAGATTAACAGCGCTGATTTGCCATAGACCTTAGCAACCTCACCTTACAATTTTTTCCTTTCCTTAAATTGAGAACTTCTGTTTTTTCACCTAAAGAAAGCACTTTATGGCCTCTTTGACAAGTCCAAATTGCCAGCTTCACTACTCTTGCACTTTGGGCCACTATTATTAAGGAAAATAAAGGTTACTTGAACACACGCACTGCGGTACTGTGACAGTCTGACACTGAACTGATTACTAACAGGCCACGCGATACACTGGACCGAGCGTGACTCACGTCCTGACCTGACAAGCGCGGGGTAAAGTCTTGCTACTCAGAACAACCCATACTTTCAAGATTTGTGAATTGTGTATTTCTAGAATTTTCCATTTAATATTTTCAAACAGTGGTTGGCCATGGGTAACTGAAACCACAGGTAAGTGGGACCACACATTAGCGAGGGCGGGATCGATCTTCCTGAGTCAGTTCTGAGAGCCCCTCTTTGGGAAACATGCTCATGTCTTGTCCATTTCGTAATGAGCTGGTTGCTTTCACTGCTTAGCTGTGAGGGTCTTTCTTATTTGTGGGCATAGCAGTAGGCCTTGGAAGGAGACAGTCTGCAGCTTATCTTTTCAGCCTCTTACCAGGGTCTTTCACAGAGCAAACATTTTGACTAACAGGAAGTAGATTTCCGTTAGTTGAGTCCCTGGTCT